>NW_011495064.1:10950055-10959168 GCF_000754665.1 Bison bison bison
GGATTGGAATGAAAACTGACCTTTTCCAGTCCTGTGGCCACTGCTGAGTTTTCCAAATTTGCTGGCATATTGAGTGCAGCACTTTCACAGCATCATCTTTCAGGATTTGCAGAGCTCAACTGGAATTCCATCACCTCCACTAGCTTTGTTCGTAGTGATGCTTTCTAAGGCCCACTTGACTTTACATTCCAGGATGTCTGGCTCTAGGTCAGTGATCACACATGATTATGCAGTGGAGGTGACAAATAGATTCAAGGGATTAGATCTGATAGACAGAGTGCCTGAAGAACTATGTGAGATAAAAAGTGTTTTCTTTTAAGCCACTGAGTTTGTAATAATTCATTATGCAGCAATAGACCACTAATACAGGATCTAGTGATAACAAACTTCTTCAATTTTATTTGTTTGAAGATTTCTTTATTTTGCCTTCATTGTTTTAAACTTCAAGAGAAGTATAGTTGATTTAAAAAATTTAGGTGTACTGCAAAGTGATTCAGTTACATATATTTTAATATTATTTTTAAAATTCTTTTAAATTATAGGTTATTACAGATAGTGAATATAGTTTCCTATGATGTACAGTAGGTCCTTGTTATTTATTTAATTAAATTTTTAAATTTTACATTGGAACAAAGTTGATTTACAATGTTAGTTTCAGCAAAATAATACAGCTATACATATACATATATCCATTCTTTTTCAGATTCTTTTCCTATAAAGTTTATTACAGAATATTGAGCACACTTCCCTGTGCAGTAGATCTTTGTTGATTATCTATTTTATATATAGTAATATGCATATATTAATCCCAAACTCTTAATTTATACTTCCCCTCAACTTTTCCTTTTTGGTAACCATAAATTGTTTTTGAAGTTTGCTTTTGTTTTGTAAATAGGTTCATTTATATCATCTTTTTAAAAAAATTCTACATATAAGTGATATCATATGATATTTATTTTTCTCTTTCTGACCTACTTCACTTAGTATGATAATCTCTAGGGCCATTCATGTTGCTGCAAATGGTAGTATTTCATCCTTTTTATAGCTGATTAATATTCCATGGTGTATATATATGTATTCTTTATCCATTAATTGTTGATAGACATTTAGGTTGCTTCCATATCTTGCCTATTATAAATAGTGCTGCAATGAACACTGGGGTGCATATATCTTTTTGAATTAGAGTTTTCATTTTTTTCCAGATATATGTCCAGGAGTGAGATTGCTGGATCATATGGTAAATGTATTTTCAGTTTTTTAAACAATTTCCATATTGTTTTCCATAATTTCCATAGTTCCATAAGTTGGTTGTACCAATTTACATTCCCACCAACAGTATAGGGGAGTTGTCTTTTCTCCATACCTTCCCTAGCATATATTAAAAAAAAAATTTAGCACACTGCCTGGCTCGTAGGATCTTAGTTCTTTGACCAGGGATTGAAACTGCCCCCTGCAGTGTAAGTACAAGGCCTAACCACTAGACCACCAGGAAATTCTCCCCAGCATTTATTATTTGCAGACTTTTTGATGATGGACATTCTGACTAGTGTGAGGTGATACCTCACTGCAGTCTTGATTTGCATTTCTCTAATAATTAGTGGTTCTCTCTAATAAATTTTTGGGCTCCAAAATCACTGCAGATGGTGACTGCAGCCATGAAATTAAAAGACGCTTACTCCTTGGAAGGAAAGTTATGACCAACCTAGATAGCATATTCAAAAGCAGAGACATTACTTTGCCAACAAAGGTCTGTTGAGTCAAGGCTATGGTTTTTCCTGTGGTCATGTATGGATGTGAGAGTTAGACTGTGAAGAAGGCTGAGCGCCAAAGAATTGATGCTTTTGAACTGTGGTGTTGGAGAGGACTCTTATGAGTTCCTTGGACTGCAAGGAGATCCAACCAGTCCATTCTGAAGGAGATCAGCCCTGGGATTTTTTGGAAGGAATGATGCTAAAGCTGAAACTCCAGTACTTTGGCCACCTCATGCAAAGAGTTGACTTATCGGAAAAGACTCTGATGCTGGGAGGGATTGGGGGCAGGAGGAGAAGGGGACGACAGAGGATGAGATGGCTGGATGGCATCACTGACTTGATGGATGTGAGTCTCAGTGAACTCCAGGAGTTTGTGATGGACAGGGAGGCCTGAAGTGCTGTGATTCATGGGGTCGCAAAGAGTCAGACACGACTGAGCGACTGAACTGAACTGAATAATTAGTGATGTCAAGCATCTTTTAATGTGCCTGTTGGTTATATCTTCTTTGGAGAAATGTCCATTTAGGTCTTCTGCCCATTTTTTAATTGGGTTGTTTTTTGATATTGAGCTATGTAAGCTATTTATGTATTTTGGAAATTAATTCCTTGTTGGTTACAAATATTGTCTCCCATTCTGTAGGTTGTCTTTTTGTTTTATTTATGTTTTCCTTTGCTGTGCAAAAGCTTTTAATTAGGTATAACTTGTTTACTTTTGCTTTTGTTTTCATTACCCATTACTAGGAGATGTATCCCAAAAAAATCTGTTGCAATTTATGCCAGAGAGTGTTCTGCTTGTGTTTCCCTCTAGGAGTTTTATAGTATTCAGTCTTGCATCTAGGTCTTTCTATTTGGTCACACCTCTTGCAGGATCTCAGTTCCGAGAAAGCCCAAAATCCTAATCACTAGGCTACCAAGGAACTCCCTACATTTATGTCTTTAATCCATTTTGAGTTTATTTTATATGTGTTATTAGAGAATGTTCTCATTTCATGCTTTTACATGTAGTGGTCCAGGTTCCCCAGCACCACTTATTGAAGAGACTGTCTTTTCTCCATCGTATATTCTTGCCTCCTTTGTTGTAAATTAATTGACAGTAAGTGTGTGGGCTCATTTCTGGGCCTGCTCCATTGATCTATATTTCTGTTTTTGTGCCGGTACCACACTGTTTTGATTACTGTCATTTTGCAGTATAGTCTGAGGTCAGGGTGTGTGATTCCTCCAGTTCCATTCTTTCTCAAGATTGTTTTGGCTATTCAGGGTCTTTTGTGTTTCTATATAAATTAAAAAAATTTTTTTTTGTTCTGGTTTTGTGAAAAATGCCATTGGTAATTTGATAGTGATTGCATTGAATCTATAGATTGACTTCGGTAGTATGGTCATTTTAACAGTACTGCTTCTTCCAGTCCAAGAACATGATTTGTATCTTCAATTCATCTGTTTGTATCCTCTTCAATTTCTTTCATCAGCATCTTACACTATTTTGAGTAGAAGTCTTTTGCCTCCTTAGGTAGGTTATACTTAAGTATTTTATTCTTTTTGATGCAATGGTAAATGAGATTGTTTCCTTAATATTTCTTTTTGATATTTCATTGTTAGTGTATAGAAATGCAACAGATTTCTGCATATTAATTTTGTATCCTGCAACTTAACCAAATTCATGGATGAGTTCTAGTAGTTTTCTGGTGGCTGCCTTAGGATTTTCTATGTATAGTATCATGTCATTCACTTCTTTCTTTCTAATCTGAATTCCTTTTATTTCTTTTTCTTTTCTGATTGCTGTATCTCCTGTAGTGGAAGCATGGAGTCTTAACCACTGGATCACCAGGGAAGTCCCCCACTCCCCAAATTGTTAAAAAGTTATTAGTCGGGCTTCCCTGGTAGCTCAGTGGTAAAAAATCTGCGTGCCAATGCAGGAGACACCGGTTGGATCCCTGATCTCTGAAGATCCCACATGCTGCGGAACAACTCAGCCCATGTGCCACAGCTATTGAGCCTGTGCTCTAGAGCCTGGGAGCTGCCAACTGCTGAGCCCATGTTCTACAACTACTGAAGCCTATGCACCCTTGAGACTATACTCTACAATGAGAGAAGCCACCACAATGAGAAGACTGCTCGTTGCAACTAGAGAGTAGCTCCCACTCACTGCAACTAGAGAAAAAGCCCACATGCACAGCAACGGAGACCCAGAGCGGCCAGAAAATTTTAAAAGTTATTAGAATATTTATCAATTAAAGACAATTTTAAAATTTACATTTTATTTCTTTTGGACAGCTCCACCACTCCAGTACTCTTGCCTGGAAAATCCCATGGACGGAGGAGCCTGGTGGGCTGCAGTCCATGGGGTCGCAAAGAGTCGGACACAACTGAGCGACTTCACTTTCACTTTTCATGTTCATGCATTGGAGAAGGACATGGCAACCCACTCCAGTGTTCTTGCCTGGAGAATCCCAGGGACGGCGGAGCCTGGTGGGGTCACACAGAGTTGGACACAACTGACACGACTTAGCAGCAGCAGCAGCAGCAGTATAACTAATGTAGATGCTTCTCTTCTCTGCATGTGTCCTCCGCCATACCTGACTTTGCCACCTTTGATTTGCTCTCTGCCTTTATCTAATCCCTTCTCCATGTCTCAGCCTGAAAAACCACTTCCTCCCTCCTGGAAACAGCATTCCTTTTTTTAGTTCAGTTCAGTCGCTCAGTCATATCCAACTCTTTGCGACCCCATGGACCACAGCACGCCAGGCCTCCCTGTCCAGCACCAACTTCCAGAGTTTACTCAAACTCATGTCCATTGAGTTGGTGATGCCATCCAACCATCTGATCCTCTGTCGTCTCCTTCTCCTCCTGCCTTCAATCTTTCCCAGTGTCAGGTCTTTTCAAATGAGTCCTTTGAACTTTTTTCAAGGGGAGTTTTTTTCCCTCTTGGTTCCTCCCCATTTTCTGAAGTGCCTAGAAGTCTACCCAAATGAACGCAGATGTTCTTCTCTGTTCAGTATCAGGGATTGGAAGGATGGGCTCTAGTCATACAAATTGGAGTTTTAGGGTCTTTGGAGTCTTGTTCACGGTCCCTACCAGACAAGGCCTCAGGTTGGCACCTGTAAAAAAACATGTAAGACAGAGACAGTATTAATTTTCTTTGAAGACGACTCAGTCTAATTCAATATAAAAGAAACAATATGTCTCCTGTTTGTACGTTGTGTCTTCAGACCCCTTTTCATTATGTTGAAAAGGATTTGGGTGTTTCTTGTATCACTACCCCGCTTCTAACCAAGGCTTGGCATCTTCACATGAAAACTCAGCATATCTGTTAAAGGTTGTTAAAGCACTCAGAGAGATGGCTCCAGTTCAAATTAAAAAAATATATTTTAAAACAAATTCAAAGCAGATCAAGATGTATTAATATGGAAAACCTCCAAAATGTAGTGTCTCATGGAGATAAAAACAAGGTTCAGCACAGGGAACTATATTTAATATCTTATATTAACCTACAATAGAAAAGAATTTGAAAAAGGATATCTATATATGTATATATACATATATCTGAATCACTTTGCCATACACCAGAAATATAACATTGTAAATCAACTATACTTCAATTAAAAACAAAAAAAACAAGGTTTAGAACAGTGTGTATACAAAGTTGCTCTTTACATCTAAAATGCTTGCAATTTCAGAGGCTGACTCTGCAACCAAAAACAAAACATGGCATCAAGTTACTTTGGGTAAGGATCTTGGGGATGGGATAAATGAGGTATGTGCTGCTGCTGCTAAGTCACTTCAGTTGTGTCTGACTCTGTGCGACCCCATAGGCGGAAGCCCACCAGGCTCCCCCGTCCCTGGGATTCTCCAGGCAAGAATACTGGAGTGGGTTGCCATTTCCTTCTTCAATGAAGTATGTACTTTTTTTTTTTTTTTTAAAGGTGCTTATTTACAATAGCCAAAAGCTAGAAACAGCTCCCTAATCCATCAAATCCATTACAGGTGAATGGATAAACAAAATGTGGTGTGTGTATATATATGTGTATATATATATACACACACACACACACACACACGTATGTAATGAATGTTTTTCAGCTTAAAAGGGAAAGAAATGATGACACATACTACAACATGAACAAATTTTGAAGACACAAGCCAGACACAAAAGGAAAAATATTGTATGATTCTATTTATATGGAGTACTTAGAAAAGTCAAATTTATAGAGATAGAAAGTAGAATGCTTGTTACCAGAGACTAGGGTGAGGGGAGAAAGGGGAATTAGTGTCTAATGGATACAGTTTCCATATGGAAAGATGAGAAAATTCTAGAGATGGATACTGGAGATAGTTGCAAAATAAGGTAAATGTACTTAGTGCCACTGAACTGTACACTTAAAAATAGTTAAAATGGTAAATTTCATGTCTGTTTTACCACAGTAAAAAATACATGTACACTGAGCCTTTAAAAGCCTTTAAATTTATATTTTATACCATTTCTCTTTACCTGCAGGGTATAAAGACCATTTCTACTAAAATTATAGATACACTTAGTATTTGGCACAGATGTATCCTACAGATAAACCTGCTCACATATGGAATGTCATATGTACAAGGTGATTCATTGTAGCATCATTTGCAATAGCAAAAACTGGTATCCCACTAGAAGAGGATGGTTAACAAATTATGTTTCCATGCAACAGAGTACTATGCATCTCAAAAAATGAATGAGGAAGATCTCTATTTACTGATTTAGAAAGGTTTCCAGGATATATTGTTAAGTGAAGAAGTAAGGTACAAGTGTATATAGTATGCTATTTTGTGGATAAGAAGTGGGAGGAGTAAGAAACCGAGCAACTTGCTGAGCAATTTGCTGAGTGAGAAACTGACACCAAGGGTTAACTACAGTGTGCAAGGAGGAAGGAGTGGATAGGGAGAGGGGTTGCAGTGAGGTTTCTCAGTGCACACTTTTAATATTGTTCTGATTTTTGAATCACACTAGTACATTATCTATCTAGAATAATAACAAGAAATACTTGCTGCTCATTCGTGTCTGACTCCTTGTGACTCCATGGACAGCAGCACACCAGGCTTCCTGTCCTTCACCATCTCCTGGAGTTTGCTGAAACTCATGTCCACTGAGTTGATGATGCCATCCAACCATCTCATCCTCTACCACCCCCTTCTCCTCCTGCCTTCAATCTTTTCCAGCATCAGGGACTTTTCCAATGACTCAGCTCTTCGAATCAGGTGGCCAAAGTATTGGAGCTTCAGCTTTAGCATCAGTCCTTCCAATGAATATTCAGGGTTGATTTTCTTTTGAATTGACTGGTTTGATCTCCGTACTGTCCAAGAGACTCTCAAGAGTCCTCTCCAGAAATACTTAGCCGATGAAATGGGAAAAAGAGGGGCAGTAGTGGAGAGATTCATCCTTTCTACCATTTACCACCCCCACTTCCACCCCACCAACAGTTGTGTGGATTTTTCAGGCTGTTTTTCAATCTGAGATTAACTGAGACAAACATAATATTGCAATAAGTTACACTTCAGGCTCTTTCTATCCTTGACATTGTCATTTTACGAAAGACGAAATAGAGGTTGGGAGAGGTTAAGTAAACAACTCAAGGACTGAGACAATGGGTAAACAGAATTTGAACTCATTCTCTATCAGATCCTGACTCTTCCAACATCCTTGTACAACTATGTCTGAACACTTGTTCTATTTTTTTTTTATTTCTTTGGCATAATTAGAAGTGGGTTCATTAGGTCAGGGAATTTGTACTTTCCAACGTTTTCTTTTTTTATAACTGAGATTTTATTGGTTGTTTTGAGTATCAGTACACAGAAATTTCAATTTGTATATAATTCTTAACATTTGTACCAAAAATCTAAAAAAATAATGTAGTTTTGATTCTTTTCTGAACAGTTTTCCTAGAACTTTTCAGCTTACATTTGGAGGCAAATTTTCCTTAACAGGATATCCAGTACAATATAGGAAGTTCCACCAGTCACAATTTAATGTCATACTACATACTCAAAATTTCAATCGTTCACAGCACACTAACAATGTTACTAGGAGAACTGGACCACCACAGCTAAAGATGCTACAGGGCACAAAATTCTGACCAGGAGAGCCAAGATCAAGCAGTGGTTTGTTGTAGGATACAATTGTACCAAAAACAGGAAGAGAAGTAATAGTATCCAAGACATTGAATGCACAACTGACTCCGAACTGCCATTTTAGTCTGCTTTATATTATAGAGTATAAAAGCTCACCTCAATTTATGGAATGTTATTGACCCCCCTGACAATCAAACCCCCCCATATTCAATATCCCACTATTTTCTGGTTGAACCAAAAAATAACCAGCAAATGATTTCACCTCTTAAAAAAAAAAAAAAAAAAAAAGCACTTACACTTAAAAAGTGGAATGAGAGAGGATTCTTTCTTTTTAAAAAAAATGTTTTTAGAGCTGTCAAAAAACTTGAGTTTACAAAATAGTTGATAAAAATAATCGTCTGGATTGTACAAGAAGGGAGACGGACCACTGATAGGATAGGGTGTGATATTAATCAGACTTGGCTTCTTCTGCTTCATCAAAGGCTGGGCTCTCCTTTTAGTCTCTTGGTTAGCCACTTCGGCCTGTTTCCCCGTTGTTCCCTTTGTTTGACTTTTTTGTCTGACGATTTATCCTTTCCTGCCGCCTTCTTCAGCTTCGTTCCCACTTTTGCAGGAGCCGATTTAGATGACAATCTCGCAGATGTCCTCTTGGGCTCTTTCTTCTGCGCCACCTTGTCGGAGCGGACTAGTCTGGGGAGCCGTGACCGCTGGGCGCGAGCGCGCCAGATGCCTGCAAGCCTTCGCGAAGCTGAAGTGCCTGGCAGCTGCGGCAACCCCGGCCCAAGTGTTTTTTAAATTAAAAACTACCGGAGTTCATTATGTACATTTTCATTATTTTATATTTACCACTACTGTTTTAATTAATAGCCTAGCACGGAAAAGCGTAGCGAGTTTCTGGGGGAACTTTGACCAAAGCAAGAGTCGTCCAGGCCTTCTCTATGTTGTCTACCCTCTGCCGGCAGAGGGCGCTGGCCACCGCGCGCCTCTCCCCCGTGGTCCTAATCGGCTTCCCGTACAGTACGCACGCGCAAATTTCGCTCCAGGTGTCCGGCTTTGTGCCTGATCGAAGTCTCCCCGGCTGCGCTCAGCTCGCAGGGTTTAACCCGGGCTGGTCTTCGGGGAAGAGTAGCGTGTTCCCCCCGACCCAGAACACCTCTGGGCCTCAGACACTAGAGGTCCTGGAGTGGGCCTACAGGGGTCTGGCGGCACGGCGGGCAGCCCGTGCGGGCGGGGTGGGACCCCGCTAAGGCTTGGGCGTCGGTC
>NW_011495064.1:10959268-10994897 GCF_000754665.1 Bison bison bison
GGGGCCCGGAGCCGGGCGCGGAGCCCCTGACAGTACAGGTACGGAGGCGGCGACCATGGCAACTGCCTCCTCCTCCGCCGTGTTCGCAAGGCTCTTGGCTGTGTTCTGGGGGCTCGGCGCTCGCCTGGGGCGCGGCCGGGAGCCCGGTGTGCCGGGCAGGGGTCGGCAGGGGTGGGCCGCGGTGGGGGTGGGCACCCTCCTGGGTCTGGCCTGGTCTGACCCGTCTGAGCTCTTAGGCTGGCGGGGTCAGAGTGATTGCGTCTCCCAGTTCTTCCGGAACTGCAGGGGTTCCCCTCCTTTCCTGGGAACGTGCAAGGCACTCCTGAACCTATTCCAAGCTACAGGTTTCCAGTGGGGCACATGGCTGAAAAGTTGTGTCAAACAGAAAAAAGAAAAAAGAGGACTAAAGCTGGAGGCCGATATGCTTTTGGTGTGTCTGTCTGCCATTCCTGGGGTCCGCCTTCACTGGCAGGGTGACTCTTGAGCAGTCATGATGCGCATCCCCAAACTAAATCACACAGATGAGGAGCTCCGCTGTTTTTCAAGAGGCGGTGATTTAGAAATGTACCCTCTTTTGTTACAGTGTGGAGACCAGCAAGCTCATCCTGACCCCTTGCCAATCCAGTATGCTTAAGGCACTGAGGGTCAGGGAACAATGAGGTGAAGGTTGACGTCCTTTACCTAGACTACGGCCGAGGCCCAAGGCACGGGGATGTTAACGATAGTAGTAAATGACAAATGTTCCCAAAAGGCTTTTTGTGCTCAAATATGTTTAGAAACTTCATGGTTCAAGTTTTCTCTTCCCAGGTGGCGCTAGTGGTAAAGAACTCCCGTGCCAACGGTGGAGACAGGTTCTATCCTTGGGTGGGGAAGATCCTGTGGAGGAGGGCGTGGCAACCCACTCCAGTATTCTTGCCTGGAGAATCGGATGGACAGAGGAGTCTGGCAGTCTGTAGTCCGTGGGGTCACAAAAGAGTCTGACTTAACTAAAGGAACTTAGCATGCAGCACGTGCATATTTAGAAACTTCAGCTTTCAATATGCTAATAGTATTTTTACCAAGAATTTCCCACTGGAAGTATAGTATGGAGTTTCCCAAATTTGAGTGGAAAATACTGTTTTTCTTGGGTATTACCTCTTTAGCATATAAGACAATTTGGAAAATGGAGTTTCAGAATTGGAAACTCAAGATTTGGAAGGGGGAGTTTAGGTCAGTGCTTTTCGAACTTGAATGGTGCATACACCTAGGGGTCTTGTTAAAGTACATGCTTTGGTTGGTTCTACATTTTAAACAAGTTCTTAGGTGATGCTGGTGGTCCGTGGACCACATACACTTTGAGCACAAGGGTGTGGGTCTCTGGGTTGAAAGAGACCATGTTCTATTCCTTGCCCTCCAGAACAAGCTGTGCTGCCTTGAATAATCTCTCCTCCTGTCCAGGCCTGTAAAATAGGAGACTGGACTGGAAGAGCGCAACTGTTTCTTTCAGATCTTGTGATAGTTGAATTCCTTCTAAAATATTCTTGCCCAGTGGCCAGTTTGGGCTTGAACATTTCTAGTAATGGGGAATTTACTGAATGTAAGGCATCCCATTTCATCACGAAATAGCTCAATATGGAAGTTTTTCATGTTGCTAAAATACCTCTCTATAACTTCCATCTTGTTGATCCTAGCTTATCTTTTAGAATCAGAGACATAAAAAATATAATTCCTCTTTAAAAGATGAGTCTTGGGAATTCCCTGGCAGTCCAGTGGTTAGGACAGTTCTTTCACTGCCAAGGGTCAGATTCAATTCCTGCTCAGGGAACTAAGATCCCACAAGCTGTGTGGCACAGCCTCTTAAAGTGTGAGATGTTTAAGACAGTGTTACTACCATGTTTTCCCCAAACTGAATTGTCCTTTATTCTTCCCTGGCATTGTTTCAGATTTCTGTCTCTTAAATCTTGTCCTCCTGTGTGGAGGGTAGTGGAGCTGTAGCAGGACTTTGAAGGACGAGTGGGGCTTGCAAAACCAGGGGAAGCATCCTAAGCATTTGATAGTGGTGCCGAGATACGTCAGATCCAGAATGGTTTGACTCAAGTAGGAAATGTTATGTCACTGAAAGATTTGGGGCAAAGCAATATTTTACAGTGTGTAGTGGTTTTCCCGTAGTGTATAATGTGGTTGGAAATGAGGAAAGAGAGAGGCAGGGAGCCAGACAGGCTTCCCATACCAGTAAAGATGGCCTAGGATGATGATAATAGTAATGCCTTCTATTTATGTAACACTTTACAGAACTTTTCACAGACAGCCTTTCCTGTGAGGTAGGCAGAGCAGCTGTGACCCTGTTTTATAGATGAGGCACCAAAGTGGGTAAACGATTTGTCTTAATTTTCAAAGCTATTACATGGCAGACCAAAGTGATGACAGTGGTAACAGAGGAGAAAGGAAGAATGCAAAAGACAATACTGAGAAAGAATTGATAAGTTGGGCCTGACTGAACGAGAGTGCAGAGGAAAAGAAGTTGTTAGGGAAGAGTCAAAATGGGTGGGAAAATCATAGTACATGACTGACAGCTGCCATAGCTTGTACTCTGACAGACCTGATATTGTTAGTAGCTCTTTGGAGTTATAGGTCAGAAGGCATTGTAGAGGATTCCTAGCTTTGGCCTGTCTACAGATACCAGGTGGTGTGTGGGGGCTTTGGTTATCTGTCCCATGCCAAGGGAAATGAGAACTGGGTATTCAGTGTCCCCTGAGAAGGTAAGTGCTGAGCAGTTGACTGATTCAAGTCTATCTTAGGGTCCTTGCCATCCTGAAGTCTCTGGATGTGGTTTTATATAATTTTTCTTTCGAAGTTCCAGCTCGTACTGGTTGTACTTGGCTGACAAATTGGTTATCCAGTCTGACCTCCCTAAGCTCTGACGTATCCACTGAGGGTTTCAAGGAAACAGAGACTGGATCCTTGTCATTCCTAAAACCTTACTGAAGCTATTTTCCCAGATCTACACTTCCTCTAGAGCCTAGAGGTCTTTCTTTCTCTTGTCCTTTTACCTTAGAAGCATATGAAATTGAGATTTATTGCCACTGCTGAATTCCATAGGAACTGGAGCTGTGCCTGCAGTTTTAGTTTCTTAGGCTCCTAACTGGAGAAGAAAGAGCTACCTTTGCTGGGGTGTATGTTGTATTTCCCCCATGGTGTCTCTGGGAAACCTATCAGAGCCAACTTATATCCCTAGAGCCTGATGTTGGTACAGGCTTCTGTTCAACATTGAGTATCTTCTCTGTTCAGTGCTTAGGATAATTGAGATGAATAAAAACTTTGCCCTGGAGGAATTCATGATGGGATAAGGAAGACAGTATTGTAAGGAAGCTTCCCTGGTGGCTCAGAGGTTATTAAAGCATCTGCCTGCAATGTGGGAGACCTGGGTTCGATCCCTGGGTCGGGAAGATCCCCTGGAGGAAGAAATGGCAACCCACTCCAGTATTCTTGCCTGGAGAATCCCATGGATGGAAGAGCCTGGTGGGCTACAGTCCACGGGGTCGCAAAGAGTCGGACACGACTGAATGACTTCACTTCACTTCTTCATTTCAAGATAGGTGGATCCAAGTTTCTAAGAGGATTTGGGGATCAAAGAAGGGGTGATTGATGAGATTAGATTCATAATGAGGCCAGGTTTTTAATGGCCTGCAGTTTTGTGGGAGGGAAGTCTCTGGAGGTTTTCAGGCAGGGAGGTGATGTGGTTATATTTTGGGAAGCTAATTGTGGAAATAGACTGAAAGGGGAGGATCTGGATAAGGACCATCAGGAGAATCTTGTAACAACCTGGGCTTGGCTTCAGGCTGAATTAAGGATTAGTGTGAATGGGAAGAAGGGGAGGATCAGAGATTGTAGAGACAGAGATTCCCTGATGTAAGGACTAATTAATTGAGAACAAGAGAGGGAATTGTCCAGGATGACTCAGTTTTCTATTCTGGATGGATGGTGGTACCAGTAAAAAGGAGAATATAGAAGAGGAACATTTGCTGGGGGAAGATTCCATGTGTTTTGGGTCATGTTGAATTTGGGGGTCTGTGGCCCTTAACAGGTAGGTGGAAATGTGGGTCTGGAGTTCAGAAGAGAGTTTGTGTCTTGGGGTGGTGGATGATGCTGTTGGAATGGATGATCCCAGTCATGCTTACAGAAGGCTGAAGGTGACAGAGGAAATGACAAGGCTTAGTGGGCAAGGTAAGAGAGAATGTTGTCCAGGGAGCTACAGAGGAAAAAGTTGCAGGAAGAAAATCAGCAGCGTCTGTTGCTACAGGGAGGTCGAGTAGGATGAGCTTGGAAAATGTACGTGGAGATTGGGCAGTTAAGAGATTGTGGTTACCAGGACTCATTTTTTTTTTTAGTGTGAGCAGCTTTAGTGGAGTCATAAGGACAGGAGCCAAGTCAATTGAAGAGTGGATGGAAAGTGAGGATAAGGAGGATGTGCTCTGAGTAGTTTGGCAAGGAAGGAAGGAAGATGGTGGCAGCTTGTGGAGGAGTAGCAGAGACAAGCGTCAGGTTTTTCTAGAAGTCTTGAGCGTGGGCTATCCAATGAGAGGTCACATTTGAAGGCGCAAAGGAAAAGATGATCGCAGAGGAGGGTGGAGGGTTGTCTGAAAAGAAGACATCATTTCTTTTGAAGAGGAATGACTGAAGAAAGGGAAAGAATGTAGGAAGAAAGAGGCAATGATGGACACATCTAAATTTGCAAATAGGGTCTGTCTCCTTTCTCAGCAAGGTTATCTGTTGGGGGAGGGGCTCTGGTGTGGGCTCAGATAGGAACACGGACTTGAGAGTGGCAAGGGAAGGCTTAAACAACTGTCCAGAGAGGAAAGGGAAAGAGAGCAGACTCAAGATCGCTCCAAGAACATTGCATACTTCTGAACTTGAATCCTGCACTGAGGTCTCTCTTTCCTCTTCTTCGTAATAATTATGGCTGGCATTTATTGAATGTGTCATCCCAGGCACTCTTATAAGTGCTTTTCAGCCCTGTTAGAAAAGTATTGTTATTACCTGTGTTTTACAAAAGAAGAAATTGAGGCATGGAACAGTAGTATTTATGTTTGATGAATCTCTTGTTTCTGCAGAAATGGCATTCCTTCTGTGAGGCATCAGAGAAAGGCAGAAATTTGTTCCCAAGTCCCAGTTTCTGGTCATAAGGGGCTGGAGTTTAGGGCTGATAAGGAGGGAGCTTTACCAGGGCAGTCTGTGGGTATGATAGTGGATGGGTGGGCAGGGTGGTGGGGTCAGGGTTGCTGCTATCTTTTTGCAACTACATATGGAATTCTGAAATCCTTATGTGACTTCCAAGCAGCCTGACTAGAAGGACAAGTGACTGTAATGATTTGTTACGTATTGCAGGCTGACGCTGTGTCACTTGAGATGGTGAATAAGAAAAGAGATCTTGTCTCAACCAGAGAAAAAATTTTTTTCTGCCAGTTATGGAACTAGGCAGATCTATAACCTTTCATAATAACATGCATTATTAACACTCAATTTTGATGTTTCCCCATTGGTGTGATAGAATTTGTCGGTAAGGTGCACACCTGACTTGAGTGAAAGAGGAGAATGATGAGATGGCATGGATGGAAGAGAATGGACTTACCTTTTCCTGCTGCAGCCACTGGAGCATCATTTCTGTGTCCTTCCTCTTGAGGTTGCCATGGATACGCCTTTGCTTGGTGACTTGAGGGGATTGATTTCCGTTATGATCAGTTGATGACGTGGGTTTAAACAGAGAAAGGACAGAATGCTCTGCTTCTGGGGAGTGGCTGGTGAGCTGCCCAAAAGGCAGAGCCAAGCATAGCCGAGGTGGCTGTGGCTTTGCTGGCTGCTTTGGGTTTTGCTGAAGTTGTGAAATGGTGCATCTCTCTCTCTACAGCGCAGGCTCAGAGTTCCCCGTCCTCAGGGTCCTAGTGCCAGGGACTTGTTGGTTGATCGAGGGGAGGAAGCAGCAGTCTGTTAACTAGGACTCCCACTAGCTCTGGGAGGGTTGTGGTTCTCAAATACAGGGCTGGACTCAAGTGCCTGTTGCCTTGCTGCAAAAGCACCTTTCTTGAGGATAAGTGAGGCGTATTGTGTAGCTTTCCTTGCTGGAGGTCTGGGCCCTTTGGAAGTGGTCTGGCGGTCACTGGATATTCCTAGAGGGGAATATCCTGGGAGGGAGTAGACCTGTTTTCAGTTTGGGAGTGGGCTACAGAAATTTCTGGGAATAAATGAAGAGCTTGGAGAGGTTAAAAAAAAAGTCTGTTTAGGGTCTAGGTCCTGTCTGTGAGATTTGCAAGGCAGGAACAAAAGGCTCCGTGTATCTTCTTTCCGGGTATATCAGGAATCCAGCCTTCCGAGCTTCCAGTCCCCAAGCTTCTGTTCCCATCTCCTTTCCTGACTCCTGAGGGACTTATATCCACACGTATCCCTCCCCTTAGAGATGTACAACTGCACCCTAGTTTTAAGAAAATCTGTATCTTGCTGATTACCTTTATGTTTCATTTTATCTCTTTGCAACCAAATCAAAATACCCAGTGCCTGATGCAAGTGTGTGGACCCTGCTGTCAGACTGCCTGAATTTCAGACCTCCACAGGTGGAATCAGAGAAAGCAAACGATTGGGTTAGCCCAGGATCAAGGTTTGGTAAGGTGAGACAAGAAGAGGTCAGGGGGTCAAAGGATTCTGGTATACCAGTAAAAAGCAAGGTGGAAATGGTACAGACTGGGTGCCAAAGAGACTTTTCCTCCTTACCAGTTCCTCCTTAATTCCCAATCATCTACTTCTTTTCCTGTCATTTCTGAAATGTTCACCAAGTCCACTGGTAACCTGTTTATCAGACTTAGATTTGTGTCCCTTGTTTCTTCCCGTTTTCCTAGACTTTTTAGCAATTTTTAATGTCATTGGGAAGAAAAATGGATTAGAAATCCAGGGAGTATCTCTTTTCTGGTTGAGGTAACACCTAACTTAGAAGTGTTCTGTGTGACTTGGGATGGGTCTCAAAGATGCTGTTGAAGGATCACCTACCTGTTGTTGTTGTTTAGCCGCTCCAGTCGTGTCTGACTCTCTGCGACCCCATGAACTGTAGCCGCCAGGCTTCTCTGTCTGTGGGATTTCCCAGGCAAGAATACTGGAGTGGATTGCAATTTCCAGCTAGTCAAATGTGCCCCACTGGCTATGAGACTTAGATGAGTTGTTTGACTTTTGAGACTTGTAAAATGGAAATAATGGAATCCGTGTTGTCGTCATCACAGGTTCGTGTTGGAAGGAGATCGTGAAATTCATGTGTTAGTGGTCACAGTTAAATTTGCCCCTGAGAAGGCCTTGTGACTTATTTCCTCTCTCTTAACATGTTCAGTTTCCCTTCCCAACTCTGTTATCATCATTCTCGTTGCTCCTGCTTGAGAAACCCCAGGTTTCTTCATCCCTTTACTTGGCCATGCACTCATCTCTGCACCCACTTATTCGTGCAACACCTGAGTTCCTACTGTGTGCAGTTGTCATTGATGTGCCCTCTCAGTGATGACGAAAACAGCGTCTACAATTTGTTGAGCACGTGTTCTGTGCTAAGCGCTGTGCTAAATGCTTTACTTCTGTCTTAGTTAATGTTCACAGCATCCCTGTGAGATAAGTATTATTTCCCCCCTTTTTCAGATAAGGTAACGAGGGCTCTGAAAATATGTTAGCTAGAGTCATACCGGTGAGGAAATGGGAGAACCAAAGCTGTATCCAGATCTGTCCATCTCCAGAGCCCAGACAGGCCTGCTGCTGCTTTCCCCATGTTTGATCTATCGTAGGTCCTTCTCAGGGTTGTTTTTTGTGTTTTTTTTTTTTTTTTGGTGGTGTCTCTGAATTGGTCCATTTCTTCTTCCCTTTCTTTTTCTCTTTTGAGCCCACTTCAGACCCCCTCCAACCCTTGCTCATTATTGCCGGTAGTGTCCTTGCTGTCATCCCTGTCTTTATCAAGTTGCTATGCCTCAACTCCATCCCTCTGTCCACCACCTGTTTGATGTTCCTAAAATAGTTTTCACTATGCCAGTCTCCTGCTCAGGAAGAGTCTGGCTTCCTGTTGCTATTGGATCCAATTCATCTATCTCTACCTGTTGTTAAACTCCCTGAATCTATCCATATTTACCTTCTAATACATCTCAACATCAGTGTTAGTTCATTCAAAATGTTTGACACCCTGTGCCAAGAGTTGATGGAATCATAAAGAGGAAAAGTTGTGGAGTCTGCTTTAACAGGCTTACAGTTTGATAGGAGAACTCATTTAGAATTCTTTACTTCAGCCAAGCTAGGCATCTTTAATTTTCCCCACTCAAGCAGAATTATTCTTTGTCTATTCATACTGTAGTCACAAATTATGTTTGTAGGCCTTTCCTTTCCACACCGCCCCCCGCAAGAAAACCTCATATAAGGCATAATCAAGTACCCCTTTTCTTTCTAGCTCACCTTGCTCCTCTCTGTAGTTCCTTATAATATGTATTGCCTAGACATTTTAAGACCTGTACAGCTTCTGCACTTTTTATAGAGTACTTTTATATGCTTTATCTTATTTGAATATTAATGTAGATATGCCAGGTGATGGTCTTACTTTATAGAAGAAACAGCATCCAAGAAATTCAGTTCAGTTCAGTCGCTCAGTCGTGTCCGACTCTTTGCGACCCCATGAATCGCAGCACGCCAGGCCTCCCTGTCCCTCACCAACTCCTGGAGTTCACTCAGACTCACGTCCATTGAGTCAGTGATGCCATCCAGCCATCTCATCCTCTGTCGTCCCCTTCTCCTCCTGCACGCAATCCCTCCCAGCATCAGTCTTTTCCAATGAGTCAACTCTTCGCATGAGGTGGCCAAAGTACTGGAGTTTCAGCTTTAGCATCATTCCTTCCAAAGAACACCCAGGGCTGATCTCCTTTAGAATGGACTGGTTGGATCTCCTTGCAGTCCAAGGGACTCTCAAGAGTCTTCTCCAACACCACAGTTCAAAAGCATCAATTCTTTGGCTCTCAGCTTTCTTCACAGTCCAACTCTCACATCCATACACGACCACAGGAAAAACCATAGCCTTGACTCGATGGACCTTTGTTGGCAAAGTAATGTCTCTGCTTTTCAGTATGCTATGACTGTATATACTTGTGTTGCTGGAGAGCTCTGTGATATCCTTAGACGTGTGCTCTTTTGAATCTTGGAAGATAATGTGGTCCGGAGGAAGAACATGTTTTTTTGGAGGCCTAGAACTAAGTGTGGTAACAGAGAGTAAAAGTGCACAGGGTTCTGATTCAGGCTTTGGCTCTAGTTTTGGCTCCTCTCCTTGTCTTCTGTGTAACTTCAGAGAAGTTACTCCGTTCTCCAAGCCCCAGTTTCTTGTCAGCGTTGTTCCTAGCCTGCCTCTCTGTGGGGTTATTTTGATGTCCAGATTTGATGATAACTTTTGTTATTAGCTAACTTTTGTTGAGTACTCATTGAATACCAGGCGCTGTCCTAAATGTTATACATGGATTGTCTCAGCTAGTCCTCACAGCAGCTCTGAGATGTTCTTTGCTCACAGTTGACAAATGAGCAGATTGAGGCTCAAAGATGTTAAGCAGCTGGACCAAGTTTTTGTAGCTATCAAATAGTGAAGCCATGAATTGAATGTAAGCAGTCTGAGTCTAGAACTGGTACTCTTAACCATAGTACTAACGACTGTTTTTTTAAGGTGCTCTGTAGACTGTAAGGTGCTCTGAACATGCAGAAGTCCAGTTTGCAAGGAGCTGTGTGGCCCTGCGTAATGGTAAATAGGGAAAGGAAGGGGCAGCATGGATATGTTGCAGGAGAGGAGAGAAATGGTTTCCTAGGGGGTCTGACCAGCATTGGAGATGTGGAGAGGTGTTTTGGGGGCCCTATATCTGGTTGTTGGCTGTCATTCTATTAGGCTATGTGGTTTTCCTTAGAAAGGGTGGAATGGAGGAAGACCCTGTTCGGCCAGTGAAGCCCAGTGTGGACAAGACAGGTAGCCCTCAGCCCAGGGGATCTATGTCCATACTGACCTGGTGGAGCCATAGGTCAGACCCTAGGACAATTTTGTTGGCTACTTAGGGGCATGGCAACCTTTGCCAGTTTGGGGGAAGCTGGAGTACTTGGCTTGCTTTGCTCTGTGTGTGTGTGTGTGTGTGTGTGTGTGTGTGTGTGTGTGTGTGTGGAGTTGTCTCTATTGCTGCTCTTCCTTTGCTAAGTATTGGGCATGGGGCCTGGCTGCTCTGGCCCAGGGTGAGATGGAAATTTAAACCCTGATCACGTGGGTTTGAACCTGACTCCCAAGTTTAGAAAGGGGAGGGAGAAGGAAGAGCATCAGAAAGGGGGTGAGAGACCCTTCTTCTGGCTGGGAGGAAGCCCTGGGAGGCTGATTGTTTGGAAGTGTCACTTGATGCTGGCAGGTCCGCTGCCCTCTAACATCGCGGGGGTGGGCGGGTGGCAGAGATGGTGAGGGGATGCTGACCAGGAGAGTCATCAGGGCTGTGCTCCCAGCATAGGACAGTGCCCTCTACAGGTGAGTGTTGAGAGTCTGTGGCGTGGGCCCGCGTCGCTCCTTCTCTGTCTGTCTGGACTGGCCCAGGTGCAGCAGGGGGGCACTAGGACCCAGAGGCTAGCTCGGCTCCTGACAAGTCTAGAGCAGCACTAGCGCAGAGTGAGACTCATCAGCTGGCAAGCGGAGTGAGACTCATCAGCTGGCAAGCGGGGTTCGGTGTCTCTGGGTTCAGGAATCCTCCAGCAGCAGAGGGGACTTGCTCCTCAGCCCCTTTCTTCGTTCCCTCCCCTACCCCAGTAGGCCACCCAGTGAGGTCCATGGACAGGGGAGGGCCACGCCTGCCGGCTTCTGTGTTTGTCCATGAGGGCCTGGAGCCCTAGCCCTCCTGCCTAGGTTTCTGCCTTTCCTCTCTGTCTTTGGTCAGCTGGGGGAGGGGGTGGAGGCCGAGGGAGCAACATGGCCCAGAGCAAGAGGCACGTGTACAGCCGGGTAAGTGGCCCTGATCTGGGATGGCCATGGGAGGGCTGTTGGAGAAGGCCTGGGTGCCTGTGGACAGTGCTGTGGGGGCTGGGAGACAAAGCTGGACCTGGCCGGGGCCACTCGCAGCCCTGATGGGGGTAGACCGCATAGGCGTCCCTTCCCAGAGTTGGGCCCTTTGTGGGTACTGGTGAGGCCTGACCTTTGACTCTAGCTGAACCTCAGGCCAGAGGTTCCTGAGGGGCACACTGTGCTGGGGATTTCAAATGGGTTGGTGGGTTGGAATGGCCTTTCAATGACGCCTTTCTTTAGAGCTGCTTGATTGTCACTCACTTTCTTGCTCTCTGGCTCAGATGGGCTCTGTAGCCACTGTTGTGTCCACCTGGTCCTGAGGTTTATTAGGGTTAGGACGGTGGTGACAGTCTCTGACTTTGGGGCCGGCCCTGATGTGCCTGTTACCTCCCTTTATTGTCAGGTCCATGAGAGTCACTCAACTGTCCCAGGTATGATTTGGCCTCTCAGAGCCCCTGGGAATGGCATCCTCGCCTTCTGGGATGAGTTCTTTGGGGAAGAGAGTTGAGGAGAGACTGGCTCTGGCAGAGCTTCCTTATGAAGCCAAGCGGGGGCATCAGAAGGGAGCCCTGTGAGGTCTTCAGGTCCATGCTGTCACTTCTTCATGCCTCATTCTCTGCTGCAAGGCCCCTGGTTCATGGAGCTGCTGTTGCTAAAAATGGCTTAGGTGTGATTTTCTTCTAAGCCATGGGCCTATTTGGGACCTAATTTCATGTTGTCTTGTCATCACGAGTATGTCAGAAGCCGAGAGCTTCCCAAGGACAATGTTTAGTCTATTCCCTTGGCTTGTCCATTCATTTGGGCCACTGGGCAGAGTCGGGGGACAGTTTGCAGGACAAATCTGAGATACCAGATTGGCCTGGCCTTTGTATATTTATTTATTTGTAGCAAGATAGCACGAGTGAAGGATCTGCAGAGCTTATAGATAGAGTTGATTGGCCAGGGCTGAGGCCTGGAAGAAGGGAGTTAAATGGTTGAATGGGCTTGGTGAGGCATCTCGGGGTGTCATGGTGGGGCGGGGGAGGCCAGGTCGTGAAGGAGGCACAGTTGCGTGCCACTGAAAGGGAGAGGTCTGAGAGAGCCGAGTGAACCTCAGGGAGGACAAGCAGAAGTAGGGAGGGGGCCAGGAGTCTGCGGGAACACTCACTGGCTCACCTGTCTTCCCAGCTCCGACTTCTGTGTCAGGCACTGGGTTGTGGGGAACCACTGTAAACTGAGTTACTTGCTTGAGCTTCATTCCCCTCCTAGCGGACAGTGCTCCTGAGAAAGTAGCCATGTGGACTGACATTCACAGATCTGTCAATGAATTCTGATTTATTAAAGTTAAATATAAACTCTTAAAAATTCTGGCAGATTCCAGGGGAATTTGAAGAAGTTTTAGAACATAATACTGACATTTTTCCAAAAGAAATTTGGTAAGTGTTGGTGGGGGCACTTTAATTTGAGAATGGGGTTCAGGGAAGTGACTTCTGGTCCTTTTTTAGGCCAGGATCCTGATCAGGGCCTCTCTTTTGTATTAGGATGACACCCTTAACCTGAGGCTTTTACCTATGTATGTTTGCACGTGTCTTTCAGACTCCTAGTGGCAGCAGAATGAGTGCTGAGGCAAGTGCCCGGCCCCTGCGAGTGGGCTCCCGTGTGGAGGTGATTGGAAAAGGCCACCGTGGCACCGTGGCCTATGTTGGAGCCACACTCTTTGCTACTGGCAAATGGGTAGGTGTGATCCTGGATGAAGCAAAAGGCAAGAATGATGGAACCGTCCAAGGCAGGAAGTATTTCACTTGCGATGAAGGACACGGCATCTTTGTGCGCCAATCCCAGGTACTCACTTCCTGCTCCTGTGTGTGTGTGTGTGTGTGTGTCTGTGTGTGTACATGCTCTGTTGCATGTGCAGCTGGTGTGTTGGTGTTCTCTTTTCCTGGGCATGAGCCTGAGTCTCTGGTTGGGAGAGTGGGAGGTAACGAGGGAGGGAAGATCGAGAGCTATCCTTAGGGAATCGGCCCTGTACTCTAGGCTTGCTTAGGGCCTGAAGAGGGGCCCATACTACATCCAGCCTTGATCTAGCTATATTGAGTCTATTCTGTGGCCTCAGATCCAGGTATTTGAAGATGGAGCGGATACTACTTCACCAGAGACACCTGATTCCTCTGCCTCAAAGGTCCTCAGAAGAGGTAACAACCACCCACTTAAGTTGCCTCCTCACACGCAGGAGTCCCCAGGACTTCTCCCCAGAACAAGGGGCCGCAGTGGATCCTGAGATTTTCTGTCACCACCGTATTCTGTTGTTACGTCTTGCTTACCCTGCCATGACGTTCTCTGCTCCTATCCCTCTACACAAACACACGCTTTGTTTCTGTTTGCATTCTAGAGGGAGCTGACTCAAATCCAAAGACCAGCAAACTGGTAAGTAGTCAGGGATAGGAGTGGGGAGTAATGGAGGAAAGGGGGAAAAGAAAAAGAGAGGAGGGAGGCCCACACCAGGTCTTACTCGCCTGCTTCTTC
Organism: Bison bison bison; assembly: GCF_000754665.1. Lineage (NCBI taxonomy): Eukaryota > Metazoa > Chordata > Mammalia > Artiodactyla > Bovidae > Bison > Bison bison. Next base: position 10,972,815 of record NW_011495064.1, read on the forward strand.
CGCCCGAGGCAGTGAACTGAGTTGGCCTTTCCAGGCTCCATCCTCTCTGAGGAGGAAACTTCCTGGGTATGCGTTGCCGCTGTAGGTATAAAGGCGCTAGCAGGGAAAAGCTGCCCATGCCCGGAAGTTCTGGCTCCGTTGGAACTGAGGCTGGGGGAAGGGAAGACCGGCTGCCCCTAGTAGTGTTGCTGCCAACTTCCTACCTGTTGGTGCCCGCGGCTGCCGACATCTGATGGATATAGGGTAGGGGTAAGGTAAAAACTGGAGGAGGAAGGTGCTCTCTGGTTCACAACTAAGTGGGAAGGAGCTGGGCCCTCTGCCGCCTTTTCAGGTTGTATGTAGAGGGCCCACCGCAGCTCCCCTCCTCTGCTCCCGACTCTCCAGCTCCTCTGGGCAGGGTGTGGACCTCCTGGAAGCGGATCTTGAGGGAGGCTCATCTCACCCGGGCCTTGACAGTGACCTGCTCCTCCCATACCGGTGTTTGCCTGTGGGTCTTAATACCTACACCCAAGATGTCTGACCGGCTAGCTCAGTGTGTTGTTTAACTCTGTTCTCTAACTCTGCCCTTTCCACCTCCTCACGCAGCGGGGACTGAAGCCTAAGAAGGTGGTGTGTTTACTGTTTGTGCCTGGGTGGGTGAGGGCCATGAGCCCCCTGCCCAGCTGTCCTGCATGTCCGTGGGCTGCTACATGCATGTATGTGTGACCTTGGGGCTGGGATGGCCAGAGGAAATGGCAGCCTTGGCTTTCAGAGTTCCTTTGAGGGGTGCGAGGATATCAGGCTCAGTGTCCAGGCCCAGATGGCGTTAGGGACGATCCTCACTCCTCCTCACACCCCTGCCCGTCGCCTCGGGACTTCTAGTCAGAGACTAAGCATTTGACTGTAAATCGCAGCAGCATGGAAAAGAGCATTGACTGGCTTACAGTGCATTCTCACTTAGCCTGAGCTTAGGGTCAGTGGCAGGAGAGACGGAGGGTGTGGAGGTGAGGTTAGCTAAGTAGGTGGGAGTCAGGGAACCCAGCGCGGGAAGAGCAGTTGGAAGCCTGAGTGGGGCCTGCCTCTGGGTGGCGTGGCCATGAATGCGCACCTTTGCTCTGCTCTGTCCTTTTTTCCCTGCCTCTTCCTTCCTCTGGTGTTGTGCCCGGGGCCTACCTCCCACACCTTACAGCCTTCCATCAGCCATCACTGGAGTGGGGCTGCCACCCCTGAGACTCTTTCAGTCTGAAGTTGCTGCCATGACCACTTCCCCACACCAGTTCATGCCTTTGGGCTGTGCCCAAGCCGTCTCTGACCTGCATGTGCCTGTCTGACCTGTATGTGCTGTGCTGTGTGTATGAAGTTCTGTGATTTCCTTGTTACCCATCTGTGTCAGGACCTTCTGACTCTGCATGGAGAGCTGTTAGACTGGGGCAGTGGGAGGAGAGAGTAAAACTTCTCTATTTTGATTTCTGGTTGGTGGTGGGTCCTCACTTTGGAGTCTTGCCTTGGAAGAGATGACATAATGGTACTTGCTTGGGGGTCCTGGCTTTGGAGGGAGTGGGGGTATAAGAAGGAAGATAATTCTCTAAAGGATACTGGACCCATTCCAGGAACTTGGCTTCTTCCCTTGATTATTGGCTCCTGGTTGGGGCTCCCATCTTGCATTAGACCCCAAATAGAGAAGAGCATGGACCTGCAGTCTACTGTCTATGGAGGGGTTCTGGCTGCAGTCTGATCCGACCATGGGTGGGATGTGAGCCATGCCCAGATCTGGGTATTTTTGGCGGCTGACTAGGGAAATGTGGCAAAGCCTAGCCTAGGCTGCCTGCGCCGGGGCACAGCGCCTCCTTGGCTCATGGTGCAGAGTGTCAGTCAAGTTGTCAAGTCCTTCCCTAGTTATTTCTCTCCAGTGGCTCTCTCACAGCACATCACTTAACACAGGAAACAGGGAGCTAGCACCAGAACAAAAGAAGGAACTCTGAGGGGCAGCGTGGAAGAGAGGACCCAGATGTCTCTGCAAGGTGCCCAGTCCTTTCTGGAAGCTCTTTAGAGACAGGCTCTAACCTGCCCACAACCCAGGGAGAGTTGGGAAAGGAGCCAGATGCTGTCATTAGAGCTGCTACTGCCCAGATGGAATGTTCTCTGGGTTTCTTAGTGTGCCCCGCAGAGCCGATGCAGGAGTGCTGGGTGTGTGCGCCTGATGAGCCACCAGCAGGATATCATCTGTGTGTATAAGAGACAGAAGCAGAGTTGATGGGGTTGTAGACTGAGGGGGGTGTGAGTATGAGAGAGGCCTGATGAAGCAGTGAGGTCCCATGTCCCTGTCCAGTGATACCCTGGTTCCAGAGCTGTCATCACAGAAATGGGACGGACCCCCAGCCCAATTTTTTTGAGCAAATCCTTGGGGATGCGGGAGAGGGAGGAGCCAGCCAGGACCTGTTCTTTGGAGAAGGAAGCAGGGTGGGTTTAGCAGAGGACTTTGTCCAGTCAGGAGGAGGAGGAGGAGGAGCCATCAGAGCTGGTGGTTGCTAGGTGACTGAGGAGCAGTGGCTCCACCCCTCGTGGAGCGGAGGAGGGTGGGTGCATGACGTCAGGTGGAGCTGGTGCGGCGGCCACTGAGGCTGCCGTCAGCCTAAGCTGGCGAACTAGGCCGGGGGCCTCCCGAGTGCCTCTCGGGTGCCTGCCGGAGCCTGGCCATCCCCACCGTGCACCGGCGGGGGCTTCCGCATCTGAGCTGCAGCCGTTGGCCAGCTGGGGAGCTGCCGGGCCGGGGAGCTGCGGCTGCATTGTTGGGATTTGATACACTAATCTCCTGTCTCCGCCGCCTTTCCCTCTGTTCGGTCTCTTTCCCTCCCTCCCTTGGCCTGTCCTTCCTGTGTGTGTCCATCCTCCTCTGTCCTTCCTTCTCTTTCCTCTCCTGGCTTTCTTTGGTTTTCTGCAATGATGAGACAGGCACCGACAGCCCGAAAGGTACTCTTGCTTGCTCTGGTCCTGCTGCCAGGCTGCCAGCGTGATGGTGGCAGCAGGCTGCTGGGGTGGGGGTGGGGGCTGACTGACTTGCTCTGTCTGGTTGGGGGACGAGGATGGGGATGAAGGCGGGGGGCAGGGAGAGTGTGTGTCACTGCCATGCCCCACACCCTGGGCGTTTGCTCCCTAGCCTTCTGCTCTTGGCTCTGAATCTGTGTTTTGGGCCTTGTACCCAGTGGCCTCACCAGCTTGAGCTTCAGGCAGCTTTTGCTGCAAACTGGCTCTGGATGTGTTTCCTAGGAGAGAATCTAGGGAAGCAGGTCCAGATGTCTTTGTGCCTCTAGCAAGCCTACCTCACTCGACCTTTGCTAGAATGACACTTGGTTGTAATACTAGCATCCCTCCCCGACTGGGGTCTGTGTCAGGGGCTTTCTCTAGAACAGTTTGTGACACAGTTATGGAGGCTTAGCCCAGGGTAGTAGACGTGGGGGTTGGTCTCCTTGGGAGACCTAGAAGGGCCCAGGCCAAATCTTGTGTTTGCCAGAGCTCTGAGACCCTGGGTATCAAGAATACTGTTTGGGAGTTGGAGTTAATCATGTGTTTATCACTTTGCAATAGTGTGGGGTGGTTGGTCTCCGATCTGGTGTAGGGCAGTAGTTTCCCTGTGCTGCTGCCCACCCCCACCTCCTTTCTTGCAGTCGGGTGGGGTCACTTTGCTGATCTCTGGGCTTCTGGCTAATGCAATATTCATGGTCGTGACACCTGAGCCCTCTGCCCTGGGGATGGGGACTGCTGCAGGAACCGGTCCTGGGGAAGAGGGTGGGGGTGGGGCGTGTGGCCGCACTGTGCTCCCTTGGGGACCTGATCTCCCCTAGCTGGTTTCACTCACTTCTAGGCTTGTATCATCATTCTTGTCACGTGGTATTTCTCAGGAGTCCTGTATGGAATCTAGCACTCAAAGGAAGGGGCTGACCTGGGAAAGTCCTTGGGAGTGGTGGATGGGCGGGGCTCTGGGCTGGAGTGGGAGAGGTGGCTGTGAGAGGACTCCTCTCTGGTCTCTGGAGACCCTCTCTACTAGCTGCTGGCTTTGGTCTCCTGTGGCTCAGCCTGGGAGACGGGGACAGAATTTCCAGGGTAGGATAAAAGTGGGAGAAGGAACCAGTGGGAAATAGGAGTTCTGAGCTCTTGGAGCAGGATCAAGGTGACTCACGGGAAGGAGGGCATGGGGCCGGGTCGGGGAGGAGGGGTGGGCTGCTGACTGCAGCCTCGTGTCTGCTGCTTCTGCTCTCATTGCTGTCCCTCTGCTGTCTGTCTTTCTGCTGTCATCCTTTCTTTCCTGACTACTCCTCCTCTGGCTCCTGTTGCCTGTCCAGACTACAACTCGGCGGCCCAAGGTGAGGAAAAAACAGGCCTCTGTACCAGCCACTGCTGAGTGGACACAGATACCTTAGGCATGTGCATGTATGTGGCCTTTTGTATGAGCAAGTGTAAGTTGGTCACAGTGTGTCCCGGGTTCTCTTCAGGGGAGTGAGGGTGCTGAGGGTAAGGACTGGCCCCTCCTGGGAAGGTGCCTTCCAGCTCTTAGGAGCATGTCTGAGCCAGTAGCTTGAGTGTAGAAGAGAAACGAGAGTGGTTGTGCTTAGCCAAGGCAGACTTTCTTGAAGAAGGGCATCTAACAGCTGCTTTTGACTGGCTTTTGTGGGGGGTGTGTGTGTGTGTTGTTGGGGAAGGGGTGGGGAATTAGAGGAAATGTGAAAAAGAACTTGGAATGTCAGGGGCTACGGAGGTGGGTGTGTCTGTGAAAGGCCCCCTCGGGTGGGGGCGTCCATGGATAGCGTGTGGTCTCTGGGTGTCAGCCCACTGGGAGGCCTTCAGGGCTCGGTGCTCCAGGGAGGAGCACCGGGCAGGCCGTCTGCTCTAGCACCTCAGCTCCACAGGGACCCGGTACTGTCACCTGATTAGAGCCCCTCTGTCTTGGAGGAGGGAGGTGACAGATGGGTTGGCGGTATGGACCTTGTTTCAGAGGAGAGCCAAGGATTACGACTTTCACCCTGGCCCTTTTACTTGAAGGATCCCCTGAAATAGACCAGGGGGAGGAGGATGAGCTTGAGGTTTTTATCAAAGTGTAGAGCCCAGGACCCCCAGTTTTAGCCCAGCCTTCTCTGGGAACGTGAAAATTAGAGATCAGTCTGTTCTTTCTCTCTGGGAATGACACTGAGGCGCTTGTTCCCTCTGGGGGAGGTGGGTACAGGCCCAGAGCAACAGTAGCACTGGGAGTATTAAGAAATTGCTACAATGATTACAAGTGGGTCACAAAAGGAATGGTCAAGGGAGTGAGGGCTTCTGCCCTATCAGGGTGGTGCTAGACCTTGGAGGAATGTGGGGTCAGTGCCAAGGGAGGAGTCTTGTAACCTTATGTCTTTCTCCGTCCCTCCCTCTCCCGCCACCCCCCGACCCAAATCCCGCCGGCCCTTTGTCACTGCCTCTGACTGTGGCACTTTCCCTCTGCCCATACTGTTTCTCTGTTCTCACTGTCCTGTGATACTCTTTGCCTTTCTCCTCCTCTGTCACTTCCTTCACCGCATGCTCGTATTCTGTCTCACTCTTTTACCACCCCTGTCCCCTACACTTTTTCTGGTCTGCCCCTGCCCTCTCGGAATAGCCCACCCGCCCGGCCAGCACTGGGGTAGCCGGGGCCAGTGGTTCCCTGGGCCCCTCTGGCTCAGCATCAGCAGGTGAGCTGAGCAGCAGTGAGCCCAGCACCCCAGCTCAGACTCCGCTGGCAGCGCCCATCATCCCCACGCCGGCCCTCACCTCTCCTGGAGCAGCACTCCCACTTCCTTCCCCCTCTAAGGTAAGATCTGGGGTTGGAGCAAAGAAGAACCAAGACACAAAGGGGCCTGTGACCCCTGACAGGCTCTTAGAAGTTTCCCCGGGTTGAGGGAGACCCAGAACCTTGGATTAGAAGGGTGGGGTCCCAGCATATAAGTATCCCATTACTGGCTAAGCCACCCTTTCCTCTCTGCCCTTCCACACTTCCCCCATAGGGATTGGGCTCTTCACAGATATTTGTATGCCACTTGCTTTGGCCCTGGACCTGGAATGACTTCTGCACACATTGCTGTCCTTCCTCTCCAGCTCAGTCTTGATGGGGAAAAGCGGGGAGGCTGTGCACAGACTGAAGGGTCTCTCCTTTGCAGGAAGAGGAGGGGCTGAGGGCCCAGGTGCGGGACCTGGAGGAGAAACTGGAGACCCTACGGCTGAAACGTGCAGAAGACAAGGCAAAACTAAAAGAGCTGGAGAAACACAAGATCCAGCTGGAGCAGGTGCAGGAATGGAAAAGCAAAATGCAGGAGCAGCAGGCAGACCTGCAGCGGCGCCTCAAGGAGGCTCGGAAGGTGGGACTTGGGATGAAGAGGGTGTCTGGGGAGGCAAGGGGCCCAAGGAAGTGCTGGAAGCTGGAACTGGAGCCTGGACTATCCTGTGAAAAGGGGTTCGTGAGGCATCTCTGTGATCGTACCCCCAACCGTCACTTCTCTTCAGGAAGCCAAGGAGGCCCTAGAGGCAAAGGAACGCTACATGGAGGAGATGGCTGACACTGCTGATGCCATCGAAATGGCCACTCTGGACAAGGAGATGGCTGAAGAGCGGGCTGAGTCCCTACAGCAGGAGGCCGAGGTGCTGAGGGAGCGTGTGGAAGAGCTCACTACCGACTTGGAAATCCTCAAAGCTGAGATTGAAGAGAAGGGTAAGGGGCCAGGAGCTGCCAGGGGCCAAATGATGGGGTTGGACCCCTGACTGAAAGTATGAATGGTCTTCCCCAGGCTCAGATGGTGCCGCGTCCAGTTATCAGCTCAAGCAGCTTGAGGAGCAGAATGCCCGCTTGAAGGATGCCCTAGTGAGGTAGGGTCCTCATTGCCAGGCTCACTCTCCTGTCTCCAAATCCGTGAGTGACTCTTGATACCTGGTCTTTCTTCTTCTCTCTTGCCATTTTCCCACAGAATGCGGGATCTTTCTTCCTCAGAGAAGCAGGAGCATGTGAAACTCCAGAAGCTCATGGAAAAGAAGAACCAAGAGCTGGAAGTTGTGAGGCAACAGCGGGAGCGTCTGCAGGAGGAGCTGAGCCAGGCAGAGCGCACCATTGATGAGCTCAAGGAGCAGGTCTGAGCAGCCCAACCCCTTGCCCAGAGCACTGCGATGCTCGCCTTCCGATGTCTCCTCTGTCTTGGCACCTTTCAATCCTTCTCCTTGTTTGCGCTGTCTAACACAGGTAGATGCTGCTCTGGGGGCTGAGGAGATGGTAGAGACGCTGACAGACCGGAACCTGGATCTGGAAGAGAAAGTGCGCAAACTGAAGGAGACGGTGGGGGACTTGGTAAGAGAAGAGCAGACTGCTGACTTATAACCCTGATGGAGGGTCTTGGGAAGAGACTTGCCATGAGAAGGATTGACGTGATCCCTGATCTTTGGGTAGGGTGTGTAGTGAGTGAACCCACCCTGGCCTGCTACCCTGACTCTGACTTTTCTTTGCCCCAACTACCTTGTCTCCCAGGAAGCAATAAATGAAATGAACGATGAACTGCAGGAGAATGCACGTGAGACAGAACTGGAGCTGCGGGAGCAGCTAGATATGGCAGGTGCCCAGGTGCGGGATGCCCAGAAGCGTGTGGAAGCGGCCCAGGAGACAGTCGCAGACTATCAGCAGACCATCAAGAAGTACCGCCAGCTGACTGCCCACCTACAGGTGCCTGCACACCCACTGCTCTCTGCCCACAATCGCCCCAGGGCTTCCCCCGTGACTCAGCTGTGTCTTGTCGCCCATCCTTGCCCCCAGGATGTGAATCGGGCACTGACAAACCAGCAGGAAGCATCCGTGGAGAGGCAGCAGCAGCCACCTCCAGAGACTTTTGACTTCAAGATCAAGTTTGCTGAGACTAAGGCTCATGCTAAGGTCAGGAAAGTGGGTGAGCTGGAGAGGGGTGGGTGTTGGAGACCCCAGCCTGGGTGAGGCCATGGGCTGATCTGCTGTGGGGTTCTGACCTTCGGGTTCCTGGAGTTGGGAGTGCTTTGTGTGGTGGTTTGGAAGACTCCTGGCCGGGCCTGCCCTAGAAGCAGGAGACACATTGGAACGTGGGATGGAGGTTAGGAGGTTCTCCGCAGCCTAGCTGAGAACCTACTCCCCTGTCTCGCTCACAGGCAATTGAGATGGAGTTGAGGCAGATGGAGGTGGCCCAGGCCAACCGGCACATGTCCCTGTTGACAGCCTTCATGCCTGACAGTTTCCTTCGGCCAGGTGGGGACCATGACTGCGTCCTGGTGCTGCTGCTCATGCCTCGACTCATTTGCAAGGTACGGTCTGTCAGCCACATTCCCAGCAGGGGGCTGCTGAGCTTGCCGTGAGCCAGGCACTGGGGGCACCAAGCAGAGGTGGCAGTCGTTGTCCTGCTCTCAGGGTTTATGACGTAGTACAGGGACGCAGAATCACAGACAGATGTATGTCACAGATGGCGTTTTATGAAGGGGAGATGCAGCTTGTGAAGCGGAGGTAGTGTCTGGGAGAGAGCACAGCTGGGAAGCTGATGGAGACAGTGGGCTATTACTGAAGGAGTAACATTTGAGGTGAGACCCGAAGATGACTGGAGTTTGTGGGGGATAACTGTCAGGATCACGCTGTAGTTGGAAAGGCAGAGGGAGCAGCAGCTTTAAGGTAGGAAGGAGCTGGTCCCACTGGTCCTGCTGCCCTGTCAGCCCGCATCCGAATCTCCGTCAGCACCAGCAGTCACATCGCCCTTTGCCCATGTGCGACTCCCTGCCCGTCTAAAAGCTGTTTCTGCCTTCTCTCCCGTGTCTTCATGCCCTCCACAGTTGCTCAGCTCTCTGTACTCCTGAGTCTGTGTTCTCCATCCTCTGCTCTGAGCCCCACGTCTCTGGTGCTTCTTCCCACAGGCAGAGCTAATCCGGAAGCAGGCCCAGGAAAAGTTTGAACTAAGTGAGAGCTGTTCAGAGCGGCCAGGACTTCGCGGCGCTGCAGGGGAGCAGCTCAGCTTTGCTGCTGGGCTGGTGTATTCACTGAGTTTGCTGCAGGCCACACTTCATCGTTACGAGCAGTAAGTGATCCCTGACCTCCATGGCAGGGCCGTGGGTCCTAGATAGGCTGGAACTGAGGTTGCCTTGTAGACTCTGGCCTCACAGGGCCCTTCTCTGGTCTCCAGTGCCCTCTCTCAGTGCAGTGTGGACGTGTATAAGAAGGTGGGCAGCCTCTACCCTGAAATGAGTGCCCACGAACGCTCCTTGGACTTCCTCATTGAGCTGCTGCACAAGGACCAGCTGGATGAGACTGTCAACGTAGAGCCTCTCACCAAGGCCATCAAGTACTACCAGGTCTGGGGCGAGAATTGAGGCTTAGCACAGGAGGAGCGAGGGTTTCTTCTGGGGATGTTTCCAGTGTAGCCAGGGTTGTATGTCCCAGGCTGAAGGCGTGAAACTCTTAGATGAACTCACCTTAGGATCCAGTTCCTTGAGGGTTTTGGATTCTTTCATACCTCTGGAGTCCCTTGATCACTGGGGCTCAAACTCCAGTTTGGGAAGCATGCTTCGTTCTTCCAAGGCCTAAAGACTGTTCATTTGCCATCCCTCCTCAGCATCTATACAGCATCCACCTTGCTGAACAACCTGAGGACAGTACCATGCAGCTGGCTGACCACATTAAGGTGAGGTGTTTGGGCCAATGGTTGAGCCCCTTGTAGAGATTGGAAATGAAAGACATCAGATCACACCCACAAAGGGTGTCACATAAGGAACAGGGTCACTAAGGCCAGGTCAGGGAAGCCAGAGAGCTCACTGATGGATGGGGTCAGCCAAGGAGGGAGACTTCTTTAGAGACGTTAATGGGGCAGAAGGGCCCCGTTGGAGGCTGACAGCCACCTGCTTCTGTCTTCACAGTTTACCCAGAGTGCCCTGGACTGCATGAGTGTGGAGGTGGGACGGCTACGGGCCTTCTTGCAGGTGAGAGCGCAACCAGATCTGTTGGAGTTCCTCTTCCTTCAGAGTCCCCACCTTCTTGCCCCCAGCCCTAATTCTGACTTGGCTTCCCGTCTGTCTCCTGTTCTGAGTAGGGTGGGCAGGAGGCTTCAGATATTGCCCTCCTGCTACGGGACCTGGAAACTTCGTGCAGTGATACCCGCCAGTTCTGCAAGAAGATCCGGCGGCGGATGCCAGGGACGGATGCGCCTGGGATCCCGGCTGCACTGGCTTTTGGACCACAGGTTTAGGGCTGTGAAGGGGGACGGGAAGGAAACTGTGAGCAGAACCAGGAGGGGCGCAGCATGTTGCGATCTAGATCTGGTCGGGGGACAGGAATGGTTCTGAGGTAGCTGGGCGCTGTGGCGTTGAGCCCAGAGTGGGCTCCTGACTCTGGCCCATTGCACAGGTATCTGACACACTCCTCGACTGCAGAAAACACTTGACGTGGGTGGTGGCGGTGCTGCAGGAGGTGGCAGCAGCTGCTGCCCAGCTCATTGCCCCACTGGCAGAGAACGAGGGACTGCCTGTGGCTGCCCTGGAGGAGCTGGCTTTCAAAGCAAGCGAGCAGGTGAGCTGGCTTGGCTGGGCAGAAGGTGGTGATGGGAGAGTCAGGTGGCCAGTGTGGGGTTTTCACTACTGCTGTTGACACCTGCAGATCTACGGGACCCCCTCCAGCAACCCCTATGAGTGTCTGCGCCAGTCATGCAGCCTCCTCATCAGCACTATGAACAAGTTGGCCACAGCCATGCAGGAGGGAGAGTACGATGCCGAGCGGCCCCCTAGCAAGGTGGGTCGTTCCTTGGAGGGAACTGCAGGAGCCAGGAGGAGCAGGACTTGGGAGCTGCTGCTCACTGTGGGAGGGCTGGGAGGCAGGAATTTGGGGAGCACCTTCCTCTTGCTTAAAAGGCAAGGAGGAAGATTTTCTGTTTGACTGGATCCCTCTGAAAGGAGAGCCTTGATAACCCTGCCCTCTGCCCCTCACTCTGCCCCTTAGCCTCCCCCAGTTGAGCTGCGGGCTGCGGCTCTTCGTGCAGAGATCACGGATGCTGAAGGCCTGGGTTTGAAGCTTGAGGATCGAGAGACAGTTATTAAAGAGCTGAAGAAGTCACTGAAGATCAAGGTGAGAATAGGGGAGGCTCAGGATCTGAAAGGCCAGGAAATAGCAGGGGCACAGGGAGGCAGTGAGTGTTGATTGTGACTGAGAGGGGTTGAGGACTGAGGGGAAGCAGTGGCACCTGTGATCAGTGGGCGTTCTTGTGGGAGCTTGCTATCTCATGGTCTGTCCCAGGTCTTGGGTTAGGGGCGGTCATGGGAAGTGTAAGACTGGACACGCTCCATCCTCGTCCAGGGGGAAGAGCTCAGTGAGGCCAATGTGCGGCTGAGCCTCCTGGAGAAGAAGCTGGACAGTGCTGCCAAGGATGCAGATGAGCGCATTGAGAAAGTCCAGACTCGGCTGGAGGAGACCCAAACGCTGCTGCGGAAGAAGGAGAAGTCAGGCACCTCCCCGGCCCCTGTTCACTCCACACTCCCTCCTGCGAGCAGCTCCCTGCCTCCTAACCCAGGCCCTCTGGGAGTGAGCCTCCCCAGGGGGACAGAGGCCATCTCCTTCCCAGCTGACAGCACCACTGTCTCACCCCAATCTGAGCCTCTTCTGCCCCTGGCTCCTGGCCAGCAGGGCTGCCCTCAGAACCTGTCGGGACAGAGAAAGGGGGGGCGGGGCCGTTGGGGAGGGGACACTGCCCAAGCCCAGGTTCTCTTTCACAGAGAGTTTGAGGAGACCATGGATGCACTTCAGGCTGACATCGACCAGCTGGAGGCAGAGAAGGCAGAGTTAAAGCAGCGATTGAACAGCCAGTCCAAGCGCACGATTGAGGGGCTCCGGGGGCCCCCTCCCTCGGGTATTGCCACCCTGGTCTCTGGCATTGCTGGGGGTGAGTGCCATGGAGCAGGCAGCATCAGCCCAGAGGAGATTGAATGTCCCCACTCCTGTCCTTGGTCTCCGTTTGACTTTTCTCCCCCGCGCCCCACCGCCCACAGCTGGATGTTCAGCCAGGAACATGCTTGCCCGGTTTCACTCTGTAGCAACTTTCACCAAGTTTTTAGTTCTTCTGAAGATGTGTGCAGAGTTCCTTTGGCCAAGGTGGGGCAGTGGGGCCTCACCAAGATGTCAGTGAAACTCAGAATTCCAGTAGCTCTCCCTCCTGGGTCTGCCGTCTGGCCTTTCTGTCCCCACCCTGTATTCCAGGAGGTCATCAGCCTGCAGCAGACCAGGGCATCTGCTGTGGGATCCAGTGGTGCCTGGTGCTCTGCGGGGGCACTGCATTTCTCCAGCGTTCACGTCACTTCACCCTATAGTGTGGTCCTCTCTTCCAGTGCTGAATTCTCCCAGTTCCACTTGGGGCTTATGTTCTGACCTTTGCCTGCTCTCATAGTGTGGTCAGGGCTCCTTACCTGGAGTTTTTCTGGCTTTCAGGCCTCGTCTCCCCAGTTTCCTGACAAGGAGGTGGCCACTGCTATCTTGATTCTCATCTACCATGTAGTATGTTTTTTTGTTCACTCTCTAGTTTCTTACTTCCCTTTCTCACCTCCAGAAGACAAACTCCTTGAAGTGGAATTAAACCTGCAGGATCTCTAGAACTCCCCTCTGTGCTTGTCTTGTCAGTTGGCCTCACCTAGGGTCTTGTCCTCGTCAAAGCCCCCATCACTGGTGCTGCTTGACTCTGGAAGGTGACCAAGTATCTTCTTGTCTTTAGACTCCTGTGAGTCAGATGCTTCCGTGTTCCTTGGGAGGGGACAGAATTACCATATTGTGTTGTTTTAGCATAGGCTTTTTTTTTTTTTTTTTCTTTTTTCAGTTGCACTGGGTCTTGTGCAGGGACAGGCTCCTCTAGTTGCGATGTGTAGGTTCAGTAGCCTTGCAGCATGCGGGATCTCTGTTTTTTGACAAGGAATTAAACATGCGTTTCCTGCATTGGAAGGCGGATTCTCAACCACTGGACCACCAAGGGCATCCTAGCATAGGCTCTTTAAACACATACTGGTTCTTTTTTTTTAAATAATTTTACTGACTTAATTTTCAGCTGTGCTGGGTCTTCGTCGCTGCACAGACTCTCTCTAGTGAGCGGGAGCTTCTTTGCGTCACAGTGCACAGGCTTCTCACTGCAGTGGCTTCTGTTGTGCAGCCTGGGCTCTAGGGCACAAGGGCTTCAGTGGTTGCAACACATGGGCTCAGTAGTTGCATTTCGCAGGCTCCAGAGCACAGACCAGTTGTTGCGGCTCACAGGCTTGGCTGCTCTGCAGCACGTGGGATCTTCCCGGACCAGGGATCAAACCCGTGTCTCCTGCATTGGCAGGTGGATTCTTTGTCACTGAGCCACCAGGGAAGCCCCAAAGACCGGTTTTTAATTTCTGGAACTTTGCCCCAAAAAAGGGTGACTTTTGTCTTAGCGCAATGGGGAACCTGAAGAAATGGGTACGTGTCTTCATGCTCAGTTAAGTTCTGCCGGTGGGGAGGACTAAGGGTGCAGACGTGTCAGGGTCTCAGGAGCGGTCCGTCTGCCCTTCTGGGAGATGGAATGTAGGACGGGGAGGCAGGAACAGCCTCGTGCCTCAAGTGTTTGCTCCAACGCACACTGCCGCTGCCATCTTCCTCACGTGTTGCAGCTTGTATCGTGGCCTGACTGCCCTTTTCTATCTTTCTTTCACACGTATTTCCTCTTTCCCCGATCGCAAAGACAGGATTTTGTTAGAGAAGGTATGGTGATGAGGAAAAATGTCTTCCTGCGTGACCAGGATTCTTCTGGTGTGTCCCCCTCACCACCATACCATCTAATTCCTCTCTCCTCTTTTCCTGCTCCCCCATGGGCTGTCCTGAGCGCAGAAGAACAACAGCGAGGTAGAGAGCCAACCTGCTGGGGGGGTTAACAGGGTTGGTGGGAATTGGGGCTGGGGGAGCAGGGCGAGACCGCCCCCTTGGGAGCAATCAAGACTGGAGGTAGCAGCGGATAAGGAAGGGGGACGGGTAGGAATGGAACCCACCTTCAACCCTTCCCACCTGGGGCTCATGACATTTGTTGTGGTCCCCGTAGGAGGTGCCCCTGGACAGGCTCCGGGGTCTGTGCCAGGCCCCGGGCTGGTGAAGGACTCACCACTGCTGCTTCAGCAGATCTCTGCCATGAGGCTGCACATCTCCCAGCTCCAGCACGAGAACAGCACCCTCAAGGTGAGGAGGTCACAGAGAGGGTACCTCGCCGCTGATAGACGGTAGGGCTGTCCGGCACTTCTTACCACCACTCTTCTTCCCACTTCGCTCGCAGGGAGCCCAGATGAAGGCATCCTTAGCAGCCCTGCCCCCTCTGCACGTGGCCAAACTCTCTCTCCCGCCCCACGAGGGCCCTGGCAGCGAGCTTGCTGCTGGAGCGCTGTATCGTAAGACCAACCAGCTGCTGGAGACGTTGAATCAGTTGAGCGCATGCACGCACGTAGTGGACATCACTCGCTCCAACCCTGGTACGGACCTACCCACTCCTGAGATGAAAACCACAGCCCCTCCCCTTGCCTCAGGGATGCAGTCCCTGCCTAGGCACTTCCCACACCAGAGAGGCTCTTCCTAGCCCTGTTCTTTGGTCTCAGTGTTCAGTTTGCTTGAGGCAGGAAGCTGGACTGGATGAAGGGTCACTAGTCAAGCTGCCTGCCTGCGCCTTGGCAGGCCTCACTAGTCTTCTCTCCCCACAGCTGCCAAGAGCCCGTCGGCCCAGCTCCTGGAGCAGGTGGCTCAGCTCAAGTCCCTAAGTGACACCATTGAGAAGCTCAAGGTTAGTTTAGACCTGCTTTTCCTCATCCAGGAGTGCGCACTTCAGAGCATTCTGTGCTGGAGGCCCTAGCATGGCCATTTCCACCAGGACCCCCAGGGTTGCTAGGGGTCCAGCCCTGAACTAGGTGACACGTTGCAAAGGAGGTGGGAGGGAAGACAGGGTTCCTAACTTGGGAGCTCACTCCCAAACAGATTCCCTCAATAGAAAAGAGATTCCTACCACAAATTGGGGTGAGCTAGCATCATCTTCAGTGTAGCGCAGCTCTCTGTCAGAGCTGAGATCACCGCAGAGTAGAATGGTTGAGAATGGCTTCCCAGAAGTTACAGAATCTGAGATGAACCCTGAAGGTTAAGTATCTATAAAGTAAGGATGTTGGGTAGGGATGGGATTGGAGTTGAGAGCAAAGGTATGGTGATAAAAGAGAACTGGGTCCCTGTCCTTGGTATTAGTATTCCTGGGAAGCCAGGGAGATACTGGGCTAACCTGTGGAGGGTCCCCTAAATGACTCCTGTCCCCCTATCTGCCAGGATGAGGTCCTTAAGGAGACTGTATCTCAGCGCCCTGGAGCCACGGTCCCCACTGACTTTGCCACCTTCCCTTCATCAGCCTTCCTCAGGGTAAGAGGGAGCATGGGGTGGGGGGTGGTGGGCAGTGAAGGCTCAGATGAGGCCTTGCCCTCTCCTCCAGAATTTGAAGAGGCTTCTGGGGGTCTCAGGTCCAACGACCTTGAGTCATCTGGCCAAGTCTTAACTTGCAAGTCACTTAACAGTGCTTGCAGTGCTTTCCGAAATTCCAATATTTTAGCAGTTAAACATCGTCTGTGATTCTGACACCAGGAGAGACTCAAAACTCCCTTGTCAGGCTGTGTGCCTCAATTCTGATTTGGAAAGTGTGGTCATTGTCGTCTAGGAGCCTCAAAGCCCCCGTCTCCCAGGGTCTCGGTGCTCTGGGACCTTGTCAGTGGCACACAGCTCAGGTGAGCCCCTGACCTGGCGGCCTCTGTCCCTTCCCGATTCCCAGGCCAAGGAAGAGCAGCAGGACGACACTGTGTACATGGGCAAAGTGACCTTCTCGTGCGCGGCTGGCCTCGGGCAGCGACACCGGCTGGTGCTCACCCAGGAGCAGCTGCACCAGCTCCACGACCGCCTCATCTCCTAAATGCTTCTTCCCTCACTGCCCGCTCCTGCCCGCAGCCCTCCTGGAGCTGCTCCTCCTGATGCCTAGCCACTGGGCAGCCCCCCGGGAGAACTGCGTGTGTAAGCTGTTCCTGCCCCACTCGGCTCCACGCCCACCTTCAGCGCCCTGCCCTGGCCCCTTGACCTGGGTTCCCCTGTTTCCCTTCCCTGGCCTCTGCCAGAGTTCGCTGTTCATTTGCTCCCTTCTTCCTGAGGAGCTTCAGGGGCTCTAGCGGGTAGGTAGGTTGAGAGCCCACAACCAAAGGTTGAATGAGGTCTCTCCAACTGAGGACTTCACTCCTTGATTAAAGCCACTTCTGCTTCAGTGTTGTCTGTGTGATGTTGGGAATGGGAATTGGGCCACTTGACTCAGCAGGAGTGGAGGAGAAGGGATGCTGAGAAGGCTCTGGCTGTGCCAAATTTGAAGATCTCCCTCTTTCGTGACCAGTGGAATGCTCTTTCCCTCAAATTTGTGTGCAGTTAAGTTTCTCTGAGCAGGGGGAAAGGGCTCAACCAAGGGCTTGGCTCCTGAGTTCATTTAATGGAGTTAGGAGGGTGGGGAGTGTTGTCATCTCTGAAGCCCTGCCTCTGTTCTCTGGATCTTTCACTGCTCTTCAGGCCAGCAGTGTTTGGAGCTTGGCTAATGGTATGATTGCCACTCCAGCCAACTTTCTGAGGCGCTGGCAGTCTCCCTGTAAGATCTGAGGCCTCTCAGAGGGAATATTTACTAAGCAACGGAAGACCAAAGTCATAGACTGGTAAGAAAGGATAGACATTACTAAAGCTGCTCCCAAGGCCCACTACAAATTAAGATCACCTGGGGAGTTCCTTTGAAAAAGTTCACACATTTCTGGGCTTTGGCTTAGGTGGTGCTAGTGGTAAAGAACCCACATGCCAATGCAGGAGATGTAAGAGACATGGGTTCGATCCCTGTGTCAGGAAGATGCCCTGGAGGAGGGCATGGCTCCCCACTCCAGTGTTCTTGCCTGGAGAATCCCCATGGACAGAGGAGCCTGGCAGGCTACAGTCCGTAGGGTTTTACAGAGTCGGACTGAAGAGACTTAGCACACATGGGCTCTGGCTCAGATTTGGGGCCCATTAGGCCAGTGAGCAGTGCCTCGGCGTTTTAGAGCCTAGCCCCAGTTTAGCTCAGTTTCTTGATACTCTTTTTTTTTTTGGCTGTGCTGCACACCTGCACTCCCTGTAGTGGGAGCACAGCCCCCTAGCTGTTGGACTGCCAGGGAATTCCCTCCCACTCTATTCCCTCCTTGGAGACATCCTGCCCAGGCTGCCGGAGGTCTCTGATCCAGATGGATGGAGCCGCCCTTGGTGCTCAGGAGCAGCTCCAGCTGTGTCACATCCTCTGCCTTGTGGGAAAGGATCAGACGGGACGGGGGTGCTCCAGGTGGGCAGGTCCCCAGGGGCGCACCCTCTGGGAAGGTCAGTGGAATACGGTGTTTGATGCCTGCTCTGTACCTTAGTTTCTTTAAACTGGGTTCAAGAGAAAGTGATTTGTGTGACTTTCCTCAGTACTGTCAACGATTACACATAGCTGATACCATTCGAGATGCATCGAGTATAATTCTTTATATACGAGGGATACCTTAGGGTTTTTTAATTCTTCTAGAAGTGGTTGAAAAGGGTGGCTTTGTGTTTTGGTACCACGGAGTTTTTACCTCACCTCTTCACACTGAGCTGCTCTAGTGCTGAGGAAATTGCAGACCACACTCTTTTCCCCTGGGATTGGATTGTGTTCCTGTCCTGTCTACCTAATTGGCTGACCTGCCTTCCCCTGGGTGGTTAAGATTCCAAGGGCCAAGACTAGGCAACTCCTGGGGGCACAAGAAGAGGGCAGGTCTTTTTCATTCTGTCCTTTTTCCTTGGAGGCGGTTTCTCACCGTCACTGCTCTCAGAATGCCACACATTCATTCGGTCGCCTGTGTGTACCTGTCCAAAATGGAAATCATCTCCGTGTCCTGTGTACAACAAGGCACACACCAGGGTGTCTGAGGTCTTTTCCACCCTCCTGAGCTAATTTAGTTACTCGGTTCAGTCTTTCCTTCATCACTGTCTCTCAAATCTGTTCACTTTTCCCCAGCCCCTTTACAGCTAACTGGGTGTGTAAGTTCTTGCTCCGGGTATTTCAGCAGTCTTGAAAATGGTTTTCCCACCTCCACTGCCTTCTCATAGGTGCCCGAGGGACACCTGTCCAAAATACACCCTGGGCCATGTCATTCTCTGTTTAAATCCTGAAATGGTTCCTCCAAGTGTCTAGAGGTTAAACTTTAAATTCACTGGAATGGCGAGATCCGTGCTTTGGACCCTGCCCGCCTCTCCAGCCTCTTGTGCCTTGGGGTCTAGCATTAGTGCCCCCTGCAGTTGCTTCGCCACCCTGTGATTGCTCAGGCCTCTTCCCACTGCCCAGAATGCCAGTTACCTCCTTTCTTTCTTCCTACCTCTCTGCCCCCACCCCACCCCATCTTAGCTGACATCCTGGGCATTTATTAAGACAGTTCTGGCTTTGATACCTTAGGAAAACACCAATCCCAGTGACCTCTTAGGTGCTCCTCTTCTGGAGCAGCAAAAACCCAGAACCTTTTTTTTTCTCAGGTGTGCTTGGATTTAGTTTCTTTGTGACATTGTCAAGGTTTCTCATCTCTTGGTCTGCCTTCTCAACTGCAAAATAGAAATAACAATAACAGGGCTGTGGTGAAGGCTGAGTTAATGCATGCACGGGTGGCACCCAGCAGGCCTCCTCCTCTTTTTTAGTACACCATCCTTCGGCATTCCTTTATGCCAGTAAGCTTCTCTTTCATACTAATTGTGAGTTAGCCCATCTGTCTCCCCCTGTAGCCAGACTGAGAGTTCTTTGAAAGTGTCTTTCATCTCTGCCTCCCCCAAAACACAGGAGATGGGCACATGTTCATGAAGGAGCATGCGGTTCATTTTAGAAATGAGTGAGGTGCCTGTGAGAGTGTCCTAGTAGAGATGTCCATTGTGGTTGGATCCAGCTGGGTCTAGAGCTCAGCAGAGAAGTCTGGATTGCAGTGCAGTTTGGGGAATGAGGTGGGAGTGTGTCAGCGGTGACTGAAGGCATGATTGGGATGAGGTGTATTGTTTTAATTCAGGTTACTTAGAACACTGAACCTGAGGCAGAGCTGGTGCGCTGGTGCTTTATTGGTAGATCCACTAGATCTACCACTACATCTACAACCTTAAGCAGTGGTTGAGGAAGGCTAGGCAGGGAAGGCGAAGGAAGCTCGAGGCGTGTTTTAACGAGTGGGCCACTGCTTCAGCAATACACAGCTGGCCTCTTGTCTGTGTGTGGTCTCTGGATAGATGATGCAGAAACACTTTGTTTGGGCTGATGGGGAGGGGGAGAGCTAGCTTAGCCTCCTCTCTGTTCTGTCTCCTGTCCTTCGTTGCTCCAGGTTTGCCCCATTGGGTGTTTGCTCCCCATCACTTGCTGGGATTGTGTTAGTTGACCACCAGAAAAGCCAGATCCCATGCCCTGCAGCATGGCATCAAATGCAGGTCCCGAAGTGGCAAGGCGAACAGAAGGGCACTGGCCAACAGGACTTGGTCAAGGCAGAGTAAGCAGCTAGAGGCCCGGGGATCAGGTGAAGCTGCAAATCACCTGAGGAGAGAGGCCAGGGCAGGAGGAGGGTGGAGCCCTGGGCGGTTCTGAGAGTTAACCCACAGCAGAGGACCGGGGTCACCCGCTGGACAAGAGGCCCCAGAGGAGGTGTCACAGGGCCAAGGCAGAGAGAGAGAGTGCTGATAGTTTCCGGTGGCCAAGGTCAAATGGGCTTGAGTTCAGAAAGAAAGTGGCATCTGATTCTGAGATGCCTGCTGAGCTGGCCAGAGCTCCCTCTACTGATGGAAGAGAAGGAAAAGAAACTGGTTTGTGGTGGTGAGAAAGGGGAGGGCAGTTTGTGTGCACTGCTGTGTCCCATACTCAGAGGTTCAAGTCGGGCGGCCAGGGGACTGGCAGACGCAAGCATGGTTGTCTGCAGATGACAATGGGAGCTGCTCATGGATCCCAAGGGATTTCTGGGACCTGGGATAGGATGTGACGGTGGGTAGGGAGGCTTTGTGAGGCACTCGGTGTACCAAGGATGGTGCAGAGCATGGGAACAGCCTCCTTTGATCCATCTAAACCTAGAACTGCCTAGAGTTGTGATAGAATACAGTCTCAATTTTATCTCGTAGGAGCCCCTCTCTTTTGGGGGACCTTGGGCAGATTTCCAGGGTCAACATTACCTTCCCCGAGGTAGAGACAACATAATGAAGTTATATAAGGCTTGTGTCCCAGCTCTTGCACTTATAAGCTATATGAACTCAGGGAAGTTGCTTAACTTTTCAGCCTCAATTTCTGTATCTATAATATGAGGCTGATAGCACCTTCCTCAGGTGGTGTTTTTTTCTTCAGGTAGCCTTTGGGGAAAGATTAAATGAAATAACATGTTTGACCCAGGTATTCAATAAGAAGTGATACTGGGGGAGGCTGATATTGAGTAAATGAAAAGGAAATGAAATATAAGCAGCCACGTTCCTAAGACATATACTTGTGACACGAATAATCATGTTTTGGATTCCAAAGGCCAGGTGGTCCCCAGGGCCCCAGTTTTTGGCTTGTTTCCATGAGTGATTGCCATCCTCTTTCTACCATCCTACTCTTAGCCAAGGCTGGGGAAGCATTAAATGTTTGTGGTACTCCTACCTCACCTCAGTTTGAATTTGCCTTCTTCGTTCCCATCTTCTGTGCTATCCTGCAGTGAGAAGCGGGAGTGGAGGCAGTACAGAGAGCCGAGTCTCTGCTGGCTAATCACAGAGAGTAGGCCAGGCTCCAGAGCCAGCGCTGCCCTCCTCAGCCTTGAGGCTGAGTGAGCCCAGAGCCTGAGCGCTGCCGCACCAGGCACGTCCCTAGGGAAGCTTCACGGCACTGAATTCCTTGAACCCCATCCAGCAGGCCTGGAACACTGAGAGGACACGGCATCTGAGGGTGAGCGGCCTCTCCTGCACCCCGGGACGTTAACCTCCGTGCTGCCCTCCTCCTCTGTGTGCGGGGACGCATGTCCATTCACTCCGGCTTCCTTCATCTCTGCCACACGAGCCAGCTGAAACCGGCAGTGCCCCTCCCAAGGGCAGACGGCCCCTGTTGCTGAGGTGCTCAGAACTGGGGCCTGGGACGTTTGGCCTCCATTTCTCTGCAGAAGGCCGGGGAGTTTGGGAGTGAGACCTGGACTCATCTCACTCAAGTAACTGGTGTCTGAGTAGATTTATGTCTGTCTCTCTGTGTTGTCTTACTTTCTATTGTGGGAAATTTTAGCATACAGATGAAAAGAAGTAGAGTGTAGTGATCCTCTTTCCTCTATGAGGCTCTTCACTCACCTCTGCCCCCAGATTATTTTGAAGCAAATCCCAGACAGTTTATCATTTCATCCAAAAGTATTTTAGTATCCCTACAAGATACTTAAGAAGAACTACAATACCATTATTGCACCTAAAAAAAAATGTCATCAAATATCCAGTGTTCAGATTTCCCTGATTGTCTTAATAAATGTTTTGTTTTATAGTATGTGTATTTGGATAAGTTTCAAGAAAAGGATAATAGACTGTATATATATTATATAAATGGGTTTCCCTGATAGCTCAGTAGGTGAAGAATCTGCCTGCAATTCAGGTGACCCTGGTTCAATTCCTGAGTATGGAAGATCCACTGGAGAAAAGATAGGCTACCCACTCTAGTATATTCTTGGGCTTCCCTTGTGGCTCAGCTGGTAAAGAATCCACCTGCAATGTGGGAGACCTGGGTTTGATCCCTGGGTTGGGAAGATCCCCTGGGGAAGGGAAAGTCTACCCACTCCAGTATTCTGGCCTGGAGAATTCCATGGGGTCACAGAGTTGGACACAATTGAGTGACTTTCATTTTCATATTATATAAATAGTATATACTATACTATTTATATTCTAATGATATAACTAGAGTCGTTTCCCTGGAGCCTTAACAGAACTGCAACGTGTGGTACGTGGTTAGGTGAACCTTGCCTTTTCCACATATGGTGGTAGCAGGGGGACAGGTGATCTCAGATGCCTGGCCAGGTCTCTGATCATTTACTCCC
>NW_011495064.1:10994997-11001243 GCF_000754665.1 Bison bison bison
TGAGTATGG
This sequence comes from Bison bison bison, assembly GCF_000754665.1. Classification (NCBI taxonomy): domain Eukaryota; kingdom Metazoa; phylum Chordata; class Mammalia; order Artiodactyla; family Bovidae; genus Bison; species Bison bison. The sequence continues at coordinate 10,995,007 of NW_011495064.1, forward strand.
AAGATCCACTGGAGAAAAGATAGGCTACCCACTCTAGTATATTCTTGGGCTTCCCTTGTGGCTCAGCTGGTAAAGAATCCACCTGCAATGTGGGAGACCTGGGTTTGATCCCTGGGTTGGGAAGATCCCCTGGGGAAGGGAAAGTCTACCCACTCCAGTATTCTGGCCTGGAGAATTCCATGGGGTCACAGAGTTGGACACAATTGAGTGACTTTCATTTTCATATTATATAAATAGTATATACTATACTATTTATATATAACTATATATATATAATAATTGTCTCTTGAGTTCCATATTCTAAATTGCTATTATCATACTAATATAACACATATGTATATGAATATATCTTAAACTTTATTTTCAATATGTCAACAATTCAAATATATCGAATGTTATCATCCCAGAATACAAAGAATGTAACATGGAGGAGGACTGAGATCGTAGATTCTCAATACTTAGTCACTAGTGATGGTAGAGATTTTCCTTTTAGTGTTTTCTATGTAAAACATTAATTTAAAGATGTCCTGCCACGGCTTTGCAAGAATAGAGTTGCCAGAGGGGGAGTACAATGGGAAAACAGAAAAAGACCCAGGGGTGTTAGGAAGAGATTGAAGATGGAAGTCAAGGAGAGAGAATATGTTTTGAAACTAAATATAAGGATTTCTTTCATTCAGAGTGTAAGCATCTGTATTAGCTTGGACTGCTATAACAAAATACCACAAACTGGGGTGCTTATCAACAACCAAGATTGATTTCTCAGTGCTGGAGGCTGGAAGTCTGAGATCAGGGTGCTAGCATGGTCAGGTTCTGGAGAGAGTGGCCTTTTGGTTACACGTGGCTGACTTTGTATTCTCACATGGCAGAAAGAGAGTAAGCTAGTTCTCTGACCTTTTTTCTTGGGCTCCAAAATCACTGCAGGTGGTGACTGCAGCCATGAAATTAAAAGAGGCTTGCTCCTTGGAAGAAAAGCTATGGCAGACCTAGACAGCATATTAAAAGCACAGGCATTACTTTTTTGACAAAGGTCCGTATAGTCAAAGCAATGGTTTTTATAGTAGTCATGTACAGATGTGAGAGTTGGACCATAAATAAGGCTGAGCGCCAAAGGATTGATGTTTTCAAATGTTGGTACTGAAGAAGACTCTAGAGAGTCCATTTGACTGCAAGGAGATCAAACCAGTCAATCATAAAGGAACTCAACCCTGAATATTCACTGGAAGTACTGATGCTGAAGCTGAAGCTCCAATATTCTGGCCACCTGATGTGAAGAGCCGACTCATTGGAAAAGACCCTGATGAAGGGAAAGATTGAAGGCAAAAGGAGAGGGGGGCAGCAGAGGATGAGATAGAAAGTATCACCACCTCAGTGAACATGAATCTGCACCAACTCCAGGAGATAGTGAAGGACAGGGAAGCCTGGTGTGCCACAGTCCATGGGGTCGCAAACAGTCAGACTGAGCATCTGAACAACAACAATAACTGGCCTTTTATGTAAGGGTATTAATCCCATTCACAAGGGCTCCACCTTTCTGACCTAGTTACCTCTCAAAGCTTTACTTGGTAAAATACCATCACATTGGGAATTAGATTTCAATAAATGAATTTTGGGGGGCACAAACTTTCAGTCTATAACAGCATCCAAATGTGCCCTGAGGAAAGAAATTATATCCTCTTGTTTCTGCCTCAAATTACCCAGTAATGTGCCAAGTAGATAGTGCCCGGCACCTGAGAAGGAGTACTCTCCTCCCAGCATTGTATGTGGAAGGACTGGGGAGTGAAGAAAGGAAAGAAAGGAAAGTGATGGGAGAGCAACTTGCTTCTGAGTTGCTCTAGGTGATGGATATAAAATCCTTCACTTTGGGAAGCCTGTCAAATAGCTGAAGGGGTGATTTTCCAACTTTTCAAATGATGGTAGAGGTAATAAATTTATACCGAAGATTTGAAAGGGTTAAAAAAAATGTTTATGGAAATGGACCAGGTAGACACTCAGGCAGTAGGAGAGCCTGGGTATTGAGCAAGAGTTAAATGCTTTCAACCTCTGCTCCACAGGTCAGTTTCAAAATTCTAAATCCTCTGACTTTAGATTAAATATGGGACAAGTAAAGCTTTTCTTCAAATGCAGCAACTGGATGGTTGTAAGAAACACTTCCCTAGAAGATAACTTAGAAGAGCCCTTGGAGCTTTCTTCATTCAAGCCATACCAAATTGGCCAAAGATGTTCCACTTTCAGAACGAATGGAATGGTAGAAGTGCCACAGGCACAAGCCTTTTATCACAGAAAGAGGCATGCAAACGTGCAAGAGAGTGATGGCGCTGCAGTCAGCACTGCGTGCAGCGAGGAAGAGTGTAGAACAGTGACCCGGAGAGACAGCCCTGTCTATCCCCAAGTGAAAGTGAAAGTTGCTCAGTTGTGTCCAACTCTTTGTGATCCTATGGACTATGCAGTCCATGGACTTCTCCAGGCAAGAATACTGGAGTGGATATCCGTTCCCTTCTCCAGGGGATCTTCCCAACCCAGGGGTCGAACCCAGGGATGGAACCCAGGTCTCCCGCATTGCAGACGGATTCTTTACCAGCTGAGCCACAGGGAAGCCTCTCTATCCATATTCCTGTCAAAATTATTTTTAAACACTGAGGCCAGTCTGTCTGTCTATCCATTTTCAGAGAATTGGCTTAATGGAGAAGGACGTGGCAAGTTTTTTGTCCCCTGAAATTGCTAAATAGGAGGGTCATGAGATGACTCTGAAATAAGTTGAGGAATTTGAAAGGTGGAGAATTTTATACATATTAGAGGTCATTTCTCCCCGCTTTGCTGAGCTCTTCAGAGTCTGCTGTGCGTATGGAATGCATGGCCCGCTATTTCCATCTCATTAATGACGGCTGCACAACAGCAAAAGGGATGGCATAGATCAGCGTGCACGCAGTGGGGAAGCTAAGGAAAAGGTTGCCCAGCAGTTTTCATCCTGGAGGAGGGAGGTGTTTCCAACTTTTCAAAGATTTGTGCTCCCAGGGTAATTTGTTCTGTTTAATTTTTCATATTTTATTCCTGGTATTCATAGGTTAAGAAAGTACAACTTTCCCAAGTACTGATTTATAGATAATGTTTATAAGCAGCACATAAAATGTTCAGTTTCACAAATGATAACGTCCATTGATCCTTTGAAATGCAGTATCAATTCTTAAGTGTAATATTATAGAGTGTAATATAGAGTGTAATAAGTGTAATATTATACACAAAATCTTTGTATCCTGAACTACAGGAAATTGAGCAAGTGGTTTCTGTAGCTATATTTGCTTTTAGTCAATAACACTTTTCCACAATGAACAAGTACTAACAAATATATTAATATTTGTTATGCCAAATGCTTATTCTTTCTCAACTTGTTAAGCAATGCCATTCTAGCTACTACTGAAAGCATTTATTTTAGAAGCTTTAATCTGATCTGGGAAAATGGGTTCTTCTACAACTTGACAGATAGTATATATACGTCTCAAAGCTTTTAAATAAACCTTCCAACACTGAAGTATTCATGTGAAGCTTGTTTCTAAAAAAAAAAATCACTTGCTATCTGAAGAAAGTATTAAAACAAGTTATCTTTTGAAGCAGATAAACATTCTTACAAATCATCTTTTACTTAAAAGAACCACAAATTAACTCACTGTCCTTAATAATCTGTTAGATTACTGTTGTCTAGAAATAAGAATACATGAAATGCATTTTCAGCTATCATAGGGTCCAAGGTGACATTTAGTTTTCACATATTGAACAGTTATAGTATAGCCTACAATGGAATAAAAACACATAATACTTCAGATAGTCAAAAGGAGCTACATGATTTCTAAGATACTTTAGCTTTTGTGTGGTCATTAAAACCCAGTAAGTATTTGAATATGGCAATATAAAGGCAGGCAATTAAAATCTCAAATATCACTCTAAAATCAAAGACGTGAAAATCTTGTTTTTCTTCATCTTTCATTTACATGGTTAAATATCAGAACCTTACTGTAGAAAATATCGTCACTATTTATAGCTGTCCACAAAACAATGAAACTTTAGAAATTTAAAATTATAAAAGAAGCTTCAGTTCTTCATTCATAGTAAGCAAGACTTCTAACCTCAGCAAACTTCCCTGGATCCTTTCAAATCAAGATATCTTCAATTTGCATTTGACCTTGTCTTCCAATTGACATCTCCTTAAATCATTTCAGTGATGAGATCTATGACAAGGTCTTCAAGAATATCCACTGGCTCAGTATAAGGATTCTAACCATCCCCAAACCCATACATCTTGCCGGTAATTCTTTAGAGAGAAGTTTCTTTTACTAGATCTGCATTCTGTACCTCCTCCAAAACTTTCTTCATTTTCTTCCTCGAAGGTGGGGTTTTCTCTCCCCCACTTCTCAAGGGTATTTTTATTCTTCAGGTATGTCCTTGATGTCCTACCAGTGCCATTCAGACCTGGACTTGGTTGGCTGGCTGGCGTGCCAGGTTTGGAACAGAGCTGGATGCAGTGCCAAAGCTTCCCCGAATCATGGCTCAGCGACGAGCTGGTGTCATGACAAGAGCAAGAGAATCCCCCCTAAAGGGAAACCTGCATCACTGCTTCTGTGGTTAAGTGTGGATGGGTGGTGGGGCAACGTGATTGCTGATGGCAATCTTGGAGGATGGAGGGACAGTAGTGACTTTACGCCTAGAAGGGGGTTGGGGGTAAACTTAGAACTCCAGCCCCTTGCAGTCCTGAGCTTAGAATCAAGTCCTCTTTTGGTCATAATCTTCCCATTACTTAATGATCTCGTTCTTCCTGCAGCCCAGATTCAATTGGGATGAGCAGCCATTTCCTAAGGCTCTCAGGTACCTCAGATACCTCCTGCGTTACCCACCTGAAGTGATTTTTAGAAAGGAATATTAAAATCAAAGACATCACCCTGGTCTATGAAGCAAATGAAAGCTATATGAACGGTGACATCCTGGAGTTAGATTTCAAAATAAGACCTGGAATTTGTTACTTGTCATTGTTTCCTCAGCCAGGATACTGTTCTGGTGCCTGAGCAAAGAACTCCCCTGATACTTTGTATTTGAATTGATATAGGTAGTCCTTCCTTTTAAGATGAGTTGAATGGGAACAGTCTAAGCAGACTGCCTGAATTCCAGCCTGTAGGCACCATTGGAGGCCTGGGAGAAGCTTGGAGATGTTGACACCCAACTTCATGTGCAGGACAAGCCTTGTTTTCTGACTAGGCTGCTATCTTGGCCCTCTTCTTTATGCCTATTGTTTATTTTAATCTCTAGATTCTTTCTTGCTCGCTTTTTCCTTATAATTTATTTGTTGAAGGAACTATTTCTCAGAGTCTGTTTGTAATGTATCCTCACGGTATTAATAGGTTCCCCTACCTTTCATATTTCCTATGAATTATTAATTAGATTTATAGCAGTGATATCCAAGTGTGGTCACCTGACCAACAACATTAGCATCACCTGGGGATTTGTAGGAGATGCTAAATCCTACACATCCAGAGAGGCTGGCTACCAAGGTCACCATCTTGGTGAGGCCTAGCATCTCATTTTTGTGAAGTCAACCACTGAAGTAGAAAGGTCAAAACAACTGGAATGGGAAGGGATGAATGGAATGGGCAAGGTAGTGGCTGGTCTACAAATAGGTTGGGATCTCTAGTTGTTTGTTGTTTTTTTTTACTAATAATGAGAATTTTGATTTTTTTTTTTTTCCTGCTTAATGTCAGAGCAAGTGGAGTAGAATGGTGGGCTTATGGTTAAACAGTTAGTTTAGCTCATTTAAAATACTTCAAAAACTATGATTACTAATGGTTGTGTTCCCTGCCTTTATTATAGAAGTGAGGGGACAAGTGTTCACTCTCCCTCAAAGCATAAGTCATCACATCTTGACACTTTCTAGAAGACGAGGGAGCTCAGATATGGCAGGCCTTCCTCTGGAGTTTTAGGTTACCTTCATACTTGGCAGCCAGGGACAGCTGGTTTAGAAAGATCCTTCATCTGCACCAACATCTTGTTAACTTTCCACAGAGATAAATTCAGGCCTTTTGTCAGGAGAAATCTTTCCAATCTTAGTGGAAAGCGTCCGCTCAGAACTGGCTGTCCTGGAAGACAATCAGGACTTAAACAGCTGAGGAAGGACCAATAGGTGGAACTGTGTTTTTGTGAACTCAACAGGCCTATTAAGTTGTGAAGTCAAACTTTGTTTTCCAGAGCCCCAGATAA
>NW_011495064.1:11001343-11023368 GCF_000754665.1 Bison bison bison
TTTAAACCCATCTTGAAAAAATAAAAAGCAAAGGATATGTATGTATTAGTTAACACTTATACAACTGAATCCCAAAAGAGAATGGATTTTACTTCATATAACTTTTATTTTATTATTTTTATATGTATGCTATTTTATTTATTTACTTATTGAACTATAGTCCATTTACAGTACTATGTTAATTTCAAGTGTACAACATAGATTCAATACTTTCGTAGATTATACTTCATTTTTTCATTTAATGTATATACACTTTTAAAAGTTAATTTTAAGAGGAAAAGGAGCACTTAGATTAACATAATGATAAAACATGACCACAACTTGTTAGAATTTTTCTACATATTAACACTACGATATTGGAAATCCAGTTTTCAATGGAAAAAAATCCCAAGTTTTTATTTTGGAACGTAAGTAATTTGGCTCCTTTTTGTTTAAAAAAAAAGATTATTTATATTTTTGGCTGCTCTGGGTCTTCGTTGCTGTGCTTGGTCTTTCCCTAGTTGCAGTGGACAGGGGCTACTCTCTAGCTGTGGTGCACGGGCTTCTCATTGTGGTGGAATCTCTTGTTGGGGAACACAGGCTCTAGAATGTGGGCTCAGTAGTTGTGGCTAATGGCTACAACTTGGTTGTGGCTCCTCAGGACATGTGGGATCTTCCTGGAGCAGGGATCGAACCTGTGCCCCTTGCACTGGCAGGCAGATTCTTAACTACAGGATCACCAAGGAAGTCCCTGGGCTCCTGTTTTAGATGAAGATATGTCTGAAAATGAAACCTGTGCATTGACCTAAGATCATTGGGGAGACAGAGTGAAGAAGGGTGCAGAGGCTGGAACGTATGCATTCTACTCTTGATAGACATTTGGGTTGCTTCCATTTGGACCACCTACAAATGATGCTATGTAAATATCCTCGTTCATGTGCCCTGGCACACACGTACACAAGTGAAACTGCTTGGTCATTTAGTGTATGTATTTTCATCTTTATTAAACCTTACCACATTGTTTTTGCAGAGTGGCTGTATCAGTTTACACTCCCACCAGCAGTGTGAGTTCACTTGGATGGATTCAAGTCATTTCCTTTGGGAGTGGAGAGACATAAGTCTTGAGAAAAAGGAGGAAGCCAGGCAAGGGAAGGTCTTGGGTGTGAATCCAAGAAGTTTAGACTTTATTGACTTTCCTGTGAAGCCACTGTTGATTTTGGAACAGGGAATAAAATACAAAAATGAGGCTTTCAGAGGATAAGTCTTTAAAGTTCTCAGCTGGTTTGTGTTGCAGGAGAGAGTGGTGATGGTGGTGGGGTTCACTTAAGCCAGTAGGATGCAAGCTCACAGAAGAGAGGAGAAAATTTGTGGGGTGAACTAAGACCCAGAGCATCCTTGGTCTACCAACTCTTGTCTTTAAATAATTTAGTTAGGGGCTTCCCTGGTGGCTCAGTGGTGAAGAATCTGCCTGCCAATACAGGCGACATGGGTTTGATCCCTGGTCCAGGACAATCCCACGTGCCACAGAGCAACTAAACCTGTGTGCCATAACCACTGAAGCCTGTGCACCCTAGATCCTGTGCTCTGCAACAAGCGGAGCCAGTGCAATAAGAAGGCTACGTACCACAGCTAGAGAGGAGCCCCTGCTCGCTGACACTAGAGAAAAGCCCACACAGCAGCAAAGACCTAGCACCACCAAAAATAAGTAGATAAATAAATTTTAAAAAAATCTAGTTAGACTATAGCACACTGCTAAAGCCCCTCTAGAAAACACCACGGCATTATTTAGCAAAGATGATGATTCCCATAGCCAATGACTGAGAAATCCCCCAAATTTACCAAAACAAACAGGAAAACAAAATCACCCCAAAAGAAGGGATTTCAAGAAGGAAAGAAATGCCTACAACATCAGATGTATGGAGAGATCCATATAAGAACAGACCTGAAAAGCATTCAGACTTTGGCAATTAGTAATCTGATGATGAGCTTTGCTAGGGAAATGTCTGTGACACCATGGGGGCAGAAGTCAGAACACAGTGGCTTGGGAGGGAGTAGGTAGTAGCAAAAGGAAACCAAGTTTAGAACATACTGTCAGGATGGTTGGCTGAGCACAGACTCAGCACACACCAACATTTAGTATGTGATAAAGATAGTAATTTGAACCGGTGGGTAGAGGGTACAAAGTCTGATAAACGGTGATGTAACACTTGAGAAAAATGGTAAAGTGAAAACCTATCTTGTAACATATATCAATTTAAAGTCCAGAGAAAACAAAACCAGAAAAGAACTAAAAGAAAATGTAGGTGTACATAAACTTGGGGATAGTTAAAGCATTTCTGAGATTGACAACAAACCTAGGAACCTTCAAGAAAAATATGGATAAATAGGGCTTTCCTGGTGGTCCCATGGTTAAGAATCCACTTGCCAGTTCAGGAGACACTAGCTTGATCACTGTTCTGGGAACATCCCACATGTCACAGGGCAATAAATCCTGTGCCCTACAACTACTGAGCCCATGTGCTCTAGAGCCGGGAGCTGCAACAAGAGAAGGCACCACAGTGAGAGAGTAGCTGCCCCCCGCTCGCCTACAACTGGAGAAGCCTGCCCAGCAATGAAGACCTAGCACAGCCAAAAATAGATAAATAAAAATTTTAAAAAGAACGAATGACAAATGATAAAAACAGAAAAATATTTACAATATTTTTGTAAAAGGAAAACCGAGTTTAGAATATAAAGGAGTCCTATAAATAAATAAGGAAAAAGAAATAACCCAATATAAACATGGATATGAGACAGTCACAAAAATTCAATTGCATTAGGGGTCAAAAGAGGCACAGGTAGTACAAGCCCACTGAGTAGGCACTAGACACGAGGAGGAAAGCACTTTGCTGCCAGGGCATTTCCTTCCCTATTTATTCCAGCAGGAAGGATCCACCCTGCAAACCTGTTCCCTTTGTGTAGCCTAGAGGAAAATCTGCTGCTGCTGCTGCCAAATGTGCAACCCCATAGACAGTAGCCCACCAGGCTCCTCTGTCCCTGGGATTCTCCAGGCAAGAACACTGGAGTGGATTGCCATTTCCTTCTCCAATGCAGGAAAGTGAAAAGTGAAAGGGAAGTCGCTCAGTCATGTCCGACCCTTAGCGACCCCATGGACTGCAACCTACAAGGCTCCTCCGTCCATGGGATTTTCCAGGCAAGAGTACTGGAGTGGGGTGCCATTGCCTTCCCATATCTTCTTGTCCCCTCCTCAACCCTAGATAAAGCTCACCCTCAAATTCCTGTATGAAATAAAAGACAAAAATGAAAATTAGAAACTAAAATAACCTGAACAAATGTCCAAATGGTCTAAATAAAACCTGGGTAGGTAGAAACCAAAGGGTTTTGCCTGAATGCTTTGCAGTAATGTCTCCACTGGTCTTTCCACCTGTGCTGTGATCCACGCTGAAGCCAATTATTCCATTCTTGTGCAAAGTCCAGTCCCACATTCCTTGAATTCAGACACATTTGCTGATGTTTATGTCTCTCTCTAGGATGGCCAAGGTTTACAGGCCCAAACCTTTTTCTCCCCAAACTTGCCCTGGGCCGGGGAAACCACCTCCATGTTCCCAGGGTACACTGTTTTCTTCCACCTCTCAGTTCTTCATTTCTATGGCTCCTTCCCTCTGTCTCAAATATGCTTAGAAGGCAAGAAATGACCATTTGTGAAATGAATTAATGCTTCAAACAATGTGGTTTTTCTTTTACTGAACACCTTCCTCCCTTTGAGCTCCTTTATGGGCCTCCTACTCTTCTGCTTGTCAATTTGTCTAATCTCTGGCCTGCTGGAAACTCCCTAAGGCCTGAGACTATGTTTCTTCTGGGCTAGGCTCTCCTGGTCTGCCTAAGCCTGCCTGTTTCCTTTGGCACCAGACTCTCAGTGCTCAAATCAGGAAAGTCTCAGGCAAATTAGGATGAGTTGGTCACTGGAGTCTTGCTACTCTTCCATTCCATGGATTGTGAAAAGAGCTAGGATGTACTGTTGCAGGGATGGCTCAGCCATGGCCTCCAAAACACATTTTTTCATCATCTCCTGTAGGCAGGACTAGGTCAAAGAGTGTGGTTTTTCCACTGAGAGAAAACGTCACATGATCTAAGAATAAAGTGAGACTAAACCAGCAGATAAATTTCCTAAATGAAAGGGAAGCAAACCCTGAAATACAAGTCTGAAGACACAGAAAATCCACAAGAAGGGCCTGTGAAAGAAGAGGCTTGGAATTCATCTTCCAAAGAAGCTTCCAGCCCCTGCTCGTCCTCCTATGAATCCACAGGCAAGTATTGCATTCTCTGAGCCTCAGTTTCTGTGTCTACAAAGATTGGGGATGAAAATGCTGTTCTGGCAGGACCATTGAGGGAGTTAAAAAAGGGAAGATATGTGTAGTACCAAGCCTAGCACTTGGTACCTGGAGATGCCAGAGACTTCCCAGCTTGCTTTCCACCTCCCCCATCCCCTCTACTCGCCCCCCACAGCCCCCGCCCAAACCAACTGATGCCTGGCCTCCAACTTTCTTCTTTTCTTTTCACTTCCCATTCACTGTCTCTCTTCTCTCCAAGATTCCAATCCTCTACTTATTGCTCCCTCATCATATGTTTCCTAAATCCAAAAAAGGAATTAATAAGATGAGGGCGAAAATCAGCATAAAACCTAGAAAACTCGGAAAATATGAAACATTGCTCTTGCAGGGTTTGGCTTGTTCTGTGGTTTTCCTTGTCTGTATCCTTCTCCAAAGAGTCATGAACTGGGGTTTGTAGAGCTGCAGTGGCAGTGGGATGTGGAAGATTCTCCTTCATCTCAATCCTGTGGCAAGAAGAGGCCAACGGTCTGACATCTTTCCTGAGGATTGCCTATTCTCCTGGAGTAAATGCCTCAGCTGGTCCTGTTGTGCTTGGACAAGCTAAACCAGCAAGTAACAGGCCTCCCTAGGACATGCTGATTAGATAAGCTGATGAGGACCATGGAAGACACAGACAGTAGATTAAAAAACATAACACGAACGTTACTTTTACAGTGTTGATGAATAGACAAAGACTTTTTGGTTCTAAAGTAGTTGGTTGGTGAGGCAGTAGAGGAAGGGCTATTTTAATAGCAGAGGTAGAAAAAAGGAGTGGTGGGTGGGTTCTAAGGTGGCAAGACCCACCTTAAAGGGACTGAATTCAAGGACCCAGGAGCAGCGGGCCACTGCAGAGTGGGTGAGTAGAATGAATTTTAAATATATGGAATTACAACTTGGTTGTAGGTTTTGGTTTGGGGATGTGAGTGAATGAACTGGGTAGTCTAGGCAGAAGTCCCCAGCCCACTGAGGGTCAGGTGAGAACTTTATTGCTTTTTGCTAAAGATCTGGGGAAGACATAGAGAGCAAAGATAAGGGGCAATCTAATTGTTTAAATTAATCTTTATCTATTACAACACAGTAAAGGACAAGTAAGAGAATGACCAGTTTATCCAGTGTTGTTTTCTGCGCTCTCGTCTCTGCCTTCAGAGAAGGGATCATGTATGCGTGTGTGCATCTGTGCAACATCGGACTTCTACAGTAAGGGGCTAAGATCTACCCCTAGTTATAGTCTCTGTATGGAAGTCTGACTGCCCGTTTTTAATCCGTGCTTTTCAGCCATGGAAGTCACAGTGGTTGGTCCTGTGCCTATTTCATACTTCTTCCTGTTTAGTAAGGATTATTTACAGCCTTTTTGGAGGCTCCTAAGAATCCAGGAAACATGGAGCTTGTATAAAAATCCCCACTTGAACTAAGCTTTCCTAAGAGAGGCGTCCTTTTACGATGGACCTGCTGCTTTGGCTCTTGAGGGGGTAAGAAAGAGGGCACGCGTGAGGGGCCAAGGGGTGAGTCCACATCTCTCTCCCTTGATGGAACGGGCCGAGTTGTTCTTGTGTATCAGGACCTCTGGAGATCAGATGGCTTTCCAAAGTGTCACCCAGCCCTTGATGAAATTCTGCCTTAGAAATCAGACCCCTTGGCTCTGTGGGCTTCTGTCCCTGAGAACGTGTGTTTCCCTCTCTCTCTAACCAGGCATCCTGGAATTTGAACTGAGCTGTGAGCTCAGGAGCTGAGGGGTTTCCTCAGGAGTACCCTAAAGACCCACCAACTATGGTCTTTCTCCCTCTCACCCCTCCAGCTTGTTTTTTTTCTTTACCCCCAACTGATTTTGGATGGTCCAGTCTAAAAAGAGTCATCTTTCCCCATCAATTACAGGCACTCAGTAAGTGGCTTGTTGCTTGAATGAATGCCTGCTCACTCTCCCTTCAGTCAAGTTCATTTTCCCAGAGAGGCAGTAATCAAGTACTTGGACTTAATTATGGAGACACTCATACATCTCTTTTTCCTCCCTACTGTGAAGCGGGATGGTGGCCAGGCCAACAAAGGAGGTAACTTCAGCACGAGTGATGCCATCACAAGAAACACCAGAGTGTGTTCTCCAGTGTTACCATTCCCCAAACCAGAATCAACTGGTCTTGGCTTTCTTTTTCTCAACCTTCATTGTAGGAAGGATTGCTTCTTGAGCTATTTGAGATCTACTTTCCTCTCTAAAGAACTGGGTTCTGTGTTTATTTTGATTTATTTTCTCAAAAGTACATGACTGGGATGATTTTTATATAATCCTGAGGACAGGGGCCCTTTAGGATTCTCCTAATCAAAAATGAATCCAGCTTGGTTTGAGGCTTAATCAGGCACTGAAATACTCACTTTTGTATCATAGGTCATGAAGTGGGTCTGACTCACCCTCCTCTTGTGTTTTAGCCATCATCACCTTAATCCAGTACAAGAACAGCCCTAACGGAGAAATAGAAAATGACCACTCACACCTCCTTCATCCCTGCTTCTTTTACCTGAAGTCTGGGCAACCTGCAGCATCATTTTATATCAGACTTCCTAGAACACAGTCTATCTCTTTAGGAAGAGTCATTTCAGCTTGATCAGGTCTTGTCACTCGCCTGCTCTGTGCTGGGTACTGTGTAAGCATACTACACAAAGTGGCCTGCTGCTGCCTCATATGGGGTCATTTCTCTTGGTTAGCAATTCAGTCAGCAGTCATTTCAGGGCCTTCTGATTATATGCAAGGCACTTTGCTAGGCTGTGGGGGCAGCATGAGGATGAACAGCACATGGATCTTGTCTTCAGAGAGCTTACAATCTAGGGGGAGAGGCAAGATACATGTGTTTCAATTAACAACTGGAAATAATACTGTGAATAAGCATGGCTCGTTGAATAAAATCAGAAAGTAAGTTGACTTCTGCTTTTTGTTGCTTTTCAAAATTTATTCTGTATGTTTAGAGCTTGCTCTGCCACTGGATAAAATTTAGACAAGTTACATGATTGTTCTGGTCCTCTTTGGTCTGATTTTAGTAATGATAATGTCCATCCCAGTAGTAACCCAAACTTCCGTTGCAACTTAAAATTGATGCTTCTTTCCAGTCCCAGCTTGGCATTGTTAGAGAATAGAAGCCTACAGCAGTTGGTGGTCTGGGTGGGGAATCTACTCCTCCTCACTTCTATAGTACCAGGGATCTGCAACCCCTTCAAGATTGTTGCTGGGGGAGGGAGAAGAGGGAGAAGGGGGAGAATTCTGTCTACACATTTATGATTTCCAGCCTCACTAGGCTCCTCAGTGGAATGTGGTGATTCATTTACATATCCCTGATCTGACCCCACTGTTGTTCCCCACAAAGGCCAACCTTTACCAGCCCCCTCAATATCTACCCTCCAACATTCCTCATGGAGAATGTCTATGTGGTGTGGCGGAAATTTCCTCTGCTTTTACCCTCACTGAGCACCTCTTCCCTTCCTTTTTCTTTGCTGTCTTAGACGAAGCTGCCCTCCTCCCCAGGTTCTGGCTCAGTCTGTCACTTGTGCTGTGTGCTGTGAATCCCTCAGTCAGCAGAACAAGATAAACTGCCATGGAGAATGCCAAGAGCTGGAGACCGAGTCCTTTTTCGACAGGGCTATTCTTTGTTGTGGCTCATTCAATACAGCTTCTCATAATTAATCCCTGCATTTAATATAACTCCAATCAAAGTAAAAAATGAATATTTTATTATTAAAATTATGTAACTGTTTCTTATGATAAAATGTACACGATATAAAATTTCCCATTTAAACCATTTTTGAATGTACAATTCAATAGTATTAGTTCAGTTCAGTTGCTCAGTCGTGTCCGACTCTTTGCGACCCCATGAATCGCAGCACGCCAGGCCTCCCTGTCCCTCACCGACTCCCAGAGTTCACTCAGACTCATGTCCATCGAGTCAGTGATGCCATCCAGCCATCTCATCCTCTGTCATCCCCTTCTCCTCCTGCCCCCAATCCCTCCCAGCATCAGAGTCTTTTCCAATGAGTCAACTCTTCGCACAAGGTAGCCAAAGTACTGGAGTTTCAGCTTTAGCATCATTCCTTCCAAAGAAATCCCAGGGCTGATCTCCTTCAGAATGGACTGGTTGGATCTCCTTGCAGTCCAAGGGACTCTCAAGAGTCTTCTCCAACACCACAGTTCAAAAGCATCAATTCTTCAGCGCTCAGCTTTCTTCACAGTCCAACTCTCACATCCATACATGACCACTGGAAAAACCACAGCCTTGACTAGATGGACCTTGGTTGGCAAAGTAATGTCTCTGCTTTTGAATATGCTATCTAGGTTGGTCATAACTTTTCTTCCAAGGAGTAAGCGTCTTTTAATTTCATGGCTGCAATCACCATCTGCAGTGATTTTGGAGCCCCCAAAATCAAGTCTGACACTGTTTCCACTGTTTCCCCATCTATTTCCCATGAAGTGATGGGACCAGATGCCATGATCTTCGTTTTCTGAATGTTGAGCTTTAAGCCAACTGTTTCATTCTCCTCTTTCACTTTCATCAAGAGGCTTTTTAGTTCCTCTTCACTTTCTGACTCTCAAAAATACAATATTTAAAAAAATCACAAAAATTATAAAAAATATATATGAAATTTGCTTTAAAAATAGAGCCTTTTTTGGCAAAGTAATAGGTTATAAAAATGAAAATTAAAGGAGTAATAAAGGACTTAAATTTTTTTAAATTAAAAAATGATAATAGTAAAATATATCTAGGAATTTCTCTGGAGCTGTTGAGGGCAGTGTGGGGTCAGTTCAGTTTCAGATAGTACCTTGTTCCAGCTTATGCTTCTTCTTAAGGTCTATAGGCCCCTTCCAATATAGTCGGTGCTAACTATAGGGTTTTAATCTGTTGCACCTGTCACTTCCAAAGCGGTTCCCTCTGTTTATTTTGGCTTCTTCTGCAAGTCTCTTCAGTGTCTAATTTCCACCCTGAGACAAGGTGAGGGGCAAAGGTGGTCACTTATTTAGGCTCACTTTTTCAGTTGTGCTGCAGGGAGGGAGGAACACTGCAAACAAATACCAGTGGCTGTGTGGGGAGTGCTCGCAGTGTTTGAGCCACACTGGGTTTGCCCCCACTCACAGTGTGCGTGCTTTCCTGGTCTACACTGCTCAGGCTCCAGGTTGCTCTGCAGGGGAACTCTCTCAAGCGGGCCCTGGGTTGCGTGCACTTCCCAGGTCTAAGCTGCTCAGGTTCTGGTTCTTGGGTACTCCACAAATGCACAGACTTGGTTGGGCATGCGTTTTGTGTCCTTCCCAGGTCCGAGCAGCTCAGGTGACATGCTGAGCACACTCTCCACAGATGGTCGGTGCGTCTTATCACCTCCCCTGTCCTAGCTGCTCGGTTTCCTGGGTGCACAGCAGGAGCACCGTCTCAGGGGTGCCATGTGCCTCCTCTGGGGAGCTGATCTCTGGCTGGACCCTCCTGGCAGATGTCAACCATCCAGGATCCCAGGAAGACTTGGTTAGCAACTGGGAGCCTGCTCACAGTTTGGCAGAGGATGCCGTCTCTGGGGCTGAGATTGCCCCTCACCTTCTGGCCCTGGCTGTCACCTGCCTGCCTCTCTGCCTCGGGTGGCAGGGGTGGGGGGAGGAAATTGGCCCCCCCTGGCTAGCTCTCCTCTGGTATTCGCTCAGTCCTTTGTTCTGTGAGCAGGCTGGCAGTGCCTTAGGTTAGAGGTTTTTGCAGGAAAGTTCTTTCTCTCTCTCTCTTTTTTTTCTCTCTCTCTTGCTATCCCACGGTTGGGTTGCTATCTCACGTTACCTCCCTCAGATTGTCCTCAGGGCATTCAGGCCCAAACCTTGCCCTAAGCAATGCAGCCCGCACCTCCCTGTTCAGCCCTTCCTTGCTGGTGGCAGATGCGAGCGTCTGGGCTACTTGTCCACTGGGAGTTGTGGTTAGGCGTGTAATCTGTGGGTTTTATTTATTTATTTTTTTCTCCCGGTTATGTTGCCCTCTGAGATTCCAAATCTCCTCAAAGACCCGCTGGTGAGAGGGTTTCCTGGTGTTTGGAAACTTTTCCTCTTTCACGACTCCCTCCCTGGGACGGGTCTCCATCCCTAACTCTTTTGTCTCTCTTTTTATCTTTTATATTTTGTCCTGCCTCCTTTCAAAGACAAGGGGCTGCCTTTCTGTGCCTGGTGTCCTCCGCCAGTGTTCAGAAGTTGTTTTGTGGAATTGCTCAGCATTCAAATGATCTTTTGATGAATTTGTGGGGGAGAAAGTGGTCTCCCCGTCCTATTCCTCTGCCATCTTAGGACTGTCCCTAGATTCCTTTTTATTTTAATTGTATTTATATATTGTTCTTTGGAAGGAATGATGCTAAAGCTGAAACTCCAGTACTTTGGCCACCTCATGCGAAGAGTTGACTCATTGGAAAAGACTCTGATGCTGGGAGGGATTGGGGGCAGGAGGAGAAGGGGATGATAGGGGATGAGATGGCTGGATGGCATTGCTGACTCGATAGACGTGAGTTTGAGTAAACTCCGGGAGTTGGTGATGGACAGGGAGGCCTGGCGTGCTGTGATTCATGGGGTCGCAGAGTCGGACACAACTGAGTGACTGAACTGAACTGAACTGAACTGATATATTTTTGTAAAGATAAGATTGAAAATTCAATAGGAATAAAAAGGTATACAGTAGCCAGGCCTGCCTCCACATCTCTTGTTAGCTGCCCAATTTCTATCTCCAAACGCAGTCAGTGTCCATTTCTCCTACCTGCTCCCATGGTCATAACTTACCATTGCTTTTAACTTGTGCTACTCCATGTCTGAAATACTCTGTGTCAACATCCTACTCTGACCCCCACCACTGTCCTCTCAGCTCCACACACCACTTCAACCTCACCATGACCCCTCTCATCATGCAGCACCTGCCCTTTTTCCTGTCTGGGTGAGATTGTAGGCCCTCCCGAGCTTCACTGGCTCACAGCCTCCAGCCACATCCGCCTAGAAATCCTTACTTTCTGTTTCATAGCACCTCACTCAGAGTTGATCAGCCTGTGGGATCGCTCATTTAAAAATTCTAAGCAGGGATTTCTTAAGTGGTCCAGTGGTTAAGAATCCACCTGCCAATGCAGGAGACATGGTTTCAGTCCCTGATCCGGGGAGATCCCATGTGCTGTGCGTGGAGCAGCTAAGTCCATGGGGCCACAGCTACTGAGCCCAAGTGCCTAGAGTTGGTGCTACTGTGATGAGAAGCCTACACATGGCAACGAAGAGCAGCCCCCACTTGCCTCAACTAGAGGAAGACTGTGCACAGCATAGAAGACCCAGATCAGCCAAAATAAAAAAAATAAATAACAGTAAAAGTCTTAAACAGAGTAACCAAAGAACTTATTGCTTAAACTGAATCCCTTTTGAGGATGAAAGTGGACATTGCTAATAATGAAGCCAAGACAGCAGGGCAGATGGTGCCTGTCCAGGGCAAATTAGGATGCACGGTCAACTGCAGTCCTAAGGGACAATCACATTTAATTTCAGAGCAGAGATAAACACACTGAGTCCAACAAATGATTAAATTTCTGCCTTTGCTGCCAAGCCTTCTCCTCTAAATGTAAATTTTAAAATAGTGAATTTCCCCAACATTGTTTTCTTTAAAAAATTCTATCCTTTGGAATACAAGTTTCAGCTCCTAAACTCAACGGTGTTGGAAACATTAGTTTCTAAAACTCTCTGTCTATATTTTTTAAAGGTGCTGACATTTAACCCCTGTTGGTTCTGAGTGTCCCTCATGTTTTCCATTTTGGGGTTGGAGTGGGACACACTGCAGGGTTCTAGACTCCTAGGGACTTCCATCAGTCCCTACACTTGATGTTGTTTGTTCTTGTTCCATATAGTCCTGGTTCACTGGTGCCTGACTGTCACTGGGGAGCTCCCCCTTGTGTTTCCACGTGGCCTTGAATGAGGGCCAGCAGATAGCCTTGGTCTTTCTTATGAACATTCTCTCCTACACTTCAATCTGGTTAGCCAGGAGTCTTTTCTCTTCCCCTAAAGGAAGAGGCTCTTCTTGTTTCTGCTTTCTGCTTTCACACATGCTCTCTGAGGCAAAGCATGGAGTAGTCTGGCTATTTGAATAGGGGAAAGAAAAGGAGGCAAAGAAAATACCAGGCTGGAGGAGGAATTGGCTCATCTGAGGAGTGGTTTTATAGGGGTCTCAAGTTGGCCCAGGTTGCCAGAGCATTGTCTCTTGGCTCAGGAAGTACAGTCTAGGGGAGGGGAGGCGTGGCCTTGCTCTGGGTCCCACTTGGGGTCTGAGGGATGAATTCCTAGGTACCCACAGTTCCTTTGTGGTCTCAATCATTCCAATCAAGTTTGCCAAATGATGGCTCCAGTGGCAGTTCTGTCAAGGGCCACACACACACACACACACACGCACACACGGGTTTATAAATGCTGCCCACCACCACTGTCAGGCTTCCCAGGCAGTGCTAGTGGCACAGAACCTGCCTGACAATGCAGGAGACATAAGAGACGCAGGTTCGGTCCCTGGGTCAGGAAGATTCCCCTGGAGGAGGGCGTGGCAACCCACTCTAGTACTCTTGCCTGGAGAATCCTATGGACAGAGGAGCCTGGAGGGCTATCGTACATGGGGTCGCAAAGAATCGGACACTACTGAAGCGACTTAGCAGCAGCAGCAAACTTAAGTACAGGACTGCCATCTGCTAAGCCTTCATTCTTCCCTAGGAAATACGTCCATCATTCATAGTCCCTAGTAAGGTCAGCTTTCACCAGCCTCCAAGCAGGACCTCCAGAGGGCAACAGAGAGCAGGCACAGAGGAGAGAAAAGGACTCTGGTTGAGAGCTTGCTGTGGGATCTTGGCTCCTGGAGAAGTAACTATGATAGCTCCATTCCTGCAAACTGCCAGGAATGTCACTCCCCACTTCCTCAGAATATACATGTCATAACCTTCCTGAGAGTGTAATAATTATAATAATATTCCTAGTCAATACTAATTATTTCCTGTGGGCCAGAAAGTGAAGTCACTCAATCGTGTCTGACTCTTTGCGACCCCATGGACTATAGCCTACCAGGTTCCTCTGTCCATGGGATTTTCCAGGCAAGAATATTGGAGTGGGTTGCCATTTAACATTGACCTAAAATTTTATATGTGTGTGCTAAGTTGCCTCAGTCGTGTCCAACTCTTTGAGACCCCATAGACTGTAACCCACCAGGTTCCTCTGTCCATGGGATTCTCCAGGCAAGAATACTGGAGTCCGTTGCCATGCCCTCCTCCAGGGGATCTTCCTGACCCAGGGATCAAATCTGTGTCTCTTTTGTCTCCTGCAAAATCTGCCTTTTGTCTCCTGCAAAATCTCCAGCCACTGCCTAATCTGGGCCTTGTCTCTTTGGGCATCTCAGCTTCCCATTAAGATATCTACCATATTTTTTTTTTGTCCTCCTGTACAGACTTGTCACTATCACAGTTCTCTCCTTGATCCTGGATACAGTTTGAAAGCAGCTAAAGTTGACAAGAATCTGGGGCAGCCAGTCTTGCACCACCTGCCAAATCTTGCCACAATCTGAGAGCCAAATGTTATATATACTGGAGTGAGTCTTGCCTATGGAGAATTTCTTATGGGTAAAAGTTCTAGGTAGGCCAGCTGGGGCCTTGAAATGCATCCTTATTCACATTAACACAAGGACCTGAACCTTGTAGGCCTCTCCAGGGTAGGAGGCTTGTTCTTGCTTCATACTTTGCCCCCCAGGCCAGGACCCTGTGTCAACCTGTTTAAACCCTGCCATATGTTAAACCCAGGTTGTGTTCGGATGGTATCTGGCCAGCAGATGGAAAGGAATCTGTCCCTGTGAGTAGCCACCCCCTCTGCCAGATCTCTAAAGAAAATGGAAGCACAGAAGTCAGAAGCTGAAGTTACTGAGAATCTCTGTCCCTCCTTCTTCCTCATAGAGCCCAGACTAGGATGGGTCCATGTGGAATGGTCTTTTGGCCTGGGTTACAGACCACCTGGGCTTCCCTGGTGTCTCAGATGGTAAAGAATCTGCCTGCAGTGCAAGAGACCAGGGTTTAATCCCTGGGTCTGGAAGATCCCCTGGAAAAGGGAATGGCTACCCACTCCAGTATTCTTGCCCAGAGAATTTCATAGAGGAGCCTGGCGGGTTACAGCCCTTGGAGTTGTAAGGAGTCAGACGTGAGTGAGCAACTAACACTTTCACAGACCACCTAGAGCCCAGACCAGAGGGGGCTGAGCTCTATTGATATCAGCACCATTGCCAACTGGGGCCAGTTAATTCTTTGTTGTGTGTGTGTGTGGGGGCGGTGTCTTGTGTACCCCTGGCCTCTGCCCACTAGAGCCCAGGGTGAGAAAGAAAAATGTTTTCAGATATTGCCAAATGTGCTCCCCCGCAGGGTAGGGGGGACTGGATAACTGTGACTGACAACCACTGGGTCCAACTTTTCCCTTCCCTCTAAGCTGATGCGTGGGTCTCTTCAGTTACCACTCTGCTGGGGAGGAAGGACCACAAGTCCAGGCACTTATCTTAGAGCTTAAAGCCAGCTGGGTGAACCAGTCTCTTTGGAAGTAACGTGGAGAGAGGCCAGATGGAAGGGAGAGGAGAGCAAAGGGTTGGCCACATCTCCTCTTAACAGTTTTTGGCTCACAAAACTCAATCATGGGGGAGGGCAGGGATGGAATTGGCCAGAGGCACCACGGGGCAGGTCTCCCCCTCTCTCCCCATTCTCACTCTCCTCCTGCCCCGCCCCAACCCGCCACTCTGTGTATTGCTTTTATTTTCTTCCCCAGAAGACAGGATTTCCCCTAGGATGAAAAGGAGCTCAGTGCTAGAGGAGAAGGCTAGTGGGTGGGCTGATCTAGAACAAGAGATTGGCAGGGCAGGAGCCAGAGGTTAAGGGTGTCCCTGAGGGAAGAGTGAAGGGATTCATCATGGGGTCCAGGGAGCAGGGAATAAATGAAGTCGTGAGGTGGAGACAAAGTGGAAAATGTGTGAAGACTTGAGGTCTTCATTATGTTGAGAAGCAGGAAGGAGGAGAGTCAGAGATTAGGAAGTTGTTTGTTAACATTTTGTTTTTTCTAGAGATACAGACTCATAGGAACACAGGATGTTAGAGCTCGAAGGAAACTTAGAGACTGTTTGGTCCAATCAACTCCATGCAGGCTTTCTTATTAATTCAGCAGCATTAGAATTTGAGAGTGATAGTTGTTCCCAGTCTTTCTCTCTATGCATGGAATCAAATGAGAAATGAGATACAAGGGTCAAACCTCTGGAGATTAAAACAACTTCATAACAGATAAAGCTGATTAGAGAATTTGTTTGGAATGAACAGCCACAAGCAGGCTTCCTAACTCATGCCCCAAGAATCAAACTTCTCTTTGCAGCACTGGGAGACTGTACGTGCAGGACAAGAGCCTGTCCTGGGAAACTTACTGCAAAGAGAGGAGGAGAGGAGGGCAACGCAGGCCTTCTCTGGTGCAGGCAGGTCTCAGAAGGATCTGAGCCGTGGCACATGCCCATTTTATTCCCCAAATTCATCAGGCTCATGAGCCATTCCTCATTCATTAAGTTGTTGTTGTTGTTCAGTTGATCAGCTGTGTCCGACTCTTTGTGACCCCACGGATTGCAGCACTCCAGACTTCCCTGTCCTTCACTCTCTCCCAGAGTTTGTTCAAATTCATGTCTGTTGAGTCAGTCAGTGCTGCCATCCAAACATCTCATTCTCTGTTCCCTTCTCCTCTTGCCCTCAATCTTTCCAAGCATCAAGGTCTTTTCCAGTGAGTCAGCTCTTCATATCAGGTGGCAAAAGTATTGGAGCTTCAGCTTCAGCAACGGTCCTTCCAGTGAATATTCAGGGTTAATTTCCTTTAGGATTGACTGGTTTGATCTCCTTGCAGTCCAAGGGACTCTCAAGAGTCTTCTCCAACACCACGGTTCAAAAGCATCAATTCTTTGGCGCTCAGCTCTCTTTATAGTCCAACTCTCACATCCATACATGACTACCGGAAAAACCATATCCTTGATAAGATGGACCTTTGTTGGCAAAGTGATGTCTCTGCTTTTTAATATGCTGTATAAGTTTGTCAAAGCTTTTCTTCCAAGGAGCAAGTGTCTTTTAATTTTGTGGCTGCAGTCACCATCTGCAGTGATTTTGGAGCATCCAAATATAAAGTCTGTCACTGTTTCCATTGTTTCCCCATCTATGTGCTATGAAGTGATGGGACCAGATGCCATGATCTTAGTTTTCTGAATGTTGAGTTTTAAGCCAGCTTTTTCACTCTCATCTTTCACCTTCATCAAAAGGCTCTTTAGTTCTTCTTTGCTTTCTGCCGTTAGGGTGGTATCATCTGCATATCTGAGGTTATTGATATTTCTCCCAGCAGTCTTGATTCCATCCAGCTTGTGATTCATCCAGCCTGGCATTTCACATAATGTACTCTGCATATGAAAAAGCAGGGTGACAATATGCAGCCTTGACATATTCCTTTCCCAATTTTGAACAAGTCTGTTGTTCCACATGTGGTTCTAACTATTGCTTCTTAACCTGCAAACAGGTTTCTCAGGAGGCAGATAAGATGGTCTGGTATTCCCATCTCTTTAAGAATTTTCCACAGTTTGTTGTGATCTACACAGTCAAGGGAGTAAAGAGGTAGAGAGGTGAGTGGAGAGTACTTTTCTTAAAGATACAGAAAAGACAAAAGTTCCTACTTTGTAGGGAAGAATAAAATAATTGGATGGGAAGAAACGAGTTCCCCTTAACAAGCTACCATTTATTAAGTACCAATTCTGCTCCAAGAAGACTGAAACCGAGAGAGGTGAAGGGTTATCTCAAGGTAACACAGCTCTGGGGACAGAATAAGGTTCTCCAGATTCCTAATGTCAATACTCTGCCATTTCATACTTGTAATGACAGGAAGTCAGTTATGCAGATGACACCACCCTCATGGCAGAAAGTAATTTTGCGTGGGTTTTCTCTAGCCATGGCAAGTGGAGACCCCTCTCTAGTTGTGGTGCTGGGCTTCTCCTTGCGGTGGCTTCTCTTGTTGCTAAGCGTGGGCTCTACAGTGTGTGGGCTTCAGTAGTTGGCACATGGACTCAGTAGTTCCAGCTCACAGCATTGGAGCTCAAGCTCGGTAGTCATGGTACATAGGCTTAGTTGCCCTGCAGCTTGCGGAATGTTCCCAGACCAGAGATGGAACATGTGTCCCCTGCACTGGCAGGCAGATTCTAACCACTGGACTGCCAGAGAAGCCCCACCTTGGAATATTTTATGAAGATTGTGGTAGAGATACATAAACATAAGTGCACATGTCTATACAAAAACTCATTGACCACAAGTACACATTGCTGTAATTTTTAATCCCTAATCTAATAGCTGCAGATTTAGGTACCTGCAGTGTGATAAGATCCATTTTATTGCATCTCAGCAGTCCTCAAAGCTTTAATGACCCAACAGTTGAATATATTCAAGTGAGCTGTAATAATGGTGACAGCCAGTTTTGCTCACTCCAGTATGCATTCCAGACACAGGCTTCTGCAGGATCCTGGATGTGCTACTACCTGCCTAAAAAGTGGGAGGCTGTGGGGCAGAACTGGGTCATCTCTGAGGTCCTTTAGACTTCTACCTCTAAGACAGAACTCAAAAGGATAGAAATTATTCAGAGAGATAAGCCAGCATTTCGAAATCCAGGCTGAAACAACACTGCCGTGCAAAACCACCAAGTTAAAATCTAAGAAGAAACTTAGAGCAAAGATGTCTGCCTATGATCCTGGGCACTCTGTTCAGACCCTGCACTACCCTGGTCTGTCAACCAACCAGGCATCAGAAGCCTGCAGGAGTGTCCCTTCCCCCACCCTGGTCACATGGCTGGCCGCCACTGAGCCCCACAAGTCAATCTCCAATGCCCCAAATACTGTTCAGCCTGGAAATCACAGAGCGTCCTTCTCGCCACCTAACAGCAACAGAACAAGTAACTCTGGCCTCCCTGAAATTTGGATTGTGGTTTCCAGTGCTAAGAGCTTGAAGGTAAGTTTGCAGTGTGGAGCTTTAGATAGTACACAAAGCTATGCAGATAAGGGAAACATGCTTTACAGAATGACCACAGAGTATTTAAGAGTGACCTTTACACATACTGAGGAGAAAAAGATGAGAACTGAATAAATCCTCCAATTGAGCACTGAATATTTGCTTTTCCTTAAAAAAATTATAGTGCATGTCATCTTGGTGCTTTGAGTTCATTGGTTTGGGGCACAAAACCTCACACCAAATGAACAGAAATGACAGGAGACTCATTCTTTCTGACACGCTGGTGAGTTCTTTTTTGTTCTCATGTGGTGAAACCGAGGCTTTTTCTTCCAGCCAAATAACTTCCTATTGTTTTTGCCAAAGTTACAAGACTGAAATATTTATGAAGTAAGGAAAAGCCCTGAGACTTGCCTCTTCCCCAGAAAACTATGGGAAAATAGATTGCATCTTTTAACGTAATATCTTGGGATAGAAACTGAATAATGGCTAGTCTACTTACATTAGACATTTCTGTTGTTAGGTTTTGGATAAACCTGGTTATGTTACTGGAAGTTTGCTTACGGATATTTTGTTCCTTGTTTTTCTTTCCTCTCCTGGGACGTGCACAGTTGGGGTCTGCTAAGCCCAGAGGCAATTGGTAACCTATCGATTGTGAAGATGGCCTTTCTCTGGCTTCTAGCTTAGTTTTTTCAGAAGTCCGGTACGACCCCATGCCATTCTTGTCAATTCAGTTCACAAAAGAAACCCTGATGAGCCCTTGGAGAGGTCCTTTTCTTAAATACTTTAGGCTATCAGAGGGGTTCATTGGATCCCATGTTGGGCAAGTTCCATGTTCTTAGCTGCTGCTGCTGCTAAGTCACTTCAGTCGTGTCCAACTCTGTGTGACTCCATAGACGGCAGCCCACCAGGCTCCCCCGTCCCTGGGATTCTCCAGGCAAGAGTACTGGAGTGGGGTGCCATTGCATGTTCTTAGATATAAGGTCAAATGGCTTAAAATATGGGATAGGAGGAAAAGCTCCTAAAAGACTGATCTTTTTTTTTAAAAGGCTGACTTTTGATTAATGTGGCACAACCCTTTTTTATAGTTAGTTTTTTTTTTTTCCTTCAGGAAATATGAATGTCTAACTTCAAGGATTTATTATCACATTTTGCCCTTCTTCCCTAATAAACTAGTTCTGTTTGTTTGCAGTGTCTAATGCAAATATCTGGAACAAAGTAGATTTGTTGGACTGAATGGATGAGTCCTTGTGGAAGGGAGGTGGGGGTGGGGTTGGAGGTTGGGAGGTGGGAGATGCGGGGTGGGGTGAAGGGGAGTGTTTAAATGGCAGGTGATTCAATCACCAGGGTTTTGAAGGTCAAGACACACTGTTGGCCCCTAAGACAGGCTGTATCATCACCTCCTTGCTCCAGTGGACATGAAAGCTGTTGGGCAGGGACCCTGATGTTCACTGGTGTGGCACTCCGGTCCTTAGCGTTACAGGCTTAAGGCATTGATTTGATCAGTAGGGTTTTTATTCTCAGGCTTCCCAGTTGTGATTGCACACTGGTGGCAGGAGCAGTAAAGTGGACTGGGGCCTTTAAGTGACAATGGACAGAAGAGAATTTGGTCTGATCCCTCACTGTAAAGCCATGCTCACTCCCAAGACAATCTATCGTCTAAAGAAGGATGAGAAGACAATGGTGAGCTAGTTGCACAGTGGAGGGGCTGGTATAGGAAAACTGCTGTTACAAGTTCTTTCACTAGCCTAAATACTGCCTGCTGAACTGCTGTGTTCTAACACCATTCCTCTGGCAATGTATTGAGGTGGATTGTTGTACTGGTTAATACTTTTTGGATGCAATTAACTAAAATCAACTGAAGTTTGTTGTAGTTCAGTCTCTATTGTTGAGTCTTTGAGACCTACAGCATGCTGGGCTTCTGGTCCTTCACTATCTCCCAGAACTGCTCTAATTCACTTCCACTGAGTCGGTGATACTATCTAACCATCTCAGCCTCTGCTTCCCCCTTCTCTTTTTGCCTTCAATTGTTCCCAGCATTGAAGAGAAAGGGGGCTTAGTATAAGGCCATGCGGAAGTATTATGATTGGGACCTAAGAAAGGGTCTGGAATTCAGAAGTGGAAGGCTTCTTTCAGACCCCCTCTATCTCTTGTTTCTTTGCTTGTCTTTTTCCCTCCCCACCTCCATCTTTCCCTCCTTGTCTTTCTTCCTTTCATGGGTCCCAGAATCAGAGAATCCAATTTGATTCTTGGCTCCACCATGCCTGGCTCTGTGACTCAGGAAAATTTACTTAATTTCCATTTCCAATCTATAATGTGGGGATCAAAATTATGTACCTCACAAAAATATTTAGCAATCAATTAATATATGTTATATGAAATGGTGGAGATAGAACTTCTGTTTCAAAGTTTAGGTCATGATTGGAAACTATTATGATTAGCCATGTAGCTGCCAATCAGAGCACTAGTTAATCTAAACATTTTCCATATGGTCAACACTCTGCTTGAGTTGTTTTAAAAGGATGGCTTTTTTTAAAGATGATCTGGGGCAGCCTGGGTTCTTCTACTACTGTATTCTCCTGGAAGGGAGCTTCTCTCAGACTGTGAGGAAGCAGGATCCAGCACAGAGGAGGTGAGGACAGATTGGTCTCAGCCAGTGCAGAAAGGTAGGCATCTACCTGAATCTAAGCCACATTATAGCTCCATACTTCTGTGGCTCTGGAGAGTTTTCACCTCTATTTGCATCTGATTGTCCTTTTGATTTAATTTTTGCTTGGTTTCTAATCTGAAAATCCATAGACCGTGAAATATGAAAAACCATATTTTTAAAAACATGTTGGAAAATTCTTACTTCATTTGTATTATTCAGAAACTGTTGACTGTGTCAGAAAGCCAGCTCAAAATAAAGGGAATTTATCAGCTCAACACAACTGAGAAGGCCAGTTCAGAATTAACTGACTTAGGTAGTTACAGTTTTACAACTTTGGGAGTTGCCTTTTTTATTTCTTTTTCTTGGGGATGGTTTTGATCACCACCTCCTGTACAATGTCCCGAACCTCCATCCATAGTTCTTCAGGCACTCTGTCTATCAGATCTAATCCCTTGAATCTATTTGTCACTTCCACTGTATAATGGTAAGGGATTTGATTTAGGTTATACCTGAATGCGGAGAAGGCAATGGCAATCCACTCCAGTACTCTTGCCTGGAAAATCCCATGGACGGAGGAGCCTGGTAGGCTGCAGTCCATGGGGTCACAAAGGGTTGGACATTTACTGAGCAACTTCACTTTCACTTTTCACTTTCATGCACTGGAGAAGGAAATGGCAACCCACTCCAGTGTTCTTGCCTGGAGAATTCCAGGGACGGCAGAGCCTGGTGGGCTGCCGTCTATGGGGTCGCACTGAGTCGGACATGACTGAAGCAACTTAGCAGCATACCTGAATGGTCTAGTGGTTTTCCCTACTTTCTTCAACATAATTCTGAATTTGGCAATAAGGAGTTCATGATCTGAGCCACAGTTAGCTCCCGGTCTTGTTTTTGCTGACTGTATAGAGCTTCTCCATCTTTGGCTGCAAAGAATATAACCAATCTGATTTCAGTGTTGACCATCTGGTGATGTCCATGTGTAGAGTCTTCTCTTGTGTTGTTGGAAGAGGGTG
>NW_011495064.1:11023468-11025206 GCF_000754665.1 Bison bison bison
CTGTGATATTGAATGGTTTACCTTGGAAAAGAACAGAGATCATTCTGTCGTTTTTAAGATTGCATCCAAGTACTGCATTCTGGACTCTCTTGTTGACTATGAGGGCTACTCCATTTCTTCTAAGTGATTCTTGCCCACAGTAGTAGATATAATGGTCATCTGAATGCAATTCACCTATTCCAGTCCATTTTAGCTCACTGATTTCTAAAATGTTGATGTTCATTCACTCTTGCCATCTCCTGTTTGACGACTTTCAATTTACCTTGATTCATGAACCTAATATTCCAAGTTCCTATGCAGTATTGTTGTTTACAGCATCAGACTTTACTTCCATCACCAGTCACATCCATGACTAAGCATTGTTTTTGCTTTGGTTTAGCCTCTTCATTCCTTTTGGAGCTATTTCTCCACTCTTCCCCAGTAGCATATGCAGCACCTGCTGACCTGGGGAGTTCATCTTTCAGTATCTGTTATGGTCTTCTTGACAGACTGGAACCTGGGGACAGGAGTCGACCTAAAGAAAGCGAAGAAAAGAAGGACGCGGGGGACCCAAGTCTCTAGTGGAGCAAGGGTACTTTATTCATGGCAGCATGTGCTTATATATTGTTATACAAGGAAGCTTTAGGCAGAAAGATAAAGTTGAGCAAAAAACACCGGAACCAGACACTTAACAACGGTAACTAAGGGAATAACAATAGTCACAGGGCCAGAAGACAATTCATGTATTGGAAATAGGAACATGACTAAGTAGTTTTACAGAAAAGTAAAAAGGTTCCTGAAAGGGATCCATGTATGCATTCCACCTCATGACCTCAGTCCTAAGAACTGCATGCAGCTGTGCTCGTTCCTGTTTTCCAGGAACTGATAAGGAACAGAAGGCCCTTGAGAAACAGAAAGCAACATATAGGATTCCTTAAAATTAAACATTCCCTGATAATTCCTCCTTTTTTATTATTTTTGTTAAAAAGGTCCTGACCAATTGAGTTTGTTTAGTTTGAACAATACTTGTTGAAAGGCATCAGTTCAGTTCAGTTCAGTCACTCAGTCGTGTTCGACCCTTTGTGACCCCATGAATCGCAGCATGCCAGGCCTCCCCATCCATTACTAACTCCCAGAGTTTACCCAAACTCATGTCCATCGAGCCGGTGATGCCATTCAGCCATCTCATCCTCTGTCGTCCCCTTCTCCTTCTGCCCCCAATCCCTCCCAGCATCAGAGTCTTTTCCAATGAGTCAACTCTTCTCATGAGGTGGCCAAAGTACTGGAGTTTCAACTTTAGCATCATTCCTTCCAAAGAATACCCAGGACCGATCTCTTTTAGAATAGATCTCTTTTAGAATAGAATGTTCCCCATCTATTTCCCATGAAGTGATGGGACCAGATGCATGATCTTCGTTTTCTGAATGTTGAGCTTTAAGCCAACTTTTTCACTCTCCTCTTTCACTTTCATCAAGAGGCTTTTTAGTTCCTCTTCACTTTCTGCCGTGAGGGTGGTGTCATCTGCATATCTGAGGTTATTGATGTTTCTCCCGGCAATCTTGATTCCAGCTTGTGTTTCTTCCAGCCCAGCTTTTCTCATGATGTACTCTGCATATAAGTTAAATAAACAGGGTGACAATATACAGCCTTGATGTACTCCTTTTCCTATTTGGAACCAGTCTGTTGTTCCACGTCCAGTTCTAACTGTTGCTTCCTGACCTGCATATAGGTTTCTCAAGAGGCAGGTCACGTGGTCTGG
>NW_011495064.1:11025306-11078580 GCF_000754665.1 Bison bison bison
TGTACTCTGCATATAAGTTAAATAAACAGGGTGACAATATACAGCCTTGATGTACTCCTTTTCCTATTTGGAACCAGTCTGTTGTTCCACGTCCAGTTCTAACTGTTGCTTCCTGACCTGCATATAGGTTTCTCAAGAGGCAGGTCAGGTGGTCTGGTATTCCCATCTCTTTCAGAATTTTCCACAGTTTATTGTGATCCACACAGTCAAAGGCTTTGGCATAGTCAATAAAGCAGAAATAGATGTTTTTCTGGAACTCTCTTGCTTTTTCCATGATCCAGCGGATGTTGGCAATTTGATCTCTGGTTCCTCTGCCTTTTCTAAAACCAGCTTGAACATCTGGAAGTTCACAGTTCACGTATTGCTGAAGCCTGGCTTGGAGAATTTTCAGCATTACTTTACTAGTGTGAGATGAGTGCAACTGTGCGGTAGTTTGAGCATTCTTTGGCATTGCCTTTCTTTGGGATCAGAATGAAAACTGACCTTTTCCAGTCCTGTGGCCACTGCTGAGTTTTCCAAATTTGCTGGCATATTAAGTGCAGCACTTTCACAGTATCGTCTTTCAGGATTTGGCATAGCTCAACTGGAATTCCATCACCTCCACTAGCTTTGTTCGTAGTGATGCTTTCTAAGGCCCACTTGACTTCGCCTTCCAGGATGTCTGGCTCTAGGTGAGTGATCACACCATCGTGATTATCTTGGTTGTGAAGCTCTTTTTTGTACAGTTCTTCTGTGTATTCTTGCCAGCTCTTCTTAATATCTTCTGCTTCTGTTAGGTCCATACCATTTCTGTCCTTTATTGAGCCCATCTTTGCATGAAATGTCCCCTTGGTATCTCTAATCTTCTTGAAGAAGTCTAGTCTTTCCCATTCTGTTGTTTTCCTCTATTTCTTTGCATTGGTATACAACAAATATAATTACCAGGACAATTACCAATGTTACAGCACCAGACCCAATACTATGAGTAAAACTTTGGAACCATCTTCGAGAGTGTAGCCCAGATAATTGATCAACTAGCTGTTCAGCTAAAGTTTTCAAATTATTGGAAGAGGGCAGACTTTTAGAGAAGGTTTCAAAGATTTCTTTTTGTAATAATTGTGCATTTAGGGAAGCATTATCGTGTATGTCTTGCAAGTGAAATTTAATTTGTTCCCAGTTGTAGGCACTATAGTTGAACTGAACAATGGTGATACAAAATTGAGTAGAATTCCAATCACATTTTAATCTTATTTGCTTTTGTAAATCTATTAATTGATCTCTGACCCATTTGATGGCTATTTTTAGTTCCTGGAGCCAGTCAAGTGGTTTAAAGGCCACAGTCATTGCAGACGTCCTGGGAGTTGTGACTCCATGTGTCTTGTTTGGGATGGGCTGGTGATCTTACTCCTGGTTACAGTGGTTCTCAGGTGACTGCTGCCTTCCGTGATCCTGTAGGTGTGAAGGAGGAGCTGTACTGAGGTGGTAGAGTACACCACTGAGGTGGTTGTATATACTGAAGTGGTTTTCAGGAAACATACGTTTTAAAAATAGGTAATAGATACCTGATATCAGCATTTGGATCTTCAAGTCGCTACTTAAGAATAGATTCTTGGGGGACTTCACCCTGGCTGTCCAGTGGTTAAGACTCTGAGTTTTCAGTGCAGGAGGTGTGGGTTCAATCTCTGGTTGGAGAATTAAGATCCCATGTGCTACACCGCACAGCCAAAAAAAAAGATTCTTGGATTGAGTCTTCATTTCCTACCTCCTTGCACAAATCCTGAAGGGAGAAAACAGAAATCAGGATAAGTTTGAGATTCAGTTCCTTGGGTCCTTCTCCTTAAGACATGGACAGTAGACATCATTCTAAAACCCACAGTGCTAAACTCTTTCAGATGGGAAATATCTTACTTGAATTTCTCAGAAGCCAAAAATGTACTTATCTTCATTCCATACATTCTGCATGACTTCACAGAGGTTGAAACACACACTGATATGGAAATGGAAAAATGCTAACAGGCTTGCACTTGTGTGAAAAACACCAAGTTGAACTACTTCCTGACAGCCCAAGCCTCTGAGGAGATGCTGCTTTTGCAGGGGAGGCAGTTGCTAGTCACAGTGTATGTTCTAGGAATGAGTTTCTGCCCTTCATGACATAAAGGTGTTATACCTGTGTGACCACATGGTAATGTTTGATGTTGAAATGAATAGACCTTTATATTACCTCACAGGATTCTTTGGAGGATTAAATTAGACCAGGTATATAAAGTGCCACTCACCACACTTACACAGAGAAGGCAATGGCAACCCACTCCAGTACTCTTGCCTGGAAAATCCCATGGATGGAGGAGCCTGGTAGGCTGCAGTCCATGGGGTCGCTAAGAGTCGGACATAACTGAGTGACTTCACTTTCACTTTAGTTCCTGTATTTCATCTTGAATTTCTTCATCTATCTGTGCCTGAGTGGCCCACATAGTATGAGCATCTTTGGTCCAATTTTGAATAAAGTTTTGTGTTTGAATTGAGGTTTGTTAAAGCGATACCTGCGACAGCGGCAGCAGTATAAATGGCTATTAATCTCAAAATGCTGAGAATTAACCATCCAGTGAACCGTTTAGATCGCCGGAGTAATTGAATGAGTAGTCGGGAGGCAAGTCCTGCCATGGGACCCTCTTTCTAGGGATTCGTATTTCAAAGAAACAGAGGAATTAAGACAAGTATAAAATTTGTAATCTGTACAAGTCACAAAATGTAGAGTCTTATTACATTGTAAGTTCTCTATAGCTATAACAAAAGGAAGAGGAACATAAGCTTGTATAAAATTTGAATGACTCTAACGAAAGGAATAGTTATTATGAGTTGAAGAGCAAGCCCAGTGGAACCACACCAGCCACACTCACGTCCATCAGGGACCAGCAGTTGAAGCTCTCTTGACCCTTTTGGCTCTCTGTTGTTGTATTGTTTTCGTAGAGTTCCACAAAAGTGTCCCAGTCACCATTCTCCTGGATCCAAGGCTTTAGGTGGTCATTTAGGTAAGCGGCCATCCAAGTCGTGACCTGACTCACCAATACCTGCATCTCCTTGTCTATGCTTTTCATGCATAGTGCCCCACGAAGGAGAAAAAAGCCATAATGCGACCCCAGTTTACCCTGTTCCAGAAGAGTTCATTTATTACCTGTTCAAAGCTCTGATACGCTGTCCCTGGGGTGATGTGGAGCTGGGACGTCAGGTCGCTGAATGTCTGTTGGTACCTCAGTTCAAACTCATTGCTTGCCTCCCTCAGGGCTTGCTTTACTGTTGTCATAGGGATCATTTTCCGGGCATCCAAGCTTCTGCTGTGGCCAATGGCTCCATTCACTGCAGGGCTATCTGCCACGTGCCAGGATGGGTTGCCATTGATGGCACTGGGGATTTCCATATCTGATTCTGTCCCTTCTGGGGTCTCAGTTCTGTTCTCTTCCATATCACTAAACTGACTCCAGCTGTATCCTTTCTGGGAAAGCTTGTAAGAGAGAAAGTCAACCACTAGTTCCCGGTTGCTCTGAGACATTTTTATAATAAGGATGGGTTCCACCAGTCTATTGTCTAAAATACCTGTAGTAAAAAAGGGGGTTAGGTATATAGGTCCAATAAGTATGATTAATTAATTCAGCTTGAGCAGGGGAAGCAAAAGCAAGCAATGCAAGCATAGCAACAAAATTATTTTCCGGATTCTGACACTTTTGTGGAACTCTACGAAAACAGTACAGCAACAGAGAGCCAAAAGGGCAAGAGCGCTTTAATTCCGGATTCAGAGGATTCCCTGTTGAAAAACCAGATTTTTAGCTTGATTAGTAAGGGTTTTGTTTATCTCTAGGTAAGGAGATGATAAGGTTGATGACATTGAGGGTGGTGTTTCTTGGAGATTTTTAGAGTCACCATGGTTTGTATTGGAATTTTTTTTTCCCAGGAATTTTGTTGTTTCTTTTTTATTTTTAACGCTGGAGGCTCTCCTGGGGTGGATCTTCTGAAGAGGGAGCCAGCTGATTTTCGCTGGATTTATCTGGAGAAATACAAGCATACCCTTTTCCCTGTAAGATTAATTTCCCAGATTTCCATTGTTTAGTTAGCCCATCTTGATACCAAATGGGCAGAGGAAGGGAAGTGTCTTTCAATTCCTAGAAATCTTTTTTCTGCTTATGTCAAGATAACTCCTTATGGTAAGTTTTAAAAATTTTTTAAATAAATAAAGCTGTATTAGCAATAGTTATAGGATTAAAGAATATCTTGCATTGGAATCTAGTAAAGTCTGCTCTTGATAGGGAAGATAGAATTGTTCCTGTGTATTCCTCCTTTTTTAATTTTTTTATTTGTAGTTTCAGTGTGTGAAATGGGGGAAGTGTGGTTCCTAATAATAGATTGTAATTCAAGAAAAAGTTGTTGAATAATAGATTGATTAGAATTTATGGTAGAAGTTTCTATATTTTTTAATATAAAAACTGAATATGAGGAGTCAGAAATTATACTAATAGGGTAAGGATGTAGGTGAATAACCTGAATAAGAGCATATAGTTTGTTTTGTTGAGCAGAATGAAATTTAGTATAAAAGACTTTACATCTTTTAAGAGACCAAAATGAGGCTTTAGTGTTTTTAGTCCCATCTATATAGAAAACATGAGCTTGAGGTATAGGTTGTGATGTAACAATGTGAGAGATAATAAATTCAATATATTTGAAGAAATTCCAAAGTTTATTAGAAGGGTAATGAAATGAAATTCTCTAAAATAGTCTAAGAAGGCTATTTGGAAATTGGTAGAAGTTTGTAATGTATTTTTAAATTGAGCTTCATCAATAGGCAATAAAATTTGATGAGGATTGGAGCCAATTAAAGTCTTAGTTTTATTTTTCTTATTGAATAATTATTAGAGCAATCAAATCAAGATAGGGCATAAGTGACTTTATCTCTCTAAAATGGGTATATATCCATTTTATTGGGTGTTCTTGTTGGGCAAGAAGTCTTGTAGGAGAATGGAGAGAGGGGAGTATAAACAACTCTAAAGGCAATTTAAGTCTAATATGAGTAAGAAATTGTTTTTGTAACTTATTTTGTATTAAACAGAGTTCTTTTTATGTCTCTTGTGAAAGTTAATGAGGGCTATTTAAATCAAGCTCTTTTTTCAAAGTATTAAATAAATTAGTCAGTTGATAATTTATAATGCCCAAAGAGGATCTAATCCAATAGTTGGGGAGTAATATGTTGTCTATTAACAACAGATTTTAAGTAATGGTAAGGTGTAGAGGCTTGAATATTTTTTAGGAGCAATAATTAATCTAGAGTCTTTTGAGCATTATTGAGTTATGTCAAATATCTGTTGAGTCTCTAAAATAGATGGAGCTGAAAACAATATATCATCCATATAATGAATAACAAGAAAGTCAGGAAATTGTTTTCTCACAGGTTCAAGGGCTTTGGCTACATCATATTGACACATGGTGGGAGAATGCATCATTCCTTGAGGCAATACAGTCCATTGATATTGCTTATGAGGCCTGATATGATTAGGAAAAGGAAGAGAGAAGGCAAATCTTTCTTGGTCTAGAGGGTGTAAAGGTATAGTAAAAAAGCAATCCTGTGAATCTATAATAATAATAAGCCAGTTTTGAGGAATAGTGGTAGGTGATGGAATTTTTAGTTGTAATGTATCCATAGATTTTATAGATGCATTAACTTTTTGAAGGTCTGTTAAGAAATGCCATTTGTTAGATTTTGTTTGTTTTACAAAAAATGGGAGAATTTTAAGGGGAAAAAGATTTCTCAATATGTTTTAATTTTAATTGTGTATCGATAAGTTTCTTAGCAGCCTTTAGCTTCTCTTTTGTAAGGGGCCATTGTTTTGTCCAAATAGGCTCATCACTTTTTCAAGTTATTTTAATAATTGCATTGTTTGTTAAGTGAGCAGTGGCCCCTAAGAAAAATGTGGAATATATATTTGAGCTTGTCATTGCATAAGTAAATCTCTTTTTATTAAATTAAGAGGTGCGTCTATCATGTAGGGTCGTAATGTTGTAGCTGGCCTTTTGGTCTCTCACATGGATATATTTAGACATTTTGATAAACCGCTTGTATTTTAGTTTGAGAAACTCTTGCAATTTGGCAAGAAATTTTCTGTATAGCCCAAGATTTGGGCCATAAATGTTTGGAGATAATAGTAATATCAGATCCAGTATCAAGAAGACCAGAAAAATTTTTGCCATTAATTTTTATATTTATATTTGGTTGGGTATATTCAGATATAATTGATGTTCATAAGGATTGTTTTTGATCTGTACTGCTGAATCCACCTGTCCGCATACCATCAGAGGAGTTAATAGAAATGTAAGGCAAAAGAAGTAATTGAGCAATTTTATCTCCCTTTTTAAATTGCCATAATATTTGAGATGACATTATAATTTGAATTTCTCCCTTATAATCGGAATCAAATACTCTAGGGTGAATAGTAATTTCTTTAGAAGTCAGACTAGATTGGCCAAGTAAAAGACCGAAGGTTTGTGGGGGTAGGGGTCCAAAAAGTCCGGTAGGCATTTTGGAAGGGATTACTTAAGGAAAAAAGAGAAGATCATTTAAGGCTGGTATATTGATGGCAGCACTGCCTGATGTTGAGGATTTGAGGGAAAAGATGGAGTTTGTCCCTGGTTTTTATTGATGGGGACCTGGGGAATCTCTAGGTTGGAGTTTTTCAAAATAAGCTTTCCTTCAACATCATATTTAGACTGACATTCCCTGGCCCAATGTATCCCCTTATGGCAACGAGGGCAAATTCCTGGAGGTTTTCTAGCAGTTTTAATTTTCTCTGTGTGTTTTTTAGGACAATCTTTTTTTTTTTTTTAATGTGTCTTATCCCCATATGTAAGGCATCTTTCATTTCCCTTTTTAAAGGCAGCAGCCATTGTTTCAGCTAATATTTTCATTTTTTTAGTTTCTGATCTTAAATTGCGAAAGCCTTCAGATAGTCAATAATAGTCCCAGTGTCACGAATTGGAGCGATAGCTCTTTGACATTCCTGATTTGCATTCTCATAAGCAAGCAGTTTTTCTAGCTGCCTTTTGGCTTTTCCTCCGATAACACTATGGGAAAAGGCAACTTTCAACCTAGCTAAAAAATCAGCATAGGCTTCATTAGGTCCTTGAAATATTTTACTGTAACTGTCTTCAGGTTTTATTGACTTCTAACATTCTAGGGGGAAATACGATATTGGGGTTTACCCACATCCATAGGTTGGGCTCAAAATATGGACCATCTTTGTCAGAATTGGGTGGCTCAATTCTTCGGAGTTTATATTTGGCAAGGTTTTGTTCGGCTAAGGGCAGGTGTGACGTGGTGAAGGTTAGAAAGAATTCGTTTTCCATGTCTGTCTAGTAACTCATAAAGCTTTTGTCGTGAAGGAGAATGAGTAGAAAGTTTTTTCTTACAAATGTGAGTGTATGTTAAAGGATTATCATTGTCATTTTAAAAAGTATCGTTAGCCTTAGTGTCAAAAAGAGCCTCAGAAGAGTCATTGTTAGAGTTGTTTTGTCCTTGAGTTGAGAGGACGTTCACTTTGGTGCCTGTTGTAAGAGGAGGAGGAGCAGTTGGGGCAACTGGAGCAGTGCTGGTGGGAAAATTCTAAAATATTTTATGTTGTTCTAATTGGGCCTTTTGTAAAGTTTTATCATCTAATTCATAGTCATGTTACAAGTGTTTTGCCTGTTGTCGAATATCAGTGGGGCTAACATTTTTTTGGAAAGGTAAAATCATGGCTTTAATGAGGGCCCATAAGGGCCAGAAATCTATTGGAATATTTTTTCCTTGTCTTGCGGCTCGTTTAACATTCTCTCTAATCTGGTTCCAAATATTTAAATCAAAATTGCTTTCATCAGGGAACCAGGGATTATGTTCAATTACCGTTTGGAGACAAGCCTCTAATCGCTGACGCAAACCCCAAAGTCCTTGAATTTTAAATAAATAATGAATAGAAAAGTGGTGGGGCTTTCCAGCCGTTTGTCCCATAACCCCTCACTTACCGACCTCAGTAGGTCCGCAGTCACTCCGTCCGCTTGCCAAGGGCGTACTCCAGGTCCCTGTTTTGGACGCCACTTGCTATGATCTTGACAGACCGGAACCTGGGGATGGGAGTCAACGAAAAGAAGGTGAAGAAAAGAAGGACGCGGGGGACCCAAGTCTCTAGTGGAGCAAGGGTACTTTGTTCATGGCAGTGTGTGCTTATATATTGTTGTACAAGGAAGCTTTAGGCAGAAAAATAAAGTTGAGTAAAAAACACCGAAACTAGACGCTTAACAACAGTAACTAAGGGAATAACAATAGTCACAGGCCCAGAAGACAATCCATGTATTGGAAATAGGACTATGACTAAGCAGTTTTACAGAAAAGTAAAAAGGTTACTGAAAGGAATCCATGGATGTGTTCTGCCTCATGGCCTCAATCCTGAGAACTGCATGCAGTTCTGCTTGTTCCTTTTTCCCAGGAACTGATAACTCTTGAGAAACAGAAGGGTTTCAGAAAAGCCTTGAGAAACAGAAAACAACATACAGGATTCCTTAAAATTAAATGTTCCCTGACGAGTATCATATCTTTCTGCCTTTTCATACTGTTCCTGGGGTTCTTAAGGCAAGAATGCGGAAATGGTTTGCCAATCTCTTCTCCAGTGGAGCACGTTTTGTCAGATCTCTCCACCATGACTTGTGGCCGTCTTTTGTGGCCCTACACAGCATGGCTCATAGTTTCATTGAGTTAGACAAGGTTGTGATCCATGTGATCAGTTTGGTTAGTTTTCTGTGATTGTGGCTTTCATTCTGTCTACCCTCTGATGGATGAGGATAAGAGGCTTGTGGAAACTTCCTGGTGGGAGGAACTGGGGAGGAAGTGGGTAGGTGGGAGGAAGAGGCTGTGGGTAAAACTGGGTCTTGCTCTGGTGGACAGGGCCATACTCAGTAAATCTTTAGTCTAATACTCTGCTGATTGGTGGGGCTATATTCTCTCCCTGTAGTTTGGCCTGAGGTCAAACTATGGTGGGGTAATGGCAACCTCCTTCAAAAGGACTTATGCCTGCATACAGCTCCCAGGACTGTTGTAGTCAGTGCCCCAACACTGTGGCAGGCCACTGTCAACCCACATCTCCACCGGAGACTCCTGGACACTCACAGGCAAGTCTGGCTCAGTCTCTTGTGGGGTTACTGCTCCTGGGTCCTGGTGCAAACAAGGTTTCGTTGTGCCTTCCCAGAGTCTGTTTCCCTGGGAGGGGGCGGGGCGCGGGGGGGGAGCGTTGAGTACTTTTACTGGACCTGCAGGTTGGGAAATCTGTTGTAGGCCCTAGAACTTTTGCAACAGTGTGAGAAATTCTTTGCTATAATTGTTCTCCAGTTTGTGGGTCGTCTGCTTGGCAGCCTTATGGTGACGTACCGGGGTCAGCCCCGGTTGGATCCAGGGATTCCCTCAGGATGACGGCGTCAGCGATTTAAAGGGATAGCGTCAGTGGAGAGAATCAGAGGCCTAATTATAATTGGTTTACGTGGGAAATCAATATACCCCCACGCTCCAATTACTTTGGCCTGAAGAAAGAGTAGAGACAAAAGGAAAGAAAAGGAGACGAGAAAGAACGACACAAGGAGACCGAGCTTAGTGAGCAGGGTCCGTAGCTTTATTTCTACCAGTGGCTTTTATACCTCAAGTTGTACATAGAAGATAATGGGGGATGCAAAGTCATGTAAGGTCAGCAGACCTTAATCATTATCGCAAATACGAAGGCTTTGGGTGATTTACATCATCTTCTGGTCAGGAGACCTGCTAACATTTTTCTTCTGATAAGAATTAGTCAACCAGAAAAACTTATTTTCTCCAAAGGTGACTTTTCTTAGAGTTTAGTACCACTCCCTGAAAGCACTAGACAGGGTTGCATTCCTATAGGGCAAGAGTGTCGTGGGGGTAATCAAGGGAAGAATTTATTAGCTTAGGGGTCTAGGGTTATTATTAACATTAAAGCTTCTACTTATATTTCTTATATATCAACTATAGTAATCAATACACTCCCAGGAACACAGTGGGTAAGAAATATGGAAACTTGGCAGCAGGCATTAACTCAACAAAGAAATCTTCTATCAGTTCTATTTTAACAGTTTTCTAACTCCCCGAGAGGCTCTGCATTGTTAGAATAACTAAGGCTCCTTGTGCCTCATATGGCTGGGAGGCCGTAAACAATCACATGCATAGCTGCAAGAGTCCGGAAACCTGTTAGGCAGGTTAGAAGGCTTTCTGAGGGAAACACAATTGGAACACACCTTATAATACCCTGGAGACTTATTAACTAGAGTTGCTTTTCTTACAGATAAAAATGGTTGGGGATAGCCCCTCATGACTGTCAGAGGAGTTGGTGAAAGCCATGAAGCAGTAAAACAGACAGGCTCAGGATTTGGAGTAGATGCTCAGGCAGGCCCAGAGGGGCACCCCTCGAGTTCTGGCTCGCCTTGCCCACCAAAACTCTCCCACATGACCTTGTCATGGGTGGGGACTCCCATGCTGGCTCCAGGCAGTGACACTAATGGTGATCTCCTCCAAGAGGACTTATGCCACACGCCTTGTCTCCCAGGTCTGCTGCAGCCAGAGCCCCTATCCGTGTGGCAGATCACTGCTGATCCATGCCTACAGAGGAGACACTCAAACACTCACAGGCAGGTCTGGCTTAATCTCTTGTGAGGGTCACTGCTCCTTTCCCTCAATTCTGGTGCACACAAGGTTTTGCTTGTACCCTCCAAGTGTCTCTGGTAGGTCTGAGATTTGATTTTAAATGTGACTGCACCCCTCCTACAGTCTTGTTGTGGCGTTTCCTTTGCCCTTGGACATGGGGCATCTTTTTTTGGTGGGACTGAGCATTCTTATGTTGATGGTTTTCAGCAGCTAGTTGCAATTTTGGTGTTCTCGCTGGAGAGGATGAATGCATATCCTTCGACTCCACTATCTTGACAGTGAAAATAGGCAAAACCGGGAAAGGAGTACATCAGAGCTGTATATTATCACCCTACTTATTTAACTTATATGCAGAATACATCATGCAAATTGCCGGGCTGGATGAAACAGAAACTGGAGTCAAGATTGCTGGGAGAAATATCAATAACCTCAGATATACAGATGACACCACCCTCACAGCAGAAGGCAAAGAAGAACTAAAGAGCCTTTTGATGAAGGTGAAAAAGGAGAGTGAAAAAGTAGGCTTAAAACTCAATATTCATAAAATGAAGATCATGGTATCCAGTCCCACCACTTCATGGCAAATGATGGGGAAACAATGGAAACAGTGACAAACTTTATTTTCTTGGGCTCCAAAATCACTGCCGATGGTGCCTGCAGCCACGAATTTAAAAGACACTTGCTCCTTGGAAGAAAAGCTATGATAAACCTACACAGCATATTAAAAAGCAGAAACATCACTTTTCAACAAAGGTTGATCTGGTC
Source organism: Bison bison bison (assembly GCF_000754665.1). Classification (NCBI taxonomy): domain Eukaryota; kingdom Metazoa; phylum Chordata; class Mammalia; order Artiodactyla; family Bovidae; genus Bison; species Bison bison. The sequence goes on from NW_011495064.1 coordinate 11,036,765, forward strand.
AAAGCTATGGTTTTTCCAGTAGTCAGGTATGGATGTGTGAGTTGAACCATAAAGAAGGCTGAATGCTGACAAATTGATGCTTTTGAGCTGTGGTGTTGGAGAAGACTCTTGAGAGAGTCCCTTGGACTGCAAGATCAACCCAGTCAAACCTAAAGGAAATCAATCCTGAATATTTATTAGAGGACTGATGCTAAAGCTGAAGCTCTAATACTTTGGCCACCTGATGCGAGGAGCTGATTCATCAGAAAAGACCCTGATAATTAAAGGCAGAAGAAGGGGATGACAGAGGATGAGATGGTTGGATGGCATCACTGACTCAATGGACATGAGTCCCAGCAAGCTCTGGGAGATGCTGAAGGACAGGGAAGCCTGGTGTGCTGCAGTCCATGGGGTCTCAAAGAGTCGGACATGACTGAGTGAACAACAACAGCAACAGCAACAAAAACAAGGGAGTTATAGTGTCATCAGAATTGTTTCTCTACTTTCCTTCCATGTATTCCTCCACAGGTTAGGTGGGATTAGCCCTCAAGTTCATCAGCTTCACAATGCCAGAATCAGAACAAGGCAGTGTTTTTGGATGGCTCAAGTGGAAGTGTCCTGGGAAGAATTCTGATTGGCCCAAATTTGAGCATGGGGTCATCTCTGAATCAATGTCTGTGACTGGGGACTGGGAAGCATTTAATTGGCCAACCTAGGTCACATGACCTTTCCCTTTTGTGACTGGAGGCATTCTTTGTGGGAAAGAAGATTTGTTACTCAGCTTCTCTTTACTCCTCAGCTATGCCTGAGGAGGAAGATATCAACTTTCAAAAAACCACAAACCTATAGGAGCTACCAGTACACATTAGTGGAAAACCAACTCTGCTTATAATTTTTGGTAAAATTAACACATATTTTTATTTATTATGTACCGGGGTCCAGCCCCGGTTGGATCCAGGGATTCCCTCAGGGAGGACGGTGTTGGCGACTGAGAGAAATAGAGAAAGAGATAAGGAAAGAATTTTGCAGTTAAGAAAACAGAGGAGAGAAAAGAGGCTGATATTCCTTGGTTTACACAGAAAGCCAATAAAGCCCCAGCACGGGACTTGCTCTGTTCTCATAGGCTGCAGGCGCCCTCTTGAATCGTGGAAGGTGCCCCACCTTAGGCACCTTCTCGAGTGGGTCTTAGAAGCCCAGGCAGGAAAGTGAATGCAGAGAGCCCCTGCGCTCCATGGAATCAGCCTGAATAGGAAAAGGAAAGAGAAAGAACGACATGGGGAGACCAAGCTTCGGTGAGCAAGGCCCGCACTTTATTTTCCAAAGTAGTTTTTATACCTTAAGTTGTGCATAGAGGATAATGGGGGAAGGGGTAGAGTCATGCAAGGTCAGCAGTCCTTGATCCTTATCGAAGCCAGGCTTTCTTTCTGCAAACTTATCATATGCAAAAGTTTTAGGTGATTTACATCATCTTCTGGTCAGGAGGCCTGTTAACATTTTATGACCCTTTCTTCAGAAAACTTATTTTTCTCTAAAGGTGATTATTCTAAAGTCAGATGCCACCCTCCAAAAGCATTAGATAAAGTTGCATTCCTATAGGGCAAAAGTGGTGGGCTATAACAAGAAAAGAATTAACTCAAGGGTCCAAGGTTACAAACATTAAAGCTACTACTTACATTTCTATACACCAACTATATTAATCAATACACTCCCAGGGACACAGTAGGTAAGGGATATGGAAACTTGGCAGCAAGCATTAGCTCAACAAAGAAATCCTCTACTAGTTCTATTTTAACAATTTTAACTCTGAAAAGCTCTGCATTGTTAGAATATCTTAAGCTTCCCATGCCTGTCGTGGTTGGGAGGCTGTGAATCTGAACAAACCTGTCAGGCAAGCTAGAAAGTCATCAGAGGGGTTTGAATTGAAACACTCCTATTATGCTCAGGAGACTTATTAACTAGAGTTTTAAGTTGATTTTCTTACAGAGAAAGGTGGTCAGGGATAGCCCCCCATTAATGTCAGAAGAGTTGGTGAAAGTCGTGAAATAGTAAAACAGAGACTCTGGTTTTGGGGTAGATGCTCAGGCAGGCCCAGAGGGGTACCCCTTGAGTTCTGGCTTGCCTTGCCCACCAGAACTCTCCCACATGACCTTGTCGTGGGTGGGGACTCCCATGCTGGCTCCCAGCAATTATGATTGTATAAATACTGACTTGCATAATGTACCATGATTGCTTTTCCTTTCTACAACTCTTTATTCTTGATAGAACCTTGGTATCCTCTCAAAATATTCAAACACATCCAGAGTATTGATTGTTCTAAGGATTCCCTTGGAGAAGGCAATGGCAACCCACTCCAGTACTCTTGCCTGGAAAATCCCATGGACAGGGGAGCCTGGTGGACTACAGTCCATGGGGTTGCAAAGAGTTGGACACTACTGAGTGACTTCACTTCCCTCATTTCACTTACTTCATACTTATCACTGGAGAAGGAAATGGCAACCCACTCCAGTATTCTTGTCTGGAGAATCCCGTGGATGGAGGAGCCTGGCGGGCCATGGTCCATGGGGTCTCAGAGAGTCAGACACTACTGAAGTGACTGAGCATGCACGCAGGCAAGGATTCCCTTGGAGGCATTGTGTCCAGAGCCCGACCTAAGATATACCTGTTCCTCCCGGTACTGCTGCTTTCTTATTATTTTAAGGTTCCAGGTTTGTTGCATTCTGCTTTTCATTTTGTCATGGATATGATGTTTTTCTCTAGTCCACTTGAATATGTTAATTGTATGGTTTTTTAATGGTTCTTTGGCTGCTTGCAGTGTTCCTATTTACTTGGACCTTTTCTTTTCCTGTTTGTTTTGGTCTGTGTCATTCTGGTGATTCAGCTGGCCATCATAATTTGGAGTAGAGCAGCTAAACAGATGTTTGACAGCCTGAAGTTCTTGAATGATAGACTAAAGATGGGCAATTGGGTGGCAATTGGGGGCTTACCATATTGTAGGAGATCTTCAGAATGGCAGAATCTTTTAAGTCCTCCAACCTCCTCTCTGGAGTGTGTAATCTTCATTAGTGTTCTAGGAGTCAAATATTCAGAGGGCTGAGTGGCTAATGATCTTTAAGTAAATCCTTTTTTACCCCCAGTGAAATCACTCCTTCTTGCTCTCAGTTATTCAAGGGCCTTCTGAGCTAACCTTTCCATCTTCTGGGGTAGGGGAACCATTCTAGAAGACTGAACTTAGGGGAGAGATCCGAGGATTTAACTTAGTCCTTATAAAGATTTTCAACCAAGCTTCCTGTTTTCAGCCGCATCCTTTATCCTGGTCTTCAGATATATTGACTGACTCCAGCTCCCCTTTCCCTACTTTGAGAACAATTTTGTATAAGTTAAAGATTATGTAATACTTGATGGTTCAGGTAAAGCATTACAAAAAAACCTGTCTTCTTCTGGTGTTTATTTTTCTTCTAATTATAGAACATTTTCAAACAATAAAAATAGAAAAAATAAGAGATAAAATTATTTAAATAGAAAAAATAATATGATGATCCTTTTGTACCTACAAAGCTTTCAATAATGCTTTTCAAAAGGCAGCATAACCATTTCAATTAGTGTTGTTGTTGTTTAGTTACTAAATCATGTCTGATTCTTTTATGACCCCTTAGACTATACCCTGCCAGACTCCTCTGTCCATGGGATTTCGCAGGCAAGAATACTGGAGTGGGTAGCCATTTCCTTCTCCAGGGAATCTTTCCAACCAAGGATCAAACTCATCTCCTGCATTGGCAGGCAGATTCTTTACCACTGAGCCACCAGAGAAGCACTTTCAATTAATGGTTACTGGTTAATTCAGGTTTTCTAATTCTTTAAAGTTATTTGATTATTTTCATTATTTTTCTAATCAAGTATCTATTTATTAGCCTTGTGTCTAAGAGCTTGTGTCTAGTTCCAGAAACTGTTTCAGACAGTCTGGGTTTGAATCCCTGTTCCCCCATTTAAGCAGTCAATAGAGCTCTCTGTGCCTCAGTTTACTCATCTGTAAAATGGGAATAATAATGTTACTTATTTCATAGCAAAGATTCAAGTAATTCATATGTGCAGAGCAGAGCATTTAAAACAGTGCCTAGCATATTGTAACAGTAGTTGCTATTATTATCTAAGTTAAATATATTGGCATGAAATTTTTCAAGGCATTCACTTATAATTTTTAAATTCTCTACTATAGTTGAAGTTACATCCTTTTTTCATTCCAAATTATGTTTACTTATGAATATTCTTCTTGATTAGTCTTGCATGATTTGCCTATTTTAATAATCTTTTCAAATAATTGCCTTCAGATTTATTAACCATCTCTATGCTTGTTTTCTATTTCATAATTTTTGCTTTCATCTTTTATATTAACATTCTGCTTTCTTTTCTATCTTATTCTTTTTGTAGGTTCTTTGGTTAAATGCTTATCATATTTATTTTCCTTCTACTCTGCTCTCTCCCTCTTTCTTTCCTTTCTTCCTTCTTTCTCACTCTAAGTATATTATACCCCACAAGTTTCAAGTTGTAATTGTTCACTTCTAAATATGAAATAATTTCCATTGTGATTTTCTATAAAATCCATCATTAAAGATTATTTTAGTTTCCACATATATGTATGTATAATACATTTATTATATATATGTTTATAAATAAATGTTTGTTTATATATACAATCATTCTTTGCTATCTGTGGAGGACTTGTTTTAGGCTCACCTCCTCCATACCAAAATCTGTGATGCTTAAGTACCTTATATGAAATAACATAGTATTTGTATATAAACCATTTTCCTATATGCTTTAAATCATCTCTAGATTATTTATAATATCCAACAATGTAAATACTAAGTAAAAAATTATAAATACAATGTAAATGTTATGTAAATAGTTGCTAGTGCATGACAGATTCAAATTCATGATTTGTGGAACTCATGAATGCAAAATCCACAGATAATATGTATAGTTTTTTGGGGGTTGTTTTTGTTATCTTATTAATACTATATAAGTATGATACAGATTCTTTAAAATTTACTAAAGGAGGTCTTTAGTAAAGGTCTTTCCCAAGACCTAGTTTATGTGCTCTCTTTGTGTGCTCTTTGTAAATATTCCATTTGTACTTAAAAAAGCACACCTCTTTTTTCAAGTACAAATGGAATATTTCCTAACATATGGCTTCCCTGGTAGCTCAGTTAGTAAAGAATCTGCCTGCAATGCAGGAGACCCTGGTTCGATTCCTGGGTTGGAAAGATCCCCTAGAGAAGGGAAAGGCTACCCACTCTAGTATTTTGGCCTGGAGAATTCCTTGGACTGTATAGTCCATGGGGTCTCAAAGAGTCAGACACAACTGAGTGACTTTCACTTTCACTTTCCCCAACATACATATATTTGAGGTTCCTCAATTTGTTTATATGTTTTTTTTTTCTTAATTTTTTTCATCTGCTCTAAGGTCTTCCATTGTATGAATTTGACCATTTCTCCTTGAAATTATACCTTTTTATGTTGTGTACATTTTGAGGTTGTGTTCATCTTTTACTTTATAGATATGAAGGTGGAGGAGGAAGAGGCTGGGGTAGGGAAGCTGGACTACAGGAGGCGATGTCAGGATCAGGAAGGTAAGTAAGGTCACTGTGAGGAATTGATGCAAGTTCTCAGAGGGTCTAGACTTTCCTTGGATATCTTTATAACAGCCCTTTCAGTTGGGGGAAACTACAGAGCTGATCCCTTTCCCCTGACCCACCCATAGTGTCTACCCTAGATCTGGTGGGACTAGCTTTAACCATATCTTACAGGGACCATGTGGTCAGGTTGGAGACCGGTAACTTGGATTTTGCTAGGATTATGGCATAGCTTTCCCAATATAAAATCAAACTCAATTTTACAAGCTCTACAAATCATACTAAATGCCAAATATCAACATTTTATAGATTTAAAAAATAGCAGCTCAGTTAAAACCAGTGAAAGAGGGTATTGAGTGGTGATATTTTTGTTGCTCCAGAATTTCTTACCCAGAGACCCTAAGTATCCTACATTCTACAGAAAAGCAGCCACAGAGTTTATAAAGAGGCACTACCCCAACCATTTTGGAAGGAGATAGCAATCTTCCTGTCCAGATTGATGCTCCCTGAGCTGCAGTTGATGGAGAAGAATGTGGTGAGGAGCTGGCACTGTCCTGAGCCAAACTACAAGATGTTCACAGGGAGAGAACAGGTCCTATGAGCAAATAAAGAAGCTTTGGAGTGGGTTAGTGATTCCCTACAGTTCACCAGCTGAACAGCCACACTCTGATGGTTATAGTAGAAAAAATAAGACAAGTTAGATCCAGGGCAAAAACAAAATATGTCCCTGACAGCTATCTCCCCTGATATTTTTTAAAAGGGTGCTCTTTGCAGTTTTCATAATCATGTTCCCATTCACCATTCTATTCTGCCTTCTCAAAAACCATGCCTATTTAGTAGAGAAAGAATTTTTATTCCTGCAGTTTCGGTGAGAATACTGAGTCCCAGATGTGCATGGTCATACAGAAAGGGAAGAACAAGCCAGGGAGCACCCAGGCCAGCTAACACTGGGTAAAGGCCTTTCTGATACATCTGCTGTTTCCTATCTCCATTCCTGGCCTCAGGGTGGAGAATACAATCTCATCATTGAAAGAATCAAGAATGCTAAACCTTTAGAACAGAACTGCCTGCCTGCCTACTAAGTCACTTCAGTTGTGTCCGACTCCGTGCAACCCTTTGGACTATAGCCCACCAGTTTCCTCTCTGCATGGGATACTCCAGGCAAGAATACTGGAGTGGGTTGCCATTTCCTTCTCTAGGGGATCTTTCCAACCCAGGGATCAAACCTGTGTCTCTTTGTGTCCTGCGTTGGCAGGTGGGTTCTTTATCATCAGCGCCACCTAGAGTAGAACTGCTGCTGCTGCTGCTAAGTCGCTTCAGTCGTGTCCGACTCTGTGCGACCCCATAGACGGCAGCCCACCAGGCTCCCCGGTCCCTGGGATTCTCCAGGCAAGAACACTGGAGTGGGTTGCCATTTCCTTCTCCAGTGCATAAAAGTGAAAAGTGAAAGTGAAGTCGCTCAGTCATGTTCAACTTTTAGCAACCCCATGGACTGCAGCCTACCAGGCTCCTCCGTCCATGGGATTTTCCAGGCAAGAGTACTGGAGTGGGTTGCCATTGCCTTCTCCGAGAGTAGAACTGCTTACCTCTAAATATTGGTATTCGTGGCTTACCTCAAATTCTAGCTTTGCTCAGGCTTAGGGTGGGGGACAGAAGGAAGGAAAAGCATCAGTCATTCTGATACTGGTTCACTAGGAAGTGAGGCTGCACTTCATAAAAATGTCTACCTCACATTTCTCATTAACCCCATTAACCCAAGGGAGACTGAGGATCCAGAAGAGCAAGCAAGGATGTGGTGGGGTGAGCTGGAATTCTAAAGAGATCTGAACACTAACATCCAGGTAACCTTACTCTCCAGTGCCTAGGAATGCACCTGCCAGAGTAGGCACAGACAAAATCTGCTTAGCAGAATGGACCCCAACATGTCTCTAAAAGGTTTAGACACGGTTCTTCAAGGTTCAGCTTCATGTGGTTTCACTGTGACATGTGCAGTCAGTGATGCCCAAGCATCTGGTATGTCAATTTCAGGAATTTGAATCAAGAGGTAGCCTCTCCTCCAGAAAAAAACTAACAAACAGCAACAACAGAAAAAAAAAAACAAAGTTAATGTAGAGCTTGATGTAAGAACACAAAGTCTAATTTCTCAGTCTGCCACAGTCTTTCAAATTTTAATTGTTGGGCTTCCCTGGTGGCTCAGAGTGTAAAGCATCCGCCTGCAATGAGGGTGACCTAGGTTCGATCCCTGGGTCAGGAAGATACCCTGGAGAAGGAAATGACAACCCACTCCAGTATTCTTGCCTGGAGAATCCCGTGAACAGAGGAGCCTGGTAGGCTGCAGTCCATGGGGTTGCAAAGAGTCAGACACAACTGAGCGACTTCACTTTCTTCCTTTCTTGTTTTCTTTCTTGGGCCTCAAAAATAGTCATGATGATCAATAGTTGCTGATCAGCCTTAGGGAAAACTTTTATCACAAATTAATCAATGTGATATGCCACATTAATGAAATGAAGAATAAAAATTATATGGTCATCTCAATTCATGATTAAAAAAAATTACTCAACAAACTGGTTATAGAGGGAATGTATCTCAGTATAATAAAGGCCGCATATGACAAGCCCATAGCTAACAACATAGGAAAGGAAAGGAAAGTGGAGCCTCTCAGTCGTGTCCAACTCTTTGCAACCCCATGGACTGTAGCGTACCAGGCTCCTCCATCTATGGGATTTTCAAGGCAAGGGTACTGGAGTGGGTTGCCATTTCCTTCTCCAGAGGATATTCCTAACCCAGGGATTGAACCCAGGTCTCCCACACTGCAGGCAGACGCTTTACCGTCTGAGCCACCAGGGAAGCAAAGCTGAAACTTTTCCTCTAAGATCAAGAATAAGACAAAGATGCTCACTCTTGCCACTTTTATTCAAAATAGTACTGGAAGTCCTAGCCAGAGCAATTAGGCAAGAGAAAGAAAAGAACAAGAAATTTTAAAATTTGAAAGGGAGAAGTAAAATTCTCTCTATTTGCAGATGGCATGATATTATAAATAGAAAACCCCAAAATTCTACCAAACTGTTAGAACTAAAAAAAATTAAGATTTCAGCATATAAAATCAATATACAAAAAATCAGTAGCATTTCTCTATACTAGCAATGAACTGTCAGAAAGAGAAATTAAGAAAATACTTCCATTTTGATATATGGCAAAACCAATACAATATTGTAAAATAAAATAAAATAAAAAATTTACAATTGTGTCAAAACCTAGAAATGAATTTAACCAAGGAGATTAAAGATCTGTACACTGAAAACTATAAAACACTGATGGAAGAAATTGAAGACAACACAAATACATGGAAAGATATTCCATGCTCATGGGTTGGAAGAATTATTATTGTTAAAATGTCCATATTACCCGAAGCAATCTACAGATTCAATGGAATCTCAATCAAAATTTCAGCGACACTTTTCCCCACAGATACACATTTTTAAAAAATCCACAAATTCATATGAAACTATAAAGGACCTTGAATAACCGACACGATCTTGAGCAAGAAGAACAAAGCTTGAAGATCACACTTCCTGATTTCAAACTATATTACAAAGCTATAGTATTCAACATGATATTGGCATAAAACGAGACATATAGATCAATAAAGATCAATAGAGAGCCTGGAAATAAGCCCACACATATATTAGTCAATTAATTTACAACAAAGGAGCCAAAATATATGATGGGGAAAGATAGTCTCTTCAATAAATGATGTTGGGAGAACTAAACAGCTACACATCAAAGAATGGAACAGGACCCCTATCTTACAACATACAGAAAAGTCAACTTAAAATGGCTTCAAGACTTGAATGTAGAACCTGAAACCATAAAATTCTTATAAGAAAACATAAGGGGTGAGCTCCTTGATATCAGTTTCAGCGATGATTTTTTAAATTTGATATTAAAAGCAAAAGAAACAGGATAAAAGATGAGTTAAACTACATCAAGCTAAAATTGCTTCTGCAAAAGAAACTGTCAACAAAACAATAAGTCAACCTATGGAATAGGAGAAAATATTTGCAAATCATATATCTGATAAAGGGTTAAGTCTAAAATATATAAAGATCTTATAAAACTCAGTTACAAAAAAAAAAAGACTACTCCATTTTAAAAAAATGGGAAGAAGGACTTCCTGGGTGGTCCAGTGGTTAAGAGACCGCCTTGCAATGCAGGGGATACTGGTTTGATCCCTGGTCCAGGAAGTTCCCAAGTTGCCATGGAGCAACTAAGCCTGTGCTCCACAACTATTGAGCCTGTACTACACAACAAGAGAAACCACTGCAATGAGAAGCCCGCACACTGCAGAGAAGAGTAGCCCTGCTCACTGCACACAGAGAAAGCCTGTGTGCAGCAATGAAGACCCAGTGCAACCAAAAATAACTAACTAACTAAATAATTTTTTTTAATGGGAAGAAGAACTGAATAGAATTCATTCCAAAGAAAACATACAAATGGTCAACAGGTACATGAAAACGTGCTCAGCATCATTAATCATCAGAGAAATGCAAACTAAAACCACAAAGATATATCACCTCCCAACTGTTGGATGGCCATCATCTAAGACAAAGGATAACAAATGCTGGCGAGGATATGGAGAAAAGGAAACCATTTTGCATCATTAGTGGGAATGCAAATTGGTGCAGACACTGTGGAGATTCCTCAAAAAATTAGTAACAGAAATACTGTAGGATCCAGCAATTCTACTTCTGGATATATATTCAAAGGAAATGAAGTCATTATCTTGAAAATGTATCTGTACTGTCATGTTCATTGCAGCATTATTTATAATAGTCAAGACGTGGAAATAGCTTGTGTCCGTCAGCAATTGAATGTTTAAAGAAAATGTGATATATACATGAATATTATTCAGCTATTAAAAAAAAAGAAATCTTGTCATTTGCAACATGAATGGACCTTGAAAGTATTATGCTATGTGAAATAAGTCAGAGAGACAAATACTCTATGATTTCCCTTACATATGGAATCTAAAAATCCAGACATAGAAACAGAGAACAGGTTGGTGGTTGCCAGAGGCCGGGGGTGGAAGGTGGGGAATTGGGTGAAGGTGGTTAAAAGGCACAAACTTTTAGTTATAAGATACCTGAATGTAATGTACAGTTATGGTGGCTGTAGTTAATAATACCGTATTATACGCTTGAAAGTTGCTAAGAGACTAAATTTTGAAAGTTAACACAAGAAAAAAATTCATAACTTTGTGTGGTGATGGATGTTGACTGAACTTATTGTTGTGGTTGTCATTTTGCAGATGTACATATATCAAATCATTATATTATACACCTTAATATAATATTATACGTCAATCATATCCAAATTTAAAAATAATAATAGGGGAAACTGTGGAGGTGGCAGTATGGTTGAACTTAAGTACATGGAACTTAATGTACTATCTGCTCAATTATTCTGTAAATCTAAAATTGTACTAAAGAGAAAGTGAAAGTGAAGTCGCTCAGTCATGTCCAACTCTTTGTGACCCCGTGGTCTGTAGCCTACCAGGCTCTGCCATCCATGGGATTCTCCAGGGAAGAATACTGGAGTGGGTTGCCATTTCCTTCTCCAGGAGATCTTCCCGACCCAGAGATTGAACCCGGGTCTCCCGCATTGCGGGCAGACGCTTTACACTCTGAGACACCAGGGAAGCCCAACGACTAAAATTTTTAAATTGTACTAAAAAGCAAAAAATGGGCCAAAGAACTAAACAGACATCTCTCCAAAGAAGACATACAGATGGCTAACAAACACATGAAAAGATGCTCAACATCACTCATTATCAGAGAAATGTAAATCAAAACCACAATGAGGTACCATTTCACGCCAGTCAGAATGGCTGCTATCCAAAAGTCTACAAGCAATAAATGCTGGAGAGGATGTAGAGAAAAGGGAACCCTCTTACCCTGTTGGTGAGAATGCAAACTAGAACAGCCACGATGGAGAATAGTGTGGAGATTCCTTAAAAAACTGGAAATAGAACTACCTTATGACCCAGCAATCCCACTGCTGGGCATACACACTGAGGAAACCAGAATTGAAAGAGACATGTGTACCCCAGTGTTCATCGCAGCACTGTTTTAATAGCCAGGACATGGAAGCAACCTAGATGTCCATCAGCAGATGAATGGATAAGAAAGCTGTGGTACATATACACAATGGAGTATTACTCAGCCATTAAAAAGAATACATTTGAATCAGTTCTAATGAGGTGGATGAAACTGGAGCCTATTATACAGAGTGAAGTAAGCCAAAAAGAAAAATACCAATACAGTATACTAATGCATATATATGGAATTTAGAAATATGGTAATGATAACCCTGTATGCAAGACAGCAAAAGAGACACAGATGTACAGAACAGTCTTTTGGACTCTGTGGGAGAGGGCGAGGGTGGGATGATTTGGGAGAATGGCATTGAAACATGTATAATACCACATGTGAAACGAATCGCCAGTCCAGGTTCAATGCAGGATACAAGATGCTCGGGGCTGGTGCACTGGGATGACCCAGAGAGATGGTATGGGGAGGGAAGTGGAAGGGGGGCTCAGGATGAGGAACACGTGTTCACCCGTGGCAGATTCATGTTGATGTATGGCAAAACCAATACAATATTGTAAAGTAATTAGCCTCCAATTAAAATAAATAAATCTATAATAAAAAATTAAAAAAACATTTTAAAAAGCTATTAATTATTTTAAAAATTGTTGACCAACTCAAGACAATATAGATGAAAAACTGATAGTAGAAGGTCTTTCTGGAGAGCTGAGAGGATTCCAGTTGCCTCTTTGAGCACAGATTTAGTGGTGGCTTCTTAGTAGAATTCTGAATTAGGGTCCTTGCTAGCTCTTGAAAATTCTAGCTTACAAAATCATTTTTGAGAAATTCTTGATAACTCGCTTCTCTGGTAAGTAGTAGTTCACATGGTCTTTGGTTGTTAGTGAAAATGGCCTTGATGGAAATGCATATGGTTTTCCCATTAACAATCAAAGCTGAGACTTGGCATTTTGGACTAAATCTGTGACCTGTTAAAGGCCTCTCTCCTGGCCCATGTGTCATAAATCATATGTAATTATTGCTGCTCTGGACTAGCAAGAATGGGGAGATGGGAGTTACGCTCATTCTGAAAGAATTCTAACTATAGGCCCAAAGGTCCCCCTTCCAAGAACTGCTGAGTTGGTTCAGAATTGGAATTCGGTCAAGCCCAGTGGCCCCGTCCAGGAATCCCATGTCTTCTGATCTTTTCCGGTGGCCTCAGCTCTTTGTAACTGGAGGATATTAAGGAGAAATGCCAGCTTTCAGTCACTCTGCCTACCCTCTCTTTTATTCTGTGCCCACAGACTGCCGTTCCATTCACATCGGGCTTTCCGTTCCCAGTTACCCTCACAGGAAAAGAGACCAGAAGGGACAGCTTCCAGGCCTGCAAAAGGCCCACTGGGGCTTGCGGCCAGACAAGCCGCAGCAGGGGCTGGCCAGTGCGTGCGGCAGTGTGGACCGTGTCAGCAAGACACGTGAGTTTGGGGAACATTCTGGGAACCATCTGCTGGGGGGTCCAGACAGGGCAGGGCAGGGGAGGGGAGGGGGACTCGCAGGAGAATGTGAGGAATGCCCCCGTGGCTCAGGCCTCTTAGGCCCCTCTGCTCTGCTGCCACAGCAGACCAGCCCCTGCTCAGAGAGTCCCTTCAGTCAGGCTGAGCCCCTGTCATCTCTGGTAACTTTGAGACCTCCGCTCTGGCACATTCCACTTTGATTTCATGGTTTAATTCTCAGAATTATTTCCTGTTTCTAAATTCCTAAGGGCAAATATCCAGCCGCCCTAAGAACCAATAACAAACATGACTGGTGAGAGGTGTTGTGCTCAGTAAATCGAATTCTTTGTTGCATTACTTCCACCCTCTCTCTTCACCTGAGCTTGAAGGAATGGTCTGGAATTGTCTGGGTGCTCTGCACCACAGTTTCCAGAGCCCTGGAGGCTTTCTCCCAGGTCAGCAGAACCCCTGAGGCATGCCTCTGCTGCTGCAGGAATCAGTTCTGGGCTTGTTAAAAAGCAGTTTTTTGTTCCTTTCTGTGGAAAGAAAAATATCCATCTTGAGAGGAGTGGAAAGACTAGAGCACAGCTGCTGTGACATTTTATCCTTTTGTGTCTTCCCTGGTTCCAGGGATATGATTTCACCTGCAGCACATCCCAAATCTGTGAAATAAATAGCATCTACTTGGTTTCTACTACACATTTCCATGGTCTTGAACAAAGCAAAAGGAGTTATCTTACCATCTGAACCTTCAAAGGGATGTCAGGCAGTAGCAGCCTCTTAACATTCCTGTAGCAGACTGTGACATACACTCTGGCAAAGACCATTTGAGTCACCCCCATCCCAGCACGGCTGCGGTTATTGGCACCAAGTCTACCAAGGCCTATGACTTCTTCTGTGCCTATGTGGGAGAGGGGTTAACGGGGAGTCCTTCGGCGGTGTCTAATGTAAGAAATGAGCTCTGATACACACATACACACAAACATGCACACACATACATATTTGGGAGTTGGCATATCTGAGACCCAAAGAAGGGCAAGCCTGATAGGGAGGCCTGCTCCCCAGGCTGGGTCTGGATGCCTCTCACTCACTCTCTGGAGCATTTCCCTGTCACCCCAGAACATTCAGGGTTGGAGTCACCCTTTAAAAGTGGAGTCTGCTGGGTCCTTCCTCAGTCAGGAAAGAGGAAGGTGGGTTAGAGCTGGTACTCTCTGCAAATGGTATATATTGATGCAACATGGTACTTCACAGAAGTGGTCATGAATGGTGGATTTTGTGTTGTTTGGGTGGTTTCTGGTTGAGTTAAGGGGACACTGGTTTTAACTGGAAACCAAAGGGAAGAGAAAGGAGAATCCTTTGGCACATTTGCACATTCAGTCCATTCCCTTCAGCCTGCTGTCCCCATGCATGGCACATGGCATGGCTGTGGAACAGAGGAGACAGTGGGAAGGCATAGGAAGACAGGAAGTTTCAGGCCACGTCTTCCAAGCTTGGGTAAAGTAAGAACTTCTTTTAAAGGGAAAATAACTTATTGTAGACTCATGAAAGTGCTTTTGTATATTTGTAGAGCCCCAAGGGACCATAAAAATCCTAGTTTGAGAAATAATATATTAATTCATTAAGGCTTTTTTCCATAAAATATCTTAGAATTTTGAATTATAACATGTTTTATCCTTATAGCTAATAAAATAAATCTTTTAAAGATTATCTTCAAAATGGAAACACGAACTTTAAAAATTCTGATAGAACCCACCTACCTCTAAGAATACTTTCCAGGCCCCAGTGACAGACATTCTTGATTTAAGGGGGCCACAAAGCCTGCAAGCAAAGTCAACAACCACAGTGAGTTTTCACCCATGGCAGCTGAACTTGTTCCAGCCCTTTGTTAGGGGTGGTAGAGGTCCACCCCTCTGTCCTTCACTTCTTCCAAATCAGAGGGGGCATTGTGTGTGTGATGCAAATATAAACCCTGCTCTATGAGATTCCCGGGTCAGTGACAGTGACCTGAGGAACGGAAAACAAAACAGTGCCCAAATCATTGTACTGCATCATCTAGATAATTGCCTGAATCTGCCACTTTTCTTTGCTGCAGGGCAACTGACCAGATGTGTTTTTCCTCTCTGAGTGCCTTGTCTATTCTGTGAATCCATTCAGACAGCGCAGGCAGGCATTCCAGCTGGCCACAAAGTCCACGAGGACCTAGCTTTACGGAAAAGAGGAATTGTGCAGAATGGGGTCAGCGGGTAGACCAGGCACAGTGGCTAGACATAGCTAAGCCTGTGTAGTTGAAGGATTGATAGGTGACTCCTTCAGTTCCTGCCTCACAAAACAACAGGAATCCAGCAAGATGATGTGTGTGCAAAACATGCATACCGTGAAATGGTATTTCATAATAATTTTGTTAACTAAATGTGTCACATTAATAAAAAGGAGATATTATTATCCTCATCTTCAGATTGGGAAATCAAGGTTCAAAGAGATGTAGTGTGGTACAGCAGGAATCAGTGAAGCTAGAAATTGAAAACATCAGTAGACTCCAAAACCCGTGTGTTCCTCTTCCACTACACTTCTGCCCTTTGTAAGTCATCACCAGTCAGTCATGACCAGCTGGACATGGGCTAAGAATTATATTTTTTCAAGCAGCCAAACTACCTTATGGTGAAAGGGATAGGTAGATAGTAGTTACCCCATAATACAATATGCCATAGCATAGGATTATTTGTCCCACCTCCACCCCTTCCTCCAATATGAATATTATTTTGGCCACCCCTTCCTCCAGTTTTGACTCTAGCAGAACATATACAGGGAATAGAACCATCAAGCTGTGGTGAGAATCAGTAAAAGCCATGCTTCCTTCCCTTGAAAGAATGCATTCTCTGACTCTGAGAGCCTCTGGAGAAGCTATTAGGAGCAAGAGGGTAAAGAGCAGCTGTAGAAATATGACTGCTCTTTGGCTCTTCTTGGCTGGTGCTAAGAACTGGAGCCAAGATCTAAGAGAAAGGAAACGGGCCAGGCCCAGCCTGGTGTGCAGGCTCTGGGGCCTCAGTGCCTTCATCTGCAGAGTGGAAGATGGTTGTCACGTGACAAACTGTTGCCGTTTGCCTGGGATAGAGGGCTTTCCCAGGACGAGGGACACGGAACTGTCAGTGCTAAAGTCGGTCAGTTCAAAGAAAGTCAGGATGTTGGTCACGCTGAGCTGTGAGCTCCTAGGTAGAATAAAAACAGACGCAAAGTCCTTCATGTGGCACATGGTACATTACAGGCACTTGACATATGTTACTTCAATTGATTTGTGTTAACCCAATTTAAAAGCAAGGAGCCCAAATCTTTTTTCCTTTATGAGTAGACCTCTAGTTTGGCTGTTCTCACTGGTACTGAGAAGCTAATGAGATCCTTCTGGAGGGAGGGGTGTGAAAAAGTATTAAGGTCATCTTCTACTTGCCAAGCACTGAACAACTCAAGAGTCACTGAAAGATCAAAACCACCAAGATGAGCAGTAGGGGAGAAAGCGGCTGTTTTCTCCCCAGGTGTTTGAGCCTCATGTGACTTCAAGGCTTTAGGACCAAAAATAGATTTCATATGGTCTTTCCCATTTCTGATAAGGAAGGTGTGAGGGTTGGGACAGAGAACAAATTTATCTCTAAAGCATCTCCTCCACTAAGGGACTCCAACATAGGAACAAAGACAATTGGATTTCTTTTATTTCCTGGAATTATCAACATATACAACATTCAAACAAACAAAAACCCCTATTGGAAGAGAATCCTGAGTTAGTGAACTTTATACCTTAAGGGGAAATTGAGGTTGAAAGTTCAATTTTGCAAGTGAACCAATTAAAGTTCTGATAAATATAAAGTTATTAGGGCTTTCCTGGTGGCTCAGTGGTAAAGAATCCGCCTGCCAATGTGGGTGACACGGGTTCGATCCTTGATCCGGGAAGATCCCGCATGCCATGGAGCAACTAAACCCATGTGCCACAACTATTAAGCCCGTGCTCCAGAGCCCGAGAGCTACAACTACTGTGCTCACACGCCACAGCTTCCGAAGCCCAAGCGCCCTAGAGCCTGTGCTCCACAACCAGAGAAGCCATCGCAATGAGAAACCCGCAACTGCAGCTAGAGAGTTGCCCCTGCTCTGCAAATAGAGAACGCCGTGCAGCAAAAAAAAAAAAAAAAAGGATATCTATATAAAGTTATTATAACACATATGTTACTTGGATTTACCTTACTCCCTGAGAGTTAGCGTCCTCGCCTCTGCATAAACTTCTGTGAATTTCCAGTCCCAGTAGCACTCCTGCTACGAGACCTGCGTGCTGGGCTCACGGTCTCACCGTGTCTCACTTCTTGTACCTGTTCTCTGTTCTCACCTCCAGGCAAGCCACAGCTCAGGAATGGGGCTCAGTCCTCCTTTGGTCTCCCCCAAATGGGTCACATCCCACATATAAGTGAGGAGCAGGCTTTCTTGAGGTTCAGAACCATAGAACCTTTTCACCTTGCAGAGATACACAGTTTTTAAAGAGAGATACTAAATATTTGGGCTTCCCTTGTGGCTCAGCTGGTAAAGAATCTGCCTGCAATGTGGAAGACCTAGGTTCGATCCCTGGGTTGGGAAGATCCTCTGGAGAAGGGAAAGGCTACCCACTCCAGTATTCTGGCCTGGAGAATTCCTTGGACTGTATATTCCATGGGGTCTCAAAGAGTCAGACACAACTGAGTGACTTTCACTTCACTCATTAAATATTCCCTTTCTTAAAAATCCCGTTGTCACTTGAAATTTCCTACTGGCTGCTTTTCTCTACCATATTTTTGGCAACTCCCACCTCACCCCCACTGCACCTCACCAGTCCCATCACATCTCCTGATTCTCTTCAGCCACCTCCAGCCCCAGCTTCTCCCCTCCCTCTCAGTACATACACTCACTCCCCTCACCCACTTTTTGGTCACATCTGTTTCCCTCTGCCCCACCTCAGCTCACCACCCATTTCTGCACAGCTAAAGACACACAGAGTTGGATACAACTGAGTGACTGAGCACACACACACACACACACAAACACACAATGTATTAACTAAAGTTAATACAGTCTCACAAAGTCTGTCTCGTCTAAGTTTAGCCCTTTAGCTAGACTTAACATTCTTTTATAACTCTTAAACTTGCAGTTTTTGAGAAGGAATACAGAAGAAAATCTCCATGCCCTAGAATTTCGTATAAGGGAGACTCATGATTAAGAAAGTAATTTGATCACAAGTATCAGAACCTCCTGGAGAGGGAAATGCAACCCACTCCAGTAGTCTTGCCTGGGAAATCCCATGGACAAAGGAGCCTGGCAGGTTACAGTCCACGGGGTCTTGAAAGACTCAGACACGACTTAGCAGCTAAACAACAACAACCAGAAACCTACGTGAGCTGTCTTGAGCAAGGAGGGAGTGAGGGAGAGTAACAGTTTATACTACATGAATAAAGGAGTTTCTCACAGTCCCAAAAGAACAACCAACCAGGCTCAGCAGGAGGATGAACACCCTCAGTCCCCTCTCTGGGACTCGTGGCCTTCCCCCTGCTTCTTCTATAAGTCTGCTTTCTTTCTTGCTGTGTGTAGCCTTTACTGCCTCTCCGCACCTTCAGCTTTCAGTTTGTACGCTCCTTCCATTAGGAAACACCCAGCTATCTCAGAAACCAAATTCAAAATTTCCAGGCTTGAGTCAGGTGTCCAATGAACTGTTCCTGGTTCAATTAACCATGGCCAAGAGGCACAGTTCAAGTACTCCACAGACACAGCCACAGAGCATCATCCCCTGGGTGAGGGAGTGTATGGGCCAGCAGATGACCCGAAGCTACTGATGGTATGATTCCCGCAAAAACTACAGGTTCGCAGATTCTCTTCCCTGCCTTCCCAGAGAGCACATTTTGAGTTTATGGACTGCTGTCTAGGAAAAAAAGAAAAAAAAACAACCCTACTGTCCATGAAACTAGGACTTGGGGCCTTCCTGCCTTCTCTTGAAGACCGCCTCAGATGAATGCAGGCATGACTTTGGAGCCCCCCGTTTCTGTCTCTCCCACTCCTCAGAACTTGGGGGCCTTGAACTGTTCTTGATCCCCTTCGTTGCTGTTGTTCAGTTGCTCAGTCGTGTCCAATTCTTTGTGACCCCATGGACCACAGCACACCAGGCTTCCCTGTCCATCACCAACTCCCAGAGCTTGCTCAAATTCATGTTCATTGAGTCAGTGATGCCATCCAACCATCTCTTCCTCTGTCATCCCCTTCTCCTCCTGCCTTCAATTTTTCCCAGCATCAGGGTCTTTTCTAATGAGCCAGCTCTTCGCCAAAGTATTGGAGCTTCAGCTTCAGCATCAGTCCTTCCAGTGAATATTCAGGGTTAATTTCCTTTCAGATTGATTGGTTGGATCCCCTTGCAGTCCAAGGGACTCTCAAGAGTCTTCTCCAACACCACAGTTCGAAAGCATCAATTCTTCGGTGCTCAGACTTCTTTATGGTCCAAATCTCACATCCATACATGACTACTGGAAAAGCCATACCCAGCTCCATTTCCTTGTTCACGGCTTCTTTCCGCTGAGGCTGGTCCCTGCTGATATACTCATGAGTGTTAAGCAGTGAAATTCATTCACCTGGCGAATGTTTATTGAATGCCCATGCTGTGAACCCTTTTCTGGGGCCAGTAACACAACGTAAGCCAGACAGACCTTGACCTCACCAAGGTGGGTGTCCAGTGACTCACGTGGAGCCTGGGAGAGAGTGCTTCTGAGAAGACTCTGAGCTGAGGACCCCAGGCCCTCACACTGAATTCCTGGTGGTCTTAAACACCTCCTGGGTCTTCTAGGAGTTGAATACCTGCAGGCTGCAGTCCAGTTGCACTCCAGGTGATTTTGTGCTTTGCTCAACTAATGACTGGACAGGTGCCCCCCTCCCTGTCACCAGTAAAAGCATGATTCCGTTTGATTCTTTTTGTGTGTTTCCTCAAGCTTGGTCCTGCCAAGGTTGGATTTCTCCCAGAAACTGCTAGTTTAGTCCACTTGGGCCATCACTGTGTAACTGTTGCTGTGAGCTCTTGACCAGAGGGGCTCTTATCTGCAGCCTCTCTCATTTGTGGATGAACTTGTATGTGGGACCTGGAGTGCATTGGAGATGCAGTGAAACCCTGAGGCACGAACCCAGCACATCACTAGATTTCTGTGGACCTGAGGGAAGGGAGATGGGGAGGGGTAGCATGGGAGTAGTAGTGCTCAGAAACGAGAAGGATTGAGCTCTTGGAATGTTATGAGGGAGGAAAATGTCAGACCTACTTGTGACATCAATCATAGCAATGTTTACTGGGTGACTGGCATATGCCAAGCACTGTGCCAATCATGTCACATACATCATCTCATTTGATGGTCACCATAATCCAGTAAAGCAGGGGTGACTATTCTCACTTTATAGATGGAGAAACTAAGGCTCAGTCTGCTTAATGCTTTGCCAAGATCCCACTGCCAGTAATTATCAGAGTCGGGAATTGAACCCAGGTCTGAGCTCTTAAAGCACCACATGAATAAAGAGAATCCTCTGGCATCCTTGGTGATCTCTCTGTGGGTGTTCCTCTGGGGTTTCGAGATCAGACACAGCCGCTGACTCAGTGTGGCGTGCAAGGTCGGTCCAGTGGTGTTCAGAAGGAAATGGGCTGGCGCCAGCCACAGTGCAGTACAAACAGTAGCCTGAGATCCTTTAGGGGCCCATCTCCTCACTGCCCTGCCCTGCTAAGGAGCCCGCCAAAGCAGGAACTCCTTGGTGGTGGCATTTGCTTGGGGCATCCGACCTAACCACACAGCCTTGAGCCTCTGCTGCTATGTTCTCGGGTTTAAAGTGGGCACACTTGATCTTTGAGTCTCAGGCCTGAAGATGTGGTAAGGGAGCCAGTGGCAGAGGCAGGGGGTTTGGGGGTTGCAGTGCTAGGTGAGGGTGTCAGCAAACTGCTCTCCTCTAGGCTCCCCTAATTAGGGGCCCAGTTGGGCCTTCTGTGCTATAAACCAGTTCTCAGATTTCTCATCCGTGAAGTGTTTGGATTCAACCATCGCTCAGCTTTCTCCCAGCTCTGAGACTTGGCAAATTCAGGGTTCAGAGCTTCTTGGAGCAGCAGCCACTCATGACCTCTAATCAACCTTGGCACATTCTAAGTACTCAGTAAGTACTTGTTGAACTGAACCCAGGAGATTAGGAGTTTCTCAGCAGAGCAAAATAATTCCCCAGGGGGGTTCACCACTTACCCTGAATGACCAGTTCCCCTGTCCATGGGCTCTCAGAAAACACCCACCAAGTGATATTTGGCATTTTGTCTTGGAAGCAGACTTAGATGGAAAGGATCAGGAGTTGGGTTGTGAAGTTGAGGAAGGGGAGAAACCAGCTTCAGGGGACATTATTGACCAAGGGCAGTTGCTGTGAAACTTGAGACCTCAAAGCACCTCTTCTCATACCACCCCACCTCCACCCTGGGGCTGGAGGACTGAGAGAGGCCGGGCCAGGACCTGCTCCAGCCAGCTCACCTGCAGCCAAGGCCCTAAGGAAGTTCCGGGGAGTCTCAGGGAAAATCCTACCTCTGCCGTTATAAAGGGGCCTGAGGAGAGGTGCCCGGGCTCCCCTAGGGCCCCCAGGCTTGGCGGGAAGGGCTCATGGGGGAGGGGGCAAAAGGGCAGTCCTGCCAGGCCTCTGGCGCCTGCAGGTGCCACCCCCCTGCTGCTGTGGAGACCTGGCTGCCTGCAAGAGGCTCTGCCTCGGCCACCAAGACCTTCTCTCCCCAGTGCATCTGAGAACCTGAGGGTCTTTCCTCTCTTGCTCACTGCTCACTTGCTCTCTCTCTCTCTCTCTGTCTCTCTCTCTCACACACACACACAATTCTTCTATACTCAGAATATCTTTAATGCACTCTCGATAGTTTTTCCTCTCACGTTTACTACATCTTCTCACATAACGCTCTCCCCACTTCCCCAGTCTTTCACATATTCCTTCTCTCTCTCTCCCTCTCCCTCCCTCTCTCTCTCCCTTTCCCTCTTTTTCCCTCTCCCTCTTCTCCTCTCCCCTCACTTCCCCTGGTGCTTAACTGGAAACAAAAGTGAGTTTGTTGAGCCCTGCTGGTGGGGAAGAGGAGCCAGCGGCAGCAGCCAGGGTGGCAGCAGCGGAAACAGGCTGGGGCCAGAGGCAGTGTCCACAGCCGGAGACCCCAGCGCCCAGCTCTTCCGGGCAACAGGTAATGCTGCAGACAGAGCTGGCTCAGGCATCCTGCTCTTTGTTCTGTCTCATCCTTTCATACCAGCTCCACTTATCTGCCTTCTAATTTGGCCTTGAAGGGGGAGGGGGATTGAAGATTTAGGGAATGGCAGGCACAAAAGGTCCAAGGAATCACGTGCTCTCCTCCTCGGAGAACTGTGTGTGGTCTGATGTGGCTGGAATCCAGGACATGTGGGGTCAACCAAGGGTAGCTGAAGTTAGAATATACAGGGTCCAGGATGGCTGGGGTGTCTGGATGAGGGATGTGACAGAACCTACCCAGGCAGGTTAGGGCCAGATCATGATGGATGTTTTGAGCCATGTCATAGACCCTAGGCTTTAGATCCTAGAGAGCTATTGACTATTTTTCACCTGAAGAGTAACATGACCAAATCTACATTTGAAGAAAGTAGTACTTGAACTCTCATACCACGGAGAACTGGTTTACCCTCTCAGAATAAAGCAGTCCTAGCCTTCTCCCAATTTAAGGAAAAAATAAGGTTATTTGTTCAACTGTTAAATTTTCGTCTATAAAATTTCTGTAAACCTTTGATGCCTGCCAACAAGTATCAATAATCAATAAAAAGGATGTAAGTTTAAAGTAGTAGAAAAATTCAGAAGTAAAAAATCATTTAAGTAAATGCAGTCCTTGAAGCTATATACAGATAAATTGGTAGTATTTTCTGCTAGTAAAATTATTTCTAACTCATATGCACAATACTTTATGGTGCTGCACCCCAGAATACCGTGACTCCCAGAAGTGTGCCAAAGGAGCAGGTTTGAAATGTCTTTAACGCTAACTCTGCTGCTATCTAAGGCATGGGATGGATGGGGCAACAGAGACAGTGGGAGCAGCAGGTGGTTCTTGTGCTGACAGGAATGTGAGACAATAAAAACCTGAATAAAGGTGGTGGCAATGGTGGGGAAAGGGAAGGGAGCCAAAAAAATTATCCGGAAGTGAGTGAAAGAAGTTAGTGTCTGATTAGACATGGATGATGAGAGACAAGGAGGCTTCAAGAGTGAGCCCCACATTTCTCCTCTAGATGGTTGGATAGCTAGGGGCACCATTAATCAAAACAGAGGAGGATAAGGCTAGGGTGACAGAAGAAGAGAGGCAGAGCTATTTTGAATATGTTGAGGCTGACTCGAGAAGACTGCCAAACTCCCAGATGGAGCAGTACAGTTGGCTGTTGGAAACGCTCAGTACAGTTAGGACCTAGAGACGCTGGTGACCTTGGTTATAGGATGATGCCAGAAAGAATATGAGATGGTCCAGGAAGAGTGTAGAAAGAGGGGAGACAAGAAGGCCAAGGAGGAATCCTGAGGAAGATCAAGATTTAAGTGGGACGTGCAAGAGGTGCCAGGTTAGGACATTGAGAAGGAGTCCTCAAAGAGATAGGAAAAAATATCTAGAAAGTACTGCCTTAAAACAACCAAGAGCATTTCAGTTCAGAGGATGCAGTCAGCATCACTGATATCCCAGAGAGATAAGCCAGACCATAGCTTCACAGTGCTGTTGATTATTTTGTTTTTACTGACTTACTGATTTGAGAATGAGACAAAAAGAGAGACCTGAGAACAGAGTTAAACTTGAGTGCTTAGCATAAATGAGATTAGCAGGGTACAGTAGGAAGTAGTGGGGAGTATGGCAAACCGCAACGCATATGCTTATCCATCACTCAGCTCTAGCTGATTGTTGCCAAGTAGAAATACGGGCAGTCATCAGGGTGTCTGAATTTTCAAGAAAGCTCTCTATATTTTTACATGAAATCTCATAATTCTTTATGTTAGCAACAATTTAAAAAACTATTATAGTCTATGAGAGCTGAATTAAACACATGTTTGTGCTGCCAGTTTAAAATCTCTGCCTTAGTCAACTTCTTAAGCATGGTGGGGATGAACCGGTTGCAGCATATTGGGAAGTGATTGGTAAGGAGGAAGGAGAGACAGTGAGTGTTAACCACCTCTTCAAGAAGTTCAGGGGAGAGAAGGAGAAAAGAGAACAGGATCAGGTAGGAAGAGCTGTTTACAGGCTGAGAGGAAAAGGGTGGAGGAGAGAAGGTGAAGACCCAGGTAAGGAAAGGCTGGTTGAAGAAATAAGAATCCAATAGAAGGGAACAGATAGGGCCAGGCATGGGCTAGAGGAAGAATTCTTTTGTTCAGAGATAGACTGCAGCAATGGTAAGGACACAGAAGGACTAGAAGGGAGGTAGTTGATGGATTTCATGCCTGGAGGCCTTATTTTCTAGGTGAAGTGGGGTAGGAAATGCATCAAGAGGCTTGCTTAGAGGGACATGGGAAAGGACACTGACAAGAATGAATGGAAGTGACTGTACTTCTGAGACCTGGTAACAGTGGGAACTCTCATTTGTACAGCTGGGTGGTTTTATGCAGAGGGGCTCATGAGCCTGGGTGCTAGCGCTGGTGGCAAGGGGAATTAGCACCTGTTATATTCCAGGCCCTGTGTCTTGTGTATTATTCTCCCTATCTGATTTATTGGGACAACAACCTTGTTCGCTCAGACTGAATTCACTCCTGAGTAAGTAGCACCTCTGAGATTCACACTGACATCTAGCTAGATTGAAAACCCAGCGGGCGCCTTGTATCCACCGTACCATTGTGTACCACGCTGCCTCTCCCTGCACCCCAGGACACACCTGCAGAGGTCAAGACTGGGCCAATTAGTTCTTGTTTGGGCATCAGCTGTCTGGTGTTACTGGGAAGTCAAAGAGTAAGAGGGTAGAGTCTGTGATGAAACAGTAGCTAAAATTATTGACTGTTGGGAGTCAATGGAGAAATAAGGGAGGGCCAAAGAGGATGATAAACTGAGGAAACAGAGAAGCTTGGAGGGAGAGGAAGACTTGATGAAGCCCAAAGACAGTCAAAAGCAGAGACATTACTTTGCCTGCAAAGGTCCGTATAGTCAAAGATACTGTTTTTCCAGTAGTCGTGTACAGATGTGACAGTTGGATCATAAAGAAGGCGGAGTGCTAAAGAATTGATGCTTTTGAAATGTGGTGCTGGAGAAGACTCTTGAGAGTCTCTCAGACTGCAAGGAGATCAGTCAATCCTAAAGGAAATCAACCCTGAATATTCATTGGAAGGACTGGTGCTGAAGCTGAACCTCCAATACTTTGGCCACCTGATGCAAAGAGACTAAAGAGACTCTTTAGAAAAGACCCTCATGCTGGCAAAAATTGAGGGCAGGAAGACAAGGGGGTGGCCAAGGATGAGATGGTTGGATGGCATCACTGACTTAACGGACACGAGTTTGAGCAAGCTCCAGGAGTTGGTGAAGGACAGGGAAGCCTGGTGTGCTGCAGTCCATGGGGTCACAAAGAGTCAGACACGACTGAGCAATTGAACAGCAACAGCAAAAGAGAGTCAGTAACAGACTGAACTAGGGCAGAGGCAATGGAATTGGTGAGGAAGAAAAGGATTCTTGAAAACTTTTAATACAGCAATGGAGCTGAGAGAAAGAGGTGAGGTGAGAATGATCCAGGATGTCTACCTATGAAGCTGGGTAGACAGTCATGCTTTTGATGTCACATGATATGTGTCTCTGTCTCTGGCTCACCATGCTCTGGGTACCCTAACCAGCACGCTCTACCTCAGACCTTAGGCGTACTCTCAGCACTTGTAGAAGTGGCTCATTCTCATTTTTCAAGTCACAGGTCAAATATACCCTCCTCAGAGAAGCCTTTCTTGATCTTGCTATCTAATGTAGCTTCATGGTCTTTTCTTTTTTTTTCAGAACACTTATCACTGCCTGCAATGACTGTTTATAGATTTGTTTACTTGTTTATTGTCTGTATCTGCCACTGGAGAGGCTCAGGAGATCAAGGATATCTGGGCCTTCTTCACAGCTTTGCTTCCTTGCACCTAAACCAGTGCCTTACACATAGTAGACATTCATTAAATATTAAGCGAGAGAAAGAAGGAAGGGAGGGAGCATGGGAGAGAAGGAGACAGGGAAGACTGGAGAAGTATGTTTGGAGAAGGGTATGTGTTCTGTGTTTGAGTGCTGACCTGAGGTGCCTGAGAGACCCCCAGGAGGCAACACCCCCTGGGCAGCTGGAAAGCAGACTGGGAGGTCAGGGACAGACTGTCATCTTGCCCGTGAAGAAGGTGGGCCCACACGGCACACTGGTGCAAGCACATCCTTTCTCAGGGCTGATCGCCCCTTTAAGGCCAATGTGGGAGGTGACTCTTTGGGGCCCAGTGGAAAAGGGATCCCTCCGTTATTCTGAAGTTGGGACAGAGTTTTTCTCACCTCGCTTATCTGTTCTGTTCCCTATCCTTACTGCTGCCCTGGCTTTGGCCATTTTCCATCTTTCTTCGGTGTCAGCTACAAGTCCCTGGAGTCTGAATACGGACTAAATCCTCTCATCTCTTTTATCCGGGAGAATATCCCACCCACATCCACCCACATCCAACTCTAGCTTCACCCAGAAGGTGGACTTAGTCTTACTGAATAGGAAATACTTTCCCCTTGCCCTTGGCTCCTGCTCCATTTCAAGGGCCTCCACCTCCCACAGGGCACTCAGCAGAGCCTGCTGCCCTCCTTTTGCAGGGTCTCCAGCTGCTGAGCAGCTCCAGGACATCCTGGGGGAGGAAGATGAGGCTCCCAACCCCACCCTCTTCACAGAGATGGACACTCTGCAGCATGATGGAGACCAGATGGAGTGGAAGGAGTCGGCCAGGTGAGTCCCTCCCTGGAGGGCGGCAGAAGGGGGCTTCCCACGGCAGTCTGCCTGGGCCCGGGCTGAGCTGACCAGCAGCACCTTGAGTCCTGCCAGGGCACTGCCTGGCCCCCAGAGACCCACCCACCTGCCTTTCCTTGGTGTCCAGAATTGGCGTGGACACAAAGGAGCAAACAGAGACGTAGGACTGTCTCATCCTCGGAGACATGAAAGTCCAGGTGGGAAAGTAGAACAGACGCCCGTGAAGCTATGAGAGAATAACACAAGGGCATATGTCCTTTCATGTCAAACTAAATGTTGTGAAAGGGAGAGCACCAAGCAGGCTGGGACAGATGCAAGTGCTGCCTGGAGGAAGGGGAACGTGTCCCGGGAAAACTCCAGTCGGGCGCTCCAGTGGGCACTAGCAAAGGGACTTGGTAGAGTCTGCGGCAGGACAAGCAGAGTGGAGCTATAGAGGCACATGGGGATCAGAGGGAGCTGTGTGTCGGGGCCATAGAAGAGCGAGGAGAGCCAGACAGCTGGAGGGGACCCACACGGTGAAGTCACGGGAGCCAGCAGAGAACCAGGGTAAGGACTAGTGCTGACCGTGCCCTGTGCCCGGGGCACAGAGGCCTCTGAACTAGACCGATTAGCGATGCCAAATGCTGCCTAGGGCCCAGGGAGAAGGCAGGGTATAAGAAGGGGCAGCAGGAAGGGCCGGCAAGAAGAGGAGGAGCCCTGGGACAGAAGTTGAGAGTCTGGAAGACAGAATATAACAACGTTCTCCAACTTTTTTGTACTAACGCCCCCACACCCAAATTTGTAATTAAAATTAACTTTGCTCAAGTAGAATTAAATTTTTATTATAATAAGAGAAATGCAATGCTAAGAAATTATATTTTTTCTGGTAGGGTTGAGCTTTGGAGGCCCACAAACAATATTTTAAACTTTTTTGCTCTCCTAAGAATGCTTGGACTTACTGCCAGCTGTGCCCAAGGTGGTTCTGCCTGGGGGCCACCACAGCACCCAGAACCTGGCAGCTGCCCCAATCAGAGCCTGGGCCCCATCCTTACCTACCAAACTCACTCACCTCAGTAGTTGTTCTATAGAACGAGGAGCAGATTTTGACATTCCCAAGCTTCCCCACCTCCAGTCTTTCCTGGGAGGAAAAAGAGGCCATTGAGTGACTAGCAAATTCCTGCAGGCCTCAGAAGCATTGAATTCCTAGCCTCATGGCTGGGCCCAATCCCTGTCCGGAAGGTATAGAGCCTCTTCTTATCAGTCCATTCAAGGAGCCCTTACTGCATGATAACAATTCATGGCTCCTCTCATTCAATCTGCACAATGACCCTGGGGAGGCAGGAAATATTATTATCCTCATTTCATAGCTGAGGATACTGAGATTAATAGTCAGATCAATGCAAGAGTCAGAGCATGCAGGTAGCCAAGTCTGGATGCCAGTCCAGGGCTGTCTGAGTCTCCAACTTGAGTGCTTAGGCGCTTCCTAATGTTTTCCCCATTTTCCCAGCCACCTCTCTCCCTTCCTTCAATTTCTAGGGACTCTGTTCTGATTTCCAAGGGAGGACTTAAGTCTGGAGGGATTTGACTGCCGTGAGAGATAAACAGGGACAGCCACAGAGCCCAGGACATCCATCTGGGGCTGATAAGTGAGAGGAGGACATTTCAAATGCCCAGAGCCCAGTGTGGGCTACTGTGGCTTAATGCCTCTGAAGGACTTATAACTCCCTGGGCAAATGCCTTTCTTGACCAAAGCGGGGAATATTGAGAGAACAAAAGTTGAGAAAGGTCTTCTCCAATGCCCAGTAGGAAGAGGGTGACTTCTCCCCATCCTGGGCAAGGTGTGCATTCAGAACCCCTGGCAGGCCCCCATGAGTGCCTGTCACCCGCACACACAGGACCTTTTCTGAGAAGGCCTGGGGCCCTCAGACACATGGCTGTTGCCATAGATGAGATACCCAGTTTCTAATCTGAGTGTGGAGGCTTAGAGCCTTGCACACAATAGACCCTGAAAGGAAAGTGATAAACTATAGATAATGATGTTTCTGGAAGAAGGCCCCTTATGAAATATAAAGGGGCCTGGCATTGCCGTCTGCAATGGGTGTGGGTGTTTCTCCACAGGCAGCTTTCCAAGGACAGTATTTGAAGAGACCTGAGAAGGGCCCCCAGTGTAACCCGAGCAGCTCCTCACAACCACAGTGAGAGGAACCTGGAGGCTGGAGGAAGTCTAACAGCTGAACCCAGTGCCAGGCTGATGGAAAGGGTAGCATCTTGCGGGTCATTTTTGAGGAAGGAAGAATTCGGGGGAGAACCACTCAGTCCTCCTTATCTTGAGCTCCTTTCTCCACCCTTCTTGCCATTTCCTTCTCCAGGGGATCTTCTCGGTCCAAAGATCAAACCTGCGTCTCCCACATTGCAGGCAGATTCTTTCCCATCTCTCCAGCTCACCCTGGCTAGTTTGCAGCTCACTCTTGGAGGTCTGGGCAGAAGGCCTCTGCAGAGGTCAGAGACAAGATTTGGTTGCTGGCCAGCCAGTCCACCTTGGCCTGGACAGCGGTACTGGAGGCTCCTCCTGGCAGACTGCAACAGGAGAGGTGCATGGGGGCCTGTTAGGGGCCTGTCACCCCCACCAGAGAATGGCAAGAATTGCCCTCAGCTGACAGGCTGTGCAATCTACTCAGGAAAGCCAGAGGTCTCAGAAGTTTCCAGAATCTAAGAACCAGCAAATCCCAGTGGGTTCTGAGCCTCCTTGGAATAACAGGAGAAAATGATAGGAGGCAGGAACAACCCCTTCCATGGACACTCAGACCCTGAGAGGGTTGCAGATCTGTACCCACATCAAAGAGATTGGGGGAGGGCACCCTTTAATAAAAGTATTTAATTTGTTGGGAGAGTGCTTGCTTTATTGAGTTAGGAGATTAACAGATGAAAATCTCAAATCCGCAAGGAATTTTCCCCAGCACTGCTTTCTGGGGGTTATTAATTTGGGGGGATGTTTTGGGCCCTTAGAGAAGGAATCACCACTGGACAGATTTAAACGGCTTTTTGAGCTCCACTGAGCCTGGTCCCTGTGTGGATGGTTGGGAGTGTGCATGTGGGCGTCATTTCTAATGTGATCAATGCTGGTAGGTCAGGCTGTTAATAAAATAGATTTTTATCAAGTTTGTCTCTTTAGGGTTCCCGGGAGGGGAGTGCAGCTGGCTCTTTGCTGATACTGACCTTGCCTGAAGGGAGGGTTGGATGGGTGGGGTCGGGGGGACTCCCTCACTGTGAGCAAACAATTTACCCAGGATTCCGTTGTCTCTCAAGCTTGGATCTGCCTGGCCGCAGGGGAGGAAGGGAAGGAGGATGATCTGAGCTGGAAGCCAGGCAGCGCGTGGAGGGGCTTTTGGGGTTACTCAAAAAATAAACATTGGAGCCTTCCCTGAACTCTGAAAGCAAACTCCAGATCCAAGCTGCTTCTGATCTCAACTCAGCAGACCTGAGCTGAACTTGCCAGAATGTTCTTATAAGGCACATACCCTCTGAAAATATTCCTGCCACGATCAGGAAAAGGCAGAAAGAGGGGCAGGAGAAGTAGGTCGGCTTAGTTGCGTGAGACCAAATCAGTACATTTTCAAAAGCCCTGAATGGTTCTCCACACCCAGCAGAAATGCTTCCTCACTCCGTACCTGATGAAAAAGGAAGCCTGAATTTTTCTTCAACCCTGAAACTGCTCCTGCTTACAGCCTTGTAGAATGTTCTCCTAACATCATCTGCCCTCTTCATCTGCACCTCAGTCCTCTGGTCTTGCCACTCACCTGGAATCACCCTTAAAGGGCCTGAGATGCCCTCTCTATGTAGAAAGCAGAGGAGGGAGCTGAAAGTTCTTAGCGCAGATATCAACAAATGTCACTCATTCGTTCAACTACTATTTAGTAAGCATATCCTGTAAGATGTGAGCCACGTGCTTAGAGGTCCAAGAAACACGGCAGATGCCATGCCTGTTCACTCAGACTCTCAGTCTAACGGAGCCCGGAGGTAAATAACTAGACGCTTGGTGATGGGGTGCTAAGAAAGCACAGTGTAGGGGCGCCGAACCCAGACAGAAGGGATCAAGGCAGGCATACAGGAAGAAAAGCTGTTCACATAGACCCCTGAAGGGCGAGCCAACGCTAGCCAAGAGAGGGCACAGAAGGGGGACGAGGCCCCCGGAACAGGTGGAGCAGCAACAGGGCAGAAGTTCCCCGTAGCTGCCCTAGAGAGAGTGGCCAATGACGCAGGCCCTGTGCAGACCATGTTGTGGAGTTTACACTTGATGCTGAGAACTTTGGAGGACCACTGCAGGGTTTGGGCTGGGAGAGGGACAAAACTGTCTGCTTGAGAGAGATCACTCAGGCTTCAGTGTGAGGCAAGCCTGGGCTGGTTAGGAGGCTGGTTCGGGGAGAAGTGATGAGCTGATGAGGTGAGGTGGTGCCCATCTGAATCAAGATGTTGACAATGGAAATAGAAGGTGTGTACTTGAGACACATTTTTTTATATGTGTGTGTATGTGTGTGTGTGTGTGTCTGCATTTCCTTTTAAATATACTTTATTTAAAGCAGTTTTAGATTACAGCAAAATTGAGCAGAAGGTAGAGTTCTCATGTGTCCCCTGCCCCTACATATTCATAGCCTCCTCCATTATCAACATCCACCACCAGAGTGGTGCATTTGTCTCTGCTGATGAACCCTGCTGTTGTTCAGTCACTAAGTCATGTCCGACTCCTTGCAACCACATGGACTGCAGCACACCAGGCTCCTCTGTCCACCATCTCTTGGAGCTTGCTCAAATTCAGTCCATTGAGTCAGTGGTGTTTTCTAACCATCTCATCCTCTATTTCCCCATTCTACTTTTGGCTTCAATCTTTCCCAGCATCTGGGTCTTTTCCAGTGAGTTGGCTCTTCGCATCAAGTGGCCAAAGTAATGGAGCTTCAGCTTCAGCATCAGTCCTTCCAATGAATATTCAGGGTTGATTTCCTTTTGGATTGACTGGTTTGATCTCCTTGCAGTCCAGGGGACTCTGGTCTTCTTGAAAACTCAATTCAAAAGCATCAGTTCTTTGGCATGCAGCCTTCTTTCTGGTCCAACTCTCGTATCTGTACGTAACTACTGGAAAAATCAGTAGCTTTGTTGCTTTTTAATACTCTGTCTAGATTTGTTGCAAATTTCTTTCCAAGGAGCAAGTGTCTTTAACTTTCATGGCTGCAGTTAGCGTCTGCAGTGACTTTGGAGACCAAGAAAATAAAACCTGTCACTTTTTCCCCTTCTATTTGCTACTAAGTGGTGAGACCAGATGCCATGATTAATGCTGAGTTTCAAGCCAGCTTTTCCATTCTCCTCTTTCATCCTCAAGAGACTCTTTGGTTGCTCTTCACTTTCTGCCATTAAAGTGGTATCATCTGCCTATCTGAAGTTGTTGATATATTTTTGATGAACCTAAATGGACATCATTACCACCCAAAGTCCATAGTTTACATTGGGGATCATATCTGTTACTGTACTTTCTATGGATTTGGATAAACATGTGGTGACATGTATCCACCATTTTAGTATCACATGAGGTAGTTTCACTGCCCTAAAAATTACCCATGTTCTGCCTATTCATCCCCTTTTCCTTCTTAATTTTTGGCAACCACTGGTCTTTTTACTGGATTTGAAACATACCTTAATAGGACTTAATGACAGATGGCATGTGGGAGAGAAGGATAATCAAGGAGATGCTCAGGTTTCCAGCTTGAGCAAATTGTTAACTCACTGCCTCAATTTAGGAAATAGAAGAGGAATAGTACAGTTTTGTTCTGTTGGGTGTTTTCTTTTCTTTAGGGGAGGTTGGTGATGAGTTCCATTTTGAACATGTTATGTGTGAGGAAACTCCAAGTGGAGATGTCCAGCAGATCACCATGTAGACACAGAGGTCTGGAGTTCAGTAGAGAAGCATAGGTTTGTGAGTCATCAGAATCTAAATGGAAATCAAAGGAAAGGATAAGGTTGTCCCCAATGTCTGTGAAGTGAGTAGAGCACCCGGGACAGAACCCCCAGGAACAGTAATATTTGAGATGGGCACAGAAAGCAGAACCCACAATGGAGACTGAGAAGGAGCAGCCAGAGAGGTCGGAGGGTGAATGAGAAGAATGCTGTGACCAGGAAACAGGGGCAAGATGGGGGAGTGGC
The DNA here is from genome assembly GCF_000754665.1 of Bison bison bison. Classification (NCBI taxonomy): domain Eukaryota; kingdom Metazoa; phylum Chordata; class Mammalia; order Artiodactyla; family Bovidae; genus Bison; species Bison bison. The sequence continues at coordinate 11,070,094 of NW_011495064.1, forward strand.
CAAAAAGTGGTGGGAGAACTGCAGAGTACCCATCGGATGAAGAGACATGGGGCCAGTCTCAGGGGAGGGGATGGGGACAGAGGGTGGAGAAGAGTCAGGAGGACCAAGGCGGGTTCTTTTGGACGGTTCTTCTAATGTGCTTGTCTGTGAAGGGCAGGAGGCTGTCAAGGCGAACAAGGGATCACGGAGGCTTTTGTTATTTGAGAGAGATCGGAGCATATTACATGCTGACAGAAAGGGTCCAGATGAAGGAGAGTGGTTTAAAGATTCAAGAAGCAGAGAGGACGTGCAGAATGGAAGGCTCAGGGCCCAGGGCACAGTTTGGGAGCTCCCCGCAGCAGGAAGCCCGCCCTGGCCCCTATGACAGGCCTGAAGGTGCAGAGAGCTGAGCAGTTGCAGCAAGGTTTGGGGGCTCTGGGCAGGAATGGAGAGTTCTTAGCTGATGATTCCCAAACTATATCTCATGTGGAGAGCAGAGTAGAAGAGCTGACTGGAGGAGTTGTACGTTGCCACGTGGTCCTGAAGCAGGTAAGTAGCTCCAGACACTGGCTATAGTGGAGCCACTGCATGGAGATTTATGGTCAGAGGAAAGATTTTAAGACTGTTTGACTCTGACTTGATGCTTATCTCCTGGTTTGAATAATCATACTATTCATCATTATCAAGCTACTTTCAGTAGCTCAATAGATACATCCAATATCTAACATGGTCCTTCCTTCTCTCTCTACTAGACGAACACTGATACCTGATGCTTATGCTGTGAAGTGAATGTGAAAGTTGCTCAGTCATGTCTGACTCTTTGCAACCTCATGGACTACACAGTTCATAGAATTCTCCAGGCCAGAATACTGAAGTGGGTAGCCTTTCCCTTCTCCAGGGAATCTTCCCAACCCAGGGATTGAAGCCAAGCCTCCCACATGGCAGGTGGATTCTTTACCATCTGAGCCACAAGGGAAGCCCAAGAATACTGGAGTGGGTAGCTTATTCCTTCTCCAGCAGATCTTCCCATACCAGGAATCAAACTGGGGTCTCCTGCATTGCAATTGGATTCTTTACCAACTGAGCTATCAGGGAAGGACTAGCTGGAAAAACTGATTTTTTTTTTCCTTCCAGTTTTATTGAGATATAACTGACATATAAGTTTAGGATATAACTGAATAAGTTTAAGGTGTAGAGCATATTGATTTGATTTACATACATCATGAAATGATGATCACAGTAAGTTTAGTGAACAACAGTCATCTCATAAAAATTAAAGAAACAGAAGAAAAAAATTTTCTTGTGATGAGAGCTCAGGATTTACTCTCTTAACAACTTTCATATGTAACATACAGCAGTGTTAATTACCTTTATCATGTTTACATTACATCCCTAGTACTTACTTATAACTGGAAGTTTGTATTTTGACTGCTTTTATCCAATTCTCCCTATTTCCCCCACCCCCTACCTCTGGTAGCTCCAAATCTGATCACTTTTACTATAAGTTTGTTTGTTTGTTTTATAAAGTTTTTTTAAAAATTGTTTGGCTGTGATGGGTCTTCGTTGCTGCATGTTGGCTTTCTCTAGTTGCGGTGTGCAGACTTCTCATCGTGGTGGCTTCTCCTGTTGCAGAGCACAGGTTGTGGGTGCATGAGCTTCAGTATTTGGGGCTTGCAGGCCCTAGAACACTGGCTCAGTAGTTGCTCTGAGGTATGTGGGATCTTCCTGGACCAGGGATCGAACCTGTGTCCCTCGCATTGCAAGGTGGATTTTAACCACTGGACCACCAGGGAAACCCCTGTTTGTTTGTTTGTTTGTTTTGCTGCAAAAAGCATTCTTATTTCCACTTGGTCCAAGGCATGAGAGAGGGCTCCAGGGTGTTAAAAGTCTGCATAGTGGCTGCAGAGAGGGGCTTCAGGCAGCCCTGATATTAGGGGCCACCTCAAAGGCCACTGGTCCCCAGAGGCTCCTAGTTGTGCTTGAGGGTGAGCCTTTCGAATAGATAGATATTCGCCCAACCCAGCCTGGGGACCAGACAGCCTGCGGAGGTAGGTCAGGTGGTCACCCATCTTTCTTGATGAGTTTCGTCTCCTCACCTAGGAAGTGGTTCTCCAGGAAGTCACAGATGTGGAAGTCTACATGGGCAGAAACCAGGCCATGCCGATCCAAAAGGGCCTGGCTCAGGTTCTGCTCTAAGAGAAGGGTGGCTTCCTTAGCATCCTGGATTTTACCTCACTTATCTTGAGAGGCTTCTGCATGTCCAGGAAGAGGGCGCGGCTGCCCTCTTCTTTTTTTTACCCATTTGTTATTCAATACTAAGTCATGTCTGACTCTTTGTGACCCCATGGACTACAGAATGCCAGGCTCCTCTGTCCTCCATTATCTCCCAGAGTTTACTCATATTCATGTCCATTGAGTTGATGATGCTATCCAACCATCTTATCTTCTGCTACTCCCTTCTTTGGCCTTCCATTTTTCCGAGTATCTAGAGTCAGCTCTTCACATCAGGTGGCCAAAGTATTGGAGCTTCAGTTTCAGTTCTTCTAATGAATATTCAGGGTTGATTTCCTTTAGGATTGATTGATTTGATCTCCTTGCTGTCCAAAGGACTCTCAAGAGTCTTCTCCAGCTCCACAGTTCAAAAGCATCAATTCTTTGGCACTCAGCCTTCTTTATGACCCAACTCTCACATCTGTACATTACTGGAAAAACCATAGCTTTGACTATAGGGATCTTTGTTGGCAAATGATGTCTTTGCTTTTTAATACACTGTCTAGGTTTTGTATTACATATATAAATTACGTATGTATTCAGTCCAGTTCAGTTCAGTTGCTCAGTTGTGTCCGACTCTTTGTGACCCCATGAATCGCAGCCCACCAGGCCTCCCTGTCTATCACCAACTCCTGGAGTTCACCCAAACTCACCCATCACCTTGAGTCGGTGATGCCATCCAGCCATCTCATCCTCTATTGTCCCCTTCTTCTCCTGCCCCCAATCCCTCCCAGCATCACAGTCTTTTCCAATGAGTCAACTCTTCGCATGAGGTGGCCAAAGTATTGGAGTTTCAGCTTTAGCATCATTCCTTCCAAAGAACATCCAGAACTGATCTCCTTTAGAACGGACTGGTTGGATATCCTTGCAGTCCAAGGGACTCTCAAGAGTCTTCTCCAACACCACAGTTCAAAAGCATCAATTCTTCGGCTCTCAGCTTTCTTCACAGTCCAACTTTCACATCCATACATGACCACTGGAAAAACCATAGCCTTGACTAGATGGACATATACAAATTATATATACATATATCTATCTAAATTTTTTATGAAAAATTTCAAACACAAAAGTAGAGAAAATAGGATAATAGTGAACCCCCATGTATCCACCATTCAGCTTCATCAGTGATTAATATTTAGTCTCCAAAAGCAAAATATTTTGTTTGCTTTTAGGGATTTTGTTTTGTTGCTTATTTTTGCTTGAATCTTTTAAACAAAACCCCAGATGTTGTAAACATTTTAGTACACATCTTTGTGAAATTAGACTTCTTTTGTAAACACAATCACAGTGTCATTATCTCTCTTAACAAAATTAAGAATAGTTCCTTAATATGATGGGAAATCCAGTCTAGATTCAAATGTCCCCTCTTATCTCAAAAAACATCTTTTCACTGTTGGTTTGTACAATTTAGAATCAAAACAAGGTATACACACTGATTTGGGTAGTTACATTTCCCATCGTGTTAGGATCACAACCTTTAGACTCAAGAGGTGCTAAAGGAATGGTCCTCTCTGAAAATCCTTTGTCAGGAGTTCTAAAGTCAAGAGCCCCCACCCTCCCCATCCCCATCTAATATGTCCAGCTTTGCAACTACAGCCCAAACTCAGGTGAGCTGTCAGCGCCTGTGGATGATGCTCAAGGGAAAGAGAAGTGCCACTTCATTGACAGGATATTTTAGGCTGTAAGTAACAGAAGCCCATTCAAGCTAATTTATGCAAAAACAGGGAGCATCAGCAGAACACGGGATGACTTCATGGTACCCAGGGACAGTCAGATCTCTCAGGGGCTGGACCTGGGAAGTCAGGCTGTCCTCTATCTCTGCTTCTGGTCTCTGCCTCTCTCTCGGTATCTTTTTTCAGTCTGCTGCAGCCAGCTTCTTTACTTGTCCCTGCCGTAGGCCATTCCTCAGCCTCTATACTCACATCTACTCCACTCAAGGAGCCATCCCAGAATGTGTTCCTCAATCCATCAATTTGTAATTCTTCAGAGATACTCTAGACTGAGCCACTTGAGCTGGAAACCACAGTTATATCTCTGGTTCTGCCCTCTTGCTTTCCCTGCATACCCATTCAGTAAGTTCAGAATGCATCCATGCATGCTAAGTCACTTCAGTCTGTATGTGACTCTTTGCGACCCCATGGACCCGCCAGGCTCCTCGGTCCATGGGGATTCTCCAGGCAAGAATACTGGAGTGGGCTGCCATTTCCTCCCTCAGGGGATCTTCCCTACCCAGGGCTCTAACTCGCGTCTCTTATGTCTCCTGCACTGGCAGGTGGGTTCTTTACCACTAACGCCACCTGGGTAATAGTCAGTCTTAAACAAAAGCTGCTAAAATGTTCTCTCCATTCCCATTTTCTCTTCTGTATTATTGCTGCATTCTCCACAGGGCTCATTTTTTCTAACCATTTTTGCTGCTGCTTAATTTTATCTTTCCAAACCATATCTTTGGTTTTATGTCTTACTACTGCTTGTTTTGGGCTTCCCTGGTGGCTCAGATGGTAAAGCATCTGCTTACAATGAAGGAGACCTGGGTTCAATCCCTGGGTCAGGAAGATCTCCTGGAGAAGGAAATGGCAAGCCACTCCAGTATTCTTGCCTGGAAAACCCCATGAACAGAGAAGTCTGGTAGGCTACAGTCACAGCGACTTCACTTTCACTACCTGTTTCAGAGAACAGTGCCTAAAGTGTTTTTCATGTCAGGTTACCACCCATTACTATAGATCATGAAGTCAAGTTAGGGGGCTAAATTAGCCTTTGAAAGTTCAGTCACTCAGCCATGTCCAACTCTTTGTGACCCCATGGACTGCAGCACGCCAGGCCTCCCTGTCCGTAACCAACTTCTGGAACTTGCTCAAACTCATGTCCATTGTGTCGGTGAAGCCACTAGCCTTTAAAAAGCAAAGTAAAATCGAATAGAGTGCATGGCATATGGACTGGGAAGTATTATTTAAGAAACTTAAGTTTTAAGCACGTCATCATGAATATAGATATATATATTATATAAGGATAAAAACAACAAAAGGGCAGTATGTGTGAAATGGTGGGAGAATGGCTCTCGTGAAGGCAAGAGGCTTGCCCTCAAACCCTGTCTCTTAGAAGCTGCCTGACCAGCCCCTCATCCTCAAAGCGTCTCCCTACCTATACAGTTAAAATAGTAACAGAACTCGGGGATTGACTTGCTGATTAAAGGAAATAATATATGCAGTGTTTAACATAGCGTCTAGCACATAGAAGGTACTCAGCAAGCTTTAACCATTGTTGGTATTATTGTGCATGTGACAAAGTGAATGGGAATCAGAGGAAGGAGAGGTCTCTTCAAGCTGGGCCCCTGGGATGCCTTGGTCATGAAGGAGGTGGCCTTTGCATCAGGCCCTGGAGAGCAGAAGTGGAATGTGTTTCCCCAGTGGCTCAGTGGTAAAGCATTTGCCTGCAATGCAGGAGATGCAGATTCGACTTGTGTCCCGCACGGACATGACTTAGTAATTAAACAAGCAGAAGTGGAAGAGAGAGCACCCAGGGGGAGGAAGGGGCCTCTCCTTGGAGGCAATGAGGAGAAGGTGCTGGCTGACTCTGAGGAAGAGTCTATAGACTCTGACAAGTCTATAAATGACAGAACCATGAGGTAATTACAAATACCCCCGGACATCCAGACGAGTAGCCTTCAGAGAAGTTTGGCTCCAGAAATCTATCCTGAAGGAGCCAGTTCAGAATTTGCTGTAGCTTTTTCTGTTAGCAATCACTTAGCCATGGCCTCCTCCTTACCCCTTAACGAAGATGTAATGTACAACAGGATGGGCCCTTCACCAAATGCATGAGCTGGGTGCACGTCCCCGAGCCCCATTCAATTCTTCACAGCTCCTGAAAGGCCACACTTCTGCCGTATCCCTGCCACCTGTGCTACTGGGCACACTTTTGGGGAAGAAGTGGTTCTCTTCTACGTGAATTGCACTGCATAACTGAAGGTCCTTGGAAGAGACTCCTAGGTTTGCAAGAGGAAAAACTTTCAATCACCAGGTGTTAGTCGGCCATGGAAGCTCATAGGTTCATTCCAGAACAGTCTAAGACAGAGTCTCTGCCTGTCTGGTCCCAGTCCCAGGCAAGTCTCATAGAGGATTCCAGGCATCTTATTCTGAGTCTATCAAACATTTGAATCACTTAGCTAATGTGCCTCATTCTGACTGTATGGTTTTCTAATGATAATTTGACTTTCCATGTATGGCTGCCTGTAAGGAGAGAATGCAGGGGCTAGAAGATAAGAATAACTAACCCTTCGTTATTATTGTTCAATCGCTAAGTAGTATATGACTCTTTGCGACCCCATGGACTGCAGCATGCCAGGCTTCCCTTTCCTTCACTGTCTCTGGAGTTTGCTCAGACTCATGTCCATTGAGCCCATGATGTTCTCTAACCATCTCATCCTCTGCTACCCTCTTCTCCTTTTGCCTTCAGTCTTTCCCAGCATTAGGGTCTTTTCCAATGAGTCGGTTCTTCACGTCAGGTGGCCAAAGTATTATAGCTATTGTAAATCCTATTGTAAATTAAATAAATTGGCCTTTGGGTTTATATCACAACCCTTGTGAACTTGGTTAGTGTTCGTCAGTATCTCTGGACCTAATCGTCTCTGGGATAATGTAAAGGCAAATTTCTGAATCTAGTCTGGAGTGGATATTCCAAGAAACCTGTGGGGACTTTCTGGTGCCTTTAGCTCCTGTTTATACCTTCTAAATTCCTACATATGCTTGTTGACCCTTGACTCATGCCTCCTTGCTCAGTCTTACATACTTCAGTTCAGTTCAGTTCTCAGTCGGGTCCACCTTGTTGCAACCCCATGAATCGCAGCATGCCAGGCCTCCCTGTCCATCACCAACTCCTGGAGTTCACCCAAACTCATGTCCATAGAGTCGGCGATGCCATCCAGCCATCTCATCCTCTGTTGTCCCCTTCTCCTCCTGCCTCCAATCCCTCCCAGCATCAGAGTCTTTTCCAATGAGTCAGCTCTTCACATGAGGTGGCCAAAGTATTGGAGTTTCAGCTTCAGCATCAGTCCTTCCAATGAACACCCAAGACTGGTCTCCTTTACAATGGACTGGTTGGATCTCCTTGCAGTCCAAGGGACTCTCAAGAGTCTTCTCCAGCATCACAGTTCAAAAGAATCAATCTTCAGCACTCAGCTTTCTTCACAGTCCAACTCTCACATCCATACATGACCACTGGAAAAACCATAGCCTTGACTAAACTGACCTTTGTTTGAAAGTAATATCTCTGCTTTTTAATATGCTGTCTAAGTTGGTCATAACTTTCCTTCCAAGGAGTAAGCATCTTTTAATTTCATGGCTGCAATCAGCATCTGCAGAGATTATAGAGCCCCCCAAAATAAAGTCTGACACTGTTTCCACTGTTTCCCCATCTATTTCCCATGAAGTGATGGGACCAGAGGCCATGATCTTCGTTTTCTGAATGTTGAGCTTTAAGCCAACTTTTTCACTCTCCTCTTTCACTTTCAGCAAGAGGCTCCTTAGTTCTTCTTCGCTTTCTGCTTTAAGAGTGGTGTCATCTGCATATCTGAGGTTATTGATATTTCTCCCGGCAATCTTGATTCCAGCTTGTGCTTCTTCCAGCCCAGCTTTTCTCAGGATTTACTCTGCATATAAGTTAAATAAGCAGGGTGACAATATACAGCCTTGACGTACTCCTTTTCCTATTTGGAACCAGTCTGTTGTTCCGTGTCCAGTTCTAACTGTTGCTTCCTGACCTGCATATAGGTTTATCAAGGGGCAGGTCAGGTGGTCTGGTATTCCCATTTCTTTCAGAATTTTCCATAGTTTATTGTGATGTACACAGTCAAAGGCTTTGGCATAGTCAACAAAACAGAAGTAGATGTTTTTCTGGAACTCTCTTGCTTTTTCAATGATCCAGAGGATGTTGGCAATTACATCTCTGGTTCCACTGCCTTTTCTAAATCCAGCTTGAACATCAGGAAGTTCACGGTTCACATATTGCTAAAGCCTGGCTTGGAGAATTTTGAGCATTACTTTACTAGCGTGTGAGATGAGTTCACTTGTGCAGTAGTTTGAGCATTCTTTGGCATTGCCTTTCTTTGGGATTGGAATGAAAACTAACTTTTCCAGTCCTGTGGCCACTGCTGAGTTTTCCAAATTTGCTGGCATATTGAGTGCAGCACTTTCACAGCATCATCCTTCAGGATTTGAAATAGCTCAACTGGAATTCCATCACCTC
>NW_011495064.1:11078680-11095818 GCF_000754665.1 Bison bison bison
CCATCTTGATTATCTGGGTCATGAAGATCTTTTTTGTATAGTTCTTCTGTGTATTCTTGCCACCTCTTCTTAGTATCTTCTGCTTCTGTTAGGTCCATACCATTTCTGTCCTTTATTGAGCCCATCTTTGCATGCAATGTTCCATTGGTATCTCTAATTTTCTTGAAGAGATCTCTGCTGCTGCTGCTGCTAATGCGCTTCAGTTGTGTCCGACTCTGTGCGACCCCATAGATGGCAGCCCACCAGGCTCCCCCATCCCTGGGATTCTCCAGGCAAGAACACTAGAGTGGGTTGCCATTTCCTTCTCCAATGCATGAAAATGAAAAGTGACTGACTCTTAGCAACCCCATGGACTGGAGCCCACCAGGCTGTCCGTTCATAGGATTTTCCAGGCAAGAGTATTGGAGTGGGGTGCCATTGCCTTCTCCTTGAAGAGATCTCTAGTTTTTCCCATTCTGTTGTTTTCCTCTATTTCTTTGCATTGACCGCTGAGGAAGGCTTTCTTATCTCTCCTTGCTATTCTTTGGAACTTTGCATTCAAATGGGAATATCTTTCCTTTTCTCCTTTGCTTTTTGCTTCTCTTCTTTTCACAGCTGTTTGTAAGGCCTCCTCAGACAGTCATTTTGCTTTTTTGCATTTCTTTTCCATGGGGATAGTCTTGATCCCTGTCTCCTGTACAATGTCATGAACCTCCGTCCATAGTTCATCAGGCACTCTATCTAACAGATCTAGGCCCTTAAATCTATTTCTCACTTCCACTGTATAATCACAAGGGATTTGATTCAGGTCATACCTGAATGGTCTAGTGGTTTTCCCTACTTCCTTCAATTTAAGTCTGAATTTGGCAATAAGGAGTTCATGATCTGAGCCACAGTCAACTCCTTGTCTTGTTTTTGGTGACTGTATAGAGCTTCTCCATCTTTGGCTGCAAAGAATATAATCAATCTGATCTTGGTATTGACCATCTGGTGATATCCATGTGTAGAGTCTTCTCTTGTGTTGTTGGAAGAGGGTGTTTGCTATGACCAGTGCGTTCTCTTGGCAAAACTCTTATTAGCCTTTGCCCTGCTTCATTCTGTATTCCAAGGCCAAATTTGCCTGTTACTCCAGGTGTTTCTTGACTTCCTATTTTTGCATTCCAGTCCCCTATAATGAAAAGGACATCTTTTTTGGGTGTTCTAAAAGTTCTTGTAGGTCTTCATAGAACCGTTCAGCTTCTTCAGCATTACTGGTTGGGTCATAGACTTGGATTACTGTGATAGTGAATGGTTTGCCTTGGAAACGAACAGAGATCATTCTATCGTTTTCGAGATTCCATCCAAGTACTGCATTTCGGACTCTTTTGTTGACCATGATTGCTACTCCATTTCTTCTAAAGGATTCCTGCCTACAGTTATAGATATAATGGTCATCTGAGTTAAATTCACCCATTCCAGTCCATTTTAGTTCGCTGATTCCTAGAATGTTGACGTTCACTCTTGCCATCTCCTGTTTGACCACTTCCAATTTGCCTTGATTCATGGACCTGACATTCCAGGTTCCTATGCAATATTGCTCTTTACAGCATTGGACCTTGCTTCTATCACCAGTCATATCCCACAGCTGGGTATTGTTTTGCTTTGGCTCCATCCCTTCATTCTTTCTGGAGTTATTTCTCCACTGATCTCCAGTAGCATATTGGGCACCTACTGACCTGGGGAGTTCCTCTTTCAGTGTCCTATCATTTTGCCTTTTCATACTGTTCATAGGGTTCTCAAGGCAAGAATACTGAAGTGGTTTGCCATTCCCTTCTCCAGTGGACCACATTCTGTCAGACCTCTCCACCATCACCCGCCCGTCTTGGGTGGCCCCACAGGGCATGGCTTAGTTTCATTATGTTAGACAAGGCTGTGGTCCTAGTGTGATTAGATTGACTAGTTTTCTGTGATTATGGTTTCAGTGTGTCTGCTCTCTGATGCCCTCTCGCAACACCTACCGTCTCACTTGGGTTTCTCTTACCTTGGACGTGGGGTATCTCTTCACGGCTGCTGCAGCAAAGCACAGCTACTGCTCCTTACCTTGGACGAGGTCGCATACATCACAGTCCTTCAAATTCACTGTCATGTTTGGTTTGTGAACATATTACTGAACTCAGATTTGGCTGCTCAGCACTCGAAGGACAATACTTGAAAAGACAAGTGCTAGTAGGCATGGAAAAGTTGCTTTATTCAGAAGGACAGCAACCTGGGGAGATGGCAGACTCCTGTCCAAAAGCCAACTCCAAAGGTTCTGCTTGATCATGAAAGTTTTTTGTTGTTGTTGTTGTTTGTGTTTGTGATCATGAAAACTTTTAAGTGGAGAATTATTTGGGAAGTATATCAACATCATTATCTTCCACTGTGCGCAGACTTTCTTCTGATTGGTTGGTGGTAAGGTAAAAGGAATCTTATGTTCAGCCTAACGTTACCATCCTCCACTTGAATGGAGGCTTTTGTTCCTACAGAAGAGCTCAAAAATACTGTTATGTATATTCACTGGGGCTTCCCAGGTGGCTCAGTGGGAAAAAACCCACCTGCCAATGCAGGAGACGCAGGAGATGCCAGTTGGATCCTTGGGTTGGGAAGATCCCCTGGAGAAGGAAATGGCATCCCACTTCAGTATTCTTGCCTGGAGAATCCCACAGACAGAGGAGCCTGGCAGGCTATAGTCCACAGGGTCACCAAGAGTCGGACACAACTGTTGGAGGAAGGGGAACCCCTTCTATGATCTGAGAGTGGGCTCTTATCTAACACTTGGAAATGAATTGTCCAAGGAGACAGACATGCTGACAAAGCAAGAGACTTTATTGGGAAGGGGCTTCTAGGTGGAGAGCAGGAGGCTAAGGGAACCCAGGAGGAACCCAGGAACCCAGGGCAGAACTGCTCTGTCACATGCTCGCAGTCTCAGGTTTTATGGTGATGGGATTAGTTTCCAGGTTTTCTTTGGCCAGTCATTCTGACTCAGAGTCCCTCCTGGTGGTGCAAGCATTGCTCAGCCAAGATGGATGCCAGAAAGGATTCTGGGAGGTGGTAGGATATATAGTGATTCCTTTTGACCTTTTCCGAACTGTTCTGGTTGGTGGTGTCTTATCAGTTCCGTGTTCCTTACCAGGACCTCCTGTCGTAAAATAACTCATGAAAATGGTAACCATGGTGCCTGGCCTGGGTGGACAGTTTCAGTAGTGTGTTTCCCCTAACATGACTGTGTGACTGAGCATGAGCGCAGAGCTGCACGCGTATCTCTTGAGGAGGAGCCAGGACCCTGCCTTACGGTGTACTATTGTTTCTTGTCAATTCCGCCTTAGTTTCTGCATTCTTTCCCTCCCCTAATAAGCAACTACTTTAATCTGCTCTGTGGAATTCAGAGAAGGTCAAGGATACTGAGTGAAGCTTATTCCCTGTACAAACAAGAAATGGGGGACAAAGAATTTGTACCCAGGAGGGCCCCACAGGGTCCTGCTCTCTTTTGTCAGCTTAAAAAACATTCATAACCTAAAAGTTGAGGATTACGTTTTATTCAGCAGGAAATTTTAGGACTTCAAGTCCAGGAGATAGCATCTCAACCTCTCTCATTTCTCCCTGAGAGAAATGCTCTGACATCACAGATATTCTCCTTCCCGAGTGCCCTTAGGGCTCACCAGCTTCCATTCGAGGGCTGCAGTCACTGAGACTGTGACATCCTTGTTTACTGATATGGCAGGAAATATTCCATTTTTCACTTTTAAAACTACACATTATATGTGTAGTTCTAATCAGTTGTGTAAATAACTTTTTACATTATTTCAAATACACATTTTAATGCATGTGCTTGTCATCATGTAGTATGAATTTGCCAAATAAACTGTAGGAATGGGTTTAAGACTTCCTCTTTCAAAAAGCTTTTCCTCATCTCTTGGTGCTCTGTCAAAGACTGAACCTAAGAAGTATCTAAAGGTTCCTCAGATATCTCTAGGAAAGCTCTTCATTGGCCCATATAAGAGAATTAAAACTGGCTTTTGGTTTCTGCTGGAAAATTCAGGGTGCTGGTTAAGACTCAGTGTTAAAGAGCTTTGCTGGATAGTGGGGGAAAACTGGTTACTTTTAAGAAACGAATCTGTTAGAATCACAAAATTTATTACAAATCAGCATCAGGCAGAAACTGACAACACTGTGTTTTGATACTTTGTAGCTAATACACTGCTGTCAAGTTTTAGGAGGATGGATGATGGGGTGGGGATGGCAGAGTTACAGGATGATAGTGAATAAGGCCATGCAGATAGAGAATTACCACAGTGTGTGTGTGTACTTTACACCTTGGAGGTGAGTAAACTTCATCTGAGAAATAAATTTATATAGTTTTAAATCTTAGAGCAAGTGTTTAGAGGCTATGTAACCTTATCATTAAAGATTGCATTCTATAGCAAATTACATTTTTTTAAAAATCTTTAAATCAGGATGTCCTAAGGGGAAATTTTCAACAAATTAGCCAGGGCAAACTTTAATGATAGTGATATGTAAAATAAGTGCAGAAGAAAGGGACAATCGCTCTAACTGATATATGTATACACACACATGGCAGATTTTACTCTTATTGAACCACACATAAGAGCTCTCCTGGTGGCTCAGCGGTAAAGGTCTGCCTGCCGATGCAGGAGATGTGGGTTCAGTCCCTGGGTCGGGAAGATCTCCTGGAGAAGGAAATGACAACCCCTCCAGTATTCTTACCTGGGAAATCCCGTGGACAGAGGGGCCTGGTGGGCTACAGTCCATGGGATCACAAAGAGTTGGACACGACTTAGCAAAAAACAACATCATCAACCACTCTTAATGGCCCACTCATTGCTTTGTCTTCTCAAAGGCCTGTGTGTTGCTTTTAAAAAGTATTGATGTCTGATTCTCAGACCCCTAGATTCTCATGTCATTAGTCTGCAGTCAACCTGGATTTTGGAATTTCTGAAAAATTCCCTGATGATCCTTATGCAGCTAAGGGTAAGAGCCATGATACACATGCTATAGTCAGGGCAGGGCCAGTGCAGGTTATAATTTGTTTCCATCTGAGGATAGAACTAGAGTTTAGGTTTGTCAGTTTTCTGCCCTTTTTGGTTCCTTAAAAGGAGATTTGGCAGTGCTTAATATTAATAGCTACCACTCTTGGAATTAAATGAAAAGCAACTTCCACTAATCGTATAGTGACCGAGTTACTAGTCACAGAAAAGGCCTCAGTTCTGGACCTCAGTTCAGTCACCTTTGCGTGACTGAGAACTGCTTTCTGTGACATGTGACTCTTTGAGCTTCCATTCCGCTCCATCCCAGCTGGGAGGGGCACCTGGTGCCTACCCTGGCCTGGACAAAATCTCTGAGAGCTCTTTTCCAGCCCAGAGATTTTCTTTCCACTTGACCTGCTTCTCCATCTCTAATTCCCCACTTTTGAAGCCAACCATGGTATAAAGGTCACTTTGCAATGAGCTGCTTGGGATTACACATTAACCATTTTATCAGGCTTCCAAGAGTTTTTAAGCCTAGCTTTGGCCAGAGGCTTTTTAGAGTCGATTCCTTTGAAAACCTGTGACTCAGATTGGGATGTGAATCCATACAGCCAGGACTCAAACCCAGCCAAAACCCAGCTTGGGACTTGAATCCACAATCTTTTAACTGAGATCACATACCTGGTTTCAGGACTTAATGAGGCTCAGGTTCTAGGTCTTATTTCAGAAAAAATTCAGTGAGAGGCAAACTGATAGCTAAGAAATGGATTTATTTAGAGTGAAACACACCCCACAGAGTGTGGGCCATCTCAGGAGGTGAGACCAGTCCCCAGATATGGCTTGCTTAGTTTTTATGGGCTGGGTAATTTCATAGGCTAATGAATGGGAGGATTATTCCTACTATTTGGGGGAAAGGATTTCCAGGAATTGGGCCACCACGCACTTTTTGATCTTTAACATGCAGCCTCGGAACTGTCATGGCACTGGTGGGTATGTTACTTAGCTTACTGATGTGTTATAGTGGGTGTACACTGAGGCTCAAGGTCTAGAGGAAGTCAACTCATCTTGAACCTGTTTGGTTGTAATCAGTGTATGCCATGTCCTCAGGCTATATCATTCTTTGAAAGTTTGTGCCCTGCCCCCTTCCCCCCTGTTTCACTTTTATTCAATATGAACATGAGACTTCACTGGTGGCTCAGACGGTAAAGCATCTGCCTGGGAGACCCGGGTCCAAACCCTGGGTCAGGAAGATCTCCTGGAGATGGAAATGGTAACCCACTCCAGTATTCTTGCCTGGAAAATCCCATGGATGGAGGAGCCTGGTAGGCTACAGTCCATGGGGTCGCAAAGAGTCGGACACAACTGAGCAACTTTACTTTCTTTTCTTTCAGTATGAAAAGTATTTAAATGTTTTATTATGGAAAATTCAAATTTACGCAAAAGTGGTTTGTAGCAGAATGACCTCCCTCAATGTACCCATCACCCAGCTTTAATGGTTATCAGCTAATTCATGCCCAATCTTGTGCCTCTATTTCAACCCACTACTCCAAATACACACACCATGTTATGCTGAATCAAATCCCATACACCGTATCAATCCATCTGTAAATATTTTAGTAGGTGACTCTAGATGATAAGGCTGTTTCTTTCGTCCCTCATTTTTTAATTATGATAAAAATATGCTTAATATAAAATTTACTGTCATAACTACTTTTAAGTATGTAGTTTAGTGGTGTGCCTGCTCAGTAGCTTCAATCATATCCAACTCTTTCGACCTTCCAACAACACAAGAGAAGACTCTACACATGGACATCACCAGATGGTCAATACCAAAATCAGATTGATTATATTCTTTGCAGCCAAAGATGGAGAAGCTCTATACAGTCAGCAAAAACAAGACCAGGAGCTGACTGTGGCTCTGATCATGAACTCCTTATTGCCAAATTCAGACTTAAACTGAAGAAAGTAGGGAAAACCACTAGACATTCAGGTATGACCTAAATCAAATCCCTTACAATTGTACAGTAGAAGTGACAAATAGATACAAGGGATTAGATCTGATAGAGCACCTGAAGAACTATGGATGAAAGTTCATGACATTGTACAGGAGGCAGTGATCAAGATCATCCCCAAGAAAAAGAAATGCAAGAAAGGAAAAATGGTTGTCTAAGGAGGCCTTACAAATAGCTCTGAAAAGAAGAGAAGTGAAAGGCAAAGGAGAAAAGAAAAGATATACTCATTTGAATGCAGAATTCAAAAGAATAGCAAGGAGAGATAAGAAAGCTTTCCTCAGTGATCAAATGCAAAGAAATAGAGGAAAACAATAGACTGGGAAAGACTAGAGATCTCTTCAAGAATATCAGAGATACCAAGGGAACTTTACATGCGAAGATGGGGACAATAAAGGACAGAAATGGTATGGACCTAACAGAAGCAGAAGATATTAAGAAGAGGTGGCAAGAATACACAGAAGAACTATACAAAAAAGATCTTCATGACCCAGATAATCACCATGGTATGATCACTCACCTAGAGCCAGACATTCTGGAATGTGAAGTCAAGTGGGCCTGAGGAAGCATTACTATGAACAAAGCTAGTGGAGGTGATGGAATTATAGTTGAGCTATTTCAAATCCTAAAAGATGATGCTGTGAAAGTGCTGCACTCAATATGCCAGCAAATTTGGAAAACTCAGCAGTGCCACAGGACTGGAAAAGGTCAGTTTTTATTCCAATCCCAAAGAAAGGCAATGCCAAAGAATGCTTGAACTACCACACAAATTGCATTCATCTCACATGCTAGCAAAGTAATGCTCAAAATTCTCCAAGCCAGGCTTCAATAATATGTGAACCGTGACCTTCCAGATGTTCAAGCTGGATTTAGAAAAGGCAGTGGAACCAGAGATCAAATTGCCAACATCTGCTGGATCATCAAAAAAGCAAGAGAGTTCCAGAAAAACATCTACTTCTGTTTTATTGACTAGGCCAAAGCCTTTGACTGTGTGGCTCACAATAAACTGTGGAAAATTCTGAAAGAGATGGGAATACCAGACCACCTGACCTGCCTCCTGAGAAATCTGTATGCAGGTCAGGAAGCAATAGTTAGAACCAGACAAGGAACAACGGACTGGTTCCAAATAGGAAAAGGAGTACGTCAAGGCTGTATATCGTCACCCTGCTTATTTAACTTATATGCAGAATTCATCATGCAGAACGGTAGGCTGGAAGAAGCACAAGCTGGAATCAAGATTGCCGGGAGAAATATCAATAACCTCAGATATGCAGATGACACCACCCTTATGGCAGAAAGTGAAGAACTAAAGAGCCTCTTGATGAAAGTGAAAGAGGAGAGTGAAAAAGTTGGCTTAAAACTCAACATTCAGAAAACAAAGATCATGGCATTTTGTCTCATCACTTCATGGCAAATAGATGGGGAAACAATGGAAACAGTGTCAGACTTTATTTTCTTGGGCTCCAAAATCACTTCAGATGGTGACTGCATCCATGAAATTAAAAGACGCTTGATTCTGGGAACAAAAGTTATGACCAACCTAGACAGCTTATTAAAAAACAGAGACATTACTTTGCCAACAAAGGTCTGTCTAGTCAAAGCTATGGTTTTTCCAGTAGTCATGTATGGATGTGAGAGTTGAACTATAAAGAAAGCTGAGTGCCAAAGAATTGATGCTTTTGAACTGTGGTGTTGGAGAAGACTCTTGAGAGTCCCTTGGACTGCAAGGAGATCCAAACAGTCCATCCTTAAGGAAATTAGTCCTGAATATTCATTGGAAGGACTGATGCTGAAGTTGAAACTCCAGTACTTTGGCCACCTGATGTGCAGAACTGACTCAGTGGAAAAGACTGTGATGCTTGGAAAGATTGAAGGCAGAAGGAGAAGGGGATGACAGAGGATGAGATGGTTGGATGGCATCACTGACTCAATGGACATGAGTTTGAGTAAGCTCTGGGAGTTAGTGATGGAGTGCTGGCATGCTGCAGTCCATGGGATCACAAAGAGTCGAACACGACTGAGCGACTGAACTGAACTGAACTTATGTATGGGAAGATGAAAGCATTTCGACTCACAGAAATCATTCCCTTCATATGCATCTCAGCTACCTGGGACCAGAGTCCTGCTTCTTGATTTTTTTATATCCTTTGTTCCTCACCATAGGGAGTGGTGGCAGCCAACAACTCTTGGATCAAAGACATTTTTCTCACACTTGGGCACTCTGTTTTTAGAAATTCATATTCCCAGGCTTGAAATCACTAATGGCTGTGACATCCTTGTTTACTGATAAGGTAGCGAATATTCCATTTCACAGTCCACACCCTGCATTTGGGAGGTTTATCTCCTACATCTCTTTCAATCTACAGGTCCCTTCTCCTTTATTTTTCCCTTGCAGTAGTCATTATTTCTAAAGAAACTGCATTGTTTGTCCTATATGGTTTTCTAAATACTGGATTTTGTTAACTGCATCCTTGCAGTTGAGTTTTCCATGTTCCTCCGCCCCTGTTTTTCCTGAAAGTGCAGTTGAGTTGAGACTTATTTGATTCCTAACTGACTTTTCCACAAGACTTTCATGGGTGGTAGTGTTTGCTTCCATCGAAGGCAGCTCCTGTCCAGCTGACCTTTGTGTGGATGTTTGTGACGTTACTAGACTCTGATGATCATTGCTTAGATCATTTTGAAAAATCTTTAAAAAAAAAATCTTTTTAAAAAGGTGGGGGGCACTTCTCTGGTGGTCCAGTGGTTAGGACTCCACTCTTCCAATGCAGGAGGTGTGGGTTCAGTCGCTGGTAGAGGAACTAAGATCCCACATGCTGCTTTGCACAGCCAAAAGTTTCTTTAAAAAAAAAAAAAAAACCACAGTTGTTGAGATATCTTTTTCCCAGTCATTTCCTCATAGCCAGACTTCACCCAGAGTAATCACTGAGGCCTCACTACCTCAAAGAGAAAGGAGCAAGCATTTAATGGAGCTACTCTGGGTAGGAGACCAGAAGGGACACCAGAGAAGAAATGATGGTCCCTATCCTCAAAAAGCCTGATGTGTATTTGGAGAGGCAGGTATACACTGAAACAATTAGCAAAGACGATTGACTAAAAATTAAATGTCATTTTAGCCTCTGGGCCCCAGAAGTCAGGAACTTTACTTGGAAAAATCTGTAGCAGAGTTGCCTGTATCTGACCCATATATTCTGAGGTAAACTGGTCTAGGATAAGACCTGGACGTCAAGATTTTAACACATTATTGACCGAAGGAGTTTTTGCAGAAACTTACGCCTGTGGCGTTAATATGTCTCTGGTCACTAATGTGTTAAAAGTATTCGAAGGGACTTCGAAGGTGGCGCAGTGGATAGGAATCCGCTTCTCAATGCAGGAGACATGGGCTAAATCCCTGGTTCGGGAAGATTCCATATGCCTCAGAGCAACTAAGCCCGTGTGTCACAACTACTGAGCCTGCGCTCCAGAGCCCGAGGACTGCAGTTACCGAGACAGCCTGCTGCAGCTACTGGAGCCCGCCCGTCTAGATCCTGTGCTCCACTATGAGAAGCCTGTGCGTTGAAACAAAGAGTAGCCCCCGTTTGCAGCAACTAAATAAAAAGCCCACGCGCAGCAACAAAGCCCCAGTGCAGCCCACAAAGAGTATCTGAGGGGTTTTGTTTGTTTGTTTGTTTATCACCTCGGGTCTTAGTTGCAGCTTGCGAGATCTTTTGTTGCAGCATGCTGACTTGGTTGCCTCATGGCATGTGGGTTCTTAGTTCCCTAACCAGGGATCAAACCCACCTTCTGTGCAGTGGAAGGCAGATTCTTAACATCTGGACCACCTGGGAAGGTCCATCTGAGGTATATTTATATGCAACTAAGTTTAAGAATCACCATCCTAGGACAGCGGTTCTTAAAGTGTGGAATATTACTCAGTCATGAAAAAGAATGAAATAATGCCATTTGCAGCAACATGCATGGACCTAGAGATGGTCATACTGAGTGAAGTCAGACAGAGAATGACAAATAGCATATGATATCACTTATATGTGGAATCTAAAAGAATTATACAAATGAACTTATTTACAAACCAAAAATAGACTCACAGACATAGAAAACAAGCATGGTTACCAAAGGGGAAAGTGGGTGGGGGTAGGGGATAAATTAGAACTTTGGGATTAACAGATACACACTGCTGCTGCTGTTGCTGCTAAGTCGCTTCAGTCGTGTCCGACTCTGTGCGACCCCATAGACGGCAGCCCACCAGGCTCCCCCGTCCCTGGGATTCTCCAGGCAAGAACACTGGAGTGGGTTGCCATTTCCTTCTCCAATGCAGGAAAGTGAAAAGTGAAAGTGAAAGTGAAGTCGTGTCCGACTCTTCGAGACCCCATGGTCTGCAGCCCACCAGGCTCCTCCATCCATGGGATTTTCCAGGCAAGAGTACTGGAGTGGGGTGCCATTGCCTTCTCCACACACTACTGTATGTAAAATAGAAAAACAAGGACCTAAAATATAACACAGGGAACTATAGTCCATATCTTGTAATAACCTACAGTGGAAAATAATCTAAAAAAGAATCACTTTGCTGTATACCTGAAACGGACACAACATTGTAAATCAACTGTAATTCAGTAAAAAACTTTTAAAAAAGAAATGCAGAATTTGGTCTCCTTCCCAGACCTGCTGAATTAGAACCTGCATTCTAACAGGATCCCCAAGGTACTTGTATGCTCATTAAAGTTTGAGATATGCTAGTGTAGAGGTATGTACTCTACTTAAAAATCAGAGAAAAGAAAGTATAGAATGACCAAGTTGGAAAAGAGCCTTCAGAGATCCACTCTACCTCTTCAACTGGTGTTCTCAGAGCCATTCTAAGGGAAGAGGCCATATTCCCCTCTTATACAAAAAGAATGGGACCCAAGTGCACAGAGCTGTTTACCAGCACTGGGATCTCAGACAAGTCCAACTATCCCTGAGCCACGCAATTCTATATGACTGTAGGGTAGAGGGCCACACAGGGCACAAATAACCTGGGAGCTTCTATGGCTAGGCTACCCTGCTCGTGGTGTGCATTCAGGCAGCAGTATTTTTAAAAATCTCTTTAGGCAATTCTAATAAACAGTCCAAGTTGAAAACCAAGCCACAGACCTTGGGTTTTCTCCATGTTTCTATGTTCTAAGGTGAAAGGGAGCTTAATTTCTAGCTGTAGTCATTAAAAATACAAAATCAAGTTAGGTCTTGGGCTTACTATTTCAATATCTGGATTCCCAAAATAGTTGCAAGGACAACTGAAGACATATCCATAGTGAAGCTGTTGAGTATCCTGGACTTTTTAAAAAATCAAGTTCTCAAGGGATGCTGGTAGCAGGAGTCTAGTTCTGGCATTGACTTGAACCTGGAAACAGATAACTTTGTTTTTCTACAGACTATACTCAGGTTGGTTGAGACCTTGTCTGCATATAGCGCTTTTTTTTTTTAATGAAGGTAATTTTTGAGATAAAAATGGGCAATTTGAGTGATTAAACAGGAGAAAGACTCTCAAGGAGAAGAGTAACCATCTCCTGACCAGAACATTTGGACCTGTCCTTTGATTTCTTCCTTGCAAACCCTTATGTTAATACAAATTTTAGAAAAACTTTGGAGGGATATCATAGAGACTTGGATCTAGCATAGTTTAAATAATGTTCTCCCAAACATATTTCCCAATTAAAGATGTCCGCTCTACCTTTGTGAGTCTCCAAGGCAAGTCCCTGAGTCTCTGCTCCAGCCCCATGTTTTTGGTCTTCACCTCCCAGGACTCCTCTAATCAAACTTTCCCATTCTTCAGAGTTTGAAATAGTTAGCAGTTGCAAGCTATCATATATACAGTGGATAAACAACAAGGTCCTGTTAATAGTACAGGGAACTTTATTCAATGTCCTATAATAAACTATAATGGAAAAGAATATGAAAACTTTATATATGTGTATATATATATATATATATATATATATATATATATATAGCTTCCCTGGTGGCTCAGACAGTAAAGAATCCACCTGCAATGCAGAGACTTGGGTTTGATCCCTGGGTTGGGAAGATCCCCTGGAGGAGGGCATGGCAATCCACTCCAGCATTCTTGCCTGAAGAATCAGCATAGACAGAGGAGCCTGGCAGGCTACAGTCCATGGGGTCGCAAAGAGTCAGACACAACTGAGTGACTAAACAGAGCAAAGCACACAGCGTATTAGTTCAGTTCAGTTGCTCAGTCATGTCCGACTCTTTGTGACCCCATGGACTGCAGCACATTAGGCTTCCCTGTCCATCACCAACTCCCGGAGATTGCTCAAACTCATGTCCATTGAGTCAGTGATGCCATCCAACCATCTCATCCTCTGTCATCCCCTTTTCCTCCTGCCTTCAATCTTTCCCAGCATCAGGGTCTTTTCCAATGAGTCAATTCTTTACCTCAGGTGGCCAAAGTATTGGAGTTTCAGCTTCAGCATCAGTCCTTCCAATGAATGCTGGATCTCCTTGCTATCCAATGGACTCTCAAGAGTCTTCTCCAATATCACAGCTCAAAAGCATCAATTCTTTGGCATTCAGCTTTCTTTATAGTCCAAATCTCACATCCACCCATGACTACTGGAAAAACTATAGCTTTGACTGTATGGACCTCTGTTGGCAAAGTAATGTCTCTGCTTTTTAATATGCTGTCTTGGTTTGTCATAGCTTTTCTTCCAAGAATCAAGCATCTTTTAATTTCACAGCTGCAGTCACCATCTGCAGTGATTTTGGAGCCCAAGAAAATAAAGTCTGTCACTGTTTCCATTGTTTCCCCATCTATTTGCCATGAAGTGAGAGGATTGGATGCCATGATCTTAATTTTTTTGTGTTGAGTTTAAGCCAGCTTAAACAGTCAATAAACACATGTGTATTAGAAAAAAAATCCTCTTCATCCTGTGTCCCTCTAAGCCCCCAAGGTCCTTCCAGGCTCCCAGTTAACTGTTCTCAGATGAATGTATTGAATCAGGATGTTAAACATTAATACAGCAAAGTATTCACACAATTGTGTGAAGAGGAAATCTGACAAAGGAAAAGATATTTAACCTCACATGTAGTCAAAAGAATGCAAATATGATATAATTTTTCAATTACTAAATGAACAAAGTTGAAAAGGAATGACAATATTAGAGTTTGAGAGACTTCAGAGAAATGTGAGGTCTCCTGTACGCTAGTGGAAATAAGAATCGGCATGGCTTTCTGGAGAACAGTTTGACAATGTATGTCATACACGTAAAAATGTGCAGACAAGGCCAAGGATATTCAAACCAACTTTATTTACAATACAGAGTCATTAGAAATCATATAAATGTGTACCAAATTAGGAATATTCACATAAATTTTGGTCTGCTCATACAATGGCATGCTAAAGAGCCTTTAAAATGATATGAATATTTACAGAGATAAAATGTATAACAGGTAATACAGTTCTTTAGCTCTGTACATGGGCTTCCCTGGTGGCTCAGGTGGTAAAGAATCTGCCTGCAAGGTGGGAGACCAGGGTTTGATCCCTGGGTGGGAGAAAAGCATGTTAACCCAGTCCAGTATTCTTGCCTGGACAATTCCATGGATAGAGGAGCCTGTGAGGTTACAGTCCATGGGGTTGCAAAGAGTCGGAGATGACTGAGAAACTTTCATTTCATTTCATAGATGTGAAAGGATATCCATTGGATACCATGTCCTTATACTGTCATTAATATAAAATGTGTGTGTGCATGTATATATTCATGTACACAGAGATCTAATATGTAGGTCATCATAATATCAATCATAACGTCATCTGGTTGGGAGAGCCTTGAATGCCTTTACTTTCTTATTTGCTTATTGTCTCTAAGTTTACAAAAGCAATGTTCTTTCCTTTTACATTTATAAAGCTAACACTAACAGAATGTGCATTATGTGCCAGGCACTTCTCTAATTGCTATAAACTATTATTATTCCTTATTATTATTCCTTAGGGCTTCCCTGGTGGCTCAGGTTAAAGCGTCTTCCTGGAATGCAGGAGACCTGGGTTCAATCCCTGGGTCGGGAAGATCCCCTGGAGAAGGAAATGGCAACCCACTCCAGTACTCTTGCCTGGAGAATCCCATGGAGGGAGGAGCCTGGTAGGCTACAGTCCATGGGGTCGCAAAGAGTCGGACACGACTGAGCGACTTCACTTACTCACTCATTATTATTCCTTGGAGAAGGCAATGGCACCCCACTCCAGTACTCTTGCCTAGAAAATCCCATGGGTGGAGGAGCCTGGTAGACTGCAGTCCATGGGGTCGCTAAGAGTCAGACATGACTGAACGACTTCACTTTCACTTTTCAGTTTCATGCATTGAAGAAAGAAATGGCAACCTACTCCAGTGTTCTTGCCTGGAGAATCCCAGGGACAGGGGAGCCTGGTGGGCTGCCGTCTATGGGGTCGCACAGAGTCGGACATGACTGAAGTGACTTAGTAGTAGTAGTAGTAGATTATTATTCCTGAAGAAAACAAAGGTGGTAAGAGACTGAGTAACATGTTCAAACTCCATAGCTAGTAAATGTGAAGCTGGGATTCAAAACCTGGTTGTCTCGTTCCACAGGCTGCACTCTCACTATACTGAAAGTGAAAGTGTTAGTCACTCAGTTGTGTCTGACTCTTTGCAACATCATGGACTGTAGCCCACCAGGCTCCTCTGTCCATGAAACTCTTCAGGCAAGAATACTGGAGTGAGTAGCCACTCCCTTTTTCAGGGGATCTTCGCCACCTAAGGAGCGAACCCAGGTCTCCTGCCTTTCAGGCGGATGCTTTACCATCTGAGCCACCAGGGAAGAAAAGTCCATAGCTGGTGAATGTAAAGCTGGGATTCAAGCTGGTTGTCTTGCTCCGTAGGCTGCACTTTTATGATACTCATTAACACAGTAGAGTGAAAATGTCTTAAATCTTGCCCCCAACAAACTCATACCTCCATTCAGAAGTAATCATTTAACCATCTGATAGGCATCCATCCAAAACTACTGCCGGATTTGCTCAGACACGTGTGTAAAGACCCCCGTGCACACCTGCACGTGTTTTTCTTCTTGTTATAAAATGGGATGATATTGTCCATCCTGTCAGTACACATAGTTCATCCTCATACTTTTTATCTCTGAGAGGTATTCCGTGGCATGGACATACGGAACTGATATGACAAAGTCCTTACTGAACGCTGGTGGTTTCCAATTCTTCACCCTAATGGACAAAGCTGAAGTGAGCATCTCCTAGTATCCACTTTACTGTGTGCAGATGTGCAATGATACTCCTGTGATAACTACCTAGAATTGGAACTACTGGGTTGAAAGACAAAAGAGGCTCCCCAATTCCTCACCTCAAGAAGGCTGTGTGGCTACACTATATATATATACACACACGATATATATATATACAAACACACACTATATAAATATGACACTATATATACATACACACATACTATGTACATACATACAGTATATGAGTGCCCACCTCCCCGTGTTTCCACCAACACAGGAAGTTGTCAATCTTTTAAATTTCTGACAATATGAGAAGCAAAGGATGCTGTTTCATTTGCATCAACATTCATTTTAAATTTATTCATTTGGGGTTGTGCTGGGTCTTTGATACTGTGCAGACTTTTCTCTGGGTGCAGTGAGTGGGGGCTACTCTCTAGCTGTGACACATGGGCTTGTCATTGCAGTGGCTTCCCTTGCTGAGCATGGGCTTAAGGGCTTGCGTGCTTCAGCAGTTGCAGTAGGTGAGCTCAGTAGCTGTAGTTCCTGGGCTCTAGAGCACAGGCTCAATAGCTATGGCACGCAGGCTCGTTGCTCCTCGGTGTGTGGAATCTTCTGGGATCAGGGATCAAACATGTGTCTCCTGCATTGGCAGATGGATTCCTTACCACTGGGCCACCTGGGAAGCCCACAGCAACATTCTTTAAGTGTTCTTGATTAGTAGGAAAGTTGAACATCTTTTCAGAAGTTTATTGGCCATCTTCATTTCTTTTCAGTTGGGTAATTTGAGTTTTTCCTATTGTTGTGAAGAAGCTTTGTGGATTTCCCTGCCAGTTCAGTGGCTAAGACTTGTACTTCCAATGCAGGGGTGTGGGTTTGATCCCTGGTCAGGGAACTAGATCCCGCATGCCAT
>NW_011495064.1:11095918-11112112 GCF_000754665.1 Bison bison bison
CATGCCATGTGGTGCAGCCAGAAAAAACAATCCATTGATGTCCTGTTTGCTGCAAATATTTTCTGAGTATATTGCATTTCTTTGAACTTCATTTATGTCTTACTGTGTTATGCACAGGTTTTAGTATATTTTTGTATAACAAAGTGCCCATTTCTTTTCCTTTATGGTTTTACATACTGTTTAGGAAGTCTTACTCCCCAACCAAGGATATAAGAATATAATATTATAATAGGAATTATAATATATATTATATTATAGAATATGTATTATATTATATAATGTTATAATAAGAATATAATATTCCTCTATATTCTCTTCTAGTATATTTGTATTTGTGTTTATAGATTTTCACATTGTTATTTATTTAATTGTGGGGCAAAATAGATATAACATAGACTTTACCATTTGAGCCATCTTAAAGTGTACAGTTCAGTGACATTAAGTACATTCCCATTGTTACAGAACCATCACTACCATCCATCTCCTGAACGCCTTCCTCCGGCAAAACTTAAACTCTATTCCCCCTCAATAGCGATTCCTCCACCTCCCTCTCCTCAGCCCCTAGCAACCACCTGTCTCTATGAATTTGACTACTCTATGCCCCTCATATAAGTGGTATCTTACAATATTTGTCCTTTTGTGACTGGCTTATTTTGCTTAGCATAATGTCTTCAAGTTTCATCCATGCTGCAGCATGTGTCAAGATTTCCTTTTATTTGAAAGGCTCAACAATATTCCATTATAGATTAATTTTTTTGTTTAGCCTTTAATCCATATACAATTTAGTAGTGTTTGGTGAGAAGTAGGGACTTCATTTTTTTATACTTAGGTTGGTCATCTTTTAATTTTTATCACTGTATTTATTTATTTCTTGGCTGTGCTGGGTCTTCATTGCAACACGTGGCCTCTTCATTTTACACCGGCTTCTCTAAATGCAGTGCGTGGTTGTGGGGCATGGGTTTAGTTGCCCATTGGCACATGGGATCTGAATTCCCTGACCAGGGGTTGAACCCTGTCCCCTGCATTGGAAGGAGTACTATTAACCACTGGACCACCAGGGTAGTCCCTAGTGGACTTTTAAACAAAGTCCATCCATCAAAACCCAGACCCCATGGGGGCTCAGGTCTGTTTCTGGGCTGCTGTTTTCTAGATCCCTTTGTCTATATCTGGGCTGGAATTATAATGCTTTAATTACTCAAGGTTTTCAGTAAGTTTTTATATCTGCTAAAGGCATGTCCCATCCCCATTCTTCTTTTTTAGACTTTCCCTAGCTATTCTCTGACATTCCCCAACTATCCTCTTTTTCAGAGGAACTTTAGAGTTAGTCACAGCCCAAAAATATTCCCATAGGATTTTGACTGGAATAGTTTGAAGCTACTCAGTAATTTGAGGTCGAAATTGAATAAAACTGAGCGAGCAGGTCTCCGGCCAGGAGCCTTTGCCTCCTTGCGGCTCTGCAGGCTGTCCAGTGCTGCCCTCTGCAGAGGAGTCACAGGCCGGTGCCGCCTCTGCCAGTGGCCCAAGGCCTTCCCACGTGGCCCTCCCCCTCAGCCTATGATCCCGAGGCTTCTAGAAAGGACAAATTCTTACACATCTTTGGTTTAATTTCTTTCCTCCCATAAATTACATTTGGATTTTACCCTGAACTTTCAGAACCAAAATCCGAGTGTGATTCATGGAAACCTCAGGCCCTACAGTAGAACTGTGGGGAAATGATCGCCTCTCCCAGCAAACCATACCCTCAAAAGGCAGGCACTGAACACACATGTGACCAGTAGACAGGTAACTAGGATCCAGTGGATGGTTTGTTTTTTAAAGAGCTCCATTATTGCAGGATACCATAAAGTTCCCTTGTTTTAAGTGTATTAATTAAATGATTTTTAGTAAATGTGCAGAGTTGTGCCACCATCACCAAACCCAGTTTTGCAACATATCCAATAAAGCAATTACCTCCAATTAGAAAATAAATAAAAGGAAAAAAAGAACAGTCTTCACACCCATGTATGGTCATTCTCTGCTGCCATTTTGCCCTCAGCATGCCCTGAGCATGGCCCCATCAGGAGGAGTGAGGGATGAGTCCCCAGGAGACCCTCTGCCTATGAGTAGAGGGCCAATGCCCCCACAATGTGCAGAGCATGACCTGCAAGCCAGCATCCCTCTCCTGAAGAGACCCAGCTGGGGGCTCCTCCTGAGGGCAAAGGCCATGCTGAGCCCCGTCCTTACCTCTACAGGTGGATAAAGTTTGAAGAAAAGGTAGAGGAAGGAGGCGAACGCTGGAGCAAGCCCCACGTGTCCACGCTGTCCTTGCACAGCCTCTTTGAGCTCCGCACCTGCCTGCAGACGGGAACCGTGCTGCTGGATTTGGATGGTGGCTCCTTACCACAGATCATAGGTGAGGCAAGGACTGCTGTGGCCCCCGCAAACCAGGGCAGCATCCCCCTTCCCCTGCCCCATCTCTTGCCCACCCTTGGTCTATGTGGCATGCCCACCTCTGATGCCTGCCTAATTCTGCGGAGACCAGGTTTTGGGTCTGATGCTCCCAAAGCAGCATCACAGTTACTCCTAGTCTCAGATGCCTATAGAGAGGGCAAGATCAGCCTCTGAAATGCCGTTCAGCAATGGAACGAAACGGAGAGCGCTTCTGAGCCTAGGTGGAGACCCCTGTTGCCATGGCAACCTGTTTCTTATCAGGGTAAATGGATCGTCACTCATCTTCAGGAAATTAGCTCTCGTTTGATGGAGTGACAAAGGAAGGGAGTAGCTTGCCTTACTGTCCCTAAACTCCTTGTGAATTTTGTTTTAGCACATTCAGTTTTACCAGAAGTATGCTGCCCCAAATACTTTTCTAAAAAGAATTCACACTGGGACTAAAACCACTTGGCATAGTGCCTTGTGCTTCTTAGGGTCTTTCATGGTTACAATTTCATTTACTTTCCACAATATTATTGATAGAAAGAGCAGAGAATCCTATACCCATACATGCATGCACACATGCACCCACAATGCACTCGCATGAACCACATCTGCACACATGCGCCCACATGCACACACCATGCACCCCCATGCACACACATGCACCAACTCCCACAGACACACGCTTTTACATATACGGAGCCTGAAGGTTCATGACTGGTGCATATTTTCAGTTTGTGGCGAAGGTTGGGACTATTTCTACATTCCATGCCTCCTTTAGTTCACTTTTAATCCCACAAATAACAGGTGAAGCTGAAGACCCCCACACCCCTAGTCATTCTGTCCCCCGTGGACAAGGCGTATTTGTTTCCCACTTAGATGATGTCATTGAGAAGCAAATTGAGGACGGCCTCCTTCGTCCAGAGCTCCGCGAGAGGGTCAGCTACGTCCTCCTGAGGAAACACCGCCACCAAACCACAAAGCCCATCCACCGCTCCTTGGCTGACATTGGAAAGGCGGTCTCCTCCACCAGCAGTGAGTTGGGCCATAACGCTTGTTCCTTCCATGCATCTCAAATCTCCAACCCTCCACCCTTGATATCCCAGAGCCAAGATGCCCAGACTCTAGCCTCGCTGGACCTGTCAGATAAGTGCAGGAATCAGTACAAAATTGATAATGCTGCTAGCTGAAGAGACTTGAGGAATCTCTGTAGATCAATTATTTTAAAATGGAAAATGTTTAGCCTGCAGCAGGTACATACGCAGCACTTACCCTGCTCCAGGCATGAGTGCTCCCTAGGTGTAAACTCACTTCATCCTCACAAGAGGCCGTGACCAGCTATTGTTCTCATCATCCCCAGAGCGGGAGGCTGAGGCATGGCGAGGTTAAGTTACTTGCCTCAGGTCAAATGATCAGCATGTTGTGGACTAGGTTCACTAGGCTGAGGCCTGGAGAGGTTAAGTTACTTGCCTCGGGTCAAATGATCAGCATGGTGTGGAATCAGGCCTGAACCTATGTCATCTACAGCACCTGATGCCTATTTCATCAATTGTGTAGCTATCCCACTTTCAACAGTACAGGTATTTTCTCTAATCACATTCACACTATCCACTTGCTTCAAAAGATTCTGAAAAAAAACAAGAACAAAATCCAAAACAACCAAACCATCCTTTCTTCCTCGAAGGGGAAGAGATCTGTCTTGTAGCCTAGCTTTATTCAGGTGAAGTGATTGTAAACGAGGACTTTGCTGATGTGCGTCACTGTAGCAAGTCTGCTGGAGTTAAATCCCTTCTGTGCCTCCCAGGTCGAAGCCCAGCCCGGAGCCCCAAGGCCGGCCCGAGCCTACACCACTCCACTGAGGACCTGAGGGTGCGGCAAAGTGCGAATTACGGCCGTCTGTGTGAGTTTCTTCTTTCTCCTCTCGGTGCAGCCCTTTTGTTCTGGCTGGGACTCTGAAGTCAATTTTCACACTTTCATAGCAGAGGAGGTAAAGACCAGGGTCTGTCTAGAATTCTCAGGCGTCAGAAGAAATCTAACATTCACGCCAAACCCTGGGCTGCCCTCATAGTCTAACTTACTACCAAAATTTTCTAAATGATTTTTCCAAAAAATGCAACTCTAAATCAAGTCCTGTCATAATCAATACCCAGTCCCATGTGCTGGGCGTCCTTAACTTGATCTATGGCTTTGTTTTCACCAAACTAATCATTAATCCCGTTTTTGGTGAGAAGTCTTCCTAGAAACAGAATTTAAAGCAGGCTAGATCTGTCTTGGAGCCCAGCTTTTCCTCCAGGACAGTCGGAGAATGTTCTCATCCTGCCTGACAGTCTTGGCCCCCGAAGTGAAACACTGATGGAGCTGCAGCCCCCACGGGGGCCTGGGGGGCACAGCCACAGACCGGACTTTGTCAGGCAGCTTGTCAGGGATGGACAGACGGGTGAGCCGTGAGACAAAAAAAAAAAAAAGAGGGAATTTGGGAAGTGAAAATAAAAAGCAGTGCAAAGGAGTATTTTCCTTTAAGCACTTTCACTAAAATGACAAGATACGAACAAGCACAGGCCAGGGCTGCGCCACTGACCAGGCCAGGGGAATGCTTTGAGACCGCAGTGGCGATGTGACCACAGCTGCAGCTGGGCTGTGCCGTGGTCTTTTCTGTCTGTTCTCAGTGACCCCAGGATGTGCTTAGTCTCCCTGGTCTTGGTTATTCCACAGAGCAGTGCTGGCAGTAGAGGCTGTGAATGGCTTTGGCATGAGCCTTCTGCTCATTTATTCACTGTGTAT
Organism: Bison bison bison; assembly: GCF_000754665.1. Taxonomy (NCBI): domain Eukaryota; kingdom Metazoa; phylum Chordata; class Mammalia; order Artiodactyla; family Bovidae; genus Bison; species Bison bison. The sequence continues at coordinate 11,101,112 of NW_011495064.1, forward strand.
GAAGTCACCCTGTGCCAACGTTGCCATGGTGGGAACCTGGGTAAAAGGCATGAATAAGTGGTTACAGGTTTGTGGGCACACACACCCCCCACCACAAGACGGCACCTGGGAAGGCTCAGAGAGGAAGAGACACTTGCCTGAGTCTTGGAGAATAAATAGAAGTCTTCCAGGAGCATGGTCTTTAGAACAAAGGAAACAGCAGGTGAAGGGAAGGCGCTGTGAAGGGCACCGCATATTCGGGGAAATATAGTCATTCCATTGACCAGGGATGTAGGATGTAAAGGAAAGAGGGTCCAAAGTGAAGAGGGCCTATGTGTCTTGTAAAAGGTCCTGGCCCTTATTCTGAGGGTAATGAGTTCTCCTGAGAAGTCTGATATGGGCACATATCATGATCAGAAATAAGCTAGAAGAGACTGAATGACTGGGAGCAAGAGATGAGGGCCGTGTTCAGGCAGCAAGAGCGAGAATGGAAAGAGAAAGACGCTGGTGGAATTCAGCAAATGGTGGGAAGTGGGAAAAGAGGAAGAGAGAGGAGTTGAAGCTGGCTCCAAGGTCTGCTCTGATTGCCCATGAACATGTGGGATAGGGCATTGGGTGATGTAGGGTCTAGGCTGCTGCTAAGTCGCTTCAGTCGTGTCCATAGAGGGAGTGATTTGATGGAAGACAATGAGTTTTGTTTCCTAGTGTGTGGAGTCTGAAGTGCCAGGCAGGGCTGCTCAGAGAAATCTGGAGCTTAGGGGAGAGATCTGGGCTGGAGACATAACCTGGGCACCCCCGGCACAAATGTGGATGGGGAAGAAACAGAAATGGATGGGATTGACCGAGGAGGAGGGGGTCAGGGCTCTGAAGGGTTTGAGTGCAAAGCAAGACCCTGAGAAAAGCCCAGACTGAGAGGATCCTGGATGGAAATAAAGGAAAGCAGAGTCTGGCAGTACAGGGACTCCAGAGACCACAGTAAGCCTGAGGGGGCTCGCTGGATTTGGCTGCTGGTGGGAAATGAAAGCTGGCCTTCTCCTGCCTTCATGCAGCAAGGAACTGTTGGCCATGGGGAGCCCCACCTACCTCCCCTCTGCCAGCCCAAATCCCCAGCCCTCTTTAAAGACTCGCATGGGTCATGGCAGACAGACGTGAAACTGCTCTTCTCTCTCCAACAGAGTCGAAGCTTAGTGACGCCTGGCTCCTTAGCCCGTAGGGCGTCTGTGTCCCTCCCCACCGGCAGGGCCTGTGCAGATCCCTGGGCAGCGGGCTGGGACCAGGGAGTGGCATATTGAGGAGTGAGAAGGAAGCAGTAGAACCTGGGGTCCAGCAACTCTTCTAAGAAAGCTGCCATTGAAAGGAAGAAAAGAGAGAGGATGCTAGCTGAGAGGGGCTGCAGGATAACGGGGGAGTTTGCTTTGGTTGTGAAGATGGGATGAGCCTGTGTAGAGACCAAGAGAAAGGGATCTGTGAGCACCCGTCTCCCCTGATGGACCTCCTTTTCCTTTTCTCCTAGGTCACGCCCAGAGCAGAAGCATGAATGATATTTCTCTCACCCCAAATACCGACCAGGTAGGAAACCCCTGTCCTTGGCTGCAGCGGAGGGCCAGGGTGGGAAGAAGTCTTTGGTTTTAGGGGTGGGAAACCCTATGGGCAAAACTCTAGTCCCATGAAAAAGTGGGGTCCCCAGGAAGGACACAGGTGGGGCTCTGGGCAGCCATAGTGACTGACAATCCATCACTTGGGCTGTGCACTAGGCCCTGGGGACAGAGAAATGTGATCAGATGAGGTGTCAGCTGTCCTTTAACTGGGGATTTATTGAAGTGGCAATAAATCTGCCACACAGAGTTTGCCTCCTCTGTGACCCATCCACAAGCACTTTGAATGATGAAGTGGGGACTTGGGTGGGTAGAGAAGCAGTAGGGCCTCCCTATGGAGACATTAATGATAGTGAATCAGCTGGACTGCGCAATGGTGTATCTTCTCCTTGGCTGGTGCTGGATAAAGTCAATTCTTGTTTCTCACCAGCTTGGCTGAAAACTTGCTAAGGTCAGTTCAGTTCAGTTGCTCAGTTGTGTTGGACTCTTTGCGACCCCATGAATCGCAGCATGCCAGGCCTCCCTGTCCATCACCATCTCCCGGAGTTCACTCAAACTCACGTCCATCGAGTCGGTGATGCCATCCAGCCATCTCATCCTCTGTCGTCCCCTTCTCCTCCTGCCCCCAATCCCTCCCAGCATCAGAGTCTTTTCCAATGAGTCAACTCTTCGAATGAGGTAGCCAAAGTACTGGAGTTTCAGCTTTAGCATTATTCCTTCCAAGGAACACCCAGGGCTGATCTCCTTTAGAATGGACTGGTTGGATCTCCTTGCAGTCCAAGGGACTCTCAAGAGTCTTCTCCAACACCACAGTTCAAAAGCATCAATTCTTCAGCGCTCAGCCTTCTTCACAGTCCAACTCTCACATCCATACATGACTGCTGGAAAAACCATAGCCTTAACTAGATGGACCTTTGTTGGCAAAGTAATGTCTCTGCTTTTGAATATGCTATCTAGGTTGGTCATAACTTTCCTTCCAAGGAGTAAGCATCTTTTAATTTCATGGCTGCAGTCACCATCTGCAGTGATTTTGGAGCCCAAAAAGATAAAGTCTGACACTGTTTCCACTGTTTCCCCTTCCCATGAAGTGATGGGACTGGATGCCATGATCTTCATTTTCTAAATGTTGAGCTTTAAGCCAACTTTTTCACTTCCCTCTTTCACTTTCATCAAGAGGCTTTTTAGTTCCTCTTCACTTACTGCCATAAGGGTGGTGTCATCTGCATATCTGAGGTTATTGAGATTTCTCCCGGCAATCTTGATTTCAGCTTGTGCTTCTTCCAGCCCAGCGTTTCTCATGATGTACTCTGCATAGAAGTTAAATAAGCAGGGTGACAATATACAGCCTTGACGTACTCCTTTTCCTATTTGGAACCAGTCTGTTGTTCCACATCCAGTTCTAACTGTTGCTTCCTGACCTGCATACAGGTTTCTCTGGAGGCAGGTCAGGTGGTCTGGTATTCCCATCTCTTTCAGAATTTTCCACAGTTTATTGTGATCCACACAGTCAAAGGCTGTGGCATAGTCAATAAAGCAGAAATAGATGTTTTTCTGGAACTCTCTTGCTTTTTTGATGATCCAGCGGATGTTGGCAATTTGATCTCTGGTTCTTCTGCCTTTTCTAAAACCAGCTGGAACATCTGGAAGTTCATGGTTCACGTATTGATAAGGTCAGAAGCCTGCAAACAGCCTGGGATCCCCATGACTATGCCCCTGAGGGAAGCACACAGGAGGCTGCCCTCAGTTCCAAACACGCACACCTCAGGAGCAGAAGGTCTCAAGGTCCCCTTGCCTCTGCCCCCAAAGAGTGGAAAGGAAGATGAGAAAGGGCATCTGAAATTGGTACCAACTTCTCAAGGGCTCGGGTGACGTCCAGGGGTTCAAGGCAGCCCCAAGTTTGGGAGTAGGCAAAACAAAAGCATTCCCTCAAGTCAGTGAAGTCAGTGTCTGGATGGCCCTTTGGTGGCCAAAATAGCAAAACAACAATGACAAAATCAACCAACATTTGAGGTCCACATATTGCATGCACTACACCGTGCGGGGCATTTCCTGTGCATCATGAGGGTACTGTGTCATCTTCCCTCTACAGATGAGAGCATAAAAGAGTTAAATAACATGCCCAAGTTCATGCACCTGAAAGGTGGCGTGGCCATGATTTGATCCAGTCTGACTCTAGAGCCCTTAGTTTGGGACTGGCTTAGGAATGAGTACCCTGGAATATTATTTAGAGAAGAACCCCACTTTACTATAGTCATGGGCAGACAGTTGAGCCGTGACAAGAAAGCACTGACTAGTGAAAGTTTTTCACAACGTATCTTTTTACTGCCTAAGTGGTGACAAGAATACTATCCACTACGTTCCCCAAGCAGAGCTGCCTTTTACTGAGGGACTGGAGCCCAACACCAGGCACCAGCATCCAGTTCTCCTAACCAGTTGTAGGATGCTGCTTCTCAGTGTTTGTAGCAGCAGTTGGCTTGTTGTGGGGACAGCAGTTTTGTACAACAGTGGGTTTCTTCAGGTGCATCTTTTTTTTACCACTCCACGTTGGCCCTGAGTTCCAGTGAGTTCCCAGTGGGCAGAGATGGATTCAGACAGTGTGGCCATGTGCAGTGACTTGGCAGAGCTGGACAAGAGTCCCCCGGGTTTAGGCAGTGGGGTCAGCAGGACCCTGGTTAGACAGGCCCGCATCCAGACCATCACCCAGCCAGAACGCTCTCATGGTCCCTTGCTGGGGTACTACCACCCCGCCTCCTTACTGGGACCACAGGCCCGGATTTTGCTCCTCTCTGCTCCTGGTTACACGTGTGCTACATGGGCTATCCCAGAGCATTGTGGTTTCAAAACCTTGTTCTCCAGGACATGCCTACCACCGACCTCTCCTCCAGTCCCCTAGAGCTTCTCCCTGCCTGGAGCCCGAGTACATAGAGTTGGCAGGGGCACGGTGGCTGCCCTGGCATGCTCAGCCCTCCATCCTGAAGAACCTGCTTATGAATCAGCTGACAGAGCTTGGGACAAAGGGACCTTTTGAGTCCTGGGGATTTTGGCCTTCCCATTAACACCTGCTGTTGCTTCTTCTTACTACATTAGGGTCCTTCGTGTTGTTGCCTGGGTGGTTATGACAGTTTTACGTTTCTGAGTGGTTTTAAGAGATTATAAGGGTGTAGCCCTTACTCACAGAGCCTCATCGAGTGCTGGTAGGGCCCCAGCCCAGTCTGTATCACGCACTCCATGAGTCAAATCAGGAAATGGCTGTGAGCCCAAAGGGGCAAGACCTGTTGGCCATGCCCATGCTTACAGCTGACCCCTCTTCAGGGACAGAGGAACTTATCTTCACTAAGCTTCTGTGCTCACAGGAGAGACTCCCATCAGGTGGGGAGTGGGTAGCAAAACTGAGGCACCCAAAGATCTCTCTGAAGCACCAGCCTGCTCCTCCTGGGCCCTTTCTTCCTTTGTCAGCTACTGTGGCCTCCCACGAGCCCTGTGCTACCCAAATGCCCCTCCCCACCTCTTTCTCTGAAACTGTCTCTGTCCCTCGCCCACCCCTTGCTACCTAGAGGGAAAGTGATCTGAAGAACTAATGCACCCTAAGATGTTCAAGATGAACAAGAGCATGTACGTGACCACCCCTGGGCGTTTTCTTTGTCTGAGGGGACTCGGGAGGAATAAATGTCTTATTCATAGAATGGAAGTCATAACCACAGAGAGTGGGCAGGGGGTTGTCTCCAGCACCTTTCACATCAGACCCCACTCACTCTGCCTATTTGACCTTTCTGCCCTGAACAGACACCAGCCAGAGGGACTGGCTGGAGGGCACTTCAATAGTCTCAGCTGGAAAGGCTCAGAAGCTATGAGTTTCCTTGGAGGTTCCCTGGGGGTGACTTGGGGCACCGAAGTCTCCCATAGACTTGGATCCACAGGTACAGGGATTCCCATCAGCCAGAATGCTGGTGGCAGAGAGAAAACAAAGTCTGTCCACTCTGCCCATCAGGATGGTCTTGTTCCTCCCATAGCCACTAGGGTGAAGGCAAAGACGGAGGGCTGGGCAATGGAGTGTATGAGCCAAGACCCCCATTGGCTTGAGCTGCAGCTGGGGGATGAGACTCGCTGTCCAGCAAGCCTGGCTCTCTTCTCTGACCCCTCAGCTCATACTTCAGTAGAACAAGGAATGTCCTGGGGGCGTCAAGTCATTGCCTGCTCCTTCCCGTCTATGAAAGGCTTAGTTGGTCCCTGGGGTTAACCAACTTTGAGTCTCCTCATCTGCAGGCTGCAGGAGAGTGCTGGGTTATTTCCTTCGGTCTCTAGAGAAACTCTGGGAGAATTTTGTAAGGTTAGGCCTCCAGAGTAATCTGAATGAGCTGAGTAAGAGCTGAAACCACTGCATATGAGTACCCATGGGTATCTCATGTCCCCCTCACTGACCAGCGGAAAAACAAATTCATGAAGAAGATCCCCAAGGACTCAGAAGCCTCCAACGTGCTTGTGGGCGAGGTGGACTTCCTGGACCAGCCGTTCATCGCTTTCGTACGTCTCATCCAGTCAGCTATGCTGGGAGGGGTGACCGAGGTGCCTGTGCCCACCAGGTGAGAGCTGTTGACATCCGCCCACCACACCCATCCTCGGGTGGCCGGCTGTCCATGCAGTCAGCCAGCAGTGCTGCTGGAGACACCCCTAAAATGAAGAAGGAAAACTAGGGAACTGGCTGGGGAGGGAGATCTGACTGGGGAAGAGGTACATAGAGTTTATTTAAAATAATCATAAACAAGAAGTAGCCAACAGGTGGGAAGGGGGTTGTTGGGTGAGTTCTGGGACCCCAGGGCATGGTGAGGGTGCCTAGGCAGAAGTGAAGAAGAATGTATCTCCAAAGCAAATATGGGATTCATGGGAGCAAATATGGGAGATGTTTATGGTCAGTTAAAAAGTTGAGAATGGATACTATTTCGGACCAGAAAATCCTTCTCTTCATCTGGTTTTATTTTTCCTTCTCACTTTTCTCCTCCTCCTCCATCTTCTTTGCAGATTTCTGTTCATACTGCTGGGACCTTCTGGGAGAGCAAAATCCTACAATGAAATTGGCCGTGCCATTGCAACCCTCATGGTGGATGATGTAAGTGCCACGAGAAGCAGGTACTCCTGAATGTCAAGGCTCCTGCATCAAACATTGCGCCTTCATTCATTCACTTATTCAACAGTCACATTTGAGCATCTCCTGTATGCCAGGCCCTGTACAGGTGTGAGGATTATGACAACGAGGGAAGAGTTACTGCCCTTTAGGAGCACCAATCAAGTGGGAGACACAGCCTGACAACCCGAGAGTGAACCACATGCCAACTGCCCAGGCAGTCAGGGGGCCCTTCACACACGATGGAGCTTCACAGTTAAGGATGAGCACAAGCTTAGGAGGCAGGCATTCCAGGCAAAGGGAACCAGGGCCACAGCTCAGAGATGGAGAGCTGGATGGGAGTGGTTTGATATAGGCTCAGTGGAAGAGTTTCAAGAGCAGAAGGTGACACCAAAGAGAGGAGCCAGAGCCTGTAGGCAGAGTTGAGAGTTGACCATCTGTGATGGGGAGACTAGGGGAGTTTAGAAATGAGCACAACCAAATCAGATCTGTAAAGTCAGAAAGAACATGCTGGGACAGTGTGGAATGATGCAGCCTGACCCTCCAAAGATGAAGGGCTGGGACGTAAAGCAGTCGAAATGCCTGAGCTCCTTTGATTGGGTTGTCCACAGGTTTTCTGATGAGCTTGCTCTGTGGGAAACAGAGCAGGAAGGTAACTCAACCCAGGTCAGATGACTGGAATACAGAGACCTGGTTTTCAGGCCCAGAAGGCACCTTTCTTTGAAAGTATATGCAGTGTGCCCCAAGGAGGTGGATGAGATGGGGACGGCAGCAAGGCAGCAGCCCTCTCTCTTCCTACACCTCTCTCCCTGCCAGCTCTTCAGCGATGTGGCCTACAAGGCCCGGAATCGAGAGGATCTGATCGCGGGGATCGATGAGTTTCTGGACGAGGTCATCGTGCTTCCCCCGGGAGAATGGGACCCGAATATCCGAATTGAGCCACCGAAGAAGGTGCCTTCTGCTGACAAGAGGTGTGTGTGAATGAGCGGTGGCAAGCGGGGAAGTGGTCCAGAGGGAGCTTTCAGTCTGTTCCTTTCTTATTTGGGTTTGAAAAAAAGACGTCAACATACATGGGTTTATGCTTTTTTTTATTTCTCTAAAAAAAAAAAAATCAGAAGCAAATATGCTGAATGTGTGCATCTATAAAACCCGGGTGACCTGTGAGGGGATATTGCTGGATCCTTTTATGTATTGTTCTCCGTATTTGAAGATATTTGATGATTGTAGCTGAAGAGGTTAAGCCTGATGAGGCCAGTCCTGGGAGTGCTGAGCTCTTCGCAGGACTGGGAGCCCTACTGCCCCCTGTCCCCCTTCTCCTTCCAGGAAGTCTGTGTTCTCCCTGACTGAATTAGGCCAGATGAACGGCTCCGTGGCGGGAGGCGGCGGCGGGCCTGCTGGAGGCGGCGCTGCAGGCGGCGGAGGCGGCGGCGGGGCCGGCGGAGGGAGCGGCGCGGCTGATGGAGAGATGCCAACAGCGCATGAAATCGGGGAAGAGCTGATCTGGACAGGAAGGTGCCCACTCCAGGCCTGCCGGCCACTCCAGCTGTCCTAGATTTCTCTGCTCCTTTTAGGAATCTTCTCCTCCTCAGTCTCCAGCACCCACTCCAGGCCTTGGGGTATCTGAGCGCTGCACGCTTTTCCTCCCCCGCCTGCAAAGCTCCTCCGGGACAAGACAGGAAAAGGGGAAGTGCGCATAAAGTGAAGGAACCCAGACTTTTCTTAGCACACCCTCTGTTAACTGTATTCATTTTCTAGGGCTGCGGAAACACATATCACAGACTAGGTGGCTTAAACAATAGAAATTGATTCTCTCGAAGTTCTAGAGTCTAGAAGTTCCAAATCAAGGTGCCAGCAGGGCCAGGCTGCCTCCGAGATTCTGGGCGGACTCCTTCCCTGACTGTCGCTAGCTTCTGGCGGCGGCCAGCGGTCATTGCTGCTGCTTGCTATGCATCCTGCCTGTGTCCTTGCATGATGCTCTGCCTGTGTTTCTGTCTTCATATGGCATTTTCCTTTTCTTGTGAAGATACCAGTCATATTGGATTAGGGTCTGCCTAATGACTTCATCTTAACTTGATTTCATGTGCAAAGACTCTGCTTCCAAATGAGGTCACATCTACAGGTTAGAATTTTGATACATCTTTTTGGGGGACACAATTCAGTCCATAACAGTACCTTTTGCATTTTTTAACCTTGTTACCTAGTCAAAAAACTTGTTTTAAAAGAAAACAATAGATTTTCCTGGCTTGTTTGGGTTTCTTTGCAAGCTTTTAGAATAACTTCGGTTGATCTGAATTTAGGAAAGGACAGAATCAGTCCTGCAAAGCTATGACTTTGAGAAGGGAGTCATGCTTTATATGCCTTTGGCTGTCTGCCAGCCAGTGTTTCCCAGGTTTACCCACTCCCTACCCTGATCCTTACCCAGGGGACATTTGGCAATTTTCAGAGACATTTTTTGTTCGTCCCAATTGAAGGGGAGATACTGTTATCCAGCAGATAGAGACCAAGGATGCTGCTCAATGTCCTCTGATGCACAGTACTGCCCCCCGCCCCCGCCATTAACAAAGGATTATCCAGTGGTTCTACTGTATGCTAAACCCTGCTGTATGCTAAACCCTGCTCACTGTGTTCAGAGCTTTGGAGAATAGCGTCCCCAGTAAACACTCTCCCCAAACCTTAAATTTCCCACTTGTTTGTTCCACGAAGTAAATAAAACAGTTGTAAGGTTCAGGATCTGCCCTTGATGAATCTGCTATAAACCAGGATCTCTCCATCTCCTAACGCTGGACACACGTTTACCAAGCACCGAAATCCTGCAGATAATCAGGGACACGAGGAAGATAGCCATCACTGGACCCCAGGATTTTCATTCCCTGTAGAATGTTAGGTCTGCCCCCAAGACATGATCCCATAAGGCCTTCCTTCTCCCGCTCGGGCTGTCTGTGACCACCCTTCCCAGTGGAGATAGTGGGTCTAAGGAGAGAATTCTTCCCTGATGTGAAATGTTCTAGTGAAAAGATCCCTTCCTCCATCCATCCCTAGTCAAGTTCCCTTCCTTGCCACAAGCCCTGCAGGCTCCTGGGAATAGCTCTGCCCCTACACTGGTGTTTGTGGTGAGAAAGCAATCCCTGGGCCTGTCTTGAGCAGGTTCTTCGGTGGCCTGTGTCTTGATGTCAAGAGGAAGCTTCCCTGGTTCCCCAGTGACTTCTACGACGGCTTCCACATTCAGTCCGTCTCTGCCATCCTGTTCATCTACCTCGGCTGCATCACCAACGCGATCACCTTTGGTGGGCTTCTGGGAGATGCCACTGACAATTATCAGGTGTGTGTAAATTGGAGACGTGAGTGCAAATCTCAGAAAAATCCGTTGCCACAAGGTGGTGGTAAGGAGCTACAAGCCATAATCCCAGAACCAAGGTAAGGATTCCATCTACCATTCAGGGTCAGTTCATCACTTTTTGCAATCCTTTACACTTCAAAAAAATAATAATAATAGCAAGCTGACATAATTCAAAAATCTAAAGCTAAATCATATTACTAAAGACCAAATTTAAAGATGATATAAATAGATCAAATGTTTAAGGGGAAATCATCTGCTTTGGTATTTGATATTTTTCCTACCGATGCTTGAATGGATTTAATCATCACAATTAATTGAGTTGCTAATTGTGACCTTCTTCCTGTACTTTTTAAAAAACCTAACCTTAAATTCTTAGCTTGCAGTTAAGATATTTTTAGAAATGTCTATCATGACAATAAGACAGGTCTCCCTGGGGAAAACAGTTCAACAGCGACACTAGCCTGAGACCCAGACAAAGGCCTTCTTAATGGGGGCCTTCAGGATAGCACCACTGGAAAGCTCAGAGCACCAAGGTGAAGACCCATTTTCCTAGATAAACTGAAATGAGTGCGGATCTCCAGCCCACACCAATCTCCTGAGAAGCAGGTTCAATATCCAACTGCCTCCTGGGCATGTCCATATCGCTGCCCCTTGGGATTCCCCAACTCACAGGGCCAACATTGCATCTATTGTCTTCCCTCCAGACCTGATGCTACCCCAGCCAACGAGCAAGACCATGGTTGACCCAGATATTCACACATCATCCTTGACTCATGAATCCGGGGTTCCCCAGTAGGCCTCATGACGTGGTCCTGCTTGCCTCTCAAGCCCCAGATCAGATCAGTCGCTCAGTCGTGTCCGACTCTTTGCGACCCCATGAATTGCAGCATGCCAGGCCTCCCTGTCCATCACCAACTCCCGGAGTTCACTCAGACTCACGTCCATCGAGTCAGGGATGCCATCCAGCCATC
>NW_011495064.1:11112212-11139150 GCF_000754665.1 Bison bison bison
CTCCTTCTGCCCCCAATCCCTCCCAGAATCAGAGTCTTTTCCAATGAGTCAACTCTTCACATGAGGTGGCCAAAGTACTGGAGTTTCAGCTTTAGCATCATTCTTTCCAAAGCCCATCTCCCAGTTATTCCCCTTCTCAGATTTCTGTCCTCACTCATCTGCATTGTTTTCCATCAATCCCGATCATCTTTCAGTTTTTCAAAGCCAGGCTCCCTTTCAGCTCCAGCCTCTGTACACTCTGTTCCCTTTTCCCAGACCACACTCTTTCTCATCACTCCACTTACCCTATGCTGCTGGTCTATTCTCGGCTCAATTTTGGGGTCTCAGCTTCAGTCTATCTACCTCTTGGGAGGCTTTCCTGACCACCCTTCACTCCTACTGTGTGCTCCTGTGACACCCTTATCTTATCCCAGCTTATCACATTCCTTGGCAGTGGTTCTTAATAAGAGATGATTTTGACCCCTAGGAGACATTGGGTAACATCTAGAGACAATTTGAGGTATTATAATTGGGAGGTGAGGTGCTACTGTGATGCTAATGAACATCCTACAATGCACAGGGCAGCTCCTCCCACAACAAAGAATGATCTAGCCTGAAATGTAAGTAGTGCTGAAGTTGAGAAACTTCTATATGGAAATTGCCTAGTTACTTGTCTGTATCTCCCACTAGAATGAAGATGTATTTACTTGTTTGCTAATGGGTCCTCAATACCTAGCACAATGCCTGATGCATAGTTGGCCCTTAATGGATTTTGAATGAATGAATGATCTGATCTCTAAAAGCACCTACTAAATCTTTGAATGAAAAAATGACTGGGTAGATGAGTGGGGTGTCCTCTGGAAGTAAAACGGGCATGGGGTACAAGCACAACCATTGGCAGCCCTGTTTTTGAGGCCCTGCTGCTGCTGCTGCTAAGTCGCTTCAGTCAAGTTCGACTCTGTATGACCCCATAGACGGCAGCCCATCTGGCTCCTCTGTCCCTGGGATTCTCCAGGCAAGAATACTGGAGTGGGTTGCCATTTCCTGCTCCATTTGAGGCCCTAGAGTGCCAAAAGGAAGTCATATGGGGCCTAGAATTAGGGAGAGTGACGCTGGCAACTGTGGGAGGTTGCGGAGTCGGAGATGGGGAGCAGAATTTGAGGAGGAGAGGACCTAGGACAAAGGACAAGTGCTGTGGCCTGAGCTCTTGCCAAGATAACTGGGTTCTAGCTTGTTGGAGAGGCCCCTTCTCATGCTTCTATTGAGCCTCACAGTCCTCGTGCCCCCAGGGAGTGATGGAGAGTTTCCTGGGCACTGCCATGGCTGGCTCCTTGTTCTGCCTCTTCTCGGGACAGCCTCTCATCATACTCAGCAGCACGGGACCCATCCTCATCTTTGAGAAGCTCCTCTTCGACTTCAGCAAGTAGGTGCCCTTCCCGCCTCCCCGCCTCCTGCAGATTGCTCCTCACTTGCAGCAGTTATGCGGGGGTTAGGGTAGGGGGGAGCCCCGAGCCCCATTGCCTCTGGAAGGCAGAGGGAAGCGAAGACCTCCAGCCCAGGGCTCTCACCCCGTCTCCCCCCGTGGTTATAATCCAGGGGGTGGGGGGGTTGATGGAGTGAGAAGGTACCAAAACTGTTACCTGTAGGAGGCACTGTGAGGCGGTCCATCCTGACTCCCCTCCGCTACCTGCCTTAAAGCCATTTTAGTGCATATTAGCAAAGCGCATAGGGAGAAATCCAGGCAAGACAAGAAGAGAGCATTCACACCACTAGCAGAGTGAGCAATTATGACTTGAAAGCCAATACAGTGTATAAAATGTTTCAGGCTGGAGGTTGGAAGGCTATACCCTGACTCAGCTCTGGGTTCAGTTGCTGCATCTACAACCTGAGCCCATTTGTAAGCCCATTTCTGCTCCAGCTTGGTCATTCTGAAATTCCCTGTTTTCATTCACTCTGGCTGTTTGTTACCAAATGTTTCAGAACGGAAGTGTGTGAGCACCTTTTTGCCACCCCATGAGATCCTTGCCCCAGAATTCTCACAGACCAGACAACCCCACCCAGGACCTGCCCACAATCCCAGTCCTCTTGTAGTTCCTAGGGGGGTATCTGTGCCACAGGAGGAGCAGATGAGCCCCCCAGGGTGGGTCTGGGGAGCTGAGCACAGCCAAGAGCCTGGGCTGGAGGTCTTTGCTTCCCTCTGCCTTCCAGAGGCAATGGCCTGGACTACATGGAGTTCCGCCTCTGGATTGGCCTGCACTCGGCCGTCCAGTGCCTTATCCTGGTGGCCACAGATGCCAGCTTTGTCATCAAGTATATCACCCGCTTCACTGAGGAGGGTTTCTCCACCCTCATCAGCTTCATCTTCATCTATGATGCCATCAAGAAGATGATTGGTACCTTCAAGTACTACCCCATCAACATGAACTTTAAGCCTGACTCCATCACCACCTACAAATGCGAATGCGTCGCCCCTGACACAGGTGACCGGTAACCCCAGAGGTGCCCTGGGCCCTCACCCATCACCCACTCCCCCCACCCACTCCCCCCACAACATCCAGACCCCTTCTGCCCCGTTTCTCTACTCAGATGCAGGAGAGTGAGGCAGTTGGGAGGGGCAGTTCAGCCAAGGGCTTTCTGTCCCAAGGGAGCAAGTACAGGGGCTTAAACCAGTTTTTGGAAGGAATCCAAGGGGACAAGAGCTCTAATGAGGGTCAAAATCCCAGAGCCCAGGGTTATAATTAGGAGGGAGCAGTGACAGTGATACCCTGGGAGACGAAGAAGGCATGCCTGGCCTCAGCGTGGGGTGATGTGCAGACTACATCTGTCAGGAGTGCTGCTCAGGGGTTCCTGCGTCAGGCCAGAGGTAGACTTGATGGGACCTCAAGTCCCTCCAAGTTACATGAGTTCATGACGCCGTGAGCTCTCCCTGACACATCTCTGCCAGTGTTTACAGCCGAAGGGTGAACATCCCTGCAGATGGTGACATGTCCAGGGTAGAGGGCCAGTCAGGGTGAGGAGAGCCTGGTAACCATGTCACTAAAGAATGATTGGAGAACCTGGGGTTAACCAGATCTTAGAGTGGTATGAGAGAAGGACTATCATGTCACAGAGGGGCCAGATTCACCCTGTGTAACTATAAGATGCAGAAGGAAGGCTGAGGGACGAAAGCTCCAGGAAGCCAAATGCTGGCTGAATTCAAGGTATAACTTACAGTGGTGGGAGCCACCCCCCTGAGAGGTACGGGTCCCCTCAGTGGTAGCAAACTGCTTGGACACTACCTGGATATCCATCTGCCAAAGGTATCTTAGAAAGGACCCCCGCTCTGGGTGGGAGGCTAAATCAACCAACGTCAGTCCGATAATACTCAGTGCCACTCCTGTGAAGGTCCTTCTGACCAAAAAAGCATCATCTGTAATGTTAGGACTTTCCATCCATGAACCACTGGCCTCCTTCATAGTCATAATCACGCCCCTAGGAGCCCTCAGAATGATGCACCCAGAGTGCCCAGGATGCTATAGAGCAGAGCCTAGAGGGACATCCACGTATCTCCTAGCACCACCAGGCTGGACTCACAGAGCAAACTGAGGTCCAGAGACACCCAAGGTCACACCAGTTTCTAAGCTGTAAAAGATGGGTATCAGTGCTGCTGGTCTCATGGGATGCTTGTGACGTTTTCATATCTATACTCAGATTGGGTGGGAATTGCACATAAGTAGACACTGTGTTGTTCAGCACCTTAATACATATGATTGATTAAAAATAATTGATCATAAGTCAGCCAAAATATTTGTTGCACAATTACCATGCACTCTACTTTTGGCTAGGCCTTATAAAGTTTTCTGAGCTCAGAGAATGTGGTTTTGGTTGTACACTCTCACCCTCTATCACTGCACTGAATTTGTAAAGATGTCTAGACCTAATTTTTTCTTTTTTTTCTCTATCATTAATTTTGAGGTATTTCATTAAAATCCAGCAGTAGGTAAAGCTGTCCTTCATCCTGATCCAGGGCATGTTGCTTGCCCAGGAGACTGAGGAGATCCTACCTGCTGGCTCTTGTCCTCATACCCTAGAGTAAATCCCGCCTCTGTGGGCCAAGCCCCACTGGGGTGCTTTCATTTTCTGCTCACACCCTTTGAACTACAGATCCATTGCATTAAACACACGTTCCCACAAACATGGCTTTTAGTACTACACATGATTGATTTCTTTCAGAAATAGTCCAAATTCTGAGGTCATATGAACATTCTGGGAACCATCTATCCACAGGAGAAACCAAATATAGGGGTTCCCTAGGAACAGGGGACCCACTCCAGTGTTCTTGCCTGGAGAATCCCAGGGACAGGGGAGCCTGGTGGGCTGCCGTCTATGGGGTCGCACAGAGTCGGACAGGACTGAAGCGACTTAGCAGCAGCAAGAACAGGGGATGTAAGCCTGAAAGGACATATAAAGTAGGATTTGAGAACCATTATCGAATCCACCTAACTCCAAATAGCATCTGGCCTGGCCTGGCCCAGGTCCCTAATGTCACTGCATTTTTTTGGGTCATGCTATTGCCTTGGTTCTCAAAGTTGGTCCCTAGAAGCATCATCAATACTATCTGGGAACTTGTTAGGAATGCAGATTCTCAGGCACCACCCCAGACCTGCTGAATCAGAAACTGGGGGTAGGTAGAGCCAGTTGTATATTAACAAGCCTTCTGGGTGAGTCTCACGCTTAAGTTTGAGAACCACAGCTCTATTAAACCAAATCATTATTAGCAACTAGCCCTAGTGAGATGAGGTTTTCAGTTTCCTCATGAAAAGGAAAGGAACAGGAAACAGGACGAGCTAGTTTTGATTAGGAGAATATGAAAGGGAAGATTCTAGATGTTTAGCAGGCTGGAGTGAGGGAGCTAACTAGGATGGTTTCTTTCCCAGTCCACGGGCCACTCATTTTCCAACAGTTCCATAATCCTAGTGTTACTGCAAAACCCAGTTTGACCATGGCACTCTCACTCTATCGGAAGAGCTTGTTTGGGGGCACTCTTTTTAATTGAATCTTGTTTCCATTGTAACTGATTTGTATTCTATTTATGGATGCTGCATACACTGACTTGGCTGCTTTCAATCCCAAGTGAGTACCACTTTGTAAACACTAGAATTTAAAACTAGTTGATAGTTGGACCTTTTCTGGGATTATCCATGTTATAGTTCTTCCTTCATCTCCAAGTGGCTTTCAAATAAACCTTACATTGTTCTCAATATCAAAGAACGATAAAGCCTAAGCAGAAGACATCAAAGGAAAATCTGGTCTGACAACTTGGGCCATTGAACGGCGCTGCGCTCCCCAGCTCAGGTGGTAGCTGGTAGTCCTGTGGCATCTGTGCGTGTAGCCCTGAGTCAGCCGTGCTGCCTGCCTTCTCTGCTCTGCTGTTAACTGTGCATCATGTTCTTTTGGTCAGTTGTGTGAGAAAAGGCAGCAGCTGTCCTTGATTTCTCTTCAGAATAATTGTAACAAACCTCTGGGTTTGTAGAACGTCTCAGAATATTCTGCTATGGGTCAAGACTGAATTCCTTAGCCACTCCCAGCCCCAAATGCCCAAGTATGGGCCACATTAAAGGGTCCTTGATCACATCCACCCCATGACAGTTTATTGGAGGTTGCAGGATGCTTCAAGAATAGCCTCTTCTTCCCTCTGGGTTCCTAACCAGAGCTAGAAGGAGCCAAATGGGGCATATGATGGATTTCAGGTCATTGCCAGCCAGCTGGCTGGGCCTCCTTCCTTCCTGCTCAAGTCAGCCACAGAGGAAGAGCTGAGTCAGCCTTCATTTGGAAGGCAAGGAGGCTCCGGCCCTGCTCCTTCACTGGTGCAGTGCAGGAGCAAGAGAGATGGCAACAAGCAGCCCTCTGAAGCTGCCTTTTAATAAATGGCTGCATCCCCCAGGGACAGGGGTTATAGTTCCTCTCAACTCATCTCCTGGCCCCTGAAAGGAACCCTCCTCTGCTCCACTCACTCAGGGACACTGAAGCTGGGGCATGGGAGCGTGGACAAGGGATCCAGAGTGAAGGCTGAGAGAAGCACCTCTGGGGACCAGACTCTCCTTCAGGTCCTGGACCCAGCTTTAATTTTCCTCAGCAAGCACTTAAGGGGAAGATTAGGAAAGATATCGAACAAGTTCTTGCAGGCCCAGCTGACCTAAAAAACCAAAACAAAACACATATGGAGAGCACAGAAGAGAAGGGAAGTGTAATTTGAAAGGGAGCAGAGCAGGAAAGGAAGCTCGCTGTTTAGAGCTGGGAGGTGTGTCGGCTCCAGCCAGCCTGTCTGGGATAGATAGTGGCTCCCTCGAGTAGGAGTTGTGTGACCTTGGGCAAAGGGCAGGTTACTTCGCCTCTCTGGGCCTCAGTTACCTCATCCTTAAAATGGGGAGATTTCTTGGGGATTTAGGAACTTAGCAAATGATGTGTTTAAGCGTTTGGCCTAACGCATGGCAAAAGGTAAGTTCTTTGAAAATGTTTTTTACAGTCTAAGAGCAGAGACATTGGTCAGGTGAGTGGTAGGGTTTCATAAGGCACATTATTTACCCACTTGTGTTAGAGTTTTGTCTTGGCAGCAGTTTTTAAAGCCAGCCCTTTGAGATCAGACAGGATCTGTCCTATCCTGATGCAGCTAGTCTATCAGAACTGTGGCCTAGGGTCCCTCACCAGGCAAAGTGAGAAGAGTGAAGCGGGGCAGCTACCCTCACAGTGAAAACCAGTCTTTAGCCCTAAGGAACCGGAAGGAAATATGAAAGGGCGGGGCCCGGGATGGGGTGCAAGCTCCCCACCCCGCAGTTGATGACCCTTCCCCATGCCCTTTGCTCATCCGCAGCGAATACAACCCTGTTCAATGCTTCAGCCACGCTGCCACCAAATACCAACACTTCTCTGGTAAGTCCTTTCCTCTTATTTCAGACATTTAAGGGCTTTTGTCTGTCGGAGAACTGTGGGTATCACATTGCAAAGGCTTGTGAACATAGGGTGGCCTGATTCATTGGGGACCTTCGTTATATCAAACTACCACACGTCTCTTAATACAAGCATAGATAATGGCTAGTGGCAAGCATCTGTGTCGTTCATTATGTGGGTTCCTGAATATTTGCACATTAACTTTTCAAAATATAAATTTTTAAATAAATTACTCTCCTTTTATTATACTTAGAGACATGTATATGAATGTATGTACACGTACATACTTAGGAACACATATATATGAATATGTATAGCAATGTATATTATATACACATATGTAATTGTTTTGTGTGCTTAAGCATCTGGGACACCAAAGGTCAAGTGACTTAAGTGACTAGCCTCGCAGAGGTCTGACAAGGGTGGGGTGTGAGCCCCAGTATGTGAAAGGGCGTTCAAAGAGGAAGGAAAGGGAGGATACATGTGAGACACTCCAGGAGGGTGGTGTGGACAGGACCCACGGTTGACTGACTGGGATGGGAGCCAGACCTGCACTTTTCCTCCTAACACAGCAGTACCTCCTAGAACACAATGAAGAAGCATGTGTCAGCTTCTGACCTTCCCAGGGAGCTTCCTGCTTGTCGTTCCTTGAAATAGCCTGTCCCCAAAAGCGTAACTGTTGCTGGGCACCATCATGGGGCAGGAGAGCTGGGCCCCCCGCCAGCATGGGAGGGCTGTGTGGGCTGCCTGGAAGCTGCAGGTGGGGGGACACAGCTGACCTGCCAGGAAGGGCCTGACTCTTTCTCTCCTGTCTTGGTCTCCAAGTACAACCCCCTTAACCTCACAGCGCTGGACTGGTCCCTGCTGAGCAAAAAGGAGTGTTTGAACTATGGTGGGCGCCTACTTGGGGACTCCTGCCAGTTCATCCCAGACCTGGCCCTCATGTCCTTCATCCTTTTCTTCGGAACGTACTCCATGACCCTGACCCTGAAGAAGTTCAAATTCAGCCGCTATTTCCCCACGAAGGTAACTTCACCCTGCAATTAGAGGGGGGCCTCTAGTCAGACACTTCACGTGGCAGCCTCTGCTGAATCCCTGAGAGGGTTCTGGTCCAGGTGATGGGTCCACATCAGCTCTTGCTCACTGAGGGTTTTTTCGTTAAGAGCACAGACTTTGTAGTCAGAGAGAACTGGGTTCCTTTGTTGTCAAATCTCCATGACAACACTCGATATTACCAGACTTTTTTCTTTAGCCTAGTAGCATATTGTGGTTTTCTTCATTTTATTTCCCCAGCGACTAATAAGTTGAAAATCTTTTCATGTGTTTATTGGCTGTAAGACCATTGACTTTCTTCTTGTAAGAGGCTGTTTCAATTTCTTGCATATGTTCAACCGGATTGTCTTTCTCTTTCCAATTTGCAACTTGTTATACAGTCTGGATAGAAACTTGTTTGTGATCATATATCTTCTCCTGCTCTACGCCTGGCCTTGCTACTTTGCTAATGGTATCTCCTTTCTTTTTTTGGCTGCGCTGGGTCTTCATTGCTGCACAGGGGCTTTCTCTAGTTGCAGTGAGCAGGGGCTACTCCCTAGCTGTGGTGCACAGGCTTCTCATTGCAGTGGCTGCTCTTATAGCGGAGCATGGGTTTAGTTGCTCTGGTGGCATGTCGGATCTTCCCATGTCCTCTGCATTGACAGGCAGACTCCCAACCACGGGACCACCAGGGAAGTTCCTTAATGGTATATTTTGATTAATGGAGATTCTTAGCTTCACTGTAATCAAATATATCAAATTTTTCCTCAAAGAAAATATTGGATAGGAAATATTCTGTTATCTTCTAAAAGCTTCATTGTTTTTCCTTTCATATTAAATCCGTAATTTTCCGGGATTGCTTCTGATGTTAAGTGTGAGAGAGTGGTTTTATTTTGATAGCCAATCGCTCAAGCACTTTTTTTTTTTTTTTTAAAGAGGCTATCCCTTCCCCACTGCTCTGCAGTGCTTCCCTTGAAAGTGAAAGTCGCTCAGTCATGTCCAGCTCTTTGCGACCCCATGGACTGTAGTCCATGGAATTCTCCAGGCCAGAATACTGGAATGGGTAGCCTTTCCCTTCTCCAGGGGATCTCCCCAACCTAGGGATGGAACCCAGGTCTCCTGCATTACAGGATTCTTTACCAGCTGAACCACAAGGGAAGCAGTGTGTCCCTGGCTATATATCAAATGTTCATATGTGATGGGATCTGTTTCTAAGCTTTCTATTCTGTTTCACTGATTTATTTTATGTCAATATCAGTCTTCATTTATAAGACTGATTAATACATATGTATATCTTACAGACCAAACTTTCCCTCCTTGTCCTTTTTTTCCAATAATGCCTTGGCCTTTTGCATTTCCACATAAATTGTAGAATCTTAAATTTCACCAAAATAAAAACTTGTTGGAATTTTGATAGAATTATGTTGACTCTAAATGTCAACTTGAGGAGAAATTCTGAGTCTTCTGATCCATGAATATGGTATGCTGTGCTGTGCTTAGTCACTCAATCGTGTCTGACTCTTTGCGACCCCATGGACTATAGTCTGCCAGGCTCCTCTGCCCATGGGAGTCTCCAGGCAAGAATACTGAAGTGGGTTGCCATGCCCTCCTCCAGGGGATCTTCTCAACCCAGGGGTCGAACCCAGGTCTCCTGCACTGCAGGCAATTCTTTACCAGCTGAGCTACCAGGGAAGCTCCCATGAATGTGGTATGCCTTGCCATTTATTAAGGTGTTTTTTCCTCTTCATAGTGTTTTATAAGTTTTGATCTTGAGGTCTTGCACATTTTTTATTAGATTTATTCTTAGGTTCTTCATTTTTTTTTTTTTTTACCTATTTACTCTTTCTAAAGAGTCTTTTATGTGGCCTTTACAAAATACAACTTGAGTGAAAAGTCGTGTACTTGCAACACAAATGCATTAAATCAAAGTCCTGGGACTTCCCTGGTGAACCAGTGGTTAAGACTTTGCCTTCCACTGCAGGGGGTGCAAGTTCGATTCTTGGTTGGAGCTAAGATCCCACATGCCTTGTGGCCAAAAAACCAAAACATAAAATAGAAGCAGTATTGTAACAAACTCAATGAAGACTTTTAAAAAAACCACCACCTTTTCCGCTGTCAAATTACTTACAAACCACCATGTTGCCTCTTGAAATTCAGTGTTGCAGAGAAGAGTAAGAGCATAGCCATTTCACAGCTGTCAGATTGGTAAAAACACAAAGGTTTTGGAAAACCAGGTGTTGGAGACAAAAAAGCAATGGGTGGGAGTGTCACCAAGTTCATCCAGCTTAGAGAACAACTGGCCCTCTCTGAGACAGCTGAAGATGCGTGTTCTGACTCTGGAGCTCAGGCTCTCAGCAGTTCTCCTCTTTGCTGCTAGAGGATGATATCTGCCCGGAGTGGGCAGGAGCTTCTCTGACGTGCTCATCTCTCTTTTGCAGGTTCGCGCCCTAATAGCTGACTTTTCCATCATCTTCTCCATCCTGCTCTTCTGTGGAATTGATGCCTGTTTTGGCTTGGCAACCCCCAAGCTGCTGGTGCCCAGCGAAATTAAGGTTTGCTCTGGAACCCTGCTCTGGGCATTTTTTCTGCCTGCCCCCCAGCTGCAGATCTCCTCCCCTCTATGCTGATCAAGTTTTTAATGTACTCAGCCAAGAGACCACATTGGTTCTCTGTATATGCTTCACACTTTCACTACACAGCCTCCTGGGGGCAGTCCTTTGAGGTGGTGGCTTGCAGATAGATCCATGATGAATTTCTGCTGTGTAGCCACAGGATAAAGGGAAGGTGCTGGAATCCACGCTCCAGTCCAGCTGAGGCCCCTTGATTTCCACTTATGGGTCTACAATTCCTTCACTCATGGTAGTCTGTAAGATGAGCCACTTGGGATCTGTTGAAAATGGTCCTTTAAAACAGTGATCCTCGAGAGTTCCCTGGTAGCTTAGTGGTTGGGATGCTGGGCTGTCACACCATGGCCCAGGATCAGTTCCTGGTCAGGGAAATGAGATCTTGCAAGGTGAGCAAAACAAACACAAACCAATGATCCTCAGAGTGTGCTCTGGAAATCTGGGGGTGGCGTTCAGCACTCTGCATTTTAACAAGTCCTCCAGGAGCTTCCAGGGCCTGCGTAAGTTTAATAAATTTCCCATTAGTAGTGGTGGTTTACTTGCTAAGTGGTGTCCAATTCTTGTGACCCCATGAACTGCAGCCCACCAGGCTCCTCTGTCCGTGGGATTTTCCAGGCAAGAATACTGGAGTGGGTTGGCATTTCCTTCTCCAGGGGATCTTCACAACCCAGGGATTGAACCAGGGTCTCCTGTGCTATAGGCGAATCCTTTACTGACTGAGCCATTAGTCCAGAGTTGGTGCTGTTTGCTTGTAGCTTTGCTTGAGCCCTGCTCCCTCACAAGGAGCACGGTCCACCTAAACTGAACTGGGAGGTAGAGGTTCTAGAACTGACCCTCCCTACTTTTGAGGGCTTGACTTTTGCAACATTATTTCAGCTTTAACATCTCCTAAAAACTCATGTTGGCCTTGAAATTTAAAGTACTTCTTTCTCTTAAATAAGCAGAGTATAAACTTCAGCCCAGCTCCTGCACAGATAATGCCTTATTCTCAATATGCAAGTCTGAATTAATGTCTGGTGTTTTACAGACAACACTATAACACTCCCCAGACAGATGACTCAGAGGAGAGGCAGAAAGTGCCAGGCACTGGGCCTCTCATTTTCTTTTTTCTTGCTTTTAGGCCTCATTCCCATTTCTTGTTAGCATATTTTGCAATTAGTGACCACAAACTCTCTCCCAACTTCCTCTGACTCTCCACCACCCTGTTTCCCAAACAAGCCCAGGGCAGCTGCAACAAATCATCTCCTTTGTTCTGTAGACACCACATCCTTCCCAAGACCCCTGTGCCTCCTGGATCTCTTTAAAGTTGCAGGTGCCTAATGCTTTAAGGAGAAAGAATATACTTGAAAAGTACTCCAAGTGTGGGAATAGCAGAGGTCTGGGACAGTGGGCCAGACAACAAGTGCTCCAGGACAAGGGAGAGAGGAAAGGGCCCTCTCCTTTGCTCTGTTCAGCCCACACGGCCTGACCGAGGCTGGTTCGTGGCCCCCTTTGGGAAGAACCCGTGGTGGGTGTACCTAGCGAGCATCCTGCCCGCCCTACTGGTGACCATCCTGATCTTCATGGACCAGCAGATCACTGCCGTCATAGTCAACCGGAAGGAGAACAAGCTGAGGGTAAGCCTGGTGCTAGGAGGCAGGGGCACAGCCTCTTCCCATAGAGTCAGAAGGGATGAAGGAGGGAGGTGTTGCTTCTTGCGAAATGTTGGGCCATTTGTGAAGCAAGTATGAGGGCAGGAGACTGGAGTTCTGGGGGGATGGGGGGAGGGGGCAGGGGGAATGTGACCTCCAGATGTGGATAAAGCCAAAAGGGCCAGGACCAAACCCAGGTTGGGCCCCTGGGCATGCGCTTCTCGCTTCTCCCAAAGTGACTTTCCCAACTCTGTCTCCCGACATTGAACTCGGAAGTCTGAACAGATGCTAACAAGGGGATTTTGATCCAGAACCATAGACAGAGGAGCATTCTTCGCCTTCCTGGCCCCTCCAGCTCCTCTCCCTGCCTCTGGGTCTGAGGAGACTCCAGCTATCCTCTCCCCCATCCCAATCTGGACCACTCTAGGCCTGGGCTAGACGTGCCCCATTTGGGGCTTCTCATTAGGGAATTGTAGAGATATTGCTTTGCTGGGTAGAAGGCCCTGCTTCCCAAGGACCCAAACCCAGGGCCTCTCCGAGCCTGAACACCTCTCCTCCCTGACCTGCATCAGTTCCCTGGTTCACCAAACTCTGGGGGTGGTAAGGCCTGACCACCTTAGGGCGGCAGTCCTTCCAGAGTGCTATCTAGAAGGCTGAGGAGAGCCCTCAAAACCTCTTCTGCAAAATGGCTGCTTTGGGAGAGTTCTGTCTCTCCCACCCCACCCAACAGGTGGCTGGGAGCAGGCTCCCTAGACAGCTTCCTCCCTCCCACTGCCTCTGCAGAAGGCGGCTGGCTACCATCTGGACCTGTTCTGGGTGGGCACCCTCATGGCTCTCTGCTCCTTCATGGGGCTCCCCTGGTACGTGGCTGCCACGGTCATCTCCATTGCCCACATCGACAGCCTCAAGATGGAGACAGAGACCAGCGCCCCTGGGGAGCAGCCCCAGTTCCTGGGGGTCAGGTAGGTGAAGGTCAGGGCCTGGGGACCACCTGAGCCGGAGTTGGGGTCAGTCTGGGGGGTGGGGAAGGGGGTTTTTACCATCGAGGTATTTGGGTGAATAGGGCCCCTTCTCTAACAATCCAGAGCCACAGGGATAGGAGTGATAGCTCTGAAGGGAGGGAAGAGGAAGACAAAACTTCAGCTGTTGTAGCATCTTTTTAACAGATTCCCAGCATGCACACCAGCCCCGTCACACAGTCTCCTTCTTGCCTATATAGGCCACTCAAGGGTTCCCACAGAGCATCTTCTGACCTGATTTTTGTCCCCTCTTTAAGATTCCCTGCCATGCCATCCCTCAAGCCCCCCAAATCAGGGTTCACGTCGCGCTCAATCTCATTCCTCCAGAAAGCCTTTCCAGGACCACTTCTACCCCTGGGCTGTGGCCCATGGCCTGTCACTTATGTTCCTTCCCTTGCCCCTCCGTTCATGCCCAAGTCAGGTCCTTGACCTGTTTCAGGCAGGGAAGTGCGTCTTCCACCCCTTAGGAGCTCTGGGGTGAGCCCACATCAGACACTGATGTTCTCATACATGGCTGTCCTAAGAACTTCTGCCCATGGCTTGAGAATACCTGGGCCACCCAGCAGGTCCCGAGCGAGGTTCCTGGGGTCAGGGCAGCGTCCTCTCCTGGATCCCCAAGCCCCAGATGTCTGGGCCTGAGCAGTCTGCCACAGAGCCCCAAGCTCCCTCCAGGCTTGTGCCTGTGTCTGAGCACTCCAGAAAACACACCTGCCCTGCAGCCCCCGTACCTGCTCTGCCAGCAGCCTGGCCCCCTTCCCCTACATCCTCATCAGTCATGTCCCACAGACGTGAGGTCCTATTACAGTTGATAGGCAGGGATAATGAGCACTTCATCTCCCACTTCATCCGCACAGCAGCCCCTCAGGTGGGCGCCATGAAGTACATTCTCCTGATGCTGAAGACGTTTAGGACCTTGACTGATGCCACATGGCTCGTAAGTGGCAGAGCCAGGATTAAAGCCAAGTCGATCTGGCTCAAGCACCCCCTGAACAGCCTCCTGAAGAACCCTACAAATGCCCTCACCTCAGTCAGATTCACCCTCTACCCATGTGCCGGGCAGCTTGTCCTCAGGTCACTGGTTTACTCTCTGGAATGGGAGAGCAAGGCAGAGCCCAGGGCCTTGGACACAGCCTTCAAGTGCCCACAGAAGGCTGGAATGTCACAGAGCGCCTCCCAGCCCACCCTGACCATGTGCTCTTCTCTGCCAGGGAACAGAGAGTGACTGGCACCATCGTCTTCATCCTGACAGGGATCTCTGTCTTCCTGGCTCCTATCCTGCAGGTGAGGCTCCGCACCCTCTGCGAGGGCCCTGTCCATCTGCGAAGGCACTGGCCTGATGCTTCAGAGCGCGGAACAGGCTCTCCACATGGCCCCTAATAGGCCAAAGATATCCCGTCATCACTACTGTTTTCTGTAATATTGTATCCTTTACATCTCTGTTTCCTGGACTTCTCTGGTGGCTCAGATGGTAAAGCGTCTGCCTACAATGTGGGAGACCTGGGTTCAATCCCTAGGTCAGGAAGATCCCCTAGAGAAGGCAATGGCACCTCACTCCAGTACTCTTGCCTGGAAAATTCCATGGACAGAGGAGCCCGGTAGGCCCCAATCCATGGGGTCCCAAGAGTCAGACACGACTGAGCCACTTCACTTTTACTGTCAGCACCAGGCCATCCTCATTGCTCTTTCTTACCCCTCCCAGGGTCCACCCTCACCTTTCTGGAGGACATTTCCACCCTTGCCAAATTCCATCCTTGCTTAAATCAGTAGCTTCTTAAGTTGGCTTTTTCCATTTTGCGGTTGTTGGCCTCCTCGTTCACATGTTTTCTGAAGTTTAAACTTACAGGGGAGGCTTCTGTCACTGCTCTTGGGGCCTGTTTTCTGCTCCTCTGTCTTGCATGTCTTGGGCACATAAGTGACTTTTTCCTCCTACTATAGCTTCAAATAGTCCCTTTAGATCAGCTGGAAGAGGTGATAACGATGAGGAATATATTTGGAGCATATATCTCCCAGAATGGCTCATTCAGGGGTGAGCTTGTGAAAAAAAAAAAAAGACTAATGAACCATGATGTTAATTGATTTATGATGGGAAAAATTTCTGGCTTGAGAATTGGTGCTGAACACAACCAAACAGTATTGAATAATTTTTTTAAGGGATGTTTCCATTTTGCAGGAAACAGATTACATACAATGGGGGAGAGAGGGACGTTTTGTTAATTTAAAAGAATATTTTAAATGGTCAGGGAATATTTGCTTTTACGGAGAGGCTTCCAAAGAACCATTGTGCCTGTCAATCCCAATACTGTCCAACAGCTGAGTGTGTGTGTTAAAAAAGCTCCAACAGGCACTTTAGGAGCCAAAAGTTCCTACGAACACTGCGGATGCAGTGTCTGCCTCCCTGTGAGAGAGTGACTACTGTGCCCCAGCTGGTGAGTGTTCAGTTATTTATTTAGTCATTTCTCACAAGCTCTTGTATTTGAATGGAACATAAAGCAATTAGAAAACCCCACTCATTTCCCTCCTTTTGTTCCATTTGCATTTTATCAGTTATCTCATGGACACATTATGAGTATCACTCTTCTAGGGTTTTGAACTCATGTTTGCTGTGGGCTGTGCTTAGTCGCTCAGTCGTGTCTGACTCTTTGTGACCCCACAGACTATAGCCCGCCAGGCTTCTCTGCCCATTGGATTCTCCAGGCAAGAATACTGGAGTGGGCTGCCATGCCCTCCTCCAGGGGATCTTCCCAACCCAGGGATCGAACCCAAGTCTCCCACATGCAGGCGGATTCTTTACCATCTGAGCCACCAGGCAAGCCCTAATTTTAGTAAATTTTTGTTTTTGCACTAATATTGTCTATCTTAACATAAATATCAACAGCATGCCCAGGGAATATACTTAAAGTAATTGGGATGACAATAGTTCTGTGCATAAGATATGCTATTGCCCAAGCATCTGATGATCATACTTTAAGTGATGTGTAGCCTCATTGCTCGTTCTTTGGTAAAATACAGTTTCCTATTGTAAGCAGCAATGGAAACTCCTTTCTGCTGCAATTTTCCACACAAAAAGCTTGTGTACTGTATTTATTAATTTATGCATCTTATAAAAACAAATGAGGGGACTTCCCTGGTGGTCCAGTGGGTAAGACTCTGGGGCTCCCAGTGCAGGGGGCCCAGATTCAATCCTTGGTCAGGAAACTAGATCCCACACATGCTGCAACTAAGACCCAGCACAAATAAACAAATAGATATTTTTAAAATGAGGGACATTCCATTGTGTGTGCGTGTATATATATACACTGCAATTTCCGCATCCATTCATGTGTCAGTGGACATCCAGGCTGCTTCCACGTCCTCGCTCTTGCAGTGTTGCTGCAGCAAACACTGGGGCGCACGCTTCTCTTTCAGTTATGGTTTCCTCAGGGTCCATGCCCAGTAGTGGGATTGCTGGGTCATATGGTAGTTCTTTTCCTAGTTTTTTAAGGAATCTCCATAGTGTTCTCCATAGTGGTTGTTTTCAGTTTATATTCCCACCAACAGTGCAAGAGGATTCCCTTTTCTCCACATCCTCTCCAGCATTTATTGTTTGTGGTACATATACACAACGTATATTACTCAGCTTTAAAAAAAAAAGAATGCATTTGTCAGTCTTAATAAGGTGGATGAACCTAGAGCCTATCGTACAGAGTGAAGTCAGAAAGAGAAAGACAAACGTTGTATATTGACGCGCGTGCATGGAATCGAGAAAGATGGCACTGCTGAGCCTGTGTGGGGGAGGGAGCGGGCGGGGTGAATGGAGAGGGTCGCGTGGAAACATACATCACCACGTGTGGAATAGAGAGCCAGTGGGGATTTGCTGTGTGACTCAGGGAGCTCAACCCAGTGCTGTGTGCCAACCTAGAGGGGTGGGATGGGGTGGGAGATGGGAGGGAGGCTCAAGGCGGAGGGGACGTATGTATATCTGTGGCTGATTCATGTTGATATATGGCAGAAGCCAGCACAATATTGTAAAGCAAACATCTTGCAATTAAAAAAATTTTAATAAAATTTCAGCCCTGTGGGGGGCGGAATGAGAAAATTCCCTGGCAGTCCAGTGGTTAGGACTTGCACTTTCATTGCTGTGGCCTGGGTTCAATCCCCGGTTGGAGAGCTGATCTCACAAGCCAGGCAGTGCAGCAAAAAGAAGAGAAAAACAGGCTCTGTAAACAGGGTGAGGTGCCATCTAGGGGGAAATGTTCATTATGGCGTTAGCTGTCATGACAAAGTTTTTATGGGGTTTATTATAGCTCCAAATGCTCTGATACTGTTGTTGCATTCCATCACAAAAGGATTTGAAAAATCTGGCTGCCACTCTTTTACAATGAGTGGAAATATATATATATATAATCATTTTATTTAGTCTTTTTGACACATTTTATAACAGGAAAGACATCTAAAGTCTTACCATAAGATTTAAGATTTCTGATGTAATTATATCAAGGTATATATCAAGGATTTCAAAATTGTTCGATGATTGAAGCATTATCATTAGTTTGTTGCTGTTGTTTAGTCGCTAAGTTGTGTCCAACTCTTGTGATCCCAAGGACTGTAGCCTCCCAGGCTCCCCTGTCCATGGGACTTCCCAGGCAAGAATACTGGAGTGTGGGTTGCCATTTCCTTCTCCAGGGCATCTTCCTGACGCAGGGATCGAACCCACATCTCTTGCAATGCAGGCGGATTCTTTACCCACAAGCCATCAGGGAAGCCACTGGTTGACACCAGTGCTAAACGCGACATTGCTTTTAGGTAGAGATATTTGGTATAGCCAGTTCAAGAAAAATACAACTTTAAAACAGATTTGAGTTACTGGATAGAATCCCAGAATTTATTTCCAATCAAGAAAATATTCCATGAAGCTTGTTTAAGTTTTTGCAACTCTAAATTTTCCTAGTTCTATCAACATAGGCAAGTACTAGACTCATTGAGAACTCACACTAGAGAACTATTTACCCAAGGCCATGCTTTAGTTGCAGAGAAGGCAATGGCACCCCACTCCAGTGTTCTTGCCTGGAGAATCCCAGGGACGGGGGAGCCTGCTGGGCTGCCGTCTCTGGGGTAGCACAGAGTCAGACACGACTGAAGCGACTTAGCAGCAGCAGCATGCTTTAGTTGAAAATTTTAGTTTTTATCTATGTAGCCAACAGAGAAGATGCTACAGATTTTGAGGGTGTAAGTTATATCCTAGATGTTAGTGTTTTTATTGTTATTTTTGTTTCTATATCATTTATTAACTTCACCTATTTCTGTACCAATTCCCCCAGTAGAGTTCTGTTCCAGGACTTCTCAAACTTTCATGTGTATTAAAATTCATCTGGAAATTTTGTTAAATGAAGATAGTGACTCAATAGCTGTGTGGGGGGCCCCAAATTCTGCATTTTTAACAAACTCACCAATGGTACCAAATCATGCTGGTCCAAAGATCACACTTTGAGCAGCAAGGAACAAAACCACCTCCTACCCATCTCTCTGAACCAATGAACGGTTAGACTGACATTAGATACACTGATGTTTACTAGAGGATCAGTGATAATCTTCAGTCCTTCCATCACCAATTTGCAAATATTTGGTTATCTTGCCAAACAAAGGCACTGGGGGATGAAGTGACTGTGTATCTGCTGGGCAGCATAAATGTCTTGCAGACTCAGTTTTGCAGATTCTCAGTTCATTCCAAGCCCCAAAGGGTTTTTCTTGTTTTACTTTTTGTTTGCAACTCGCCACAGCTTGTCAGGATTGTGAATTTCTGCCTACTGCCTCAGAGGAACTCCTGATCGTATCAGAAGCTTCCCCTTTTGTCCCCAGATTGTTCTCACGGTCTCAAACTCAAATTATATAGGAAGGTCTTATGTTTGTAGGACTCTGATCCTTGTTCTTCGCTTTAGCAAGTGGTATAAAGCTGACAGAGGCACCTTTTTGCCGCTTTACTCTGTCATTAATATTTGAGAAAAGCTCCTCCCTGGATATCCAAGAAAGATTTGCATCAGTTAATCTAGAATTCTAGATTACAGCCCCATCACTGGTCAGAGTGTAATGTCACAGGCCTTTCGGATTTTCTGAGAAAGCTCTTTCAGCCTGCAAATGACAAGATGTTGTTCAGTTGCTAAGTGGTGTTTGACTCTTTGCAATCCCATGGACTGCAGAACACCAGGCTTCCCTGTCCTTCACTATCTCCTAGAGTCGCTCAATTCCATGTCCACTGAGTCAGTGATGCTATCTTACCATCTCATTCTCTGCCACCCTCTTCTCTTTTTGCCTTCAATCTTTCCCAGCATCAGGGTCTTTTCTAATGAGTCGATTCTTCGCATCAGGTGGCCAAAGTATTGGAGCTTCAGCTTCAGCATTAGTCCTTCCAATGAATATTCAGGATTGATTTCCCTTAGGATTGACTGGTTGGATCTCCTTACAGTCCAACAGGCTGTCAAGAGTCTTCTCCAGCACCACAATTCAAAAGCATCAGTTCTTTGGTGCTCAGCCTTATTTATAGTCCAGCTCTCACATCTGTACATGACTACTGGAAGAAACCATGTTTGACTATATGGACCTTTCTCAGCAAAGTGATGTCTTTGCTGTTTAATACACAAATGACAAGACTGGAGACAATTCCCTAGGCTTAATAATGAGGTGATGATAATCAGTCACTGGTAACTGCAAACTAAGACAGTCCAGTTCTTCTGTTTGATGCGGTTTTCACCCTCGTTAGATCAAAACAGAAGTTTTAAGCCATATTAAATGTGTCAGACTTAAACCCTGGTGGTCCAGTGGTTAAGAATCTCCCTGCCAATACAGGGGACATGAGTTCGATCCCCAGTCCCAGGAAGATTCCACAAGCTGTGGGGCAACTAAGCCCATGTGCCGCAACTATTGAAAATGTGCTGTACAAAAAAGAAAGAAAGAAAAGAAAATGTGCTGTACAAGAGAAGCCGCTGCCGTGAGAAGCCTGCAGACTGCAACCAGAGTAGCCCCACTGTCCTCAATCACACACAGCGGCTAGGACCCAGTGCAGCCAAAAAAAAATTAATTAAATTTTAAAAGATTTGTGTTGTTACAGATTATAGCTTAATCTTTTATTTAAGATTTCATTTCTCTCTTAATTGCTCCCACACTTTGAGGTTGATTCTGCTAAGTCTGCTAAGTCACTTCAGTCGTGTCCGACTCTGTGCAACCCCATAGTCAGCAGCCCACCAGGCTCCCCCGTCCCTGGGATTCTCCAGGCAAGAACACTGGAGTGGGTTGCCATTTCCTTCTCCAATGCATGAAAGTGAAAAGTGAAAGTAAAGTCACTCAGTCGTGCCCGACTCTTAGCGACCCCATGGACTGCAGCCTACCAAGCTCCTCCATCCATGGGATTTTCCAGGCAAGAGTACTGGAGTGGGGTGCCATTGCCTTCTCCATTGAGGATGATTAGGCCAGATTTTTTTGTCAGACTATTTTCCATTATAAGTTATTACAAAGTATTGACTCTTGTTCCCTGTGTTGTACTGTAGATCCTTGTTGTTTAAACGTTGTATATACAGTAGTGTGTATCTGTTAATCCCATACTCTAATTTATTCCTCCCTGTCCCTTTCCCCTCTGGTAACTGTACATTTCTTTTCTTCGTCCGTGAGCCTGTTTCTGTTTTATACAGATTCATCTGTATTATTTTTTAGATTCCACATGTAAGTGATGTCATATAGTATTTGTCTTTGTCTGACTTAGTATGGATATTCTCTAGGTCCATCCATGTTGTGCAAATGGCAATATTTCATTTTTTATTGCTATGTAATAGGATAATATTTCACTGTATGTATGTATGATGTATACATATCTGTAGATATACACAAAGATACCCACCACATTTATTAAACCAATTGTCTGTTGATGAGTTGAAATTTTTGCCTTATTTAATAATAAGGCAAAAACCTCCTCATATACAAATGGAATGATGTCATGGACCCATGTTTCCTTTAAGTTCAAATGTCATAGAGTGACGTTTATAGCATGTGGGTCCAAATCATGCTTTGTGTTTAAAAAATAGCCTGCTGCTACTACTGCTAAGTCACTTCAGTCGTGTCCGACTCTGTGTGACCCCGTAGATGGCAGCCCACCAGGCTCCCCCGTCCCTGGGATTCTCCAGGCAAGAATAGCCTAGTTTATTTTAAATGAGAGGTTGTTGATTTGTTTGGATTTGCCAGCATTCTTAAATGGACTTCTAAAAGTTGGATATAGTACTTTGTGTTCTTGCGAGTGTTCAGCACAGCAGCCCTGGGAGGGAGCGAACCAGCCTTGTGCAGGTAAAGGGAAGGAGAAAAGAAGGAAAGACACAGCTTACGCAGTGGAGACGTACCTTAGAAATCTTCTAAAGAGTCTCGTGCCCACTGTAGACCAGTATGAGTGACAAGATCCCATGTTTGGAAAAGCGAACTACCCAAGAGCATGATGGGAAGGATAGCTACCCACGAGACCATCAGCACTTGGTTGTCGCCCATTGGCGGTCACTTCATACACTGTTCTGCTTCTTTTTTACCTGATTGTATATGTTGCATGAGTTTTGTTCCTCAGCAGGTACTCCCCACTAGTAGGTAAGCTCATCAAGGGTCACCAGCCCCCTGCAAGCTGAGCAGTGCAGTTTAGGGGGGCCCTTAGCTGGGGCTGGAGGTGGGAAGGGGCTGGCACGAACGAGCAGTCTGTAGATATTTGCCATGTTCCAGGTTAATCTTCAGCCGGACTACACGGCTTCTGTAGGGCATAAAGTTGGGGGCGGGGAGGGGGGAGGCTGGGAGAGCAGCTGGTCACTGGGCTAGAAAAGGGGCAGCAGAGCCCCAGAGACCATCTCCTCCCCCACGGACACTCTGGCTCCAGATGTGCTCACAGACGCTTCATTCCTCCAAAATTCCAACTCTTTCAACACCTGGGGAAAGCCGAGGCTGACCAGGCTGCCTCCGTGACTTGGCAGACACTGCCATCCTGAACAGAGTGGCCAACAGCCTGCTGTGGGCGTGGCCCAGTCCAGAGCTCTGCCTCCCCTCTCGTTTCAGTACATCCCTTTGCCAGTGCTGTATGGAGTCTTCCTCTACATGGGTGTGGCCTCCCTGAATGGCATCCAGGTAAGGACCCTTAGGTCCTTAGGTCCTCAGTTTACAGATGAAGAAACTGAGGTTCAGAACTCAAAACCCAGATCACGCTGATTCCTATGAGCATTTCACTACCACTCTCTGTTTGCTAAGGCAAGCTGTACAGAAGAAAACATTTTGCTATTTACCATGATATACCAGATAGCTTGTGTTGCTTTCAAGTTGCATTTTCCTTGAAAGTGGAGTGTTTACTGGGGCCTGAACCAGGGCTTTACCCCTCCCCAAGAGCTCAGCAGCCCCCCATAAAATCTCATTATACCTCCTCCTAGACCTCCATTCCCCCTCCTTTGCATCCTCGAGACCTGACCAGGGGCTCCCCTCAATGAGACCCTGCTGTGGCACCCATTCTACCAGATCCAAGCCCCCAGCAGGGCCAGCAGGGTCTCCAAGGCCTGGCTGAGACTCACACTGTCCTCACCAGTTCTGGGATCGCTGCAAACTCTTCCTGATGCCCGCCAAGCACCAGCCAGACCATGCCTTCCTGCGGCACGTGCCGCTGCGCCGGATCCACCTCTTCACCCTGGTGCAGATACTCTGCTTGGCTGTGCTCTGGATCCTCAAGTCCACAGTGGCCGCCATCATCTTCCCAGTCATGGTAAGATGGGCACAGGCTTCTCCCTCCTTGTTCTGCAGGTTCAGCCAGGGAAGGTGTCCACGGGGAGACCCACCCTAGTCTCCTCCACAATGGCCTCTCTTGGGGTCACAAAGGCAGGCACAGATCAAGATTCGGGTTGTGACTCCAGGCCAGATGGAGCTAGGGGGTTGATGGTGGAATGGAGAGGCTTAGAGGGGGCACAGGTTGTGTGTGGTGGGTGGATACTGTAGTGACAATCCACACGCCTGCCTCCACCCAGCTCAGGTCAGGGCGGCTCAGTGAGAATGCAAAAGCCACCCAAACTCCCCTTCTCTGTGGTGTGATGGAGCTGGGCAAATTCAACAAGGAGACTGAGTGCCCCACTGCCAAAATTCAAACCAAGTGCAGAAGTAGATCTATGCTAAGTATATACCTTTCAATAAAATTGAATTTGAAAAATGAATGGGGGGATGGGATAGGGAGAGCTAGAATCAGAGATTTAGAACTTCAAATTTTAATGTCATTAACATGTCATTGTTTGGAGAGGCTGGGGAAAGTATGTGAGAATTCTTTGGCTATTCTTGAAATTGTGGGTAAGTTTTAAATTATTCCAAAATTAAAAGTGAAAAGAAGAAAAGCCCACAACATGTATCTGTCCCCATGGGAAGCAGTGGGCTCTGCCCCTGCCGGGGCCTGGGAAATAGAGGGGGTTACTATGGGCTAATGCTTTGGGGAAGCCCTGGGTGGGCCCCAAAGCCTGCAGGGCTGGATTAGGGGCCAAATTGAGGACACAGAGTAGATCGGAAATATCCTGAGGGCTCTGAGTCAGTGCTTCTTGACCCTGGCTGCTCATAAGAGTCACTTGGGAACTTTATAAAAGTACATGTGGGCCTCACCCACAGATTGATTAAGACAGAACCTCAGAAAAACCCAGGCATTGGTGTTTGTAGTAAGTTTACAAGTAAGCATAAATCTGCATCCAAGGTTGAAAACCACAACTCCAGGGAATGTGAAATGGATCCTCTCCAACAGTGGGGAGTTCAGGGGTGATGCTGCGTGCTGAATCACCCCTGAACTGGAGAAGTGTTGAGAAGGTTCCAAAGATACCAGCAAAAGTCCCTGAACTGACTGAGGGAGGGAAAAAAAAAAATGCTGGAGTTTGGGGCCTTGAACCCATGGTTTTCTCTGAACTCTCACCACAGATCCTGGGTCTCATCATTGTTCGAAGGCTTCTGGACCTCATCTTTTCCCAGCATGACCTGGCCTGGATTGACAACATCCTCCCAGAGAAGGAGAAAAAGGAGGCAGATAAGAAGAAGAGAAGGAAATGGGCCCATGAAGACAGTGACGAGGAGGTGGGGAGGATGGGAGGCCTCAGCTGATGGGAGGGATCAAGACCCTCCCTCCACCTCTGCCATGGCCAGGGAGGGGTGGCTTCTCAGGTATCCAGGGGGCACTGCCCGGGCCCAGCCTTGGTCTGATGTGCTGAGATCACGTCTGTTTCTGTGAATACCATTATCGTAGGCCAGAATGTATGAGCCCCCTCACCCAGGGAAAAGGTTGGCCAGGCCCACTGTCTCCAATTTCTGTGGGCCCCTGGGCTCATTGTAACAGCAGTATAGGCCCCAGAGGGGACAGTGCAGAAGCCTCGGCTCCATCATCAAGGTTATGACAACTGACCTCCAAAGGACAGAGCAGGCCTGGCGGGGAGGGTGCTAATGGGGACTCACTAGTAGACTGGATTCCTGGACAAGTGGGAAGATTGGGGCCGAGTCTTGCTTGGAGCTGTCCCTAGGGTCCTGGGGAGGGAGGTGGGGGAAGAGGCACAGGTCCTCACTGAAAGAGTGACCAATTCCCCAAATGTCTGGGACCTCTCAGTTGCCCCATCAGCCCCTCCCTTCTCCCATGTTCCTCCCCATCTCACCCTAAAACAGGGAGTCAACAGACAAGAAGCCAGTCCCGAATTTATAGTAAATCACAAAATATTTGTGGATAAGATTGTCTACTTCAAGTTTTCATTACAAATGATGAAACTGTCCCCAAAATGGAAGTGATTCACCCAAAATGGTCATGTCTAGGAGGGAATAAGAAAACCATTCCCCACTTTGGATCTGATCATTTCCCATATACTGAGCTGCCCATGCCATTCCTAATAACCATGTCTGGCTCCCATCCTTCCCAGTCTGACCCAAACCCATATCCCTGCCTCCACCATCAACTATTCTAGCATTCTTGCCTTTTGCAGATCAAAGTTGCTCATAGGCAAGCCCTTGCTGACTGACTAGTGACAATCAAACTGCCTTCTGATGATAGTGATAGGCCCAAACTCCCCTGGTCCTTGATTACTGTCCTCTTCCAGGAAGGTAAGAGGCCCATAATCCCTGTCCACATGTTTTTCATTGATTTCCCGCCCCCCTCCAAAGGGCTGTGCTGCACAGCTTACAGGGCCTCGGCTCCCCGACCAGGGAATTGAACCCGGGTCACAGCAGTGAAAGCTCAGAATCCTAACCACTAGGCCACCAAGGAACTCCCCTTTGTGAATGAGTTAGATGATTTGAAAGTTAGGTTCTGCAAACAAAGAAGCCGAGAGTCTAAGTGCCTTTTAAAGACAAATATTCTTTCATTGATTCATTCAATAAATATTTGAGTGCCTACCACATGCCAGGAACTATTTCAGGGGAGGGAAAAAAGCTTCCTTTATATATGCAAAGGAAAACTGGGATCCAATTTACATAAATTCATTTTACACACATCTTCACAATTGGTGTGAGGTTCACTCCCAAATGACTGTTATCATGACAGTTGAAACAGTTCTAATGAGTAACATTCCTGCAAGAGTAGTGTCCTCTCCAGTGTCCTCAGTGGGCCCCAGGGTATTTGCAGTACCCACCACCTGTCTGGGTGTGAAGAGGATGGTGATTTGCACACTGCAGATGCATGTGTTTTCCATCCTGGCAAGAAAGCCAACACTGTTGTACTGGTGGTGTTTATCAGCTCTTCCCACTGTTGCTCTCCAGCCCCAGTTCCCTCCTCCCTCAGTTATAAAGATTCCCATGGAAAGTGTCCAATCAGATCCCCAAAACAGTATCCACTGCATTCAGTTCAGTTCAGACAGTCACTCAGTCGTGTCCAACTCTTTGCGACCCCATGAATCGCAGCACGCCAGACCTCCCTGTCCATCACCAACTCCCAGAGTTCACTCAGACTCATGCACAGCGAGTTGGTGATGCCATCCAGCCATCTCATCCTCTGTCGTCCCCTTCTCCTCCTGCCCCCAATCCCTCCCAGCATCAGAGTCTTTTCCAGTGAGTCAGCTCGTCGCATGAAGTGGCCAAAGTATTGGAGTTTCAGCCTCAGCATCAGTCCTTCCAATGAACATCCAGTACTGGTCTCCTTTAGGATGGACTGGTTGGATCTCCTTGCAGTCCAGGCAACAGTTAAAAAGCATCAATTCTTCAGCACTCAGCTTTCTTCACAGTCCAACTCTCACATCCATACATGACCACTGGAAAAACCATAGCCTTGACTAGATGAACATTTGTTGGCAAAGTAATATCTCTGCTTTTTAATGTGCTATCTAGGTCGATCATAACTTTCCTTCCAAGGAGTAAGCGTCTTTTAATTTCATGGCTGCAATCACCATCTGCAGTGATTTTGGAGCCCCAAAAAATAAAGCCTGACACTGTTTCCACTGTTTCCCCATCTATTTCCCATGAAGTGATGGGACCAGATGCCATGATCTTCGTTTTCTGAATGTTGAGCTTTAAGCCAATTTTTTCACTCTCCTCTTTCACCTTCATCAAGAGGCTTTTTAGTTCCTCTTCACTTACTGCCATAAGGGTGGTGTCATCTGCATATCTGAGGTTATTGATGTTTCTCCTGCCAATCTTGATTCCAGTTTGTGCTTCTTCCAGCCCAGCGTTTCTCATGATGTACTCTGCATAGAAGTTAAATAAGCAGGGTGACAATATACAGCCTTGACGTACTCCTTTTCCTATTTGGAACCAG
>NW_011495064.1:11139250-11139567 GCF_000754665.1 Bison bison bison
AATAGATGTTTTTCTGGAACTCTCTTGCTTTTTTGATGATCCAGCGGATGTTGGCAATTTGATCTCTGGTTCCTCTGCCTTTTGTAAAACCAGCTTGAACATCTGGAAGTTCACGGTTCACATATTGCTGAAGCCTGGCTTGGAGAATTTTGAGCATTACTTTACTAGCGTGTGAGATAGTGCAATTGTGCGGTAGTTTGAGCATTCTTTGGCATTGCCTTTCTTTGGGATTGGAATGAAAACTGACCTTTTCCAGTCCTGTGGCCACTGCTGAGTTTTCCAAATTTGCT
Organism: Bison bison bison; assembly: GCF_000754665.1. Classification (NCBI taxonomy): domain Eukaryota; kingdom Metazoa; phylum Chordata; class Mammalia; order Artiodactyla; family Bovidae; genus Bison; species Bison bison. The sequence goes on from NW_011495064.1 coordinate 11,139,541, forward strand.
GGCATATTGAGTGCAGCACTTTCACAG
>NW_011495064.1:11139667-11146585 GCF_000754665.1 Bison bison bison
AAAGCAGAAATAGATGTTTTTCTGGAACTCTCTTGCTTTTTTGATGATCCAGCGGATGTTGGCAATTTGATCTCTGGTTCCTCTGCCTTTTGTAAAACCAGCTTGAACAACTGGAAGTTCACGGTTCACATATTGCTGAAGCCTGGCTTGGAGAATTTTGAGCATTACTTTACTAGCGTGTGAGATAGTGCAATTGTGCGGTAGTTTGAGCATTCTTTGGCATTGCCTTTCTTTGGGATTGGAATGAAAACTGACCTTTTCCAGTCCTGTGGCCACTGCTGAGTTTTCCAAATTTGCTGGCATATTGAGTGCAGCACTTTCACAGCATCATCTTTCAGGATTTGAAATAGCTCAACTGGAATTCCATCACCTCCACTAGCTTTGTTCGTAGTGATGCTTCCTAAGGCCCACTTGACTTCACCTTCCAGGATGTCTGGCTCCAGGTGAGTGATCACACCATGGTGATTATCTGGGTCGTGAAGCTCTTTTTTGTACAGCTCTTCTGTGTGTTCTGCATTAACAGTAAATAAAACACATTGTGTCTCTCCCTTCCTACTTACTACTAATCCTCTACCTCTTCCTCAAGGAATTTTCACTTTTAACTCAGATCTGTTGGTCTTAGGACTCCTGTGCTAGGCAGAATTCAAAAAGAACTGGGCTATAAGAATTGGGACTCCAACCATATGGAAGCCCCAAATCAGAGTGTATAGATTTCAGTGGTCTTCACTTTAGTGTGGGCAAACCCCCTCTTTCCGTCCTTACCCCTTGTGCCCCCAGTTGCCCATGGCACCACCTGCCCCCTCTTGCATTGTTTCAGATGCACTAATCCAAACATGGCCTGTTGAGCCTCGCATGTTGCCTGTGATTGTTGAAATGACTGAGAGCTCAAATCCCAGCTGAGCTGCTCCTCTAGGAGAGCAAGTAGCATCACACTAGGATTATGAATTAGTCAAGGTCCTAGGGCTTGCTCCCCGAGGTTCTGAATGAGTGACAAACACCTTCCACATGTTGAAAGGGAACCTGCCCCAGAAGGACTAGATGTGGCTTACGAAGACCCTGGGGGATTTTTTTTTTTGCCGTCTTTACCTACTCCCAGCCTCAGCTTCCTATCGGTGGACAGTCCTGTCATCAAGACAACACAGTCTATCCTGGGCGTAGTCTGAAAGATCCCAACATGAGTCCTGACCCTGGTGCCCCTAAGGGCTTGCCACTTTCCCATTTTAGGCATCCTGCCAGCCCCCACAAGGGCCTTCCAGCAAAGGGGCTTCCCCTTATATTCTCCCACAGAGGTACTTCTTCCTTGTGAATTTCCCACTCTCCTTCTCCTTTCCTCTTGTATACATCCATCTCCCTTCCTCATTTTCCCCTGGCCCCTGCCATGCCTCCCACCTACCTCTGGGAGAAGGAATAACTGAAGCGGAAGCCACCCACCTCCGGGGTCCCTGTATCATCTGGTGTAGCACTGGCCACGGGGTTAGAGAACAGAAAGGAGAGGAAATGGGTGAGGGAAGCACTGGAGAAAGAGTATTCTCCAGAATAGTTCTCAAACCTGCTCTACATCTGACACTTTAATTTTCCTGCCAGGACAAAGATCTTCCAGTTGGAGTTACTCACTCTGATTCTTCCTTCAGTGATTCAGAACTTGACCGAAGGTAATAGCCATGAGACAGACTCTTTGGGTGTTAGATAAGAGAATAAGCAATGGCTTGAATGCCTAGGATTTCTCAAGCCAGTGTCTCAGTAAAAGGCCTCTGCTGCTCCACCTCAGGACACAAAGGCGCAGACCTCATGAAGTATCAAATAACAAGTCTGTCCTCTTACTGATGTAATGTGATGACTACACACGAGGGTATTCGTGTTTGGTAAAGGAAATTATTATAAAATATGAAGTAGAATGAAAATTGAAAGTAAATACTGAAAAAAAGACAATAGAAACTAGACATGATTTAAGTATATATTACTGAAAGCCGGGATACGTGAACTTTAAGGATCAAAACACCAAGCACTTTAATGCTCTGTGGAATAAAACAACAGCATGGTTAATTAGCAAAGGTGAGAAAAGGTATGAGGGAAAACTAAATATCAATGATCGAGTGGAGATAAAAATAGTCAAGAAAGAATTCAAGGCCCAGTTTCCAGCAACTCCCATGCCAACAATGTGATTCCTTGCTGTTTTTAATGAGAAGCCACCCTCAAAAAAGGTGGGACTACTTGATGACTGAAAACAAGGAAAGGGATCAAAAATGGAAACGAGGAATTCAGAGTCAATAGAGTCTGCCTCAGTCATCACTGTGGAAGGTGGTGAGGGCAGTCGTACTCCCACGGTGCACCCTAAACTGGACCGGAGTCACTGTGCTACATCTAACGGGAAAAGCATGGGCTGTCCGACTCCAGATATAGATGGCACACACCCAGAAGATTGTAAGACACGTGTACAAGAGAGTGTAGATCACCTAAGGGATCTTCTGAGTTATAAGTCAAAGCTGTTATCACATTGCCCGGACGAGATTTATCACCAGTACAAGCATTAGGCCCAAGGCCACCATAACCCAGGAGTGTCAAGTCCAAATGACATATGTGCCTGCCATCTCATCCCACTTCCCAAGCCAGGGCTCCTGGGCTCCTCATGCCACTGATCTTAATAAATAAATGTGTTAGGAGAAAAGCACTCTGTCTATCTTGATTTATTTTCATTTTAAAGTAGCCTATACAAAATTGAATCTCCAATTGCTCCAATTTCAGTTAATGGAGAGAGAATTTGGATCAGGATAGAATACCTCCAAAACCCTGTTAAAGGACACAAAGCATAGGACAAGGTCAAAAATGCGGAATATTTCATCAACGGTAATGGTACCTCAACTACACTGGTATTTTACTGAATCTATGAAAGTAGATGGAAGCAAAGATGACTAATAGCAGGATTCCATTTCAGTGAAGAAAAGAAACTCAGCAACATGATCTAGTTTAGCAGATTAGCATCCACGATCTACCAGGCGTGGTGCTTAATCCCTGGGACTAGAGAAAGACAGACATATGAACAAAGATATACACCACCCTGTGCCAAGAACAACGGAGCACACGCAAAAGAAGGGACAGGAATCTAAGGGAGGGATCAACCTTACCCAGAGAATAAATAGGAACGATAAATAGGAGTCCACCGGGTGTGCATAGAAAGGAAAAAAGAGAGAAAAGGCACTGCAGGTGCCGAGAAGAGGCCTGAAATACTGCAGACACAGGGCCAAGAACAGGGCAAACTGCAAGCAGGAGTTCGAGCAGAGAAGGTTCTTGTCTCGCCAGGCTAAGGAGCATGAATTCTCTCCTTTGAACAATGGGGGACCAGTCAGGTTCATGATCCAGAAGTTCCCTCTGGCAACCATGTGGAAAATAGGTTGAAGTAGGGCAAGAGCAGCAACTGTGACAGCTGAAGGCCAAGCAGATAGGATACTGCTAGTTCCTGTGATGTGTTAAGCGATCAACAGCAAAGACAGAACTGTTTGCCCTAGAACCCTGTTCTGGGAGATAGCATTTAAAAACACCATACCCTAGAAAAATCATTCTTCCCTCCTCTCTTTCTCATTCAGCATCACCCTGCACTTCAAAATCTCCTGTCCAGCCTCACCTGCCTTCAACTACTCACAGAGCCCGGTCTTCATGGTGCCACAGGTGAAGATAGAGATGGAGCCAGAGTGTGACTTCACAGACATGGACAGATACGGGAGAGAGGCTGACGGCGAGACCACCCTCTAGGAGGAAGAGCTTCCCCTGGACGGGGCACAGTGAGGGCCTGGCTTAGTCTTCACCGTGAGGGTCTGGGCCAAAACCCTTCACTTTTCAAAGCCTGCTCCTATATTTATCAAGCAGAGAGAGTCATTCTGCCTGATCCATGAAAACTGGAGATCTGTCATGCAAAGCCCTTTCCTTCCCTTTGTAGTTATGAAAATAACTAAAGCTTACTGGTACACGTTATTTTAAAATGCAATCCAGCATAGAAATGATAACATTTCTTTTGAGATGAAAAAAATGCTTGCCTCTCAAAACTGTAGATAAGATAAAGGGGCACTAGTCAGTTTTTATTTAAAACAAATACCAGTTAAAATTTTTTTTAATGCTTAGATTTTAAATTATCTAGATGGTCTTAAAAGAACTGTTAAAATACTTGTACTTCAATAGACCAAGGTTGGAAATTTTGTTTTGCAAATTAAGAAATGCTAAAAAGGTCTTCTTATCTCTCCATCCCATGCAGTTTTCTATGAAGAGTTTGAACCATCTGCATTCTGGGCCTTGTTCCAGCACAGAAGTGTGACTGGGGCTTTCCCAGTTTGACAGCTAGTTCTGAAAGTCTGGCTGTGAAAGAACCAACACATTTGAGTGGATGTTTTAAAAACAGTTAAGTGAAATCTCAAATCACGTGGCAAATCAACCAAATGATCCTTTAAATTAGTATCACTGGTTTTTCAAGTACAGAATCACATTTCTTGATGCATTTGGGTAGCTCTTTCCTGCAAGTTTTCAATGGCCTGATTCCCAAAGTCCAACTAGCATTCACATGAACACTGTATGTTAGGCAAGGCCAATGTGAAATTTTGGAAGATTATAACTCTGTAATACTAGTCACACTAGTACTTTAAGGAATAATTGGAAACAAACTGGGTAGACTAAAACCCATTAATCACAGACCTTGCTTAAGATCAGTCTTTTTATCTTCAATTCACATTGAACAAGCACCAACCATGTTTATTCACCACCTGTGTGTGCCTGACAGCCACAGTGCATCTGACATTTACCTTCTCCAAAACAGCTACGGATTTGAATCTTGTGTAAATTAGTTACTTACCAGACTTACTCAAGATGACAAATGCAGGTGCTTTTTCTTCATTCCTTTCATCTTTTAAAGGTACACATGACACTGGACTCATTAACCAACTTGAGTATGGGGACAGCTAATTGCCTCTGATCCCCAGAGCCAGTACAGTGCCCGGTCCACAGAAAGCTCTCGGTGTTTATGAAATTAAATATCAGAAGTCCCTTCTAGGGATACTGCCACGAGGTAAAACTCTAAACCTCCACCACTTCTACTGAAAGCAACAGAATTACCTGGCCGCTCACTCATCCAGAACCATTGCCTGAGTTTAAGTATAAATTCTTTGTCTTCATCTATACCAATTCTGGGAGAGCTAACAATCTACTCTTAACATTGCAGTTTTAAAACCTGGCTGATTTCCAATAGCACTTTGTCCAAACTGTGTTGTAGAAATGGTATGGATTCAGGATTAAATGTGCTTGATTAATCAAACAAGCTGGAAAGCTAAAATGTTGATTTTTTTTGTTGTAAATTGATCACTGTAATTTTTACCTTGTATGTTATTTGCATTTTGTACACATACACAGGAACATTTTAATTTTAATAGCTTTTAACAGGTTGACATATTGTTACTTCTTCATACAGGTCATACTTTTTTCCACTTGTAACTACAATTCAATAAAACTTAATCCCATTTGCTCATCTTGCTCCACGTTTAATAATTTAGGTGAGTCAGCAGGTATGACGTACAGACAGGAACTATACCTCATTTACAAAAACATTTCTAGAGCTATCACCCCTCTTTATCTCCAGAAAACTATCAAAAGCATAAAGGCAGCAAAGGAACAAGCAGGGGAGAAGGGCGGCTCTGCATTGTTCTCCTTCCTCTCGCTGCCTCAAGCTGCCTGGAGCGGGAGCTGCTCCTGCTTTATGAAAGCCAACTACTCAGCCCTCGAGCAGAAGACACAGGACCCATCCGAGCCGCAAACATGCCTGCCACAGCAAATACCTTCCGATCTGTGCAATCTCATGTTTTAAACACATACACACACAGGAAAAAAATTTATACATATGTGGAGGAGGGGGAGATTTGGCAAAACACATCAAGAAGTCCCGTGTAAATTGAACATATGGTTTAAAATACTCAGAACAAGACTAACCACTGAAATGAAGCTTACAGATGAAACTTCTGGCTTGGGATGTACAATTAAAAGGACTAGGCTGGTTTCTCCACAGCTCTTTAAACCAATTTGTTAAAGTCAAAGGATTGGATGTTACCAAATATAGGAATATTTAAATTGATTACATCCAATGAGAAAAATTAGGCCACAGGAGGATAGTAGCAGAAAGATGAAGTATTTCAGAAACTCTTTCCATATCAAGTCAGAAGTGTTTTATTTAAAAAATCAAAATGATGCAAAAAGTCCCTTAATAAAGTCTGATTAAATTCAGTATTAACTCTCACTATCAAAAATTGATCAAGGAAAGCCAACAGGTGCAGCAGAGAAAAGCTGCCAGCTGTTGACAGTTCTTTGGTGGAAAAGTAAGTTGCATACTTATATATAGCTGCCCTAATGATTATCAAGCCCAAGTTATGTTTTCCAAAAATAGGTTTCAAGATACACTAAAGAAACCATACAGACACCTCTAACAGTATAAAAATTTGACAGTGAAGTTTCAGGATATAGGAAAAGTCAAATATGACAACACACATGAATAATTTATAAAATAAGCCTTTCAATCCTAGAAAAGTAAAATGGGGAGACCCCAAGCGGTAAGGAACATAAAACAAGGGCTAATAGCAAATGGGAAAACCCCAGACATCTTCCCAATGACTGAGTCACAAAATGATAGGGAGACTATCAACATGCAGTTTTCCTTCTTTATCATCAACACATATATAAATTAGGGTAAATTTTTTCCTACTCAATTACCATCATTTCTTTCTTCTTTAACTTTTCCCTAATTTTCTCTAGCAACATTTTTCCTTTGGTTTGACCAGTTGAACTCAAAAGGCTTGGAACCTAAAAGTGAGTATCAACTCATCATTGGAATAGCACTTGGGAAATGCAATCATAGAAAAGCCAAGCTTGGGCAGCATTGGTGGTGTAACGGTG
>NW_011495064.1:11146685-11162162 GCF_000754665.1 Bison bison bison
CGGTGAGCACAGCTGCCTTTCTAAAGAAGACAAATTTCAACTGAAGAGGCCTGACAAAGTTAAGCAGCCATTCTCAGGGGGACAGGGTCCTCCCTGTGAATCTCTAGGGTAATGTTTCTCTTGGTTGGATCACATGACCCAGCATGACAGTGGCATGCTCCCTGGTAGGTTACTGCAGAGCTACGTGTGCAAACACACACTCATTTAAGCTTACAATAAATACAAAGCATTGTTTAAAGCCATGTAAGTAAAGAAAAAATATTGCATGTCTATTGACCTGGTTTTCCTCTTGAACTGGCTTGGAGTGCTGTTCATGACACAGAAGACACAATAGTCAATTACTTGCTACTCCAAGTTCCTTAGACTTCAGTACTTCCTGTTCTTCGAGCCTCAGCACTTTTTTTGCAGCAATAATGGTATTCTTCATCAGCATTGCCACAGTCATGGGACCAACACCCCCAGGGACTGGAGTGATGTAACCTGCTTTCTTCTTGACTCCTACACAGAGATAAGACAGGCAAACTCTTTAATTATGGCAAAGGAACTCTATGTACGTTAACATATCATGGAAGAAACAGTCAAAGAAAAAGCAATAATATACATAAGCATCTCAATAAACCTCAAACTCATTAAAAAAATATCACATCTACAATACCCAAGAACAAGGGCTTTTGAACATATTAACAAAGTAACACACATTTAGGGATTTCCCAGGCGATCCAGTTGTTGGGACTCTGAGCTTCCACTGCAGGGGGTACAGGTTTGATACCTGGTCAGGGAACTAAGGGCTTCCCCGGTGGCTCAGTGGTAAAGAATCTGCCTGAAATGCAGGCAACACAGGAGACTTGAGTTCAATCTCTGGGTCAGAAGATCCCCTGGAGGATGAAACAGCAACCCACTCTGGTGTTCCTACCAGGAAAATCCCATGGAGAGAGGAGACTGGTGGGCTATAGTTTATGAGGTTGCAAAGAGTCAGACATGACTGAGCAACTGAGCACTCACAGGGAACAAAGATCCCACATGCTGTGCAGTGTGGCCAAAAAAAAAAAAACCAATAATAAAATAACATACATATAATAAGCAGAGTTATTCAATGAATATACTTAAATAACCAGCCATACTTTTCCTCCATATTAAATCAATTTAAAAAGAAACATCTCAGTAGCTAACTGTATGGAAGTGTAACTATAATAATAATAAGGATTACTTCAATTAAAACCTGCTTACAATATTTTCTTAATTTTATTCTATTTATTTAACTATACTGTTTGCCCAAAGCACCAAGCAAAGTAATTTTCTGGAAAGTAAAAAGAATTTTTTTAATCCAACCTAAAGAGAAAAATCACTTAGATACCTAGGCTTGGGTCTGACTGCTTGAGAAGAAATAGAAAGCTAGAAATAGAATTATCAGCATAAAATTCAGATAAATTCAGAACTGAAAGGAGAAATCTATCAGGGAATTCCAAAATTTTAGTAATATGGCTTTTTCCTGGACTTTTAATATTGCAAGTCTGAGATCTCTTCTCTCAGTATGAAAATGAGAAGTCTGTAATACTTTTTAGGAAACTCAATGGTTTAGAAAAATCACTTCATTAAATTTTCAGACTCATTAAAAGTCTTGTTTTCATTATAGAATAACCCTAAAGAGAAGAAAGAAATTTCCTGAAAACTTTATATTTGTTCTCCATAATTTGATGATACAAACACCTAAATTCTAGAATGACTATAATTTTTTAAAAGATTTCTCTTAATTATCATGGAAAGCATGATAATAAATGGTAATAATGATAATAATGGTAAAAATGATAATAAATGGTAATAACCAAGGTAATATAAGTATAAAAGTTAAAGAAAAAGTAAATAGTCTGCCCTAATTGTTCAATAAAAGTAGTATTTATTGATTTTTATATTTTAAAAAGTTACCTTCAAAATCCACATCTCCAACCAACTTGGGTTTAGCAGTTATGGGATCTTGAATTCTATTTATTCCCACATCAATGACAGCTGCTCCTTCCTTGATCATATCTGCTGTGATCAGATTTGGAATACCTAAAAAAGGAGATCGGAATGATCAATTTAGTACTGAAAAGAATATCCCACCTGTAAGATTCTTATCAATTTCAAGATACCTGCAAGAATGAATTAGCTTGTTTTATAAAAACTGATAAAAACTATTAACCAGGGAAACAATTAAACTTCATATAGCGAACAGAAATATTTTGAGGCTGTAGAAATAACATTTATCCATCAAATATATAATAGAAAGCCAGAAATCGGTATTCCAACCACAACTCTCATCTTTGTAAGCAGCTTTGACATTATGGTCAAACCTAGGGGAATACAGAATAAAACGACAGGGCAGCAGGCAAATTCGAAGATAAGAGGTCCATCTTCCTTTTCTGAGCAAGGTACTTCCACCCCCTCCCTGGTGCTCTTACCTGCAGCGGAGATCACAATATCTGCAAGAGCTGTATGTTTCTTTAGCTCCTCCTTAGGAGTGTATCGATGAGATATTGTGACAGTGGCATCGCCTATGAGTTAAAAAACAGATGTCTTGATTTCTGAATCAAAGCTAGGAATGGATTAGATCTCAATTAGGCAAACCATGCCAGAAATTCAAGACCTCTGAAAAAATAATTGACAAATCTTACACTATACTTTCTGGGCAGCCAATTGTCATTAAAAAATAACAATAAAACTAATACTCAATTTCTTGTAACTTTTACCTGTTGGTCCTAGCTCTACCCTTTGGAGTCATATATCATTAGATTTATTCCTTATCCCTTTTAACAGTCTTTCTAAACAAAATGTCACTAGAATTACTCAAGGATTTTTCTTAAAAGTGTGCTGAAAGATATGTGGAAATATTTAGTTCTGATATATTTTATCTCTGATATAATCATGTATGGTCATATTATGATAATCATATAACTTTGATTTGAGAGTTTTTCTCAAATTAACAGAATTTGACATAATGATGACACATTACAGTCATATGAATTCAATCCTTTGCAATGGTCTAAGATATTTTTTTCCTATCAAATGGCACAGATGAGGATACTAATTTTGAATAAGTTATACTTCTTAACTCCAACTATCAAAGCCATAACTGAAAATTCTAATTGTCTATAACCATGCTTCCACTCAAAACTCAAATTTCTGAGACATATCTACTTCTGAACTAGTTCCATACTGCTGCTGCTGCTAAGTTGCTTCAGTCGTGTCCAACTCTGTGCGACCCCATAGACAGCAGCCCATCAGGTTCCCCCATCCCTGGGATTCTCCAGGCAAGAATACTGGAGTGGGCTGCCATTTCCTTCTCCAATGCATGAAAGCGAAAAGTGAAAGTGAAGTCGCTCAGTCGTGCCTGACTCTTAGCGACCCCATGGACCGCAGCCTACCAGGCTCCTCCGTCCATGGGCGTTTCCAGGCAAGAGTACTGGAGTGGGGTGCCATACTAGTGAATATTAAATTAACTCTCGAGTAACACTGAGTACATCTTCCTCCACAAAGATTACTCCCAAAGTACCTATTAACAAAACTATAACAAAGACAAATAAAGCTTAACAAACACTTCCAAGCATCCACAGGGCAGTCTCTCTCACAAGGGAGAGGAGGACACCCTCCCGAGAGCAATATTCTTACCTCCGGGCCGTTCATGTGCCCCATCTGTGTGCAGCAACATTGCAATGGGCATGCCAACATTTTTTGACCTTCCGGCCACAACCACATTCTTCCCTAGGGTTGGAATGCCTATGAAAAATGAATATATTTGCGTTTCACACAGTGCCAGATTATCTTAGAGCACCTAAGAAAAAGGAAGACTGACACCTTAGGATGTGACTCTAATTGTGATAATGAAGGAAATCATCAGCTTATTGACTCATCCGTCAACTGAACCATCACTTGCTACACACAGTGAAAGCTGAAAGGAAACACGAGCTGCAAAGTGTTATACGAATGTGCACCATCACCACTATCAAAGCTTAAGTTTCCTTCAGAGTTTTCTGGATGAAGCAGCAAAAACAGTTGCAGGCAATTGCTAAGGGAGTTAGGCTCTGGGGAGTAGGACTAGATGATCTGAGGGGGGGTTTCCACTGTTTGTTCTGTAGGAATTTTTACCATTTCGTAAGTATGTTTTGATAATACTGAGATGGAGATACCTACCAGTTCGCTTAATTATTTCCCACACACCCCATGGAGTAGCCGGTAACATGGAACACTGGTCCAAACACATTCGCCCTACATTAATTACATGAAAGCCATCGACATCTTTGTCTGGAGAAACAGCATTGCAGACCTTTCTCTCATCGATGTGCTCTGAAAAAGAAATCAGAGCAGTGGTCAAGTCACTGTTGCATAGTTAGCACTGCTTGACTCCAGCGTACTCGAAACCCAGTCCCCTTCTATAACTCACCCCACAACTTATTCATCTGTGCGTTGGGAACACACAGCAAGCAAAGCCAAATGCCAAGACCAAACCAGTGTCCTCTTGTCCTCTCCAAACCACTTCCCTCCACTGTCCTTTGTATTAAGACCTCAATACCAAGTCAGGGAGTAATTGGTATTCTGAGTAGGTCGGTCCCATATCTAACAACATACTCACTCTCTTGAGTTTACCTCCCCTTTCTTTAAGACAAATACATATGAGGAGCCAATTGTATAAACTAAACAAGCCTCTCCATGCCTCAGAGATCATTTTAAATAGAGCTATGTAAATCTCACCTGGAAGAGGCAGCTGAACAAGGAGGCCGTCTACATTATCATCATTATTTAGTTTATTGATCAAATTCAACAGTTCTTCCTCTGAAATGGAAGCTGGTTTCAGAATGGTCTCACTGTTGATTCCTATAAAAAATTTTCAAGGTTAAAAAAAAAAAATAGACTATGGAAGATGGCGGAGGAGGAGAACACACAGCTCACGTCTCCTCACGCTGTGTCAGAGGTGCGTCGGAGAAGTTCTTCTGGAGCGCGTGCTGGGCACTGGCAGAGGGCCTCGGACACCTAGGGGGATGGGAGGAGTCCCAGCGCAATCTTTATTTCAGAAAGAAAAAAATTTTTTTTTCTTTTCTGTTTAGTGTCCTTCCCAGGTAGGGTGTGGGAAGGAAGTGGGGAACAGTGGAGGCAGGACAGGACCAGCACCCCTGGGGGAAGCTGGGGGAGAGGAAGCAATCCCACACTCAGGGAAGCATCCTCACAGTGGGGGGTCAGCAGGGAAAGGCAAGGATCTTAGGGGGACCTCAGGATGAGAGGGGAACGCAGCAGCCAGTGTGTGGGGGGCAGGATGGAGTGGAGCCTGTGCATACAGTCCATGCCGCAGCCCTTCACACCCCAGTCTGTGTGTCTCATGGTGGGGAGGAGGGCTGGGTGCTGCAGAGTGGGATTTGGGGAGTGGATCCGGGGAGGGGACAGCAGTTGGTGGTAAGGGGATGGCCTGGGGTGTTGGTGGGAGGAGGGTCTTGGACCACAATGGGAGCAAGGCACCATTGTTGAGTGGCACATGAAGGGTGGGGCCACCACGGCAGAACCTTTCCCGGCCCACCAACCCAGCTTCCTCGGGCAGTAATGGGAGCACACGCCTGCCCAGGAGGTGTGGCAGGCTCGCTCACCTCTCAAGCCACAGTCTCCCCACTCTGCTCAGGCCCTGGCAAGCCTGCTGGGGTTCCAGCCTGAGCCCCACCTTCACCAAGGCCTCCTCTGGCTGCTGGGGTCCCAGTGGACCCAAGCACCACCCCTGCTCAAAGCCTCCGTGAGTCATGGGTCCAGGCAGGCAGAGGGCTGCCCACCTCCAAGGCTTCTTCCAGTTGCTCCAGCCCCTGCGGACATGCCCATGGAAGCCTGTGCTCCAGTCAGCTTGTGCTGACACGTGTGCTCTGGGCCAGCTTCAAGAGCAGACCCTAGTGGAAGGAGCACACACAGAGCTTTTCTTTTAGTTTGTTTTTTTAATTTATTTTTTCTTTTCTGCTTAGCTTTCAGTTTCAGTTCAGTCACTCACTACTGTCCGACACTTTGTGGCCCCATGGACTTCAGCACACCAGGCTTCCCTGTCCATCACCAACTCCTGGAGCTTGCTCAAACTCATGTCCATCAAGTCGATGATGCCATCCAAACATCTCATCCTCTGTCATCCCCTTCTCCTCCTGCCTTCAATCTTTCCCAGCATCAGGGTCTTTTCCAATGAGTCAGTTCTTCGCAGCAGGTGGCCAAAGTATTGGAGTTTCAGCTTCAACATCAGTCCTTCCAATAAATTCAGGACTGATTTCCTTTAGGATTGACTGGTTTGATCTTCTTGCAGTCCAGGGGACTTTCAAGAGCCTTCTCCAACATTACAGTTCAAAAGCATCAATTCTTCGGTGTTCAGCTTTCTTTAAGATCCAACTCTCACATCCATACATGCCTACTGGAAAAACCATAGCTTTGACTAGACGGACCTTTGTCAGCAAAGTAATGTCTCTGCTTTTTAATATGCTGTCTAGGGTTGTCAGTTTTCATTCCAATCCCAAAGAAAGGCAACGCCAAAGAATGCTCAAACTACCGCACAATTGCACTCATCTCACACGCTAGTAAAGTCATGCTAAAAATTCTCCAAGCCAGGCTTCAGCAATATGTGAACCGTGAATTTCCTGATGTTCAAGCTGGTTTTAGAAAAGGCAGAGGAACCAGAGATGAAATTGCCAACATCCGCTGGATCATGGAAAAAGCAAGAGAGCTCCAGAAAAACATCTATTTCTGCTTTGTTGACTATGCCAAAGCCTTTGACTGTGTGGATCACAATAAACTGTGGAAAATTCTTCAAGAGATGGGAATACCAGACCACCTGATTTGCCTCTTGAGAAATTTGTATGCAGGTCAGGAAGCAACAGTTAGAACTGGACATGGAACAACGGACTGGTTCCAAATAGGAAAAGGAGTACGTCAAGGCTGTATATTGTCACCCTGTTTATTTAACTTATATGCAGAGTACATCATGAGAAATGCTGGGCTGGAAGAAGCACAAGCTGGAATCAAGATTGCCAGGAGAAATATCAATAACCTCAGATATGCAGATGACACCACCCTTATGGCAGATAGTGAAGAGGAACTCAAAAGCCTCTTGATGAAAGTGAAAGTCGAGAGTGAAAAAGTTGGCTTAAAGCTCAACATTCAGAAAACGAAGATCATGGCATCCGGTCCCATCACTTCATGGGAAATAGACGGGTTAACAGTGGAAACAGTGTCAGACTTTATTTTTCTGGGCTCCAAAATCACTACAGATGGTGACTGCAGCCATGAAATTAAAAGACGCTTACTCCTTGGAAGGAAAGTTATGACCAGCCTAGATAGCATATTCAAAAGCAGAGACATTACTTTGCCAACAAAAGTTCGTCTAGTCAAGGCTATGGTTTTTCCTGTGGTCATGTATGGATGTGAGAGTTGGACTGTGCAGAAGGCTAAGCACCAAAGAATTGATGCTTTTGAACTGTGGTGTTGGAGAAGACTCTTGAGAGTCCCTTGGACTGCAAGGAGATCCAACCAGTCCATTCTGAAGGAGATCAGCCCTGGGATTTCTTTGGAAGGAATGATGCTAAAGCTGAAACTCCAGTACTTTGGCTACCTCATGCGAAGAGTTGACTCATTGGAAAAGACTCTGATGCTGGGAGGGATTGGGGTCAGGAGGAGAAGGGGATGGCAGAGGATGAGATGGCTGGATGGCATCACTGACTTGATGGACATGAGTCTGAGTGAACTCCGGGAGTTGGTGATGGACAGGGAGGCCTGGCATGCTGCGGTTCATGGGGTCACAAAGAGTCGGACACGACTGAGCGACCGATCTGATCTGATCTGAGGATTGTCATAGCTTTTCTTCCAAGAAGCAAGCATCTTTTAATTTCATGGTTGCAGTTACCATCCAGAGTGATTTTGGAGCCAAAGAAAATAAAGTCTGTCACTGTTTCCATTGTTTCCCTATCTATTTGCCATGAAGTGATGGGACCAGATGCCATGTTCTTACTTTTTTGAATGTCGAGTTTTAAGCCAGCTTTTTCACTCTTGTCTTTCACTTTTCATCAAGAGGCTCTTCAGTTCCTCTTCGCTTTCCACCATAACGGCAGTATCATTTGCATATCTGAGGTTATTGATATTTCTCCCAGCAATCTTGATTCCAGCTTGTGCTTCATCCAGTCTGGCATTTCACAAGATGTACTCTGCATATGAGTTAAGTAAGCAGGGTGACAATATACAGCCTTGTCATACTCCTTTCCCAACTTGGAAACAGTCTCTTGTTTCATGTCTGGTTCTAACTGTTGCTTTTTGACCTGCATACAGATTTCTCAGGAGGCAAGTAAGGTGGTCTGTATAAAAGAGATAATGAATGAGAACCTATTATATAGCACAGGGCTTCCCTAGTGGCTCAGGGGTAAAGAATCCACCTGCCAATGCAGAAGATGTGGGTTTGACACCAGGGTAGGGAAGATCCCCTGGAGAAGAAAATGGCAACCCACTCCAGAATTCTTGACTTGGAAATTCCATGCAGAGAGGAGCCTGGTGTGTTACAGTCCACAGGGTTGCAAAGAGTCGGATACGACTCAGTGACTAAACAACAACAAGAACAACTGTACGGCACAGGAACTCTACTTCATGCTCTGCGTGACCTAAATAGGAAGGAGATCCAAAAAGAGAGGATCTATGTATACATACGACAGCTTTACAAATAGCTGAGGAAAGAAGAGAAGCAAAAAACAAGGGAGGAAGGGAAAGGTATACCAACTAGATGCAGAGTTCCAGAGACCAGCAAGGAGGGACAAGAAGGCCTTCTTCAACGAACAGTGCAAAGAAACAGAGGAAAACAACAGAAAGGGTAAGGCTAGAGATCCCGTCAAGAAAACTAGAAACATCAAAGGAACCTGTCATCCAAAGATGGCCACAATGAAGGACAGAAATGGTAAAGACCCAATAGAAGCAGACGAGATCAAGAAGGGATGGAAAGAATACACTGAAGAATTGTACAATAAAGATCTTAACGACCCAGATAACCACGATGGTGTAGTCTCTCACGCAGAGCCAGATATCCTGGAATGTGAAGTCAAGTGGGCCTTAGGAAGCACTGCTGCCAATAAAACTAATAGAGGTGATGGAAGTCCAGCAGAACTATTTAAAATCCTCAAAGATGATGCTATTAAAGTGCTGCACTCAATATGTCAGCAAATATGGAAAGCCCAGCAGTGGCCACCGACTGGAAAAGATCAATCATCTTCCCAAGAAGGGCAGTACTAAAGAACGTACAAACCACTGGACAATTACACTCATCTCCCATGCTAGTAAGGTTATGCTCAAAATCTTCTAAGCTAGGCTTCAGCACTACATGAAGCGAGAACTTTCAGATGTTCAAGCTGGGTTTAGAAAAGGCAAAGGAACCAGAGATCAAACTGCCAACATTCACTGGATCACAGAGAAAGCAGGGGGATTCCAGAAAAAATCTATCTCTGCTTCATTAACTATGCTAAAGCCTTTGACTGTGTAGATCATAACAAACTGTGAAAAACTCTTAAATGGGAATACCAGAACATCTTACCTGCCTCCTGAGAAATCTGTACCCAGGTCAAGAAGCAACAGTTAGAACCAGACATGGAACAACTGACTGGTTCAGGATTGAGAAAGGAGTATGACAGGCTGTTTATTGTCACCCTGTTTATTTAACTTATACACAGAGTACATCATGCAAAATGCCAGGCTGGATGAAGCACAAGCTGGAATCAAGATTGCTGGGAGAAATATTAACAACCTCAGGCATGTGGATGATACCACTTAAATTGCAGAAAGCAAAGAGGAACTAAGGAGCCTCTTGATGAGGGCGAAGGAGGAGAGGAAAAAAGCCAGCTTAAAACTCAATATTAAAAAAACTAAGATCATGGCATCCAGTCCCATCCCTTCATGGCAAAGAGAAGGGGAGGAGATGGAAGCAGTGACAGATTTCCTCTTCTTGGGCTCTAAAATCACAGTGGATGGTGACTGCAGCCATGAAATTAAAAGACTACTATTTTTTGGCAGGAAAGCTATGACAAACCTAGACAGTGTGTTAAAAAGCAAAGACATCCCTTTGCTGACAAAGGTCTGTAGAGTCAAGGCTATGGTCTTTCCAATAGTCATGAAGAGATGTGAGAGCTGGAAAATAAATAAGGCAGAGCGCCAAAGAACTGATGCCTTCAGAATGTGGTGCTGGAGAAGACTCAAAAGTCCCTTGGAAAACAAGGAAAAAAGACCAGTCAATCTTAAAGGAAATCAACCCTGAATACTCACTGGAAGGACTGATGCTGAAGCTCCAATACTTTGGCCACGTGACGTGAACAGCTGACTCATTGAAAAAGACCCTGATGCTGGAAAAGATTGAGGGCAGGAGGAGAAGAGGGCAAAAGAGGATGAGATGGTTGGATGGCATTACCGATTCAATGGACATGAAACTGGGCAAACTCTGGGAGATGGTGAGGGACAGGGAGGCCTGGAGCGCTGCAGTCCATGGAGTGGCAGAGAGCTGGACACGGCTGGTGACTGAAGAACAGTGACTGATTCACTTTCTTATAAGAAGAAAGAAACACAACACTGTAAAAAGAAGTATACTCCAGTAAAAACTTCTAAAAAATTTTAGGCAAAAGTATTCGAAGAATAAAAGAATAAAATAAAATAGAGGCATTTATTGGGGCAAGGCTACACTGCCTGCCACGCTATCAGCAAGGCTTTTAATCATCACAACCGCCCTGGTAGCTGGAAAGCTTCAACAGGCTCACAGAGGTAACCTTGAGTAACTTCTCAAACAAAACACTAAAAGAGTACTAGCTTGGTACTTTCTATGTATTATTCTACATAATCTTCATTAACCTCATCTTATAGACAAGGCTCAGAGAAACTGAAATATAAGCCAGCTAGTGACAAAGCCAGTCTTTGCAGTTCCAAAGTCCATGTTCTTTCCACTATACCATGCTACCTCCCATTCCAAAGTTTTAGAAAGCCATAGTTTACTAGTTTCTAGATGTTCTAAAGGTTTTACTTTTATAATTTTGTTTATAATTACTCTGGCCATGCTGGGTCTTTGTTACTGCGTGGGCTTTTCTCTAGTTGCGGTCAGTGGGGTCTGCTCTCCAGCTGCAGTGCGCAGGCTCATTGCAACAAGGCTTCCCTTGTGGAGAAGCTCAATAGTTGTGGGGCATGGGCTTAGCAGATCCATGGCACATGGGCTCTTCCCAGATCAGGGACTACACTTGGGTCTCCTGCATTAGCAGGTAGATTCTTCACCACTGAACTACTAGAGAAACCTAAAGGTTTTTCAATGAAGAGGGCAGGAGGCCTCAATCCTCAGTGATAAAGAACAGAGTATGCCAAGGGCTCATGGTGCAGTGGTCTCACAGCCCTTCAGAAGGGTGGGCACACAGTGCTCAGACCACTGACCCACAGAGAAGCAGGCAGGGGCACAGCTGAGCCTACTCACCTCTGATCTGTGGCCACACAGTCTCCAGGACAGTGAGACCTAGAACCCAAACCTCCCATCATTCAGACCTGCTCCTTCTGCATCCAAACCCTCAACCACGGCTAAACTGTATGCTTTAATTGGCTTTGGAACCACTGGTGGAGAAACCACAGCCTATTTCAAAGAAGCCAGAGTCATTTCCTGCAAATCCATGACTATATTCTAGGCCAATTCACTGAGGCCTCCTCAACCAAATGCTCAAATACTTTAGTCACAGACTCACTGCTCAAGGAAAGCAGATGTAAACGGTGTTCAAGGTCACTTATCAAAGTTGGCCTGTAACAGAATTTAGATTACATTCCAGAAGACACCAAGAAACCAACCATATTCCTCCAGTCCTAGTCTATAAACCTCCTTTCTGACAAATACTTGGATTCAGTTGAACGCATTAGCCTCCTCTGTTTGGGTTTTCTAAGCAGAAAAAAGAAACGTAAGTTACAATAGTTTGCCTCCGATTAAATCTCAATTTAACAGTAGTTGGGGTCTGAGAGTGACACATACCCACGCTGGCAGCTGCTCTGGTTTTGTTGAGGACGTAGGACTGACTCGCAGGATTCTCTCCAACCAGAACCACGCTCAGGTGTGGCCGCTTGTTGCCTGACGCCACCCACTCTTCCACCTTCTGCCGCACTTCCTGCTTGATCTGCTCAGCAAGTTTCCTTCCAGAAATGATAACAGCTTCATTTCTGCAGAAGGCAACAGAATCACAAAAACACATGGCTTGAATTTTTGTAAAGAATAAATAAAGACTACGAAAGTGTCATTAAGTACCAATAACTTTGGGTGGAAGGGGAGGAGGAATTGGAAGAAGATGGTCAAAAGGCACAGTGGGCCCTTCTATTTATTCGTTCCCCATTCAAGGATTCACCAACCCACGGGTTGGAAATACTTGGAAGGAAATTCCAAAAAGCAAAACATGAATTTGCCCTGCACCTAGTAACTATTTACATAGCATTTACATTGTATTTACAACTATCTACCCAGCATTTACATGGTATTAGGTATTATAAATAAATAATCTAGAGATGATTTAAAGTATATGGGAGGATAGGTTATATACAAATACCATGCCATTTTTTATAAAGGACTTAGAGCATCTGGGAATTTTGGTATCCTTGGAGTTCCTGAAACAATCCTACTCATATACTGAAGGATAACTGTACAAACTTCTAGTTATAAGATTAACAAGCACTAGGGACATAATGTCGGAGAAGGCAATGGCACCCCACTCCAGTACTCTTGCCTGGAAAATCCCATGGACGGAGGAGCCTGGAAGGCTGCAGTCCATGCAGTCGCTAAGAGTCAGATACAACTGATCGACTTCACTTTCACTTTTCACTTTCATGCATTGGAGAAGGAAATGGCAACCCACTCCAGTGTTCTTGCCTGGAGAATCCCAGGGACGGGGGAGCCTGGTGGGCTGCTGTCTATGGGGTCGCACAGAGTCGGACACGACTGAAGCGACTTAGCAGCAGCAGCAGCAGGGACATAATGTACTATATACAGTGAAGACTTTAGTTAACATTGCTGTATAATATATAGAAAGCTTGCTAAAATAAGAGATCCTAAGAGTTCTCATCACAAGGAGAATTTTTATATTTTTATAACAGTATCTATATGAGGGTTTCTCTGGCGACCAGTGGTTAAGAATCTGCCTTGCAATGCAGGGGACACAGGTTTGATCCCTGGCCCAGAAGATCCGACATGCCACAGGACAGCTGAGCCCATGGGCCACAACAAGACAAAAGCCACCACAATGAGAAGCTGGAGCACCACAACCAGAGAGTAACCCGGCTTGCCAAAACTAGAGAAAGAATGCGCGCAGGAACAAAGACCCAGCACAGCCAAAGATTACATAAATATTTTTAAAAAACATATATCTATATGAAATGATGAATTTTAACTAAACCTACTGTGGTAATCATTTCACAATGTATGTAAATTACACCATCATGCAGTATCCCTTAAACTTACACAGAGATGTATGTCAATTATTAAGTTGCTAAGTCATGTCCGGCTTTTCTGAGACCCCATGGACTGTAGCCCACCAGGCTCCTCTGCTCATGGGTTTTTCCTAGGCAGAATACTGGAGTGGGTTGCCATTTCCTTCTCCAGGGGATCTTCCTGACCCAGGGATCAAACATGCATTTCCTGTATTGCAGGTGGATTCTTCATCACTGAGTTACTAAGGATGTGATGTATGTCAATTACTTCTGAAGAAAACTGGAAAAAAAACTTTCCCAAACTAAAAGTTTAGATTAGACTACGTAGTTCCTAATCGAGGGACAACTAAAATCTGAAGGAGAGGTTCAAGTGGTAAATCTGTGTCCAGCTACATATTTAAGAAAATAAAATTGATTGAAATAATTACTACCATTAATCTAAACTTGGAGAATTTAAGTAACTGATAATTAGTACTTGACATAATGTCATGTCACTAGATGCCATGTTTAGCTCTTCTGAATCCAGAGTCTAGGTTCTTAATGCTATACCATCCTGCCTCCTGATGTCTGACAACTGTAGGAAAAAAAAAATGCCATTAACTTGCAATGTTTTATTTGATCTCTCACCGCTATGATGTTAGTTTGTTCTCTATGCTTATATTCCATTTGTAGTTTATATTTTGCCCGTGTTAGCATCTAGTCAAATGTTTTGAATCATTTCCCAGTTAGTGAATTGGCTTTTAATCTATATGTACTTTTAAATATTTAAATGATGTTATGCAGTTAAACCAATAAACAATATACTGGACAATACCTACTGAAAAATTTCAGGCTAAAATTGAAGAAAATCGGGAAAACCACTAGGCCATCCAGGTATGACCTAAATCAAACCCCTTATGATTATACAATGGAGGTGACAAATAGATTCAAGGGATTAGATCTGGTAGACAGAGTGCCTAAAGAACTATGGATGGAGGTTTAATGTTGTACAGGAGGCAGTGATCAACCATCCCAAAGAAAAAGAAATGCAAGAAGGCAAAGTGGCTGTCTGAGGAGGCTTTACAAATAGCTGAGGAAAGAAGAGAAACAAAAAGCAAGGGAGAAAGGGAAAGATATACCCAACTGAATGCAGAGTTCCAGAGAATAGCAAAGAGAGCTAAGAAAGTCTTCTTAAGTGAACAATGCAAAGAAACAGAGGAAATTAATAGAATAGGAAAGACTAGAGATCTATTCAAGAAAACTAGAGCTACCAAGGGAACATTTCATGCAAAGATGGGCACAATAAAAGACAGAAATGATATGGACTTAACAGAAGCAGAAGATATTAAGAAGAGGTGGCACGTATACACAGAAGAACTATACAAAAAAGGTCTTAATGACCTGGATAAACTGCCATGTTCAATATGTCAGCAAATTTGGAAAACTCAGGAGTGGCCACAGGACTGGAAAAATTAGTTTTCATTCCAATCTCAAAGAAGGTCAACACCAAAGAATGTTCAAACTACCACAAAATTGCATTCATTTCACATGCTAGCAAGGTAACGCTCAAAATCCTTCAAGCCAGGCTTCAGCAGTATGTGAACTGAGAACTTTCAGAGGTACAAGCTGGATTTAGAAAAGGCAGAAGGACCAGAGACCAAATTGCCAACATTTGTTGGATCACAAGAAAGCAAGCAAATTCCAAAAAACATCTATTTCTGCTTCATTGATTATGTACACTAAAGCCTTTGACTGTGTGGATCACTACAATTACAATTGTAATTATAATAATTACAATTACTACTGTGTGGAAAATTCTTCAAGAGATGGGAATACCAGACCACCTGACTTGCCTCCTGAGAGATCTGTATGCAGGTCAAGAAGCAACAGTTAGAACCGGACATGGAACAACAGACTGGTTCCAAATCAGGAAAGGAGTATGTCAAGGCTGTATATTGTCACCCTGCTTCTTTAACTTACATGCAGAGTACATCATGAGAAATGCTGGGCTGGATGATGCACAAGCTGGAATCAAGATTGTTGGGAGAAATATCAACA
>NW_011495064.1:11162284-11167575 GCF_000754665.1 Bison bison bison
GAAGTGGAAACTGACAGATTTTATTTTCTTGGGCTCCAAAATCACTGCAGATGGTGACCGCAGCCATGAAATTAAAAGACACTTGCTCCTTGGAAGAAAAGCTATGATAAACCTAGACAGGATATTAAAAAGCAGAGATGTTACTTTGCCAACAAAGGTCCGTAGTCAAAGCTATGGTTTTTCCAGTAGTCATTTACAGATGTAAAAGTTGGACCATAAAGAAGGCTGAGCGCCGAAGAACTGATGCTTTTGAAATGTGGTGCTGGAGAAGACTCTTGAGAGTCTCTTGGACTGCAAGGAGATCAAACCAGTCAATCCTAAGGGAAATCAACCCTGACTATTCACTGAAAGGACTGCTGCTTGAAGCTAAAGCTCTAATACTTTGGCCACTTAATGGGAAGAGCCGACTCACTGGAAAAGACCCTGATGCTGGGAAAGATTGAGGGCACAAGGAGAAGCATGCGACAGAGGATGACACAGTTAGATGGCATCACCGACTCAATGGACATGAGTCTGAGCAAACTCCAGGAGATGGTGAAGGACAGGGAAGTCTGGCGTGCTGCAGTCCATGGGGTTGCAAAGAATCAGACACAACGACAACTCCTCTCCACAGTTCTTCCTCAAAAAGATTTTTCAGAAGGATAGGGATTGTGGACTTCCCTGGTGGTACAGTGGATAAGAATCCACCTTCCAATGCAGGGGACACAGGTTCAATCCCTGATCCAGGAAAATCCCACATACCTCAGGGCAGCTAAGCCCATGTGGCACAGCTGGGAAGCCATCGCTCTATGGCCTGTGCGCTGCCCCTGCGGAAGCCCGCACACCTAGAGCCCGTGCTCTGCAGCAAGAGAAGCCTGTGCACTGTAACGAAGAGTAGCCCCCACGTGCAGCAGCTAGAGAAAGCCATCACACAGCAAGGAAGACCCGGCACAACCAAAAATTAATCAGTTATTTATTTTAAAAAAGAATCAGGATTGGAAGGGGGACCAGGGAGAATCCATCTCATAGATGGCAGTGTGCTCTACCACAAGACCTCAGTACCCCATCACAGCTGACACACCAGGAGTGAGTATCTGATGCCCAAAACAACAATTTCTAGGCTGGCCTGCAGTCTAGTTGGTGCAAAAGCTTATGCATCAGGAGTAGTGGTAGGGAACTAGATCAGTAAGAGCCTCTCTCTGATCTACATTCACATACTAGAATCACAGGGATGAGAAACTGCTTGTTAGGGGACACTGAGACAACTCAGATCTAGAAGAACCTGTAGTCCCTCAAATATGTTCAAATCTCTGAAAGCCTATCTCTCCCTAATAACAACTGATTATGCAGCTCTTCCTGGGTTCCAATGTGGAAGATTCCTGGCTTTATTTCCACATATATCCATACAGTAAAGTTCACATTACTTCAAGTAGAACAAGAAGGTGTACCTTACGAAAAAGGACCCCCACTGAAAACAAGACTTTCCCTTCAGATTTTTGTCCCCAGTGTCATAAGGAATGCTACAACTCAACACTAATTAAGAACATGATTCTTTGAAACATCGAAACAATCTATTTCCCCTTATAGTGCATATTTTTTTTAACAGCACATATTTAACACTCAGGGATGACATCAAGGTACTGGATATTTTGTATGGTCAGATATAATTAATTCGCCAGGCCACTGTTAAATAAAATGTTAAAGCTCCAACAGTCTAAGTCTTCAGTGCCTGCTTTTAAGTTGCATTGTGATTAAATACCTACTTTAAACCAAGTCTCAGCATCTTAGATGTAATGCAGTAATTTTATATCTAAACCTTATATTAATCTGTATTTCCATCTTTTGAGATAGTAAGATGATATCAACGGACTTCCCTGGTGGTCCTGTGGCTAAGAGGACCCCATACTCCCAATGCAGGGGCCCCGGGTTCTATCCCTGGTCAGGGAACTAGATCCCACATGCCACAACTAAGAGTTTGCGTGCCACAAGTAAGTTCCCATATGTAGCAACTAAGACCTGGAAAATGAATAAATTATTTAAATAAATAAACATGTTTAAAAAATACCACAATATTATAGCAAACCAAATGCTTTTACCTAGATTTTACTTGATGATACTAGTATAGTGTAAAATATATAACAGCATTTCATATATATTCATGGTAATATTAATATTAAGGTAATATTAAACATTAATATTTACAAATCCATTTCAGATTTAGGGTTGAAGCGAACTTCTTCAAAAGGGCTTTGCTGATACAAGTACCCCTGGCAACATTCTTGATCTATGATAATATCGAAAATACCTGTCCTGGGACAGAAATAGAGTGCAAGATTAGTTTAAAAGGGCTTAGGACAGTAATTTATATTGAATGAAATAAGATATAAAGTGCTAAGCATATATATTAACTAAAAATTAATTTCTAACTCTCTTCTGTTGGTTAGATTTACAGAGACACATCTTTAACAATACAATAGAACTGAACTGAACTGAACTGAAGGATCTATAAAAATATTGAGTGAAGTTAGATTTCACTTCACTAAAAAGTTCCTTTTGAAAGCAGTAAACTTAAGAGAAAATGGTAGCAGCACACTGGGACTAAGCATGACACAATAAAGCTAAGGACGAAGGGTCCTGGGAGAAACCAGTGTTCCAAATTTCAGAGGCAAGTTCTGGATGTTATGCCAGATGCTTTACAAAAAGAGTCAAACAGTAACAAGAACCAAAACAAAGCCACAATGCAATAAGTATTGTTCATAATATAATTATTTTAGCCCTCCTCCTTGGACCACAACTCTGCCAAATGTGAAACACAGTCCTATGAGGGCCTCATTACCTAATTTCCCAACTTTTTACTTTTTTTGCTGAAGGGCAGGTAAAGTTACTGCTTCTGCTGCTGCTAAGTCGCTTCAGTTGTGTCCGACCCTGTGCGACCCCATAGACGGCAGCCCACCAGGCTCCCCCATCCCTGGGATTCTCCAGGCAAGAACACTGGAGTGGGTTGCCACTTCCTTCTCCAATGCATGAAAGTGAAAAGTGAAACTGAAGTAGCTCAGTCGTGCCTGACTCTTAGCGACCGAGTGGACTGCAGCCTACCAGGCTCCTCCAGCCATGGGATTTTCCAGGCAAGAGTACTGGAGTGGGGTGCCATTGCCTTCCCCAAAAGTTACTGCTACCCCAGAATAAATGGAAATGGAGACTGAATTAGTCCCACAGGGAATCCAAAATGTATTAACCATATTAGCTAACACTTATTTAGAAGTGGTTGACTAGAAAGGACTGAAGGACTGTCCAAATAAAATTAGAAACCAAAATCCGTCAGTAGCATCTTCACTTTCCCACCCACTCCGGTACTGTTGCCTGGAAAAATGCCATGAATGGATGAGCCTGGTAGGCTGCAGTCCATGGGTTCGCTAAGAGTCGGGCACGACTGAGCAACTTCACTTTCACTTTTCACTTTCATGCATTGGAGAAGGAAATGGCAACCCACTCCAGTGTTCTTGCTTGGAGAATCCCAGGGACGGGGGAGCCTGGTGGGCTGCCGTCTATGGGGTTGCACAGAGTCGGACACGACTGAAGCAACTTAGCAGTACTAGATTTTCCATGAAAAATTAGTATCAGATATAATTTACAATTCATGATCATGACTTATTTTGGAAAGAGTTCTGTTATCTACCAATTAGTCAGCAATGAGTGAACAAAGACACAAAGGGAGATGGAACTCTACGTTTATTAAACACTAGACATTTCAGTTAGAGTTTTACATACATTATTCTCAGTTACTTGGGACTATTATAATAAGCCCATTATACAGAACAAGAAACTGAAACAATAGTAACAAAATTCAAACACAAATTTCTGCCTCCAAAGTTCTTTTCTTTTTTTTCTATACCCCATGGTCTACAATACTATCTAACCATGAAAACTCTCACACTACCCCCACCCATCCACCCAAAGGAACACATGCAGACCTATATTTTTAAAAAGACGTTTTAATTTTACCAACTAGCAGTAATCAAAGCAATACATCAGAACCCTGAATACTAAATGTACTTACTACCTTCAGAGATGTGGAAACCTATTCATCCAGAAAAGTGAAAGGAGGACACCGGTTACTAGACAGTGTGAGCAAACTGTTCCAGTTCTTTAGATTACAAATTAGAAGCTCCTTATAAATCTCTTTTCAATCATGGAAGCGCATGTGGCCAGAACTCAGGAAGGGAGGAAGAGGGAGGAGAACAGGGAATAATAAAACATGGGGCTGGAAAGGCAGATCAGGGTCAGACTAAGAAAATCCTTGAATGTCTCCCCAGAAATCTTCCAACAATGGATTAGAGACTTCCCTGATGGTCCAGTGGCTAGAACTCAGGTCTCCCACTGCAGGGGGTCAGTTCCATCCCTGGTTAGGGAACTAGATCCCACTTGCCGCAACTAAGACCCAGTACAACCAAATAAATTAATATTTTTATGTTAATTAATTAATTTTTGGTTGTGCTGGGTCTTCGTTATTGCCTGAGGGCTTTCTCTGGTTGCGGCAAGTAGGGGCTACTCTTTCTTGCCAAGCGCAGGCTTCTCATTGTGGTGGCTTTTCTTGTGGCCCCAGGAGCACAGGTGGCCAGGGAGCACAGGCTCTAGGGCTTTCGGGCTTCAGTAATTGCAACTGGCAGGCTTAGTATTTGTGGCACGTGGGCTCAGTTGCTCCACCGCATGCGGAATCTTCCCCGACCAGGGATCCAACCTGTGTTCCTTCATTGGCAGGTGGATTCTTATCCACTGTACCACCAGGGAAGTCTCAAATATTTTTTTAATGCATTAATCCCCATTCTGTGGTCCAACAGCACCTTGGAAAACATCTCTAATAGCATTTTTACAGACTTGAAATTACACACTGTTCTGCCCCTTGACAGGTAGGGAAGTTCCACTAAAGAAAGAACCATTTTTTACCATCTTTGAATAATGCACAGCCTAGCACAGTACCTGGATAAAGGGGCTGCTGTTACAAATAAGCTCTAAAGACTGAAAGGAAAGAGGGTGCATAGATTTAGGGAACTGAAATCACAGCTCTCCCTCCCCCCAAAACTCTTCAATCTATGTTTAGAATGGGAATTTGTGGTCCAGAAAGATCATGAAATATTTATAACCTCCCTAAGAAAACTCAGACAGAGCTTTCCCTCTTCTCTTCCCGGGTGTTCACCACCTCAGTTTACTTGATCTGGCACAGACCAACTCCAGGCGGGCTGCAGTCAAAATCCCGGTGACTACTGCACATTTATTATTCTCTCGGGAGGGAAAGGAGCAGCTTGTAGAGCAGC
>NW_011495064.1:11167686-11173608 GCF_000754665.1 Bison bison bison
CACTTACAACTCTTACTCGCGCTCGCCAAAACGTCACGGCTTTCCAGCTCTCGGTTTCACGGCCAAGGTCGGTCCTGGCCGGTGACTTCTATATGCTCCCACGTAAATCGTGGCGTCCCAGAGCCCGCCTGCACCTCTGCTCCACACCGTGGGCCCCGTCCCACCGGCGGACTGGCCTCGAGACAGGGCAACGCCCGGAGCTTTGCCGGAGACCGGCTCCCTCCCGAAAGGCGGGCTCCCGGGCTCAGCCCACACGCAGAGCGAGAGCCCTAGCGGTACGCTGAGGCCAAGCGGGGCTGCCGCGTCGCCCCGCCACACCCCTCTCTGTGGCCACTACCGCCCGGGACCGAGATGCTTCAGAAAGGCGTCCCTAGGCGAGCCGGCGCTCAGCTCCCCTCGGTTTTCCGCGCTCACCCAGCCCGCCGACCCTCTTACCGCACTGCCGAGAGGTGGAAAGGGCGTTGATGGAGGCGGCCACTCTGCGCGGACCGGAGCAGTCGGGTGACCAAAGAGGTTATAAAGGAGGCTGCGGCCATCGTCAGCTCGGGGAAAGATGCGCGCGCTGGCCGCACGGTTATACCGCTGCAGCGTGGCAGGCCTCGCCTCCTGCCGGCACCCATTGGTCCCTGCGCTCTCCACTTGCAGTCTGCTGGGCCGCTGAAGGAGCCAATCGTTGTCTTCCTTTACCTTGGAGAATCCCCTGCGTGACTCTGAAGACTGGAGAGCTTGCCTAGACTGGCTGAGCCAGCCAAGCCCCTGCCAAACCGTTGTCCCGGAAGCCCGGACAAGTCATTCATTCATTGAGCAAATATCTTGAGTGCCTACTGTGTGCCAGACGCTGTTAAGAGTGGATAAAAAGATAGGAAGATGGAATAGCAGCTAGTATATGTAGAAGAAAGGTGCAGTTAGAAAACAACTATTTGGCAAAATCATAGTAAAAATTGAGACTCATCAATGAATGTCAAAACAACTGAAGTTGGGTGAGGAACAAGTGATTTACATATAGTTTTGCTAGATCTTCCAAACAAAAATACAAGATGCCCAATTAAACTTGAGAGGACGAGTCATACTTTACTTTCATCTGGCGACTTCCCTGGTGGTACACTGGTTAAGAGTCTGCCTTCCCTGCAGGGTACCAGGGTTCCATCCCTGGTCCAGGAACTAAGACCCCATGTATGGCAGGACAACTAAGTTCGTGCAGAGCAACTACAGAAGCCTGCCAACTCTGCAAGAAGAGACGCCAACGCAATTAGAGAGTAACCCCCAGCCCACCTCAACAAGAGAAAGCCCTTGCCTAGCAACAAAGACCCAGCAGAGTAAAAAAAAAAAACAAAAAACAGTATTTATCTGTTATCGGAAATTCAGATTAAACTGGGCTTCCTATATTTTATCTGTCTGGCAGCCTTATTTGCATAGTCTCAAAGTATCTCTCCCACAAAGTTTTTTTATTAATAGCAAACGGGGGAAATGGCACATTTACAGTGGAGAAACCTGACAGTCATTACCTTAAACAAGTGATCAAAATTAACACCACCAGTAACAGGACAAGCACACATTATACGCCCTCAGATATGATGCAGTGAGGAGGACACACCACTTTATAAGTCATGGCCAGCCTGAATATTGAATGGGGTGATTTTCTTAAACCACTGAATTCCCTAAACTCATTACAAATTTCTTATTTACACATATAGAGGAGAGATCATAGACCTGGAATGTTAAAACAGTCCAGGAAAAAGCCACAGTCCTGAAATTTTGGAAGGTATTCGTAAATCTAAACCCAAGAATGTATCAGACAAGTCAAAACTGAGAGAGGTTCTACAAGAAAAGCACCCTGTACTCTTCAAAAACGTCAAAGTCATGAAAGACAAAGGATGAGGTGCTTTTCTAGATCAAATGACCCTGAGCATGATAATTAAAGGTAACACGTGATTCCAGCCCCACCCCACCCCCACAATTACTTTTCTTTTTCCTTCATTCTTCTTTTTCTCTCTTTTTTTTTCCTCTAAAGAACATAGCAAACTCCGGGAGATGGTGAAGGATAGGGAAGGCTGGCATGCTGCAGTCCATGGGGTCTCAAAGAGTCAGACACAACTGAGCAACTGAACAATAACCTCGATATTCCACGTTCCAGGGTGTACTAAGGCTTCTACTTTAGCTTCAGATTTTCTTCCTTTCCACTTTCTGTTAGAATCATTAGATGATGAGGGTGGTTCTCTCACCCATGGAGAAACAGAGTGACTCCTAACTTAGTTAATGAACCTCTTCCCTTTAAAGGGATGGGACAATCAGGCACAAACAGCAAGGAATGTAGAAACCATTGGCCACTGATGTTGCACATAAGGCATTCCAGGAAAGTGCACCCCTGCCTCTTCCCTGACACCCCCTCACTCCTTATGATTGCTAAGGTTTCCAATTCTTCAGGTTAAGACTGAAAATGTTGCACTGTTACAGGAAAGGGAACCCTTTCTAGGGCCCCTGTGTGGGCTCTTATCGAATACTCAGAAATTGTCTAAGGAGACACATGTACTGACAAAGCAAGAGACTTTATTGGGAAGTGTCCCCAGTCAGAGAGCTTCAGGATAAGGGAACCCAGGAGAACTGCTTTACCACGAGGCTCACAGTCTTGGGTTTTATGGTGATGGGTTGTCTCTGGCCAATCATTCTGACTCAGGGTCATTCCTGGTAGCACACAAATCGCTCAGCCAAGAGAGATCCAGTGAGAAGATTCTGGGAAACTGGTAGGACATATGGACTAGTGTCTCCCCTTTTGACCTTTCCCGAATTCTTCTGGTTGGTGGTAGCTTGTTAGTTCTAGGTTCCTTACCAGGACCTCCTGTTGTAAGATAACTCATGCAAATGGTTAATGTTGTGTCCAGTCCAGGCAGACAGCTTTTGTCAGTGGCTCCCCTAATAGCACTAGTATCTGTAAGGAATTCTATCAAGTAGCCTGCTACATCAATGACCACCTGAGGCAAGGCATTAGGTATGTAGATGGTATCTCTAGGCAGAGTCACTTTTGGCCTTGGGCCCCATCAGTCTTCTGATTGCAAAACCCTCAATGGCCACGCCCCCCGTGGCTCTCTGGTGTCTGGGGCATTCCCTCTTCCAATGCCCTATAGGGCATGTTTATTGCCATCCTCCCTCTGGTGCCCCTTCTGTTCACACAGGGTACACTGGTCCTATCCAGGTACCCATGGGACTAATGGTCTGCAAGGATCAGATTGGTCCAGAAAAACCAGTTTCCCCTTTGTTGGCCTTTGAGTGATCAAAACCACTGCCATCATCTGGGCCTTTTGCATATTTCTCTGGGTGTGTTCAGTCTTTTCACCATATCCCTATTATTGAAAAACAACTAGGCCAATTGGAAGAAATCGTTCATCAGGAGTCTAAGGATCAGCAGTTGTTTTCTTAATTTTGTGCCTAATGTCTGGGGCACAGTGGGCTATGAAATTCATAGCCAAAAGATTTTGTACCTCGGGGAGGAAGGAGCTTCGTTTGTATGGGATCCTGACCCTGTAGGCTGGGTCAGTTAATATGTCCTCTGTGTCCTTCCTAAAGTTATACCTCTGAGCTACACGTGCCTAAATTCCTTTTGGGTTCCATTGCCAAGATACAAAATTTGAACATCTCACTCCATTTAAATATCCTAACTCATATTGTGGCCAAATCAGATTACATAAGCTAGTAAGTTTTTTCTGTTTTAATTCCTGTTGTCTTAATTTTTCCCAATCCCATCCCAGAGTATATGGCACAGAAGGGACAGGATTGATACAGCCTGACCTGTTTCAGGCCTGAACCTGAGGTGATTTGCTAACTCCTGTGCTATCTATGGAGAAGGCAATGGCACCCCACTCCAGTACTCTTGCCTGGAAAATCCCATGGACAGAGGAGTCTGGTAGGCTGCAGTTCATGGGGTCGCTAAGAGTCGGACACGACTGAGCAACTTCACTTTCACTTTTCACTTTCATGCACTGGAGAAGGAAATGGCAACCCACTCCAGTGTTCTTGCCTGGAGAATCCCAGGGACGGGGGAGCCTGGTGGGCTGTCATCTCTGGGGTCGCACAGAGTCAGACATGACTGAAGCGACTTAGCAGCAGCAGCAGTGCTATCTATAGGTTTCATTCTGCTGTCAAAATTCACCATTTCCTTCCCTGGCAGTCTAGTAATCAGGACTCCACACTTGCAGTGTAGGGGGTGCAGCTTCAGTCCCTGGTTGGGGAACTAAGATCCTGCAAGCTGTGTGGTGTGGCAAAAAAAATCCACCAGGCACTTATGATTTTAGATGTTATCCCTTCCAAGGTAGTCTCCCAACCAGACGTTAGTGCCCAAAAAGTTGTTGCAAAGGAATGGTACAGAAGGTATTACCCGGTGTGGATGATCAGCAGGAGCTGACCTAGCTGCAAGTTGGAAATAAAAGGTCAGCACTTGTCAACAGAGGGCTTCCCAGATGGCACTAGTGGTAAAGAACCCACCTGCCAAAACAGGAGACATAAGAGATGCAGGTTCAAAGCCTAGGTCCAGAAGATTGCCTGGAGGTGGGCATGGCAACCCACTCTAACATTCTTGCCTGGAGAATCCCATGGGCACAGGAGCTTGGGTTACAGTCTGTGGGGTCACAAAGAGTCAGACATAATTGCAGCAACTTAGCACACATGCACTTGTCAACAGAAAGCACATCGTGGTAGCCACACCAGTTTTCTGGGGTTAAGAAAAGAAAGAAATGGAATAGGAATGGACACAGAAGAAAAAGTTCAGAGTCAGAAGAACAGTATAAATTATCAAAACCTCCAGCAACATTTCTGTCCTAGACCTGCTGTTGGATGTGCATAAGCATAGCCATTCCACACCATCTTTCTATAATAAACCATGTTAATTGCCATCATTCCTCTAGTCTGGACCTAGGTTCTGCATTAGAGCCCCAAAGCATTCTGGGTTGACCAGTCTGATAAAAATGGGTACACATCAGCAGAGCATCCTCCCTGGTACACCTGGCTCATGATGTCCCACAAGCCCATCTAGGACCAACCCCTAATTCTCAATATTTTCTTACCTTATCACTGTTCCTTCATGGCTCGCCAGCTGAAAACCTGCAAGCTAGATTGGGGCTTCACCCTAAGGTCTTTTCTCTTTTATTTACTTATTTATTTTTATTTTTGACTGTGCTGGGTCTTCATTGCTGTGTGTGGGCTTTCTCTAGTTTTAGCAAGTAGAGGCTACTCTTCATCGCAGTGTGCGGGCTTCTCATTGTGGGGGCTTCTCGTTTCAGAGCACCGACTCTAGCGTGCACAGGCTTCAGCTGTTGCAGTTCACGGGTTCTAGAACGCAGGCCCAGTAGTTGTGGGGCACTGGCTTAACTGCCTTGCAGCATGTGGAGTCTTTTTGGACCAGAGATTGAACCCATGGCCCCTGCATTGGCAGGCAGGTTCTCAACCGCTGGACCACCAGGAAAGTCCCCCATGGTCCTTTAATTGAGATCACACACCTAGTCTCAGGATCTAATGAAGTTCAGGTTCTTGATGTCTTGGCACAGGACAAATTCAGTGAGACACAAACTGATATGTAAGAAGTGGACTTATTTAGAAAGAAACAGACTCCACAGACAAGGTGTGGGCCATCTCAGAAGGCAAATACAGCATGATTGGTTTTTATGGGCTGGGTAATTTCATAGGCTAATGAGTGAGAGGATTATTCCAACTATTTCAGGGAAGAGGGGGTTTCTAGGAATTGGGGCCGCTTTTGGGCCTCTTACAGTTGGTCTCAGAACTGTCATGGCACCTGTGGATGTGTCACTTGACATCCTAATGTATTACAATGATTGTATAATGAGGATCAAGGTCCATTGGAAGTCAAATCTTCTGCCATCTTGGACCTAGCTGGTTCTAACCAGTTTTTCTCATGGCTTTGGCTATGTCAGGGCT
>NW_011495064.1:11173708-11177170 GCF_000754665.1 Bison bison bison
TATGTCAGGGCTTCCCTGGTGGCTCAATGGTAAAGAAGCCACCTGCCAATGCAGGAGACGGGGATTCGATCCTTGGGTTGGGAAGATACCCTGGAGAAGGAAATGGCAACCCACTCTGGTATTCTTGCCTGGGAAATCCCGTGGACAGAGGAGCCTGATAGCCTACAGTCCACGGGGTTACAAAAGTGTCAGACAAGACTTAGCGACTAAATAACAACAGCAACATGGCTATGTCATTCTTTTAAAGGTTGTGCCGTGCCCCCTTCCCTCCTGTTTCAATATGATGTGGGCTTATTAAACCAAGACCATTCATATCTCCTGACTCATTTCATTTATGCAAGCACAAAGCACCCTTATAACCAAACATCTATTAATAATCCTTCTAATAATAACTAAGCTTTACTGAATACTTGCAATGTGTCAGGCACTGTTTTATGACCTTTGCATATACTATCCTATTTAATTTTCACAATAACCCTATGAAGTAAGTGCCATTATTACCTCCATCTTACAGATAGGGAAAATGAGGCATAGGAAGTTAAAGAACCTGTCCAAGGTCAGGGAGCTAGTAAGGGGAGGGCAGAGACTGAAGCCAGCCAGACTGGCTCTGGAGCCCATGCTTTGCTGTTAGTTACAATTTATTGAGCACTTCTTTGGTGTCAGACACTGGGTTCAGTCTCTTGGACTGCAAGGAGAGCCAACCAGTCCATCCTAAAGGAAATCAGTCCTGAATATTCATTGGAAGGACTGATGCTGAAGCTGAAATTCCAATACTTTGGCCACCTGATGAAAAGAACTGACTCAATGGAAAAGACCCTGGTGCTGGGAAAGATTGACGGCAGGAGGAAAAGGGGACAATAGAGGATGAGATGGTTGGATGGCATTACCGACTCGATGGACATGAGTTTGAGTAAGTTCTGGGAGTTGGAGATGGACAGGGAAGCCTGGCATGCTGCAGTCCATGGGGTTGCAAAGAGTTGGACATGACTGAGCAACTAAACAGAAATGAACTGGGTTCAGAACCATCTTCTTTGATCCCAATAATCCTGTTGGGTACGTATTATGCTGAAAGATGAAAGCACTGAGACTTGGCTCTTGCTTGAAGTCACTCACCAGCAAGATGAGCTAGATGGGCCTGACGTGGAAGCCTTGCCTGTAGCCCTCCACTTCATGTGGCCTGAATATTTAATGAACAGACAAGGAGGAATCCAGACTACACCCAGGCAAAGTAACTTAGAACCATAAAGGGGTGAGAGAGAGCAGTTGGGCAGAGAAGGCCATTGTGGTAGAACCCACAGAGTTGGTAGCTAAACTCTAACAGTGTTCCATGTCTAGAAGGAACCCACAGAGATTATGAACACCAACCCATTCTACCGCCCATCAAACCTCCAGCGTAACTGATTTACCTGAAGAAATCAAGGACTCATTATCATCCCAGAGCAATTTCTAAGTAAGGATTATGCCAGGCATCCCTCGTGATCTGGAACTCATAATGGCACCAGGACAGCCACTACAGTTGTGAAACACTGAAATATTTCTGTATCAGTCAGTGAAACCTGCTCTCCTAAGCACTCTGATTGTCTATCACACCCTAGCTTCTCTCCCTAGGGAAATTAATATTGACACCCAGGCCATGATCCTGCTTTCACAGTAGGCCAGTTTAGAACATGTCTATCCATCTCATATCCCCTGAGTTTTTCCCATCTTGGAACATACTATTTTTTGGCCAATGTACCTTCTATTTTAATACCACTAAAGTAGATAGCACTAAGACAGGCAGCCCAGTCTCTAGAACATTCAACCAGAGAGAGCCGTGACTTTTTTCTTACTCTGAAAGCAATGTGTGTTCTTCATTTAAAACACACACACATATATGCATACACACTGGAAACTACCCAAAAAAAGGCTAAGAAGGGGAGACAAAATAACACTCCAGTACCAATCAGAAACACTCAGGATTAGGTAAATGGCACTGTGCTTGGGTGTAAGGATATTTTTTAAAAGTTGAAAAAGTTGCACACTGATTCTAGCCCAGTGAGGTGGAAGACAAATCATATTAATAGTTGAGTAGGTAAGTGCCAGAGGTTTGCCCAGGGGTCTCACGAAGCTGAGTAGAGGGACAAAGTACTAGGCAAAGTACTATCCTTGCTTTTAGACTGGAGTCACCTTTATGGCCATAGTGAAAGTGTAGCCTTTGGGAAGCAGGCTGAGGAGCATGTTCAGCCTTTTTGAAAGGGCCATAGAGCAGACAGAAAAAAGGAGAGTCTACAACTCACAGGCAGTAATTCACCTCAACTCATAAAAGCTGAAATCTTTGTACAGAAGACTGCACAGAAGGCTTCAGTGATTTACAGGCCCACTTTGCAAATCTCCTTCATGAACCGTTATGGGGTGAAAGGCATCTGGTTAAGGATCCTGTGGCTGGAGAATACCAATCTCAGAATTTCCAGGACTTAGGTTCTTTGTTCAAGTCTTCTCTTTCTTATTGTTGAACTGGGGGTGACTCCTGTAAAGCATTCCAGCTACTGGAGGAGTATGTGGCACCCTGACTATTTCAGAGAAGAGTCTATTCTCACTCTATGATGGATGTGCTCCTTTGACGTTAACCTTCGCTTTTTGTCCCTTTTGTTATTATAATAATACATAATAGCCTGCCTCTTCATACTGTTCATGAAGGGAACCCTGCCCCTCTGCCTGGCTGTAAACTAAGTGTGCCTTTGTTCAGCTCACAGGGAGATGATCTGACCCTGCCACCTGTGAATGACTGTAAGAATGAAGAGATTAACACATCCTCTCCCGGAGGCTGGCCATTCCAGGAGGTATTGGCAAGATAATGGCTTCTACTTTACTTCCTCAACTCGTCCCCATCTCTGTTCTATAAAAGAAAAGCATCCAGACCCCCCACAAGATGGTTACCTTGAAACGTTAGTCTGCCATCTTTTTGGTCAGTTGACTAAAGCCATACTACTTTGCCTCAACAGCTCATCTCTCAGATTTATTGACCTGTTGAGTGGCGAGCAGAGTGAGCTTGGACTTGGGTAACATGAGGAGATGCAATTCAGTTTTCTTCTAATTTCAAAAGGAAGCAAGGGAACCTTATTTGACAGGATAGCAAAGTGGGCAGGGAGTCAGAGTGTGGAGAAAAGGGAACTAAATTTGTAGACAATTAACCATGTGCGAGGAACTGTGCTAGAAACTTCCCCTGTATCTACTCATATAATCCTAATATTTCTGTGATGTCAATATATTATTATCAGATCAGATCAGTCACTCAGTCGTGTCTGACTCTTTGCAACCCCATGAATCGCAGCACGCCAGGCCTCCCTGTCCATCACAAACTCCCAGAGCTCACTCAGACTCACGTCCATCGAGTCAGTGATGCCATCCAGCCATCTCATCCTCTGTTGTCCCCTTCTCCTCCTGACCCCAATCCCTCCCAGCATCAGAGTCTTTTCCAATGAG
>NW_011495064.1:11177270-11183313 GCF_000754665.1 Bison bison bison
TCTCCAACACCACAGTTCAAAAGCATCAATTCTTCAGTGCTCAGCCTTCTTCACAGTCCAACTCTCACATCCACACATGACCACAGGAAAAACCATAGCCTCGATTAGCCGGACCTTTGTTGGCAAAGTAATGTCTCTGCTTTTGAATATGCCATCTAGGTTGGTCATAACTTTCCTTCCAAGGAGTAAGCGTCTTTTAATTTCATGGCTGCAGTCACCATCTGCAGTGATTTTGGAGTCCAGAAAAATAAAGTCTGACACTGTTTCCACCGTTTCCCCATCTATTTCCCATGAAGTGGTGGGACCGGATGCCATGATTTTCGTTTTCTGAATGTTGAGCTTTAAGCCAACTTTCTCACTCTCCACTTTCACCTTCATCAACAGCCTTTTTAGTTCCTCTTCACTATCTGCCATAAGGGTGGTGTCATCTGCATATCTGAGATTATTGATGTTTCTCCCGGCAATCTTGATTCCAGATTGTGTTTCTTCCAGTCCAGCATTTCTCATGATGTACTCTGCATATAAGTTAAA
The DNA here is from genome assembly GCF_000754665.1 of Bison bison bison. Classification (NCBI taxonomy): domain Eukaryota; kingdom Metazoa; phylum Chordata; class Mammalia; order Artiodactyla; family Bovidae; genus Bison; species Bison bison. Next base: position 11,177,802 of record NW_011495064.1, read on the forward strand.
TAAATAGGGTGACAATATACAGCCTTGACGTACTCCTTTTCCTATTTGGAACCAGGCTGTTGTTCCATGTCCAGTTCTAACTGTTGCTTCCTGACCTGCATACAAATTTCTCAAGAGGCAGATCAGGTGGTCTGGTATTCCCATCTCTTTCAAAATTTTCCACAGTTTATTGCAATCCACACAGTCAAAGGCTTTGGCATAGTCAATAAAGATGTTTTTCCAGAAATAGATGTTTTTCTGGAACTCTCTTGCTTTTTCCATGATCCAGCGGATGGTGGCAATTTGATCTCTGGTTCCTCTGCCTTCTCTAAAACCAGCTTGAACATCAGGAAGTTCACGGTTCACATACTGCTGAAATATATATATTATTATACCTATTATAAAAGAAGCAACAAACTCACAAAGTTAGTTTGTCCATGACCACCAGCTAGTAATGGCAGTGCCAGGATTAAACTAGGTCTGTCTCCATCCAAAATTCCTGTTCTTTCATAAAATGTGCCAATCGCAGTTGTGTGAGGTCAGTTTGAAGAGAGGTCATTTGTCAGAATGCAGGGGTCATGTGAGAAGAAGCACATTGACTGAAACCATCCACCCTGGTCAGGCACCATAATAATCATTTGTGTCAATTATTTTACTACAGGAGGTCCTGGTAAGGAACATGGAACTAACAAGTCACCACCGACTGGTAAAGTTCAGGAAAGGTCAAAAGGAGACACCACCTCCCACCTACCAGAATTCTCAGTGGCGTCCATCTTGGCTGAGCAATGCGTAAACCACCAGGAAGGACCCCTGAGTCAGAATGACTGGCCAAAACAACCTGGAAACTAATCCCATTACCATAACACTTGAGACTGCAAGATGTGTGGCAGAGCAGTTCTCCCGGGTTCTGCTAGCCTACTGCTCTAAAGAACCCTGCCCAGTAAAGTCTCTTGCTTTGTCAGCACGTGTGTCTCCTCTGACAATTCTTTCCCAAGTGCTAGACAAGAGCCCACTCTTGGGCCCTGGAAGGGGTTCCCTTTCCTGCAACAGTTGGAAGGGAGCAAGTGGAACAAGGATGGCTGACAAGCTTATGGAACATTTAAGGACATGATCCTCCACAAAGGTTGTATTAGTACTTTATTAGCCTGCCTGCCTGCCTGCCCTCCTGACTTCTTCCTTTTCTTCTCATCTTTTTCCTCCTTTTTCTCTTACTAAATGTTTACCATTTACAAAAGTTTCGTATGATTTTTTAAAGGAGAGAGATGATTTTTAATCACTTTAACCAAAGTGGTTAAAAATTCATGTTTCTGACAGCAGTACTAAAAATTGTTATGGAAAATATTGTTTTCCATTTTTCCCCAGACTTCAGGACTTATTGCCAATTCATCATGTTCTTGTTTATTATCTCCTTATAATTAATTACAAATAAAACATATTTTATCATGAAAACAATTCTACACACTTTCTACTTGTCCTCATTTTATTACATTCAAGATTAAAGGTGGTGGTAATAATGAGGGCGGAGAAGGTGATGGCACCCCACTCCAGTACTCTTGCCTGGAAAATCCCATGGATGGAGGAGCCTGGTGGGCTGCAATCATGGGGTCTCTAAGAGTCAGACACGACTGAGCGACTTCGCTTTCACTTTTCACTTTCATGCACTGGAGAAGGAAATGGCAACCCACTCCAGTGTTCTTGCCTGGAGAATCCCAGGGACGGGGGAGCCTGGTGGCTGCCGTCTATGGGGTCACACAGAGTCGGATACGACTGAAGTGACTTAGCATAGCCTAGCAATAATGAGGGAGATGATTAGCTGCAGACAGCAACATAACTAACAATTAGCACTTACTATGTGCCAGGCATTGTTCTAGATGCTCTATGCTTCATAACTCATTTAATCCCACCATAATCCCATAAAGCAGTATACTGATATTATCCTCATTTTGCAGAAGATGAAACTGAGGTACAGAGTGGTTAATAACTTCCTGAAGATCACACAGCTAGTAAATGGCAAATCTAACTTTCAAATCCATTTTCTTTCTTAAGAAACTAGAAAAATAGCTTTTGAATTTTAGGAGAAAAAAAAAAAAAGATGTCAGCAACACAATCTTTAGTTTCTGAGACTAATAATAATAGCCAAGATATACTAGCACTGTTCTGAGTATTTTACATCTATTGTCCAATCCTCTTATCAGTCCTATTATTGTCCCTATTTTACAGATGAGAAAACTGAGGTACAAAGAGATTAAATAACTTGCCCTAGGTGCACAGCTAGTAAGTGGCAGAGTTAAAATAGCAAACGAAAAGGGCAAAAATATATGAGAAAAGGCATTAAAGATTTTATAGAGTCACTGGGGTCTCTGTGACTGAGGACAATATGACCCAAATTCTTGCCACCATTTCTCACTCAGGAGTACACTTTCAGTGGACTTATGTGAGACCATGTACATGAAATTTTTGAAATTGTAAAGCACTAGAGAATTTAAAGAATCTTTCATGTGATTAAAAAGACTGATGCAAAAAAAGTGCACTTTCAGAGAAGGCTGCTCTTTACTGCAGGACATGCCTGGGTGACAAAGATTTTCATCAGTACATTTGGTTTCTGCATGACTCTCTTCCCCCTCACTGATGGCATTTACACAGCCTCTCACCTAATCACCACAATGGAACGAGAAGATGAAAAAGCACTCAAAAGATTCCCCCAAGGTCACCACATTTATAAACTTTCCCTTTGGTTCTCTTCCTGGAACTTTCAAGATTAGTCATAAGTTGGGATTTCTCTCATCACCTGTGGCCTGAATCCTAAGATAAGAGGTAGCGACAGCTTAGCTACTTCACAGTCTTGTCTTTTTTCATCCACTTGTGACAGGGGCTAAAACACAGGCTGCCAAGAGCACATTCATGCTGGGAGGAGTGGGAACTTGGCTGTGACCAAAGAGGGAAGCCACACTGGCTTGAGCAAGGTTGTGTTCAGGCAAAGCTGGAGTTTACCAAATGATGAGACAGGGCACTTACACAGAATGAAAATGCAAGGTTGCAAATCCTGCCAAGGGAGCTAGAAAGGGGAACTATGTAATGAATAGGGGCGGGCAGGGGAGGTGTGGGAGAGGCTCAGAAAAGGCAATATTGGCTGCGGTATAATTTGCTGCTTAACTTCTGCTTTCAGCATCTGCTGTGACCACATGGTGTGCAGTGATCTCTCTGGCTAACTGAGCCAAAGAAGGAGGAAAACCTCACCAGTATTTGTAAACTATAGACTGTGTCTGAGGGGAGCAAATTACCCTGTAGCAATTAGCAATTTCTATTTCAATACTTTACTCTTTCTCTCTCTCAGAAGTCTTATCATTTTTTTAAACTTTTTTACATTTATATTTTATAATTTTTGAAATTGAAGTGTTATTGCCTTACAATTTTACATCAGTTTCAGGTCGATATTTTTATACATAAATGATCACCACCATAAATCTAGTTACCAAAGTTATTAAAGTACTGTTGACTATATTCCTTATGTCCTACGTTATATCTCTATGACTAAATAAATTATTTTGACTGGAAGTTGGTACCTGTTAATCTTCCTCATCTGTTTCACTCCTCTCCCCCTACCCCCACCCCCAGCCCTGGCAGCCACCAAGTTGCTGTGTATGTGAGTCTGTTTCTCTTTCGTTATGTCTGTTCATTCTGAAATCTTATGTTTGGTCCCTAAGTGGTCTATATTGATGTCCTGGTCAAAGTTTGACCTGGGATGTTTCCCAAATTCTTAAGGCTCCCCCACCTTCCCTCTGCTCTCAAATCTAGCTATCTGGAAAGGTTTTCTAATAAATGGTTGGCTTTTCATAGCCTCAGTGATTCTCCAACTTAGAGAACAATTCCAGGAAAAGGGAGAAAAACTTTCATGAATTTCCTTCTCCTCATGTTGTCTGGAAACATTTTTAACAACAATTACATTAGTTAAATAATACAAATTATTATGAAAGTATACATTTCTAAATGTACTTATGTTTATAGCTTTTAAACAGTTATCAAATCACACAGTTACAAATTAAACACCAACAAAGCTAATAAAGGAAAGTTAATCAAATCAAAATAACATCTGTCGACTAAAAAAAAGGTGCAAAATGTGAGAGCTGCAAGTTCAGTTTTATCTGGGGCAGATGAGGACTGCAGCCCAGGAGACAGCACCTCAGATAGCTCTGAGAAACTGCTCCAAAGAGGCAGCCAGGGAAGGTCAATATCAATATAGGTGGTGAAGGGGGAGTGCAATCAAGCATATATCTTACAAAAGGTTTTTTTGCTAGTCACGAGGAACAGATGTCACTATGAAGGGATTTACTGCTTTTCTAGATATGAAGATATGCAAGGATTGTGAAATCATGATCATGAAACTGATCATGAAATCAGTTCCTGAAAATATCTGACTATCTAAAGACCTGTTCCACCAGTTTTCCTGCCACACAAAGTGCCTCATTCTCCACCCTGAACCCCCTTCAGGGCATGCCAAAGGTCAACAGCTGCAGCAGCGTAGGGTTCAATCCCCTAAGGCAGGTGGCAAATGTCCTTGACAAGTGCCAATTTGTAGATGACACATCATTACTTCACGTGACAGGTAATATTTGGGTGAAATGAAGTCACCTGCAACAAGAATGCAGTAGTGACAGGTACATAACAAACACTTTTGCACTGGGCATCCAGAACCACTATTTGCAGAGCTATCCTTATTCTCCCACAATTATTCTTTTTCTTGATTTCTTCATTCCATGGATTGTCATGTGGCTGTCAGTTGGTACCGAGGCATTGTTTTCACATCGGTTGCTTCTGTTAATGTTTCAGTAGGTCATAACAACTTGGTACTTTGGTGCCAACAAGAGCAAGCACAAACCAAAGGATGCTATGAGAGGATCAAGCAGAAGATCTAAAACATTTTTGTCCAACATGGCAGCCATTAGCCACATGTGGCTTCTGAGCACTTAAAATGTGCCTAGTCCGAACTGAGCTATGTGTAGATGTAAATACATCCATATCATATTTGCAAAACGAAAGTAAAATATCTCACTAAAATGATTAAACTGACTCCATGTTAAAAACAATTATTGTGGATACATTCAGTTCAGTTCAGTTCAGTTCAGTCGCTCAGTCGTGTCCCCTTTGTGACCCCATGAATTATAGCACACCAGGCCTCCCTGTCCATGACCAACTCCCAGAGTTCACTCAAACTCATGTGCATCGAGTTGGTGATGCCATCCACCCATCTCATCCTCTGTCGTCCCCTTGGAGACTAATCCCTCCCTGCATCAGGGTCTTTTCCAATGAGTCAACTTTTCACATGAGGTGGCCAAAGTACTGGAATTTCAGCTTTAGCATCATTCCTTCCAAAGAACACCCAAGACTGATCTCCTTCAGAATGGACTGGTTGGATCTCCTTGCAGTCCAAGGGACTCTCAAGAGTCTTCTCCAACACCACAGTTCAAAAGCATCAATCCTTCAGCACTCAGCTTTCTTCACAGTCCAACTCTCACATCCATACATGACTACTGGA
>NW_011495064.1:11183413-11184094 GCF_000754665.1 Bison bison bison
TCTCACATCCATACATGACTACTGGAAAAACCATAGCCTTGACTAGACAGACCTTTGTTGGCAAAGTAATGCCTCTGCTTTTGAATATGCTATCTAGGTTGGTCATAACTTTCCTTCCAAGGAGTAAGCGTCTTTTAATTTCATGGCTGCAATCACCATCTGCAGTGATTCTGGAGCCCAGAAAAATAAAGTCTGACACTGTTTCCACTGTTTCCCCATCTATTTCCATGAAGTGGTGGGACCGGATGCCATGATCTTCGTTTTCTGAATGTTGAGCTTTAAGCCAATTTTTTCATTCTCCTCTTTCACTTTCATCAAGAGGCTTTTTAGTTCCTCTTCACTTTCTGCCATAAGGTGGTGTCATCTGCATAGCTGAGGTTATTGATATTTCTCCCAGCAATCTTGATTCCAGCTTGTTCTTCTTCCAGCCCAGAATTTCTCATGATGTACTCTGCATATGTTAAATAAGCAGGGTGACAATATACAGCCTTGACATACTCCTTTTCCTATTTGGAACCAGTCTGTTGTTCCATGTCCAGTTCTAACTGTTGCTTCCTGACCTGCATACAGGTTTCTCAAGAGGCAGGTCAGGTGGTCTGGTATTCCCATCTCTTTCAGAATTTTCCACAGTTTATTGTGATCCACATAGTCAAAGGCTTTGGCATAGTCAACAAAGCAGAA
>NW_011495064.1:11185207-11185591 GCF_000754665.1 Bison bison bison
TTTCTCCTTTGCTTTTCACTTCTCTTCTTTTCACAGCTATTTGTAAGGCCTCCCCAGACAGCCATTTTGCTTTTTTGCACTTCTTTTCTATGGGAATGGTCTTGATCCCTGTCTCCTGTACAATGTCATGAACCTCTGTCCATAGTTAGTCAGCCACTCTGTCTATTAGATCTAGTCCCTTAAATCAATTTCTCATTTCCACTGTATAATCATAAGGGATTTGATTTAGGTCATACCTGAATGGTCTAGTGGTTTTCCCTACTTTCTTCAATTTAAGTCTGAATTTGGCAATAAGGAGTTCATGGTCTGAGCCACAGTCAGCTCCTGGTCTTGTTTTTGCTGACTGTATAGAGCTTCTCCATCTTTGGCTGCAAAGAATATAAT
>NW_011495064.1:11185691-11188366 GCF_000754665.1 Bison bison bison
CAAAGAATATAATCAATCTGATTTTGGTGTTGACCATCTGGTGATGTCCATGTATAGAGTCTTCTCCTGTGTTGTTGGAAGAGGGTGTTTGCTATGACCAGTGCGTTCTCTTGGTAAAACTCTATTAGTCTTTGCCCTGCTTCATTCCGTATTCCAAGGCCAAATTTGCCTGTTACTCCAGGTGTTTCTTGACTTCCTACTTTTGCATTCCAGTCCCCTACAATGAAAAGGACATCTTTTGGGGGTGTTAGTTCTAAAAGGTCTTGTAGGTCTTCATAGAACCGTTCAACTTCAGCTTCTTCAGCGTTACTGGTTGGGGCATAGACTTGGATTACTGTGATATTGAATGGTTTGCCTTGGAAACGAACAGAGATTATTCTGTCGTTTTTGAGATTGCATCCAAGTACTGCATTTCGGACTCTTTTGTTGACCATGATTGCTACTCCATTTCTTCTAAGGGATTCCTGCCCACAGTAGTAGATATAATGGTCATCTGAGTTAAATTCACCCATTCCAGTCCATTTTAGTTCGCTAATTCCTAGAATGTCGACGTTCACTCTTGCCATCTCATTTGACCACTTTCAATTTGCCTTGATTCATGAAGAGTCAGACACGACTGAGCGTCTTCACTTTCACTTTTCACTTTCATGCATTGGAGAAGGAAATGGCAACCCACTCCAGTGTTCTTGCCCGGAGAATCCCAGGGACAGGGAAGCCTCGTGGGCTGCCGTCTGTGGGGTCGCACAGAGTCAGACACGACTGAAGTGACTTAGCAGCAGCAGCAGCAGCATGGACCTAACATTCCAGGTTCTTATGCAATATTGCTCTTCACAGCATCAGACCTTGCTTCTATCACCAGTCACATCCACAAGTGAGTATTGTTTTTGCTTTGGCTCCATCCCTTCATTCTTTCTGGAGTTATTTCTCCACTGATCTCCAGTAGAATATTGGGCACCTACTGACCTGGGGAGTTCCTCTTTCAGTGTCCTATCATTTTGCCTTTTCGTACTGTTCATGGGGTTCTCAGGGCAAGAATACTGAAGTGGTTTGCCATTCCCTTCTCCAGTAGACCACATTCTGTCAGACCTCTCCACCATGACCCGCCCATCTTAGGTGGCCCCACATGGCATGGCTTAGTTTCATTGAGTTCAACAAGGCTGTGGTCCATGTGATTAGATTGACTAGTTTTCTGTGAGTATGGTTTCAGTGTGTCTGCCCTCTGATGCCCTCTCGCAACACCTACCATCTCACTTGTGTTTCTCTTACCTTGGACGTGGGGTATCTCTTCACGGCTGCTCCAGCAAAGTGCAGCTGCTGCTCCTTACCTTGGACGAGGGGTATCTCCTCACTGGCCGCCCCTCCTTACCTTGAACGTGGAGTAGCTCCTCTCGGCCCTCCTGCACCTGCGCAGTCACCGCTCCCTGGACGTGGGGTAGCTCCTCTTGGCCGCCGCCCCTGACCTCGGGCGTAGGGTAGCTCCTCTCAGCCACTCTTGCGCCCTCGCAGCCTTGCCCTCTCGGCCGACACCCCTGACCTTGGGTGAGGGGTAGCTCCTCTTGGCCATGCTTCTGTGTGGTCCGTCGCAGCTGGCGCGCTTCTAATGGATACACATTAGGCTAAATAAAATATATTATCGAGATTAATTCCACTCAAATTTTTTAATTTTATTTTTGCCTTCTATATATACATATAATGATATATATATTTTTCTTTCTACTAGAAAATTTAAAATTACATATGTGGCTCAAATTCTATATTCTAGACCACACCTTTCTAGAATAATTGTGTGTGTGTTGAAAGAGAGAATGTGTACAACAAACTGAAAATATCATATCAAAAAATTCTCACAGAAAACACATGGATAATGAAGAAGTTTCCAGGTTAAACCACTGCTCTTCCACTTAATCCTTGCATTCTTTCTCAGCAGCCAAGGTTACAGAACCAGCATGGGAGTTTCCCATGGCTCTCACTCTAGTAGCTTACTGGTAATAATATCTCTGTTGTTTTCCTACATGGTTTCTTTTTTTTTTTTTTAATTTTGTTTTTAAACTTTACAATATTGTATTGGTTCTGCCATATATCGAAATGAATCCCCCACAGGCATACATGTGTTCCCCATCCTGAACCCTCCTCCCTCCTCCCTCCCCATACCATCCCTCTGGGTCGTCCCAGTGCACCAGCCCCAAGCATCCAGTATTGTGCATCGAATCTGGAGTGGCGACTTGTTTCATATATGATATTATACATATTTCAATGCCATTCTCCAAAATCATCTCACCCTCTCCCTCTCCCCCAGAGTCCAAAAGACTGTTCTATACATCAGTGTCTCTTTTGCTGTCTCGTATACAGGGTTATCGTTACCATCTTTCTAAATTCCATATATATGTGTTAGTGTACTGTATTGGTGTTTTTCTTTCTGGCTTACTTCACTCTGTATAATAGGCTCCAGTTTCATCCTCCTCATTAGAACTGATTCAATGTATTCTTTTTAATGGCTGAGCAATATTCCATTGTGTATATGTACCTCAACTTTCTTATCCATTCATCTGCTGATGAACATCTAGGTTGCTTCCATGTCCTGGCTATTATAAACAGTGCTGCGATGAACATTGGGGTACACGTGTCTCTTTCCCTTCTGGTTTCCTCAGTGTGTATGCCCAGCAGTGGGATTGCTG
>NW_011495064.1:11189010-11198316 GCF_000754665.1 Bison bison bison
CCTATCTTCTCCTCTAGGAGTTTTATAGTTTCTGGTCTTACATTTAGATCTTTAATCCATTTTGAGTTTATTTTTGTGTATGGTGTTAGAAAGTGGTCTAGTTTCATTCTTTTACAAGTGGTTGGCCAGTTTTCCCAGAACCACTTGTTAAAGAGATTGTCTTTAATCCATTGTATATTCTTGCCTCCTTTGTCAAAGATAAGGTGTCCATATGTGCGTGGATTTATCTCTGGGCTTTCTATTTTGTTCTATTGATCTATATTTCTGTCTTTGTGCCAGTACCATACTGTCTTGATGACTGTGGCTTTGTAGTAGAGCCTGAAGTCAGGTAGGTTGATTCCTCCAGTTCCATTCTTCTTTCTCAAGATAGCTTTGGCTATTCGAGGTTGTTTGTATTTCCATACAAATTGTGAAATCATTTGTTCCCTACATGGTTTCTTATAAAAAAATATTTGGGGGAAGGATCCAGGCAATTCCATCCCTTCCAGAAAATATGTACCCCCTTACCTGGTTATTTCACTACCATTTGATCAAAGATTGTTCTCCACTGAGGAAACCTGAGGCAGATAAAGAACAACAGAAAACAGCGAGACTGTATTCTTTGGGCAAGCAGATGCAACTACTTCCCAAGGTACACAAGAACTGCTGCAATTCAGGGGCTGTATCAGTTTAAAAAATTGATCTAATATAATATTTATGTACAACAGAAACTAATATGACATTGTAAAATAACTATGCTCCAATAAAAATTAACTTTAAAAAAGTAAAATAATTTTTAGCTGGGAATTCCCTGGTGGTCCAATGGTTAGGACTAAGCACTTTCACTGCTGAGAGCACAGGTTGGATCCCTGGTCGGGGACCTAAGATCCCACAAGCTGTGCAGTGCTGCCAATAAACAAATAAGCAAATAAAATAATACCTAAATATTCAGTTACATTATTTAGCAAATATTTGCTAAATACCTGATACACATCTCCACAGTAGGCATGATTAAAATACAAAGATAAAGAAGTCAGGGATTTGCTTTCAGGAAGCTGGTCATCCAATAGAGGTGATAAAACAGATCAAAATTTCTTCCTTTTTTAAGTAGCAAATATTGATTGAGTAAATCTATGTTCTAGAATTGTCTACGGGCTTTTCAGGTGGCGCTAGTGGTAAAGAATTTGCCTGCCAATGCAGGAGACATAAGAGATGCAGGTTCAATCCCTGGGTTGGGAAGATCCCCTAGAGGAGGGCAGGGCAACCCACCCTTGTATTCTTGCCTGGAGAATCCCATGGACAGAGGAGCATGGTGGGCTACAGTACATGGGGTCGCAAAGAGTCGGACATGACTGAAGCAACCTAGCATATAGCATAGAACTGTCTAAGAGAATTCTATACCTTAACTTATTTAATCATCACAACCCTATGAGATTGCCCCATTTTACAAATAAGAAAACTGAGGCCAAAAGTGATGAAAATACTCAAGGTTATATGGTTATTAAGCAGCACTCAGGGTTCAAATACAGTCATCTCCAAAATAGGAGTTTTTTAGTCACTATTCTTTCATCTCTTTTCAGAAGAAAAAAAAAAAAAGAAACTAATATTAGTATTGTCTTCTTAGAGAAAAATTAGAATTACACAGAAAAATAGAAAAGATACTCTCAAAGTCCTACCATCTAACACAACAGGTGTTAAATATGAAAATACTACTCTTTAAAACACGTTTATGTATTTGGTTGCACCAGTCTTAGTTGGGGCACCCTTCGATCTTTGTTGCTGCAGTTAGGATCTGTAGCTGCAGTGTGTGGGATCTAGTTCCCTGATTGAAACCTGGCCCTGTGCATTGGCAGTTCAGAGTCTCACCTACTGGACCACCAGGGGAGTGTCCACAAACACTACTTTTTAACTTGAACTATAATAATATATTATAAGAAGGATATAGATAAAGGGCTACAAGAGTTCAGAGCAAGTAAAGAGGATTTCCGCTAGATCTTGAAGGACAAAGTAAGATGTGGATATTGGGGCATTCCAGGCAAAAAGAACTGCAAGAACAGGAGCGTGGCCTGAAGGAGGTCCAAGGGTTATTGGGGAAACAGCAAGAAGTAGTTTGGCTGGAAAACCACCTTGAGTAATGAAGCTAGAAAGCTAAAGGCCAAAAAATAAAAAGACTAGAATTCCACTACCTATCATCTTATCAGTACTGGTAATACTGTACTAATTACCATTTATCCCTGTGTCAATTTCCTTTATTAGCCTGAGAATTCCAGTCTATATCCCTCTTCATTCATTGAGCATTTATTGTGTGCCAAGCACTGTGCAGAGCACTGGGGATGACAAGAAAACAAGGTATATCTTTGCCTCCAGAGGAAATTCACAGTGTAGCGGCAAAGAAAATAGCTCTATTGTGAACATAAACAGTGAGCTTTCTGTCAGTTGCTACCAAGTCTGGCTAAAGTAGACTATTACCAACGTATCTGGCCATGGTCTCCTCTTCTCTGTACCCTACTTGTACCTTGTAGAAGCCTGGTCATAGGGAAAGACAATCAGATGCTTGGAAAATAGAATCACTGATCAAATCAGGAGTCTAGCAGAATGGGCCAGATAGAAGTAAATGGGAAGTAAGAGAACGACTGAAAAATGCCTATGGGATTTGAAAACCGACACTGGAGAGCATGGTGAGAAAAATTTCTGTGGGAGGGCCGGCACTCTGCAGAATGTGGACTGGTTGGAGTTGAGGAACAAAGGAATTGGTAATGTTGTGGATGAAGACTGTAATTGGACCAGGACCCTTTTTCAGATGGTGTTTTTGGGGGCCTAACTTACGGGACTTTATTTTCAGCACCAGACACATCCAAAACTGAACATCATCTCTGCTTTGGCCGAGCTGCTTCATTCTTTCTGGAGCTCTTAGTAATTATCCTCTACTCTTCCTCACTAGCAAACTGGACACCTTCTGACCTGAGGGGGCTCATTGTCCAGTGTCATATCTTATTGCTTTTTCATACTGTTCATGGGTTTTTCCTGGCAAGAATACTGGAGTGGATTCCCATTTCCCTCTCCAGTGGACCATGTTTAGTCAGAACTCTTCACTATGACCCATCCATCTGGGTGGCCTTGTATGGCATGGTTCACAGCTTCATTGAGATATGCATGCCCTTTTGCCATGACAAGACTGTGATCCATGAAGGGAAAGTAAATTCTGATGCTATAAAGAACTACCCTGCATAGGAACCTGGAATGTTAGGCCTATGCACCAAGATAAATTTGATGTAGTCAAGCAGGAGATGGCAAGATTGAACATCAGCATCTTACAATCAGTGAACTAAAATGGACGGGAATGGGAGAATTTAATTCAGATGACAATTATATCAACTACGGTGGACAAGAATCCTTCAGAATAAATGCAGTAGCCCTCATAGTCAACAAAAGAGTCTGAAATGCAGTACTTGGGTGCAATTTCAAAAACAACAGAATGATCTGGGTTCATTTAATCCAAGACTATGCCCCAACCACTGATGCCAAAGAAGCTGAAGTTGACCAGTTCTGTGAAGACCTACAAGACTTGCTTCCTGCTGCTGCTAAATCGCTTCAGTCGTGTCCAACTCTGTGCGACCCCATAGACGGCAGCCCACCGGGCTCCCCCATCCCTGGGATTCTGAGTGGGTTGCCATTTCCTTCTCCAATGCATGAAAGTGAAAAGTGAAAGTGAAGTAGCTCAGTCGTGTCCAACTCTTAGCGACCCCATGGACTGTAGCCCTCTGTCCGTGGGATTTTCCAGGCAATAGTACTGGAGTAGGCTGGCATTGCCTTCTTCCACAAGACCTGCTTGAACTAACATCAAAAAAAGATGTCCTTTTCATCATAGGGGATTGGAATGCAAAAGTAAGAAGTCAAGAGATACCTGGAGTAACAGGCAAGATTGGCCTTGAAGTATAAAATGAAGCAGGGCAGACTAACAGAATTTTGTCAAGAGATCACACTGGTCATAACAAACACCCAAGAGATGACTTTACACATAGACATCACCAGATGGTCAATATTGAAATTAGATTGACTATATTCTTTGCAGCCAAAGACGGAAAGCTCTACACAGTCAGCAAAAACAAGACCTGGAGCTGACTGTGACTCAGATCATGTACTTTTTGCATAATCCAAGCTTAAATTTAAGAAAATGGAGAAAACCACTAGGCCATTTAGGTATGACCTAAATCAAATTCTTTATGATTATACAGTAGAGGTGATGAATACATTCAAGGAATTAGATCTGGTAGACAGAGTGCCTGAAGAACTATGGATGGAGGTTTGTAAACTGCACAAGAAGGGGTGCCCCAAACCACTCCCAAGATAAAGAAATGCAAGAAGGCAAAGTGGTTGTCTGAGGAGGTTTTACAAGTAGCTGAGAAGAGAAGCGAAAGTCAGAAGAGAAAAGGAAAGATAAACCCAACCAAATGCAGAATTCCAGAGAACAGGAAGGAGAGATAAGAAGGCCTTCCTCAATGAACAATGCAAAGAAATAGAGAAAAACAACAGAATGGGAAAGACTAGAGATCTCTTCAAGAAAATTGGAGATATCAAGGGAACATATCCTGCAAGGATGGGAATGATAAAGGACAGAAACAGTAAGGCCCTAACAAAAGCAGAAGAGATTAAAAAGACAGGGCAAGAATACACAAACTACACAAAAAAGGTCTTAATGACCCAGATAACCACGAGTGTGTGGTCACTCACCTAAAGCCTGACATCCTGGAGTATGAAGTCAAGTGGGCCCTAAAAAGCATTCAGTTCAGTTCAGTCACTCAGCTGTGTCCGACTCTTTTCAACCCCGTGGACAGCAGCAGGCCAGGCTTCCTTGTCTGTCACCAACTCCCTGAGCTTGCTAAACTCATGTCCATCAAGTCGGTGAATGTCCATCAAGTCGGTAAATGTACATCAAGTCAGTGATGCCATCCAACCATCTCATCCTCTATCGTCCCCTTCCCCTTCTGCCTTCAATCTTTCCCAGTGTCAGGGTCTTTTCCAATGGATCAGTTCTTCGCATCAGGTGGCCAAAGTATTGGAGTTTCAGCTTCAGCATCAGTCCCTCCAATGAATATTCAGGATTGATTTCCTTTAGGATTGACTGGTTTGATCTCCTTGCAGTCCAAGGGACTCTCAAGAGTCTTCTCCAGCACCACAGTTCAAAAGCATCAATTCTCTGGCACTCAGCTTTCTGTATAGTCCAACTCTCGCATCAATACATGACTACTGGAAAACCATAGCTTTGACTATAGGGACCTGTGTCGGCAAAATAATGTCTCTGCTTTTTAATATGCTGTCTAGGTTGGTCATAGCTTTTCTTCCAAACAGCAAGCGTCTTTTAATTTCATGGCTGCAGTCACCATCTGCAGTGATTTTGGAGCCCCCCAAAATAAAGTCTGTCACTGTTTCCATTGTTTCCCCATCTATTTGCCATGAAGTGATGGGATCGGATGCCATGATCTTAGTTTTTTGAATGTTGAGTTTTAAGTCAGCTTTTTTCACTCTCCTCTTTCACCTTCATCAAGAGCCTTTTTAGCCTCTTCTTCACTTTCTGCCATAAGGGTGGTGTCACCTGCGTATCTGAGGTTACTGGATATTTCTCCCATAATCTTAATTCCAGCTTGTGCTTCCTCCAGCCCAGCTTCTCATGATGTACTCTGCATAGAAGTTAAATAAGCAGGGTGACAATATACAGCCTTGTCATACTCCTTTCCCAATTTGGAAACAGTCACTTGTGTCATGTCCAGTTCTAACTGTTGCTTTTTGACCTACATACAGATTTCTCAGGAGGCAGGTAAATTGGTCTGGTATTCCCACCTCCTGAAGAATTTTCTACAGTTTGTTGTGATCCACACAGTCAAAGGCTTTGGTGTAGTCAATAAAGCAGTAGATATTTTTCTGGAACTCTCTTGTTTTTTGATGATCCAATGGATATTGGCAATTTGATTTCTGGTTCCTCTGCCTTTTCTAAATCCAGATTGAACATCTGGAAGTTCATGGTTCACGTATTGTTGAAGCCTGGCTTGGAGAATCTTGAGCATTACTTTGTGCAAAGGACAAAGTTACTTACTTTGAGCATTACTAATGCATTACTAATTAGGAAGCATTACTACCAACAAAGCTAGTATAAGTGATAGAATTCCAGCTGAGCTATTTTTGATGGAGGTGATGGAATTCCAGCTGAGTTATTTCAAATCCTAAAAGATGATGCTGTTAAAGTGCTGCACTCAACATGTCAGCAAATTTGGAACACTCAGCAGTGGCCACAGGACAGGAAAAGGTTAGTTTTCATTCTAATCCCAAAGAAGAGAGATGCCAAAGAATGTTCAAACTACCATAAAATTGCACTCATTTTATATGCTGAGCAAGGTTAAGCTCAAATCCCTCAAGTCAGGCTTCAGTAATATGTGAACTGACAGTCCAGATGTTCAAGCTGGGTTTAGAAAAGGCAGAGGAATCAGAGATCAAACTGTCAATATTTGTTGTATCACGGAGAAAGCAAGGGAATTCAGAAAAACATCTACTTCTGCTTCATTGAATCTATAAAACCTTTGACTGTGTGGATCACAACAAATTGTAGAAAATTCTTCAAGAGATGGGAGTAACAGATCACCTTACTTGTCTCATGAGAAACCTGTATGTGGGTCAAGAAGCAAGAGTTAGGAACAGATGTGGAACAAGTGACTGTTTCCAAACTGGGAAAAGAATATGACAAGGCTATATATTATCACCCTGCTTATTTAACTTCTATGCAGAGTACATCATGTGAAATGTGGGGCTGGATAAATCACAAGCTAGATAAATCATATAAATCACAAAACTGCCAGCAGAAATATCAACAACCTCAGATATGCAGAGGACACCACTCTAATGGCAGAAAGCAAAGAGGAACTAAAGAGCGTCTTGATGATGGTGAAAGAGGAAAGTGAAAAAAGCTGGCTGGAAACATTTTAAAAAAAAAACCAAGATCATGGCATCCAGTCCCATCACTTCACAGCAAATAGAAGGGGGAAAAGTGGAAGCAGTGATAGATTTTATTTTACTTTTGTTGGCCTTCAAAATCACTGCAGATGGTGACTGCAGCCATGAAATTAAAAGATGCTTGTTCTTTGGAAAGAAAGCTATGACAAACCTAGACACCATATTAAAAAGCACAGACATCATTTTGCCAACAAAGATCAGTATAGCCAAAGCATGGTTTTTCCAGCAGTCATGTACAGAGGTGAGAGCTGGACTATAAAGAAGGCTGAGTGCTGAAGAATTGATGGGTTGGAACTGTGGTGCTGGAGAAAAGTCTCAAGAGTCTCTTGGACTGCAAGGAGGTCAAACCAGTCAATCTGAAAGGAAATCAACCCTGCTTATTCACTGGCAGGACTGATGTTGAAGCTTAAGCTTTAACTGACTCATTGGTAAAGCCCCTGATGCTGGGAAAGATTGAAGGCAAAAGGAGATGAGGGTGGCAAAGGATGAGATAGTTAGACAGCATCACTGACTCAATGGATAGGAATTTGAGCAAACTCCTGGAGGTAGTAGAGGGCAGGGAGGATGGTGTGCTGCAGTCTATGGGGGTCTCAAAGAATTAGACAGGACATAGCAACTGAACAAAACAAATCTGAAGATAAAAATACACTTTTTTCAAAGATCAATAAACACATGAAGATTCTCAACATCCGGCAACAGGGAAATGCAAATCAAAAGCAAGAGAAAGTACTTCACACACAATAGGCTGGCAATAATCAAAAAGATACATAATAGCAAATGTTATCAACGTGATGTGGAAACATCAGAATCTTTGGGTATTTGCCAGTGGGAATGTAAAACGGGGCAGCTAATGTGGAAAACAGTCTGGCAGTTACCCCAAAGGTTAAACATACAGTTATCTGTATCTGTATGACACAGCCACTCCTAGGCATATACCCAAGAGAAAAGAACACATGCATCCACACAAAAACTGTAGCAAGAGTATTCATTATAGCCAAACAGTGGAAACAACCCAAATGTGCATCAATAGATGAAGGGATTAAAAATATATAGCATATTCATGCAATGGAATATAAAAAGAATAAAGTATTGACATATACTACAATGTGGGTGAAACTTTAAAACATTATGGTAATTGAATGAAGGCAGTCACAAAACACCACTTATATGAAATATTCAGATTAGGCAAAGTCATATAAAAAGAAGGTAGATCAGTTGTGCCAGGACTTAGGAAGAAGGAGGCACAGGGAGCTACTGCTAACGGGTACCTGTTTTGTGGGGGAGGTATTGGGGAAAAAAAAAACCTGGAACCAGATAGGGGTTGAAGGACTCTGAATACTCTGTGATAAAAAACACAAAAGCATACTTTTTGGAAGGGTGAATTTGGGGCTTCCCTGGTGGCTCAGTGGTAAAGACTCCACCTGCCAATGCAGGAGACACAGGTTCCATCTCTGACCCTGACCCAGGAAGATTCCCATATGCTGAGAAGCAACCAAGCCTGTGTGCCACAACTATTTCGCTGTGTTCTAGAGCCCATCAACCACAACCACTAAGCCCAGGTGCTGCAACTACTGGAGCTGGTATGCCCCAGAGGCTATGCTCCCTCCACAACAAGAAAACCCACCGCAGTGAGAAGCCTGTGAACCACAGCTAGAGAGTAGGCCCTGCTTGTATCAACGAGAGAAAACTGATGCTCAGCAACGAAGATGCAACACAGCCAAAAAATAATAAAATAAATTCAATTATTCAAAAATAAATAAAGAGTAAATTTTAAATCTCAACTTAAAAATCAAATTAAAATTTAAAACATTTGTTTTAGGAAATTAAGACTCAAGGCTTTCTATGCCATGGGCCCAGGTTCCATCCCCAGTCAAAGAACTAAGATTCCACAAACGTCACACCACAATGGAAAAAAACAAAAACAAAAAACTAAGGTTTCTGCGTTCACAAAGGACCCTTGCCACCTAGGGAGGCAGGAGGCACACAGCAGCGACAATCAGAACCAAGCGCAAGGTCAGCCATTCTTCCAGGCCAAGGACCATGAACCCACCAGGACTTCCGGAGCGGAAACCCGACCTTAGAGGCCCCTGATTGGCTGAGGTGAAGGAGCGGGCGGTGCAAAAAGGGGTTTGTAGATACGCTCTAGGGATGGGGGGCGGTGCCGAACGAAGCCTTAGATCGCGAGATTTTGCTGGTTCCGCATTTTGGGTCTGGAAGGTGGGGGAGGAGTACTAGGCGGGTTCAGTTGCTCACACCCGCTTGCACCGGCTCTGCTTCGGTTCCACCCGGGCTTGGAGCTGTGGCGGCGCCGGCCTCGGCTGGCCG
>NW_011495064.1:11198416-11203759 GCF_000754665.1 Bison bison bison
CGCCGGCTTCGGACCTTCCGCTCCTTCCCGGTTCCGCGCGGACTCCGAGTCCTGACCGCGGCGGGGGCCAGCGGCCCCTCCCCTCCGAGGACAGAAGATGAGCTTCCTCTTGTGAGTGTGGCCGGGGCTCCGGGGCTGGGTGAGGGCCAGAAGGGGCGATGGGGCGCCTGAGGCGAGGGCAGTCCCCTGGGCCGGGGTAGGGGTGCCAGGTGCTTGCTCTGCTAGCGCTCGGAGTCTTGGGGGAGTCTAGGATGTGGGCAGAAGCCGACGGAGATGAAGGTCGAGGCAAAGGAAGCGGAGCGAGAAGGTTGGGGTATAGAAAGGCCCCGAGGCCGGTAGCGCCTCGAAACTTTTACGCCCGAGTGCGCCTGAGGGCAGAGAGACGATCCGGGGCTCCCAATTTCTCTCAAGTCCCCAGTCTTTTAGTAAAGATGCATGCTGACTAAGCTTTTTATTCCACCGTACGCCAGCTTTATTATCGTCAGGATTAAATTACCCCCGCGGAAAAATGCCGCCCCTGGAAAATGTGGGAGTGTCTGTAAAGTTAAGCTGCGGCCTTTACAAACAGTTCTGATTCAGCCCATTTTGTGAATTTGTGTAATTGACTAACATCTTTTTAACTCAGTAGAATCCTGTTTTAGAGATGGCTGTTGGACCCAAATGAGCCTTCAAGTGGGAAAACTTTGTAAATTCTCTGATGATTCTTAAGCACATTAACGTTTGGGAAGCATTGCTGTAACACATTTTTTTCCTCGAGTGGCCCTCTCTACCTAGTGTACTGCTTAAATATGTATTGTATGAGCGAATCCATTTTTAGTTATGGGCATCACCCACATACTTGACATTTAAGTGTATCATAACCAGAGTTCACTCCGTTTCTTATTGTAAGAAATTTGGATTCTTTTCTAGTATTTTGCTATTGTAAGATAGGATTACAAAGCTTTGACTAACAGTCGCTTTTCCCCTCCTTTGGATGATTTTTTAAGCGAATAGCCTTCAAAGTGAGATTACTGTATCAAAATCTATTTGATTTATATTTTAATTGAAAGTTTCCTTATTACCAGAACAATCCCCCCCATAACCAGTCTTTTTCTTATGTTGATGTTTAGTTAGTGGTTTGTTTGTGGATGCACAGTTCTTATTTGTTTTTTGGACCTAAATATGGCTCTGTTTATTTCGTTTAAACTTTGTTTTGTTGATAGACAATTGACTTTACGCCTTTTGGCTATTATGAATAATTATGCTATAAACTTGTGTATAGATTTTTGTTTTGGATGTATGTGTTAATTCTCTTGGAAATTTCCCCACAGCCTCTCTAGCGCTTGTTAATTGAATTTTTGATTATAGCACATCCTAAGTGGATGTGAAGTGGTATCTCATTGTGATTTTAATTTGTTTTTCCTTAATGATTAATGATGTTGAGCACCTTTTTGTGTGCTTATTGACAATTTGTGTATATTCTTTGAAGTAATATCTATTCACACACTTTGACCATTTTTTAAATTGGCTTGTCTTTGATTTTAAGTTGTAAAAATTCTTTATCCTGGATATAAGTCCCTTAATCACATCTGCGTTTTACAAAATTGTCTCCAATTTTGTAGATTCTTTTCACTGTCTTGATGGTGCCATTTGAAGCACAGACGTCTTCATTTACATGAAGATCGTACAGAACCTTGAGACATCTTTTCTTGCTAGTTTTCCATATTTAGCTTCCTGTCATTCACAGCTTGTTTTTATTGTAAAGGGCCATTCCCTCTAATGTAATACTTCCCTATTAAATTTGGCTCTTTATTATGTTAAACACAAGCTTTCCATGTTAGATTTTTATTGTTTTCATAACTCCTTTTTACTTAACAATCAGTCTTATTTAAAATTCAGATTACTCAGGTAAAGTGAAAGTCCTCAGTCTTATTTCCTTCCCTTCCTGGAAGTAATCACCAGTATCAATTTGATGGGTGACATTTTCTGTGCATTTACAAAATAGACTTCTGCCGTACATTTCATATTGTAATATGTGTGGCCATGTGTTGAAATCTGTCTATGTGAATTCATGTAGCTCTGTCTTGTTCTTCTTAATTGCCATATGGTATTCCATGATATAGATGTGTCATACTCATTTCACTGCTAGTAAGCTTTAGGATTGTTTCCAGGTTTTTCACTATTAAAAACAATCTTGGAAAACACATCCTTATTCATATCAAGGACAGATACCTAGAAACAGAAGGGACAGATTGAGGAGCATTTCACATCTGTTCATTTGTCACTGTTTTTCTTTCTGAATTATATAATCATCTCTTTAGCCCATTTTTCTAAAGCCTTTTTCTTAACCAATTATAAAAGCCCTTTATTATGTAGTTCACACTTTGTAATATGTATTACAAGTACTTTTTTTTTCTGAATTATGGAAGTTTTAATTGTTATAGTTAGAAATCTGTCCATTTTTTTACAAGCTTTGTGTCATATTAGGAAGACCTTATGAATGGTGTGAGATAGGAATAAAAGCTTACTTTCCTTCTCCAAAACCAGTTGTTTATTTTCCCTGCCATAAATTCCAAATGTTAGTGATTCTTCTGTAGTTTGCTTTGATGGCACCACAAGTATTTTGATACAGAAAACTGGATTTTTAAGCTATAAGAGCCTTAGAACTACCACTCTAACAGCACTGCTTTCTGTAGATGAAAACAGGCCAAAAGGAGGTTAGGTTTCTCGAGTCATCACAGAGTTAGTGGCAGATCAAGAACTAGAATCCAGGTTTTTTCTTCTTTTGGTTAGGTTGCCCTTTCTATTATACCAGACTGCTTTGTGCAGCTTAGTAAAATTGCCCTCTTTGTGAAATTGTGCTGCTATTCCTGTTTCTGTGTAGGGGAAACTTTTTTAAAATTTTAAATCTTTATTGTGTGTCCCCTACCCCCACATTGTCACACTTTTCAGGAAATGTTTTTTAATTTCAAAACAATTTATATGCCTAAAATTTTCATTCTGTGTCCGGTCCTAAAAATTTATATACTCTTACTTTTAACCTAACAGCAGTAGCCGCTCTTCTAAAACATTCAAACCAAAGAAGAATATCCCTGAAGGATCTCATCAGTATGAACTCTTAAAACATGCAGAAGCAACTCTAGGAAGTGGGAATTTGAGACAAGCTGTTATGTTGCCAGAGGGAGAGGACCTCAATGAATGGATTGCTGTTAACAGTAAGTTTTTTAATAACTTTCAACATTACTAGTTGATAAGATTTTGCTAAAATCTTTGTGTTAATGAATTTTCTTTTATGCATGTGAATGAAAGTCACTCAGTCATGTCCGACTCTTTGCGACTCCATGGAATGTAGAGTCCATGGAATTCTCCAGGCCAGAATACTGGCATGGGTAACCATTCCCTTCTCCAGGGGATCTTTCCAACCCAGGGCTTGAACCCAGGTCTCCCGCATTGCAGGCAGATTCTTTACCATCTGAGCCACCAAGGAAGCCCTTTTGAGTGTAAGTATCATAATAAAACATTATCTGTGAAGAAACATGTAAGTGCAAATACATCCAAAGTGTTTTCTCTTCAGGGTGTAGTTGTGTGGTTGAGTAGAGAGACCTGAGGGAGAGATGAAGAGTGCTTTGGGGTAATCTCTGAGAATGGTCTGAATTGCTGAGTAAGGGCAAATGAGAAATTGATGAAACACAAAGATCATACCTGTGATGGACATGACTTTGTAGGGATCCATCTTCACAGTTGTGCGCCAACTGCCAGCACCTTTCATTTGCCTATGTATACAGAAAAGTCAAGCATACTTGCTTTGGTCAGTCACTTCATTATTGTGACTTTGGAGTAGTCAAGGAAATTGAGAGCCTGGGAGAAAGCAGAGTGATCCATGAGCTGAAAGTCACTCTGAGTTCAGGAAAGTAAGGGCATGACATGGGAGGGTATGCTGAGACTGGAGCATCATTTTGGAGCCCATCATTTTTGAGATGAGATCAGTTCTGGATGATAGGGTTTAAGTCTATTAGGAATTTCTGTTGTTCCAGGAATCTTTAGAACTTTTTAATGGAAATTTTCAGACATACAGACATAGAGAAACTAGTAGAATGAATTCCCAGGTATCTGTTATCCAGCTTCAGCAATTATCAATTCATGGCCAGTTGTGCTGTTTCTGTACACTACCCTGATTATTTTGGAGGAAATCCCAGACATATTTCTGTGATAATGAAAATGTATCTTCACTATGGCCATTTAGCACTTAAAATGTGGCTACTGGGACTGAAAGTGAATTTTAAATTGCACTTCATTTTAATGTAAATTGCACTTCATTTTAATGTAAATTGTCCTGTGTGTCTAGTGGCTACCATGTTAGTACAGATTTGGAGCTTTGGTCAAATTCAGGTTTGATTTTGTTTAAGACTGCATCTCAGGTGGTGGTACATACTTCCAATGGTGTAGGTGCTTCTGCGTTGATAATCATTGCCTTGGTAGTGTGGTCTAATAGGAATATATTGTAAGTTATAAATGTAATTTAAAAATTTCCAGTAGCCACATTAAGAAAAATTTTATTTTCCTCAACTCATTAAAAAATGTTATTCATATTACTAAGGGAAAAAAAACAAGGTGCAAAAGTATATAATGTGTTTTCTTTTGTGTTAGATGGGATAAGGAAACTTATGGGGCAAGAGACAGAAAAAATTAGGAGGGGGACGTTGGAATGGTTGGCATTTGATCTTTTTAAAAAAGTATTTATTCATTTGGGTGCGTTGGATCTTAGTTGTGGCGTGCAGGATGTCTCCTTGCCGCTCATGCGAGCTTCTCTCTAGTTTTGGAGCATGGGCTCTGCACTCACGGGCTCAGGAGTTGCCCAGTGGCATGAGCGATCTTATTTCCCTGACCAGGGATTGAACCTGCATCCCCTGCATCGAAAGGTGAATTCTTAACCCCTGGACCACCAGGGAAGTCCCTAGACTTTTTTCTCTCTATATTTTTATCTCTCTTTTGTTATGTGAACCACGTTAAGTATTATCTATTCAGAAAAGACCCCTTTTTTGTAATCTTATTCAAATTATCTTATTCTTTTTTAGATTTTTTACTTGACGGATAGTTGATTTACACTGTTGTGTTAATTACTGCTGTACAGCACAGTGATTGTTATATATACATGTATTCAGTTATGTCTGTGTTTTTTATATTTTTCAGTATTGTTTATCATAGGATATTAATTCTCCCTACTGTTAGTAGGACCTGTTGTTTATCTGTTCTGTATATAAGAAGCTTAGTTACTTCACTTAGTATGATAATCTCTAGGTCCATCCATTTTGCAGCAAATGGGATTATTTCGTTCTTTTTTTTTTGCCGGGGGGGGGGGGGGGG
>NW_011495064.1:11203859-11227882 GCF_000754665.1 Bison bison bison
GGGGGGGAGGCCAGCATGCAGCATTTTCGTTCCCCAACCAGGGATTGAACCCATGCCCCCTGCATTGGGAGCACCTAGTCTTAACCACAGGACCAGCAGGGAAGTGCCATATTCTGTTCTTTTTTATGGCTGAGTAATATCCCATTGTGTATATGTGCCACATCTTCTTTATGCATTCATCTGTCTTTGGACTTTTAGGTTGTTTCCACGTCTTGGCTATTGTGAAGCGTACTATGAACATAGGAATGCATGTATCTTTTTGAGCTATAGCTTTGTCTGGATATATGCCTAGGAGTGGAATTGCTAGATAATATGGTAATTCTATTTTTAGTTTTCTGAGGAACATCCATAATGCTTTTCACAGTGGCTGTACCAACTTATATCCCCACCAACATTGTAGGAGTGTTCTCTTTTCTCCACATCCTTTCCAGCATTTGTTATTTGTCCACTTTTTAATGATGGCCATTCTGACTGGTGTGAGGTGGTACCTCATTGTAGTTTTGATTTGTGTTTCTTTAATAATCAGTGATGTTGAACATCTTGTTTGTTGTTGTTTCTCATCTTTATTTCTTTGTTTTTGGCTGTGCTGGGTCTGTATTACTGTGTGTGGGCTTTCTGCACTATGTGTGGACCATGGGGGCTGCTTTGTAGTTGCACTGGCTGCTTACTGCAGTGGCTTCTCTTATTGCCCAGCACTGGCTCTGTGGCACACAAGCTTCAGTAGTTGTGGCACATAGGCTTATAGTTAAGGCATGTGGGGTCTTCCCAGATCAGGGATAGAACCAGTGTCCCCTGCATTGCAAGGCAGATTCATAACCACTGTACCAGCAGGGAAGCCCCAGTGGTGAACATCTTTTCATGTGTCTGTTGGCTATTTGTGTATCATCTTTCATTCTGAAGGAATCTGTTGGCCTTCTTCAGCCTTAGATTTTTCTTTGAGACTTAACTGCTCTAATCAGCTAGTCTCAACCTTTTGGTTCCAGGGTCCTTTTATTCTCTTAAAAATTATTGAGAACCCAAAGAGTTTTTAATTATGTGAGTTGTGTTTAATGATCCTGTGTTAGAAATTAAAACTGAGCAATTAAAAATATTTTTTTAATTCATCTGAAAATAGCAATAATAAACCCATTACATGTTAACATAAACGTATTTTTATAAAAATAGCTATTTTCCAGAATAATGTTGGTGAGAAGTATGGCATTGGTTGCAAATCTTATTTAATGTCTGATGGCTGGATTCTCGTACTTGCTTCTGCATTCAGTCTGTGTGGTGTCACACCGTGGAGCCTCTGGACAGCTCCACCATGCCTCCTAAGAGAGTGAGAATTCAGAGCAATTAAGATGTTTCTGACCTCACAGTTTCCCCTATGAAACAGGGAATCTCTGGACCATATTTTGAGCAGGCCAATAGAACCAGCACACCATCTAGGCGCATTCTTTGTTTTGAAAGAGTATTCAGTGTATTACTTTCTTAGAAAACATGACTAATTTAAGAGGAAAATTTATAAGTGAGGGGGTTTTGTATAAAATTCCTTTTAACACGGTGGAGCTTTGTTATTCATTTGTTTTTTAAGAAACTTGGAAAAGCCCTAGTTGCATTTAGGTAGTCTTTTAGACAGGGAACTGAGACATTTTAACAAATCTTTCCAAGGCTTTGTGGTTCTCTCTGCACAAAGCAGTATATTTCAGTCAGTTACGCCTGAGTTTCTTACCCCCTTCCTCTTCTATTTTCTTCCGGTTCTAGCTGAAGCTCTTTAAGGAGGTACTCCTTGACTGTCAGCTTCCCAAGATGTTACCTTTCCTCTGAATTCTTCTAGCGCTTTTTGTTGGCCTTTGGACGCTCCCTTATGTTGTATTATCCCACTCTTGATTTTGTCCTTTTTGTTAGCTAGAGACTCTAGGACAAGGGACTTTATCTCATGTATTTTTTATGTCCTCAATATGCACTGGGTCTCAATTTTTTATGATAAATTAGATTTTTTAAATGCCTGATATAGCTGAAACACCTCCCTCACAGTATATTCACAATACTTTTCTTCTCTTTCCTAACACAAATGGTCTAGTCGAGACTAATAAGGTATGGATTTTCATTTGCTTGGATATCATCAAATTGTATATTCTAATATAATAATTACCTTTAAGTTAGAATTTTTGGGTTTTTTTTTTTTTCATTTATTTTTAAATGAAACAAAGATGAGCATTTTTAATGATAAAAGGTACAATTCACAAAGAAGATACACATCATTAACCATTAGACACCAAACAACAAAGATACGTAAAACAAAAATCAGAAGATATATAAGGGAAAATAAAAAAATATATAATCATACTACTACTACTAAGTCATTTCAGTCGTGTCCGACTCTGTGCGACCCCATAGACGGCAGCCCACCAGGCTCCCCCGTCCCTGGGATTCTCCAGGCAAGAACACTGGAATGGGTTGCCATTTCCTTCTCCAATGCATGAAGGTGAAAAGTGAAAGGGAAGTCACTCAGTTGTGTCCAACCCTCAGCGACCCCATGGACTGCAGCCTTCCAGGCTCCTACGTCGATGGGATTTTCCAGGCAAGAGTACTGGAGTGGGGTGCCATTGAGACATATTAACATTTCTCTGAGAATATTTTATCAAGTCCAGAAAAAATTAAGAATAGGAGCATCTTGAATAATGTCATTAATAATTTAAATATAGTAGATTTTATTTATATTAATTTGAACATTTCATACAAAGATAGGCACAATAAAGGACAAAAATTTCAAGGACCTAACAGAAGCAGAAAAGGTGGCAAGAATACACAAAAGAACTGTATAAAAAAGCTCTTAATAACCCAGTTAACCACGATGATATGGTCACTCACTAGACCCGTTCATCCTGGAGTGTGAAGTCAAGTGGGTCTTAGGAAGCATTATTATGAACAAAGCTAGTAGAGGTGTTGGAATTTCAGCTGAGCTATTTCAAATCCTAGAAGATGATGCTGTTAAAGTGCTACGCTCAATATGCCAGCAAATTTGGAAAACTCAGCCGTGCCACAGGACTGGAAAAAGTCAGTTTTCATTCCAATCCCAAAGAAAAGCAGTGCCAAAGCATGTTCAGATCACTGTACAATTGCATGCATTTCACATGCCAGCAAAATCCTTCAAGCTAGGTTTCAGCAGTACATGAACTGAGAACTTCCAGAGGTACAAGCTGGGTTTAGAAAAGGCAGAGGAACGAGAGATAAATTGTCAACATACCCTGGATCATAGAAAAAGCAAGGGAATTCCAAACAAACGTCTACTTCTGCTTCATTGACTATGCTAAAGCCTTTGACTGTATGGGTCGACGACAACAAACTGGAATATTTTTAAAGAGATGGGAATACCAGACTACCTTACTTGCCTCCTGCAAAACGTGTATGCAGAACAAGAAGCAACAGTAAGGGACTTCCTTGGTGGTCCAGTGGTTAAGAATCTGCCTGCAATTCAGCGGACACTGTTTTGATCCCCGGTTTGGGAAGATCCCACATGCCATGGACCCGTGCACTACAACTACTGAGCCTGTGCTCTAGAGTCTGTGAGCGGCAACTGCTGAGTCCATGTGCCACAGCTGAGTCCATGTGCCACAGCTGCTGAAGCCCACCCACCCTAGAGCTTGTGCTCAGCAACAAGAGAAGTCACTGTAGTGAGAAGCCTGGGCACCACAACAGGGTAGCCCCCACTCTCTGCAACTAGAGAAAGCCCTCACACAACAACAAAGACTCAGAACAGCCAAAAATAATAATTAAATAAAATTATTTTTTTAAAAAAGAAGAAGCAACGGTAAGAGTTAGACATGGAACATTGGACTGGAATCAAGATTGCTGGGAGAAATAGCAGCAATAGCTGGGAGAAACGACCTCAGATATGCAGATGATAACCACATTAATGTTAGAAAGTGAAGAGAAACTGAAGAGACTCTTGATGAAGGTGAAAGAGGAGAATGAAAAAGCTGGCTTTTAACTTAACATTCAAAAAACTTTAAGATCATGGCATCCGATCCTATCACTTCATGGCAAATAGATGGGGAAAATGTGGGAACAGTGTCAGATTTCGTTTTCTTCGACTCCAAAATTACTGCAGATAGTGACTGCAGCCATGAAATTAAAAGATGTTTGCTCCTTGGAAGAATAGCTATGTCAGTACTAGACAGTGTTTTAAAAAGCAGAGACAACACTTTGCTGACAAAGGTCCATACAGTCAAAGCTATGGTTTTTCCAGTAGTCATGTATGGATGTGAGAGTTGGACCATAAAGAAGACTTTTGAACTGTGATGCTTGAGAAGACTCTTGAGTCCCTTACGTCAAGGAGATCAAGTCAGTGAATCCTAAAAGAAGTCTACCCTGAATATTTGTTGCAAGGATGAATGCTGAAGCTGAAGGTCCAGTAGTTGGGCCACCTGATGCAAAGAGCTGACTCATTGGAAAAGACCCTGATGCTGGGAAAAATGGAGAGCAGGAGGAGAAGGGGGCAGCAGAGGATGAAATGGTTGGATGGTATCATTGACTCAGTGGACATGAGTTTGAGCAAACTCAGGGAGTTAGTGATGGACAGAGAACCCTGGTGTGCTGTAGTTCATGGAGTCACAGAGTTGGACATGACTTAGCCACTGAACAATAACAATCTTATATTCTAAACAAATGTATTTAAAATTTTGTATCTCATACATTGTTACTTGATGTTCATAGGGCGTTTAGAAAAACTGGCAAAAAGATAAACGTTACTAAATTTCAAAGAGTAGAATTCGTTTTGTGATTCAGTTATATATATACACATATTAATTTTGAAATTGTTTTCCATTATAGATTATAACAAGATATTGACTGTATCTTGTAACAGTCAATAATCCCTGTGCTATATATACAGTAAACCTTTGTTGCTTGTTGCATATCTTTTTTTTTTTTAAATTAGAAATCTAGCATTCTATTCATGCTGAGTCAAACAAGTAGAATCAAACTAAACCAAGGCAAACAGACTAAATTTTTTAGTTAGGCAAAAATTCAGAAGTTTTCTAAAATTTATATGTTATGCACATTATATATATGAATACAGAGTTTTCTACTAGGTTTGATAAAGGCTTGAGAAAGAAAAATTAAAAAAAAAAAAGGAAACGGGAGCACTGAATAAGAAAAAGTGAAACAAACGCGATAAAAGTAAAATTTCCTCATATGGTCCAGTTGTTTTTAAACATGGTTGCTCGTTAGAAACATATCTGGAACTCTGGCACAAAAAAAATCTATTCCTATGTATTTGTATTTTTCAAAAAATTCCAAATTAATTCTGATAATGTGTCCAGATTTTAAGAAGTGATTACAGGTTTTCCTATTAAATGGTAATTTTGGTAATACAGAATTCTGTTATTTTTCTTTTGACCAATCATGATACAGTGGTATTAAATGAGAGATAGTTACATAATCATAGTAGTGGGAGATATTTATCAATTTTCACAGCCAGACAAAAAAGATAATTACAATTGTAAGCCATAATGGGGACATGATTAACCTAAGAACATAATTACATACAATTTGAGGGGTCAAGCAGAGTGCTGTGGTAAATGGAAGTGCATACCTGCACATGTTTTCATCCACCCAGTCAGTCTGTCTTTTTGTTGGTGCATTTAATCCATTTACATTTAAGATAATTATTGATTGTGTATCCTGTTACCATTTTCTTAATTGTTTTGGGTTTATTTTCTGTAGGTTGGTCTTTTCCTTCTCTTGTTTCCTGCCTAGAAATGTTCCTTTAGCATTTGTTGTAAAGCTGGTTTAGTGGTGCTGAATTCTCTTAACTTTTGCTTATCTGGAAAGCTTTTGATTTCTCCATGAAATCTGAAGGAGAGTCTTGCTGGGTAGAGTATTCTTGGTTGTAGGTTCTTCTTGGTTGTAGGTTTTTCATCACTTTAAATATATCTTGCCATTCCCCTCTTGCACATAGAGTGTCTGTTGAGAAATCAACTTGATAGTCTGATGGTAGTTCCTTTGTATGTTATTTGTCGTTTTTCCCTTCTTGCTTTTAATGTCTTCTCTCTGTCCTTAGTTTTTGTCAGTTTGATTATGTGTGTCTTGGTGTGTTCCTCTTTCGGTTTATCCTGCCCAAGACTCTCTGTTTTCCTGGACTTGGTTGACTACTTCCTTTCCCACATTAGGGAAGTTTTCAGCTATTGTCTCTTCAAATATTTTCTCAGTTTCTTTCTCTCTCTTCTTCTGGGACCCCTATAATCTGATTATTGGTGCATTTAATGATGTCCCAGAGGTCTCTTAGGCTATCTTAATTTCTTTTCATTCTTTTTTCTATATTCTGTTCTGCAGCAGTAATTTCCAGCATTCTGTCCTCCAGATCATTTGTCCATTCTTCTGCCTCAGTTATTCTGCTGTTGATTCCTTCTGATGTATTATTCATCTCTGTTTGTTCTTTAGTTCTTCTAGGTCTTTGATAAACATTTCTGGCATCTTCTCAATCTTTGTCTCCATTCTTTTTCTGAGATCCTGAATCATCTTCACTATCACTATGAATTCTTTTTCTGGAAGGTATCCTGTCTTCATTTAGTTGTTTTTCTGGGGTTTTATCTTGTCCCTTCATCTAGGACAGAAATTTCTGCTTTTTCATGCTAATTAACTTCCTGTAATACGGTTTTTGTTTTAGTTGCTGGGGGACTGTGATTCTTGCGTCTTCTCTCTGCCCTCTGATGGAAGAGGCTAAGAGGCTTGTGTAAGCTTCCTGATG
This sequence comes from Bison bison bison, assembly GCF_000754665.1. Classification (NCBI taxonomy): domain Eukaryota; kingdom Metazoa; phylum Chordata; class Mammalia; order Artiodactyla; family Bovidae; genus Bison; species Bison bison. Next base: position 11,210,593 of record NW_011495064.1, read on the forward strand.
GAAGGGACTGGTGGTGGGAAAAAGTGGGTCTTGCTCTGGTGGGCAGGGCCTTGCTCAGTAAAGCTTTAGTTCAATTATCTGCTGATGGGAAGGGTTGTCCTCCCTCCTTGGAAGCTTTTTGGCTTGAGGCGACCCAGCCCTGGGTTTTATAGGCTTTATGGTAGGGTTTAGTGGTGAATTCCTAGAGGGTTTACGCCAAGGGGACCTTCCAGTGCCACGGACGCTGTAGTGAGCCCCTGTTGACCTATGCCTCCTCAAGAGACCCTCCAACACCAGCAGGTAGTTTTGGTTCAGTCTCCTGTGGGGTCACTGCTCCTTTCCTCTGAGTCTCGTGCACACAAGGTTTTGTTTGTGCCCTCCAAGACTGGAGTCTCTGTTTCTCCCAGTCCTGTGGAAGTCTTGTAATCAAATCCTGCTGGCCTCAAAGGTCAGATTCCCTGGGGATTCCCAGCCCCTTTGTCGGATCCCCAGGTTGGGAAGCCTGATGTGGGGTTCAGAATCTTCACAACAGTGGGAGAACTTTTGTAGGTCACCCACCCAGTGGCTTTGGCATTTGATTTTATCATGATTGTGCCTCTCCTACCATCTCACTGCAGCTTCTTCTTTGTCTGTGGACATGGGCTATCTTTTGGTAGGTTCCAGCATCCTCCTGTCTATGGTGGTTCCGTAACTAGTTGCAGTTTTGGTGCTCTTGCAGGAGGAAATCTAAGTGCACGTTCTTCTACTCCGCCATCTTGAACTGGAAGCTCAGTTGCCATTAAGTTATTAATATCTCTAGTATTTTCCTGCTTACAGGCTGTTTAAAAGCTTAGTATATTAAAAATAAGTGTATATTAAAAGTTTACTTAAGGGAGTTCCCTGGTGATTTCAGTGGCTAAGACTCTGAGCTCCCAGTGCTGGGGAGATCCCACGTGCTGCAACTGAAGATTCCACATGCTACAACTAAGACCTGGCACAGCAACATAAATAAACATTTTTTTTTGTTTACTTTAGGTGTGACAATTAAAAAAAGAGAATTTATAGTGCCCCTGGATTGTTGAATCTCCTGAGGATTCTTGACTGAATCCTGCAGTTGAAAGATCTGATGTTTTATTGTATTTACATGGACATTTTAACACAATTCTGCTATTAATTTTCCAGCTGTGGATTTCTTCAACCAGATCAACATGTTATATGGAACTATCACAGAATTCTGCACTGAAGCAAGCTGTCCAGTCATGTCTGCAGGTCCAAGGTACTTATACTGGCTATTATATAGGTATTTGAATTACTAAATAAAGCTAATCACCAATTGATATAAATTAAATAGTATAGACTTGTTGTTTTTCTTGCCTGTTTGCTTGTGAAAACAAAAGCTTACCTTTAACCTTTTAGTTATTAAATACTTGGATATGTGTTTCCCAGTGTTTTGATTTTTTATAATTGCATTGTAGTAAGTATGAATGTTCCGGAGAAGGCAATGTCATCCCACTCCAGTACTTTTGCTTGGAAAATCCCATGGACGGAGGAGCCTGGTGGGCTGCAGTCCATGGGGTCGGGTCGCTAAGAGTTGGACACGACTGAGCGACTTCACTTTCACTTTTCACTTTCATGCATTGGAGAAGGAAATGGCAACCCACTCCAGTGTTCTTGCCTGGAGAATCCCAGGGACGGGGGAGCCTGGTGGGCTGCCGTCTATGGGGTTGCACAGAGTCGGACACGACTGAAGTAACTTAACAGCAGCAAGTATGAATATTCAGTAGGATCGGAAGTAAAGAAATTTAGGTTTATCTTGCTTTTGCAAAAGTTATTTTTTCAATTTTGTTAAATTTATGGTTTTGTTTGTTTTTTAAATTAATTTCTTAGAATTTTTAGTTGACCTTTAATATTTGATTTTTTTCCTTGTGTTTATTTAATTACTTCCAAATTGTGCTGCTTTAGTTACCTGGCTTAAAGATGCTAGATTAAAATTTCCTGACTAATAAATTTCTAGAAATATTGACAAAGAGGTAGAACCCTTTATCACCCACAAGATTAAGATGTTATAGAATTAATGTTTTAGTATCCTTCCAGTCTTTTTTCCTATAGCAATTGATTGCTTTTATGTGATGACAGATGGTATTAAGAGATTTACCTCTTGGGAAAAAATAGTCCTTTCTGAATTTGCTATTGTTTTTATGTAAAGGTGAAAAAGGTCCCCAGTGAATTTGAGTTCTGTGATTATTACATTATTTTAGTAGAGATGCTTTTTGTTTTGTGAAGTATTGTTTTAGCCCTCAAATTTCCTATCTTTGGCTTAAATGATTCATAAAATGAAGTTTTATTTATCATTCTAGCTTAGCAAAAGTGAGGTAGAAAAAAATGCATGCCTAAGATTTATTCTTTAGAACCCTCTCAAAAAAACAGGGTTTTGTAATCTTGGCTCTATTGATAATTACATAATGGCCAACAAGCTCAGAATATGGAGGATCCACCAGCACCTTACCCACTCCTCAGCACCCTCTGTCTAACTGACAGGAACTCAGTTCCTTGGCCTTTCTCAGGGCTGTGTTGTAAAACAAATTCTGGCACAGCCAGCTGCCATACTGTCTTTTTCTTTTCCATTATATTTCAGAATATTGTGTAAGTTGAGTCGGCCCTCCATATGCATGGTCCCTCTGCATCTATGGATGCAACCAACTGTGGGTCGTAGCATTTACTGTTGAAAAATATCTGTGTATAAGTGGACCTCTGTGGTTCAAACCCATGTTGTTTAAGGGTCAGCTAGCTGTCTTTCTGCAGGGAACTCCCAAGTAATCTTCAGTAGAACTTTGGTTAATTTGCTAAAATTGTGTGTGTGTGTGTGTGTGTGTGCATGTGCATGAACACACTTAACAACATAGACATACTGTGAACCTACTATGATTATAAGTTGCAACATGTATTTGAAAATTTTATTACTAAAACTTTTTTCTCTCCAGATACGAATATCATTGGGCAGATGGTACTAATATTAAGAAGCCAATCAAATGTTCTGCACCAAAATACATTGACTATTTGATGACTTGGGTTCAGGATCAACTTGATGATGAAACTCTTTTTCCTTCTAAAATTGGTGAGTTAATGTTGTAGAACTAATATTCTTTTTAAATGATAAATGTGTTATGTTCTTTTTAATGCTGTATTAGTATAACAAAATCCAATAAAGACTGCCAGATTTCTCTACAGAAAGGTTATAGACGTGTGCTCCTTCCAGCCATGTTTGTGTCTGCCTGTGTTTCTTCATCAGTACTAGTTGCCTCTCAGTGTTTCTTTTCTAAAATGGGTAAATGAATTTCTAGTATAATGTTCATTTTACAAAATATTGAAAGGATCAAGCATTTTTTGGCTTATTGATCATTGTGTGTTTTCTCTTTATACCCTTTTTCTGTTTGTTTATGTTAAGGCTATATTAGATCTTTGTCGTGCATGTTGTATTTTTCTTTAGGTTGCCTTATTGACTTATTTTGTTTATGAGGGGTTTTTGGCTATGTATGTTATTTTGACCTATTAATCTTTGCCTTTATGATGATTGGATTTTAATACAATGATCAGAAGGGACTTTCCTACTTAAAGATAATAAAAATATTTGTTGATGCTTTTATTTAGTTCTTTTGTGGTTTTGTTTTTAAATCTTTGTTCTGTCAGGAATTTTTTCCCAATTATAAATGCTAGTCAGTTTGTCCGGTACCATTTATCAAATACATGGGTCTTTTATCCCCTAATTTTCGTGTGTGTACAGCAAATTGACATATGTTTTGGAGTCTTTTAATGTCTTTATTCTTATAGAAATTCCACACTGTTTTAATTAGCATAGCCATGCATCTTTGAACATCTTGTAGGGCTAGTCTCTCTTCCTTGCTCTTCTTTTTCAGAATACTCACGGCTATTCTGGAAAGTGTGTTCTTCCAAAGAATTTATAAACATTTTGTCAAGGTAAAAAGAAGACCTGTGAGATTTTTATTAAGATTTCATTCAGTTTGTAAATTAATGTAGGGATTCTTGTTCTCTTGGCAATACTGAGTCTTTCTATCCAAGAACAGTCTTTTAATTATTTCTTATTCCCTCTTGGAAAAATTCTGTATTTTACTTTAGTCCTTCAAGTTTCTTAAGTTTATTCATAGGCACTTAATGTTTTTATTGATAATCTGGTTTCTAACTGGTTATTGTTTAGTATATAGGAAAGCTGTTGATGTATCTATGAATTTTATAATTGACCATCAGTTTCTGACTATTTCTTTTGGATTGGTTTTCTTGGGTTTTTACAGTTTATAGTCACATCAGACTAAGGTAATAGTAATTTCATCTATTCTTTTCTGATAAATATACTACTTGTGTACTCTTAACTAATTGCAGTAACTAGTACTTTCAGAACAGTGCTGAGTAAAGGGGATGAAGGCAAACATCCTTTAACTTCATGTGAGTGCTTCTAGTCTTTCAGCATTAAGCAGAAATCTTACTTTTGGTTAGAGGTTTGTGAATTTTTAAAAATCAAATTGATTGTAGGGTTTTATCAGATGCTCTTCTATTTTCTGTTGTTGATCATAAGGTTTTCTCTATTTTTTACAATGTTCCGCTGCAAGAGGGTTTTTTTTTTGTTTCTGGATATTTTGATTAAGATTTTGGCATTGATATTCATGGATGTGATTGGTCCTTGTCATTTTCAGTATAGGGTATCTAATGAACAACATATTGTTAGATTCTGTCATGTCTGTTTGGGTTGCTATAACAAAAATACCAGAGACTGGAGGTCTTATAAGCAATAAAGATGTGTTTCTTAACTTCTGAAGTCTAGAAGTCCAAGATCAGAGGCCAGCATGGTCAGTTTCTGTCATAGGTCCTATTCCTGGTTTACAGATAGTAAGAAAACAGTCTTTTTCTTGTATCCTCACATGGCAGAGAGGGAAATCATCTCTGTTTCTTCCTATAAGGGCACTAATTCTAGCCAAAGGGGTAGAGGCCTTATGGCCTTATCACCCCGAAGGCCCCACCTCTTAATACCATTGTCTAGGGTGTTAGAATTTCAATATGATTTTGAAGGAGGCACAAAGCCTGCAGTGTGGGAGACCTGGGTTTGATCCCTGGGTCGGGAAGATCCTCTGCATTAGGGCATGGCAGTCCACTCCAGTATTCTTGTCTGGAAACTCTGTCATGGACAGAGGAGTCTGGTGGGCTACAATCCACGGAGCCACAAAGAGTTGGACACGACTGAGCAACAAAGTGTGTGCACGTGCGTGCATACACACACATTCAGAACATGGCAGATTCCTTTTTGAAATCTAATCAGAGGCTTTCAGGAGAAGAATTTATGTCATGTTGTTGTATTTGGTCTGTTTGCTGTTGGTCAATTTTTCTGTTCTATAAAGCCTTTTGTTTCCTTTCTCATAGATCCTTTATTGTATATTGGCTGTGCTTGAATGTTAAAATCAGCTTGGAAAGTGCTTAGATTAAAATAAATCACTTGTATATATTTATCAGAGTCTCCCTCTTAATGGAGGTAAAGAATACTTTTGTCATTATTCTCCTTTCTTCAGCTTCCCAGTTCTTCAATATTTTATCCTAATTTTCTGGAATTATTTCCCCCTTCATTAGCTATTATCCAGATCTTAACTTATGCCATTATTTATTGTTTTAGACAAAACTTGATTGTTACTCATTTTTAAGCTAATATATCCAGCTTATTAATATTCTTTTTAATAGCAAGGTGCCCATTTGCTAATTCTGAGAGAAAAAGGATTTGACTTAAAAATCCATCTTTTCAATACATGAACATAAGACCAAGTCCAGAAAAACATGTCCATAGCCCTCAGAATAACGTGTGAAAAGGCACGCTGTTACAAAGACTGGGGATGAGGGGTGGAGGAACACATACATCAGCTTACAAGAGCAAAATACACTGGATTTCAAACTATTAAGGACTGGTTGAGAAGTCAAGAATACAGAGTGCAGGGAAGGAGAAAGTGTTTTAACTTTTGCTTTCTGAAAAATTAGAGAAAGGGCCATGTTCAAGAGCAGCGTAGTGTCATTAGGCCAACTGCTGGAGGTTATTGGGAAGCAGTTGCCTTCTTGTGTGTTTGTTAACTGTACTCAGTGCCTATTGTATTGTCTTCTGTGCCTGTTTCCTGAGAAACATTGATCTTGTCAACAAAATTCTCAGGAATGCAGCCAGTCAGATCCCCACCTGCACTGCTTGGAGAGAGATGACTATGATCTCTCCCAGTTCTTTTAGGAGGAGATATTTATTTTCTCTGAAAAATAGGGAGGTGCCATTCTTCCCCTTTATAGAAAGTATTATTCCTCTTCTTACACTATAGGGAAATGGAAATAGCACTTAAAAAAATTAAATATAAAGTTGGGGACTCCTAGTCTAAGAAGGAGGACTAGATTTTCAGAGTACCTCAGAAGATAAAATATTTATTTGTAGACAGTAGATAACAATGACTCAAGGTGTGCCTTTTTCTTTTGCTTGGGAAAGTTTCCAGTCCTGGTGGAGTGTGTGTGTGTGTGTAAAAATCTTTTTAGAGTTATAAATTGCCAAAAGTAAAAATTTTCTATTTATAGCCTAAACTGTAAATAGAACTTCCTGGGAGTTCCCTGGCAGTCCAGTGGTTAAAACACGCTTCCAATGCAGGGGATTCGAGTTCGATCCCTGACTGGGGAGCTAAGATTCCCAACAGGCTGCATGACAGGGCCAAAAAAAACAAGAAACAAACAAACTTGTTGCCATTAATTTTAGGGAGAAATTCTCCAGTCTTAAACAAGTAAAATTCAACTTTGATTCAGCGTCATCTTCCATAACCTGTCACTTGTGCCTGCTATTCTAAGGCAGTCAGCAAAAGTGTGGCATGAGGATACCTCACATACTTAGGTTTGGGTGGTTTTTTCCCTTGCCTTTTTGAAAAATATATATATGAATAGAAGCTTGTATTTGTGAATTTGTGTATTGGAGATGTTCATGGCATTGTCTAAATTTTTCTGCCATTTATTTTCCTCTTACTGATAAAAGACTGATTGAGACATATATATATTACAGGTGTCCCGTTTCCTAAAAACTTTATGTCTGTGGCAAAGACCATCCTAAAGCGTTTGTTCAGGGTTTATGCCCATATTTATCACCAGCACTTTGATTCTGTAATGCAGCTTCAGGAGGAAGCCCACCTCAACACCTCCTTTAAGCACTTTATTTTCTTCGTTCAGGTAAGTTGAATTGCATTGAATTTGGTGTGTCCTTTGACATGGATGTATTTGAATTGGTAATTAATAAAGTATTTATAGTATCTTATTTATAGATATAGAGGTAAGCATGCAGCTCTCCTGTTTTACTCCCTTTTTCTTGTTTATTTCTTTGATGTACATAACAGAATAGAAGGCATCACCCCCATTTGGGGCCTTTTGCCTCTGGAGAGACCTGCCCCAGTCTCTGATTGGAATATGACATGAAGCACCAAGCACCCAGGGAAGCTTGTCAGCACCCTCACGTCCCATTGCCACTGCTGAATAAAGGGATGCCATGGGAAAAACATCTGGGGTTGTGTCGTTTCATGAGATGTCTATGCCTGGAGGAGAAACTTTTGGAAGAACTTGTTAGCTACTATCTTAAGTTTCCAAAAGTCTACTTCAGGCTGAATCTTACGAAGTTAGCAGCTAGAAATGTCACAAAGAACCACCCCTTCAGAGGTGTGGCCTATTTCCTTATGGGCCCTTAGTTGGAATTAGAACTTTTTAAAGTCAAAATAATTCACATTGTTTGAAAAAAATGATCAAAGAATAGGGACTCCTTAGCCTAACTTTAGAAATATATAATTCTTTATGCAAATATAAATATATCTCTCTATAGATATTTCGATGGGAAAACCAGTAGCTTTTACAGTAGATATAATCTATCCAATTCTCTGTACCACACAGAGGAGAATGTACTGTGCTTTCTTTTTTGTCTTTCTTAGAGATTGTTGCCTGTCATAGGTAGTATGTAGATGTAGGTATGGAGGCCACTATCTATTAAGTCCCTTGTATTTTAAAATAGGGAGTAAAAATGATCCTATTTTAAAATATTCATGGATTATTTCATCATTCTTTTGGATTTCAGAAAGCTGGAGTTGGGAATCCTTTCTCTGAATGACATAGAGTTTTAATTTTAGATCTTTTTTTAAATTTTGTTTTTCTTCTTTTTTTAGGAGTTTAATCTGATTGATAGGCGTGAGTTGGCACCTCTTCAGGAATTAATTGAGAAGCTTGGATCAAAAGACAGATAAATTTTTCTCTGGAACAGTTACCTTCTTGCTTCATCTACTGCTAGAGCTATCTCATTGCTTTGTGTTATAGACTAGTGATACAGACTTTAAGACAGGATAAAAAGACACCAATTGTCTGTGTCTACTGATAAAATTGTCCCAAAGGTAGGTTGGCCTAATACCTTCAGAGAGAAAAGTTCAGGACATGCTGAATTTGAGGCACTGTATGATCACTGCTGTTACTACCACAGAGTCATTTCTGGTTGTAGTATATGAGGACCAACTTGTAGTTTATTAGTTTACGTATTCATTTACTGAAGAAGATGACTGAAGTCTGATTCAGGTAACAGCATGATGGATATAAAAATTTCTACCAATAATTTGTTAACAAGCTTCCAGAACAAATTTCCTAATAATGCAGTCAGGTCGGTTTTATTCTGCCTTTATTTTACAAATAGAAGAGGCGTTTTGAAATTAGATTAAAAACGTTTGTGTCACTTTGGATAACCTTTTAGTTTGAAGTTTGTATGCTCATGTTTTTATAGGTTATATACGTGTATTTTTTTTTCAAAATCCATAATTGCAGTTTAAATCATCATAAGACATGGTATGGGAGCAACCAGAGTTATTTCTAAAATGACTTTATTTTTTAATCTTCATTTGGGATTTTATTCACAGCCTGTCTGGATTTTTAGTGTGTATCAAAGAATTTTTTTAAGGCATCTAAGAATTAATTGTCTTGCAGATTTTTATTTTGAAAAGCTTCATTCAGATTAATTTTAATATGTAGGTTTTGGCTGAGAAAAGGAAGACTTCCAAAAAAATTATAACAAATTTGGGGTCTCAAAAACCATTATTTTCATTCATGTTTTTGGTTTCAGAGGCCTTGAAATTTGGATAGAATAGAAGAAAGTACTCAAGAGTATTTGATTATTTTGTTTTGAGTTTTCCTTAAAATAGAAACTACTTCTATGTATTTTTATTGTGTCTTGAGACTTAGTTAAGAGTAGTATAGAAATGCATGAACTTTATCCCAGTAAGGTTAAAACATAAGGAAAACCATAATAAAAAACCTTAAAGGTATGCACATTTTATAACCCAGCTAAAAGTTTGGTGTGCTACATGTTCTTTAATCTGTGTGTGTGTGTGTATGTGTGTGTTGGGGGTAGGGGGGTATATGTTTAAAGGAGACAAAAATGGGATAAGTAAAAAAAAACTTCATTCTGTTAATAGTCAAAGGATGGATTGGCATTTTATTCTGTTTTAATTGTTTTTGTATCAAAACTTGAAATTATTCTGTTGGGGTAAAAAGAATCTCCTTTAGTGAAGAAAAGATCTAATTTTCATTAGATTTTTCAGATTTAGACTGTTTGAAGTGTATTGAGGCACACATATTACTAAAGACTTGCCAGACTGGCAACACTTGAAATTCATCAACATTTGTTTCAGAGCTATGATTTTTTGCAAAGTACTCACCATGTTCCTTGATACCTTTGGTTAAGGTTAAATTTGAAAGTTTTTTTGTTATTTATTTTTATTATTCTACAGATTGTAAAGAAAAAATGACTTAGAAACTCCATTTTTGTAATAACTGAATTTCAGTAAATTCTTAAATATATATAGAATTTTAAAGGAAACAAAACATTTTATCTGATTTAGGCTGAAACCATACATCGTTGTTTTGGGAAATAGTGGGGAAATCCCTTATTTAAAAAAGTCCTCTATGAACATTCTATAATCCTCATTTTAAGATTATCCAAAAGAACCATCAGGCATTCTGTATGTTTATGTTGATCATTTCCAAACAAGAAGGTTTTTAGAATGTTAGGATGTTACTGCCTCTTGACTTTGAACATTGTTGGCTTTAATTAAGTCTGCTAGGAATGAAATATTTCTCAAGTAAGATTATATTTTTATCATTTCTAATATTTCAAGTATCATCAAATAAAAGTATTTTTACTTTCTTTCATTTATTTTCAGTGGTAGAAATCCTCCCTCTCTTCATGACTTAGAGCCCTAAAACTAAGCAACTAAATTAACAATAGTAGAGCCAGCTTAATAATGGGACATAAATTTTAAAATTTGTTGGTAATTAAGAATTCAGGTAATTCAAAATGTCCCTTTTTAAAGAAAAAAAAAAAAAGCAATACCAAAAAAAAGCATTCCCAGTTAATCTGGCTTAACGAACAGTGCAACCAAACATTAGTGTTAACATTATTTACATCCAAGGCCAGGGAGTGAACACGAGAGATGGAGCAAAGGGCAGAGAACATGGAGAAGAGAGCACCTTCTTGGCTTGGCTGGAAGGCCAGCCTTTGATTAAAGTTGGACGGAGTCAGTCTTTCTTTGACTCCTCTCGATCTTGATTTATCTCCCTGAGTAACACTCACTCCCCTGGCTCCTCCTAATCAGAAGTCCTCTCTCAGTGTCTCATCACTGCTCTTCACACCCGACTAAAATCATGGTTGGCTAGTACTTGCTGAATTATGCAGTTAATCCTATGGTGCTTTAATTTCCAGGCCTTTAAAAAAAAACTTTTGGACAATGATGTGCAGATTTTTGTTTAAATAGTGAAACTTCCTTGTACTACAGTTTTTGTATTGACAATCAAATAGCTCCTTTATTCTTTGCCAAACTGTGAAAAAAGTGGTTTTCAGTAGGCTGCCAGTTAACAAAGTATTTCCTTTCATCTTAAGACCTGTAGATCCTTAGCTCATGTAGCTGCCTACTTGAGAAATGCACATCTGTATTCATCATGACATTGATAACAGCAAAAGGAAAGTTTTTCTAGTAGAGCAGAGGCAAGAGGAGCAGTCCTCATGGTGACATTAATTTTTCAAATATTTTTGAGATTTCATGATAATGCTGTTTGGCCCTCTCTCTGAGCAGTGAGGTCACATTAGAAGTGGAGAAGCTTCTGAACATTACATCATTACCTCATACGCATAAACAAACCACTCCCAAAGAGTGTAAGTCCTAGACATTTGTTTCTAAGCAGCTGTAGTCATGCTGCTGGTGTCGCCTTTGCCTGACTGTAGGAGTCTGTCTCTGCTTTCTGTAGAATTCTGGCCTGAAAATACTAGCTGGGACACCAAACTAAGCAGCTTCAACAGGGACATTATTTCCTCCTAATACCACTTCAGTAACTGGTTCAGGTTTTAAACTATTGTACAATTCTGGCAAAGAGGGAAAATAGTAGCTCTTCAGTCTTCCTGTGCTTTTGCATTAGATTTTGATATTTCAGACTGTAATGGGCTTTGGGGGATGATATTATCTGTGGTAGCAGTAATTTTACTGAAGCAACTGCATTGAAATTCACTTGGGTTTTCTCTCATCAGATTCTGTTTCAAACAAGTATTCTGTAAATCCGAATGGATTACCAGTGTGCTATAGATTTATTATAGGACAACATTCTATGTTTGGTCTACATTGAAAATAACTTGCTTAAGTTAGTCTTGATTATCTAAAATATTTTTAAATGTTCTTTACATGAAAATTTATTTTGTATTTTTAAACCTTTAGGGGCTTTTATCTATTTTTCTAAGTCGGTTAACTGTACTTTTTAAAAAAAGTGTTTTGTATCTACTTTTGTAACTTCATCAGAATAAAATATATTGAAAGAAAGAAAGGACTGATGAAAGTATGTCTCAACACATTTGTTTCTATTTAACTGTGAAACTTGAGAATTTTGCAGGGTTTGTGGAAGATTACCTTGGCTTATCATTTAGGAATGAACTCTTAGAAGAAAGGGAAGTTCCTAAGTGAACTAAATGTATTATAATACCAGGGCCCCACCCCCGGGAAACAAACTGTGCCTTGGGATGCAGTGGCTAAAACCCATCCCAGACAAAAAATAAGTTTTCTCCTTACCACACTGGACAAGCTCTTGACCTCTTTTATACATTGCTGATTATGAGATTGAGAAAAGGGAAGAGGAAAGACTAGACTCATTAATTTTCTGACCTTGAAAGGAGTACTCAGCATATCTGTAAGATACCCCCCACACCCTAAACAGCCATTTTTCATTATCATAGGAGAAATACTAGTTATTTTTAGAGGTTCAAATTACAGATGCCTAATTTTAGGTCTGTTTAATATAGCATTGCTACAATTGTTTTGACCTATTGCAAAATTCAGACTTAAATTGAAGAAAGTAGAGAAAACTACTTGGCCATTCAGATATGACCTGAATCAAATCCCTTATGATTATGCAGCGGAAGTGACAAGTAGATTCAAGAGAGTAGATCTGGTAGACAGAGTGCCTGACAGGAGGCAGTGACCAAAACCATCCCACCAAAAAAGATACAAGAAGGCAAAGTGGTTGTCTGAGGAGGCTTCACAAATAGCTGTGGAAAGAACAAAAGGAAAAAGCCAGGGAGAAAGGGAAAGATACAGCCAAATGAATACAGTGTTTCAGAGGATAGCAAGGAGAGATAAGAAGGCCTTCCTCAATGAAAAATGGAAAGAAAACAATAGACTGGGAAAGACTAGAGATCTAGTCAAGAAAATTGGAGATATCAAGGGAACATTTCTTGCAAGGATGGGCACAGTAAAAGACAGAAATGGAAAAGACCTAACAGAAGTAGAGAGGCCTCCCTGGTGGCTTGGGCAGTAAAGAATTCACCTGCAGTGCAGGAGACTTGGGTTCGACCCCCGAATTGGGAAGATCACCTGGAGGAGGGCATGGCAACCCACTCTAGTATTGCCTGGAGAATCCCCAAGGACAGAGGACCCTGGTGCACTACAGTCTATGGGTCACAAAGAGTTGGACAGGACTGAACGACTAAGCACAGCACAACAGAAGCAGAAGAGATTAAGAAGAAGTAGCAAGAATACACAGAAGAATATACAAAAAAGGTCTTAATGACCTGAATAACCATGATGGTGCAGTGACTCAGAGCCAGACATCCTGGAGTGTGAAATCAAGGGGGCCTTAGGAAGCTTTACTACAAAAAAGCTAGTGGAGGTGACAGAATTCCAGCTGAGCTATTTCAAATCCTAAAAGATGGTGCTGTTAAAGTGCTGCACTCAATATGTCAGCAAATTTGGAAGATTCAGCAGTGGCCACAGGACTGGAAAAGGTCAGTTCTCACTCCATTTCCAGAGAAGGGTAATGCCAGAGAATGTTCAAACTATGGAAAAGTACTCACTCCACATGCTTAACAAGATCATCCTCAAAATCCTTCAAGGTAGTCTTCAGCAGTTTGTGAACCAAGAAATTTCAGATGTACAAGCCGAGTTTAGAAAATTGCCAACATTGGTTGGATCATAGAGAAAGCAAGGAAATTCCAGCAAAACATCTGCTTCATTGACTACACCAAAACCTTTGGCTGTGTGAATCACAACAAACTGGAAAATTCTTAAAGAGATGGGAGTACCAGACCACCTTACCTGTCTCTTGAGAAACCGGTATGCAGATCAAAAAGCAGCAATTAGAACCTTATGTGGAACAACTGACTGATTCAAAACTGGGAAAGGAATACAAGGGTTTATATTGTGACCCTTTTTATTTAACTTATACCCAGAGTACATCATACAAAATGCAAGGCTGGATGAATCACAAACTGGAATCAAGATTGTCAGGAGAATATCAGCAACCTCAGATACACAGATGATAGCACTCTAATGGCAGAAAGTAAAGAGGAACTAATGAGCCTCTTGATGAAGGTGAGAGAGTAAAAAAGGTGGCTTAAAACTCATTCAAAAAACTGAGATCATGGCAACTGTTCCATTACTTTATGGCAAATAGAAGGGGGAAATGTGGAAGCAGTGGCAGATCTTATTTTCTTGGGCTTCAAAATCATTGTGGATGGTGACTGCAGCCATGAAATTAAAAGATGCTTGCTCCTTGGAAGGAAAGCTATGACAAATCTAAACAGTGTATTAAAAAACAAAGACATCACTTTGCCAACTAAGGTCCGTATAGTCATAGTCATGGTTTTTCCAGTAGTCATGTATGGACGAGAGAGTTGGACCATAAAGATGGCTGATCGTGGAAAAATTGATGGGTTCGAATTGTGGTGCTGGAGGAGACTCTTGAGAGTCCCTTGGACAGAAAGGGGATCAAACCAGTCAACCCTAAAGGAAATTAACCCTGAATATTCATTCAAAGCTGAATGATGCTGAAGCTAAGCTCTAATACTTTGGCTACCTGAGGGAAGGGCCGACTCACTGGAAAATTCAGGTAGCTCTCTGGAGAAGACAAAACTGGAACTGCCTTAAAAGACGGGTGGTTACAACATAACAGTTTTTGCACGGTTTGTATAGGGAAGTGAAGCAGTCCGATATTAGTGAAGGATATATTTCAATTGGACAGGTAGGTAGAGGGAAGTCAAATGAAAGAACTTGGGTTTTTTGCTTGTAGGTGATGACTCTGAAGGATTTTAATTAAGCAAATAATGGACAAGTTTTCATTTCAGATGGCTCCAACAGCAGTTCCAAAAACTGAGGGTAGGAGGAAGATACTAAAGCAGATAGTCCAAAATAACCACTCCCCAGGTGATCCAGGGGTTAAGGACTTGCTTTCTAATGTAGGGAACATAAGTTCAATCCCTTGTCAGGGAACTAAGATCCCAGTTGCCATAGGCCAGCTAAGCTTGTGGCCTCGTGGGCCATGACTACTGTGCCTGCATGCTCTGCAGCAAGAGAGATCCGCAGGCTACGCTGAAGACCCAGCACAGCCAGGGTGGGGGGTGGGGAAAGTGAGCCACTGTTAAGTTATGGGGTGAAGACTGTTGGAGCAAAAGTACTGATTTTCAGTAAAGGAAACAAGGAATTTTGCAAATGCAGTTCAGTGAATTTAACACTAGTCTCTTAGTTAAAAATAACTAAACCAATTAAAATTACTTTAGTGTTCAGTTCTGGCTCTGCTTGTTTCCAGTTGCACAAACGATGTCAAACGTGTCTCTTCTCAGCTCTCCTTTCTTCTGTGTCTGCTTCATTTCCACTGTGGCACTACCCACATGGTTACAAAGATGGTCCCCAAGAGTACACCTTCTACCAGTGTAGCAATCCAGGTGCAAATGAGCCTTTATTTTCCTTAGTTCCCAAAAGTCTCTAGACCAGTTCTGATTGGTCTGGCTCAGATCATGTGACCAACTCTAAGCCAATCCCTAAATCTGATCAACCAGCCTAGGTTATGGGATATGGTCTGCCTCATTGAGACCACCCTGTTTTGAGTATCAGAGAGGTGATTCTCCACTATACTCTGGAAGAAATATCTTTGGCAATTTAGTTACATCTCTGAAGAAAAATTGAAAGTTTGTAAATTATCCCTAATCCCACCAACCCTAATTGTTAAAAGAATCAAACAAAGGAAAAAAAAAAAAAATGAGGCTATTAATAGTAATGCAAAGGAGAAACTGGGGCTTCCCAGCTGGCTCTGGTAAAGAATCTGCCTGCCAAATGCTGAAGCTGCTCACGACATGGGTTCAATCTCCGAGTCAGGGAGATCCCCTGGAGGAAATAATGGCAACCCACTCCAGTATTCTTGCCTGGGAAATCCCATGGATAGAGGAGCCCGGAAGGTTATAGTCCATGGGGAAAAATTATGAGGATCAAAATAATAAAAAGAAAATTCAACAGTAAATTTAAAAAATCTAATTGCCTTTATTGACTTTTAATTCAGGCAGCATCTCATCTAGCCAGTAAAGGAGAGTTCCAAAGGGCTACAGAAATGAAAAGGCTTAAAAGGCAAGTAAAAAGGTTATTTCAGGCTTAGGCAACCTATCTACAGGAGACAAAAGGTTTCTCTGTGACATATTATCTTACTGGTGCTGAACAGAATATGACTGATCAGAAGACAAGGCTTGAACTGACTTTAAAAGATGAGTTGGTTACCACATAAGCCATCTTGCACAATTTACATAGGGAGGTACAAGCAGTCCAGTAATAACGAAGGCTATATTTCAGTTGAGAAGGCTAAGTGCGGAAGAATTGATACTTTCGAATTTTGGTGCTGTAGAAGACTTGAGAGTCCCATGGACAGCTAGGAAATCAAACTAGTCAATCCTAAAGGAATAAACCCTGAATATTCATTGGAAGGACTGATGCTGAAGCTGAAGCTCTGATACTTTGGCCACTTGATGTGAAGAGCCGAGTCATTGGAAAAGACGCTGATGCTGGGAAATATTGAGGGCAGGAGGAAAAGTGGGTGACAGAGGATGAGATGGTTGGATGGCATCATTGACACAATGGACATGAGTTTGGGCAAACCCTTGGAGATAGTGAAGGACAAGGAAGCCTGGCATGCTGCAGTCCATGGGGTTTCAAAGGATTGGACATGACTTAGTGATCAGACAACAACAAGTAAGGAGAACACAGTATCTCCCCAAGAGCAAAAGCGGAGAAATTTTAAGCTAAGGCTATATGCACATTCATGAAGGGGCTTGGCCAAGGAGAATTTAGTCTAGAACGGGGGCAAAAGTTGTCAAAGTTTTAGTTGATTCAAGTCAGGAGGGTCAGGAAAGGTCAATATCATTCCTTAGCTTCCAGTTGATCTGTTGGTTGAGCTTTCCAGGGAATGGGAGTGGTGTTTGAATTTTGCAAAACAACTCAAAGAGTTTGCCAGGCTATCCAAAGTCTGTGGCTCAAGTGGCTCTTCTGCTGAGCCATTTCCTGCAGGCACCTTAAATTCAGGGATATCCAAAACTGAGTTAGTCGACCCTCTTCACCCCAAACCTAGTCCTCCTCTACCCATTTCACTGTCCAAGCCAGAAACCTGAGAGTCATCCCTGACCTTCGTCGCCTCTCCCGCCAATACCGTCTTCCAGTCCATTCATTCACCTCCCAGGTGTCTGAGTCCACTCCTCCCATTCCTGCTGCTGTTCAGGCCTTTAGTCTCTGGACCATTGCGACTGTCCCCGCTCTTCGCAGGGACCAGTGATCTTTCTAAAGCCCAAATCTGAAAACGACTCCCCTGCCTAAAATCCTCCCCCGGGTCCCCCATGGAGCGAGAAGTCGAAGCGCCTCCGTTTAGCAGCAGGTTTTCTGGTGGAGAGTAGGAATACGGGCGTTCCACCTATGGCACCAGGGTCCTTGTGGCGAGGGAGAGTCCGAGCACC
>NW_011495064.1:11228253-11232239 GCF_000754665.1 Bison bison bison
AGGGCGACGCACCGGGCCAGGGGCTTCGCCTTCCTTTCTCTCATTCATTGATTCGCTGCTTCATTCATTCAGTGGCCCCGGCCACGGGTACTGAGAGAAGTGTCAGGCCCGGCGCGTGCTGGGGGAGCTCCCCAACGGGGTGGGGGTTGAGGCCGAGGGAACGGATACATAAACAGTCGTAATACAGCAGGCACGGAAAAGGCAATGTTGCTTTACCGAGCCGAAGACAAGGAGTCAGAGCCTGGAGTCGCGGCGTGCGTGCTGGTTCCTGTGACTGAGTCAGGGCTCCGGAACGTCCTCCTGGCTTCTGTGACCTTGACCCTTTCCAAATCTCACACTCCTGGAGTAGGGAGCCAGTAGAGGGCACTCACCATATGCTCTCCTAATTTTCTGTCCCCGTTGCTGATTCATTCTTCCTTCACTCCATCTATTTCTTTTGCTTTCCTCTCACATTCCTCCTTCTCTTGGACCTGCCTCCCCCAAGCATGAAGGGCACTGCTGCTGGTGACTTTCATTGTGGACAGTCGACATTCCAGGGGTTTTGTCAGTAGATTGCTTGTTTAAAGGCCGCTGCCTGCAGATCAGCAGAGATGAGGGAAAGACTTTTCCCAAGGAGTCATAGTGCTAACCCCACTCTCACCCTTTAATGACTGCTGCGCTGCCTGCCACCTGGCTACCCTCTGCCTTTGCCCCCATCCCCACCTCCAGGGCACTGTTTTCAGAGGAGGTCTCCCGTCCACCCAGCCTTACCCAGGTCCACAACATAAGCTTCTGTCCCTCTGAACAGCACTCAGTGTCCCTCCAAATCTTTCTCCTGACCTGCATTTTCAGCTGCCTGCTAGAATCAGGACTTCTTTGCGGGTACCTGGTACATATACCCATTTTCTCTGGTGGCTCAACTGGTAAACAATGTGTCTGCAATGTGGGAAACCTGGCTTCAATCCCTGGGTTGGGAAGATCCCCTGGAGGAGAACATGGCAACCCACTCCAGTATTCTTGCCTGGAGAATCTTCAAGGCCAGAGGAGCCTGGCTGGCTACAGTCCATGGGGTCGCAAAGAGTCAGACACGACTGAGCAACTGACCACACAGTACATATGCCCTGAATTGTATGGATTTTCACCCCTGCTCATTCATTCATTCATCCATCACTCAAGTTCTCCTGGGGGCCTGCCCTGGCTCAGTTCTGGAAGACTGCAATAGCAGGACAGACCCATGTCTTGGCCTCTAAGACCAATTGGTGAAAGAGTCAGTGCACAGGGTATTTTAAAGAAGGTGCTCTGAAGTTCTATAACACAGGACCCTGCTCTAGGCCATCAGAAAAGGCCTGAGGATGGGCAAGACTGAGGGGGTGAAGGGATGGTACCTTCAGCACCAGCATGTGAAGAGCACTCCACCCACCATCCTCCTCCAGCCAGGGAGCCTGGTACTATTCCCTTTTTAAGGATACTCTTATCTAGGAATCTTTCCTGACTTGCTTCAAAAGGCATTGTTACATTGGCATCAAGAAGCCTGTGTAAAAAGTCCAAAATCTTTACCCTGACACTGAAGCCCTGCCATACTCTGTTTTCTTTTTTTCAGTATTTGTTTTTACTTATTTGTTTGGCTGCACTGGGTCTTAGCTGAAGCCTGCAGAATTTTTTTATCTTTGTTGCAGCATACAGGAGTTTTAGTTGCAGCATGCAAACTCTTAGTTGCTGCATGTGGGATCTAGTTCCCCCACCAGGGATCGAACCCAGGCCTCCTCCATTGGAAGTGCAGAGTCTTAGCCACTGGATCTCCAGGCAAGTCCCTGCCATGCTATTTTCAGTCTCTCTTTTCAGCATGTGCTTAACCTAGCCAAGGGGCTGCTGACATGATTTTCTGCATCTACATCCCTAAGGGTTGAGACACATTCCCATCAGAAGCACTGGCTCCTTAGGGTAGTCACTGGGGGAGGGAAGAATGTTACTTCCAATGGTAAAAAATCTAAAAATGTTCCTCTTTCAGATCCTTTCATAGAATTCTGTTTCTTCTTTCCAGTAAGAATTGCAGAGAATAGCTGCCTTATTGAGCAGTAGGTCACAAGGTTATACCCCACTGGAGAGAATATGGAATGTTAATCAGGCCTAAAGGGTGGGTGCTATTTGGTCCCATTAGTACATGGTCAGTGGCATGCTTGCCCAAGCAGGGCATGCCTGGCCTCTCCGGGTCTGCATCTTACTAAGGGAACCAACCTTGGGAATGTCACTTGGTGCTTCAGGCACCTCACTATCATGAGGAATAAACATCTGTTGAATGAACTTAGGGAAATTGTTATCTCTGGAGTCCAAGTTAGTTGTTTACAATTCCACTCCTCCCTCAAAAAAAGTTTATTCTGCATCCTGGGGAACTTAAATGGGCATCCGATGCCATGCAGTGCCCCCGGTTTAGCCCAGGGCCCTGCCTTGCAGGGGAGGTCAGAGGGGCCTGCACAGTGACTCTCCTCTGTTCTGTGGCAGCTTCCTCTTCTCCACTGGGCCCAGCGTATGTTTGCCTCACAGACCGAGGGGGAGCTCAAGGTGACCCAGGTTCTCAAAGAAAAGTTTCCTCGAGCTACAGCTATCAAAGTCACTGACATTTCAGGTAAGGTCTTCTCTCATCTTTCCCACAGAGATTGGTAGGATTTTACTCGCTGGAGGGGAAGAGGGCAGGGGACTTGGAGGATACCCACCACCAGTGGCTTCTCAGGATGTACGGATTTTGGACAGACAGACCTTGGCCTCGCCTCCCAGAAAGGGTGGAGGTGGGAATGCAGAGACTTCAGCAGGGAACTTCGAGGACTCATGGTTGCCAACCTGGCCCGGCTCAGATTAGATTCCTCTCAGTCACTGTGGGGCTCAGCTCCAGTCTTCAGTTTGACTTTGAGATGAGCCAGACTTTAATTTTCCCACATTCTTCTGATACCCTAGAATGCCAGAGCTGGAACAGATTCCAGGAAGAATGAGTCCAGAGAGGCCAAAGAACTTCCTGGCCCTTCACAGGGAGGTGGCGGCAGAATCAGGACCCAGGGAGACTGTCCTGAGCCCAGTGACCAGCCCTAGCCAGGCCCCGCCTTTCTCGAATGACCGCTGGGGCCTCAGAAGTTCAGGTTGACTGTGTATTAGGAACAGGCTGGGCAATCAACATCTGCCCCCATTGGACAGGAAAGATAAGGCCTTTATCCAGACACGCCTGTGGAAGAGTTGGTGATTCCCACACCCAGACAGTCTTTATCACTCTCCATTGCTCTAGGGCTCACTGGCTTCTCTGAGAACATAACTTTTACAAGGATTAGGAGAAAGTTCAGAGAGTCCTTTTATCCTGGTCACTACAGGAAATGAACCAATCTAAAGATCTGTTAGAATGGCAGGTTGAGTGAGCCCTCTGCAGGCGTCCCAGGGCAATGCTGAGGTCTTCATGTCACCAGTCTTGTACCTGCCACAGGCCCAGTTAGGGCAGAGCTGGAACTTGACCTCTGCTCTGGCTCTGCCTAGTCCTGGTAGAGTGCAGAAAGGGGATCAAGGCTGGGAACCTTGGTTTAGCCAAAGCTTAGTCTCCTAGAACATATAAGTGAAGTCGCTCAGTCGTGTCCGACTCTTTGCGACCCCATAGACTGTAGCCTATCAGGCTCCTCCGCCCATGGGATTTTCCAGGCAAGAGTGCTGGAGTGGATTGTCATTTCCTTTTCCAGGGGATCTTCCCGACCCAGGAATCGAACCCGGGTCTCCCGCATTGCAGGCAGACACTTTACCGTCTGAGCCACCAGGGAAGCAAAGAAAAGCTTAACAAAGCCTATTGAATGAATGGCACTTTCTTGCTGAATTGTTTCATGCTAGAGCAGCACATTTTATTGTTATCATTCATCAGCCCTAGCTCTCTAGCCACATGGAGACAAAGCTTGGTGTAGGGGTAGATGGGTCCACACAAACTCTGCTTTGAGAGCTGTCCCTTACCTGCCACAGCCCCGGGAGGAAACCTTTAATTCAGC
>NW_011495064.1:11232339-11239802 GCF_000754665.1 Bison bison bison
TGTAGAGCAGGGGTGTGGGGAGCCCAACTCTGTGATTAGCACGTCTTCACTGTTTATTGTAATGCTGTGTCCATATCATTCAGCTCTCTGCTGAATGATAGCATTCGGATCATCTCTCTCACACTTCCTTATTCCTTTACTTTCAGATACGACTGCACGTGGTTTTCAAATCAGATTTTAATGTGTTTTTGCATTTTTAAAAATACCAATTACTGGTCCTTTGGGAAGTGGGACATGGAAATTCAGTCCCTCCCACCTTCTTCCATGGCATTTGCTGGCTTAATAAAAGGAACTAGTAGGCAACTGACATTTCTTAGGCTTTGCATGTTTTGTGCCTTATCTTTCCTACCCTGGAAGCAGTAATGCTGGTTACCAGATACAAGTGCTTTGCAGAAGGAAGAGTACATTTGGGATTGAGGCAGCCTGCCAGGAGGAGGTCAGGGTCAGATTGTAAGCCATGGTTGTCTAACAATCTTAGCAGCTTTCTGCTGAATGATGACATTCAGACCTTCTTTGGATTGTGTGGTACTTATTCAAGGACATAAGGAACTGTGGCTGCTGTAACTTAATAACTGAAACACTTTCAAATGACATTTATTTCAGGAGGCTGTGGGGCAATGTATGAAATTAAAATTGAATCAGAAGAATTTAAGGAGAAGAGAACTGTCCAGCAGCACCAGATGGTTAATCAGGTCAGTAGAGGCAGCAGTGCTTCTCTGTCACGTCTCTGCATCTGAAAGGGCCTGCGAGTGAAGACAATATTGCACTATCCATCCTAGGAAAGCATAACGCAGCACCACATCATGTGAACAGGACTCAGGATCGAGAAAAATATAAACTGAAACTATCTGGGATTGTACTGTAGGCAAATACGAATGTTATTCAAAATGGAAAACAGGCCACCCAATAGTTATTTTATATTTCCCTGTATAGTACTACCAAGGTTTACTGTTATTATTGCATATTGAATAGTGTTTGTAAACATAAGACAAAAAAAGATACATGTTCTTGTAGATTTGAAGGTTTCATTTAAGCCTCTTTTAGGACTACTTTACAGGTGGGTAAACTGAGGCATGGCCTGATTGAGAGCTGCTCCAGCTGTCCCAGACCCAATGACAACAGCAGGGGGCTGGAATATCAGATTTAACCTGATTAAGGCCCAGTGTATTCATTATCTGTGCTTATTTCACTTTAAGTTTATACCAGCCTTGACCCTTGCACCTGTGTCTGTAAACTCAACCCCTCCATCAGTGTGTTTATCGTTCTGGAAAGTTGGACTTTGTAAACTAGTTTAACTTTTGTAAAGCACAGCTCTGGCCACGAAAGTCAAATCCAGATGTTCCAAACGACTCTTCCAGGCCTTTCCCACCCTTCTTGGCATGGACCCTCCCTCCGGCCCCCGGCCGTTGGTCTCTCCATGCTTCTGGCCCTTGGCCCTGATCAGACCTCCTGCCTGGGCTGCGCCTCCCTCACTTCTTTGCTGGGCTCACATGCTGCCTCAATTTCCTAATTTGTAACAGGGAGAGTAACAGGGTTTGCCTCTTTGGAGGCATTAGTGGTAAAGTCATGTAAAGCACTGAGAAGAGTATCTGATGCATGGTGAGCCCTTCAGAAACATCAGTGGCCGTCACCATCTTACCCGTAAGCACTGTGAGGAGCCTGCACCAAGTCCAAGGGGCAGGACAGCAATCGCCTCCGCTTGGGAGAATGTCATCTATGTCATCCTGGGCTCAAAGTTTCCTGTGGGCCCCTACTGAACATGCGCCCTCTCTGGTCCCATCCTTGCTGGATCACCTTGCTTACTTGTCTGTCATTGCCCTAGGAAGCCGACTCTGCAGGCCAGCCCTGCATCTGTTTTCTTTTTTCGTAAATTTTATTTTATATTGGAGCATAGTTGATAGAGGGAAAGGAGAGCTGGCCTGGGTTTGGTTATTTTACAGAGAAATTCAATGTTTAATGCCTGAAAGACTTTCCACTTGAGAGAATTCACCTCCTGGTACTGGTGTACCTTTAACCCGGGGCAGCTACACAGCATGGCCCACCACCACGGGAGCAGGGTCGGCAGGGGAGGAAGGCCTGAGCCTGACCTCCGCCTCATTCAGGTCCTGGTGCTGCAGGGACTAAGTATCTATTCGATTGTGGTTCCTCATTTACACTCGGGCCCTGACATCATTTGTGGCCTTAAACAAACCTCCTAATTTACAACTTGATTTATTCTGATCTAGAGTAAAATTGGCGAATTGGTGCTGATGAGCATGGTTTCGTTTAAAAAATATTTTTACATGAAGCTATGTATATTTTTTTCTTTTATTCAAGTAATTTTTAAAAAGTTTGGCTGAGCTGCTCAGCTTGCAAAATCTCAAGTTCCCCAACCAGGGATTGAACCCAGGCCTCCGTAGTGAAAGTGCTGACTCTTAACTACTAGACCACCAGGGCACTCCCAGTGTGGGTTCTTTTTTTAATATAATTTTTTTTCATTTATTTATTTTTGGCTAAGCTGGGTCTTCCTTGCTACAAGGGCCTTTCTCTGGTCGTGGCGAGCGGGGGCTACGCTCAGGCTCTGCCGGGAGGGCTTCTGGTGGTGGTGGCTTCTCTTGGGCAGCAAGGCTCTAGGGTGCACGGGGTCCAGCACTTGCGGTTCTCAGGCTCTAGGCTCAGTCTCAGTAGTTACGGCGTATGGGCTTAGTTGCTCTGCAGCATGCGGGATCTTCCTGGATCAGGGATCAAACCCACATCTCCTGCAAGGGCAGGCGAATTCTTTACCACCGAGCCACCAGGGACGCCTCCTCAGTGTGGTTTTAAAGAACAGCCGTTCTTTGCTCAAAGAGCAAAACACAAGGAGCAGCCTAGAAGCTCTTCACCGGGGCAGCCTGAAAAGTTAGAATGCATGTAATGGAACACTATGCTGATACCGAAAAGAATGAGGGGCCTGATACGGAAAGACCTTACGTTAGGGGGAAACGCAGATGTGGAACGGTGTGTTTGACATGCCATCGTTTGTGTTTTAGAAAGGTAGTGGGGTGGAATATATATTCATATTAGCTTGAATATGCATTTTTTAAATTCTCAGAAAGATACACATGCAAGTAACAACAGTTTTATATTTAGGAGAGAGGTGGAAACGGGGACAACTGTGGGAGGGAGACTTCAGAACATGCCTTTTTTATGCCTTTTGATTTTTGAGTGAACTTAGTGATTCCAAAAAAAAGTGTTTTCCAAAAAAAAAAGGTGAAGATTGTTTAAAGAAAGTGTGTGTGCAAAGTGTCCTACAGAGATAAAGCTATTAATATATAAAAATATTCCAGTAGAGACTTACTGTAATCAATGTCAAATACAAAACAATGATGATGCTCTTCTGCTTCCTTAGGCACTAAAAGAAGAAATCAAAGGTATGCATGGATTGCGGATATTTACCTCTGTCCCCAAACACTGACCATACCCTGGCTGTGTTGATGCTACTGCTAAAACTTCGGATGACTCTTCCTACCACCGTGCTTCCTCAGCATATGACAAAAAACTTATCTATTTTGTTCATAGACATTTCCATATTGTAATTATAGAAGAATATGCTATCTATTTAGATATTAAATTAAAGGCAACAGATAAGTAAAAATTTTTTTCATTACAAAATATGTACTGAATCCTGCTCTGTGCCTAGGCAACATTCTTAACATGGGGATAATGAAATTAATAGAAGCAGACCAAGAAAGACTATATGAAATTTCTGAAGGGTCATGACTAATGCTTTTAGTTCCTTTATTTCCAAAACATGTCCTTTTATTCAAACTGGTCTTGTCTTTTGAACAGTTCTGTCCTGATGCTAGAGGCAGAATGGAGTGGAAGCTTCCTTGTCAAGAAACTTTCTTTTTCCTTCTCTTCTATGAAACTGCTCCAGTCCCTTCATCTTACTGAAAAGAAAGGAAAGACTTTGGTTTTGCTCTTCCCTTAGTTTACCACTCTCTTTCCCTTTCCCTCCAAACTTCTTACCAGAATGAGCCTGGACCTTCTGGATTCTGAGGAGTGAAGATCCCCCACCCTTTGCACCCTGGTGGAAGGTTGAGCCCACCTCCCATGACAGAAGCTGAAAAAGCTTGCCTTCCTAGCTCCTTGGCAAACAAAGCACAGGCAGATGATCTAGACTCAGCCAATCAGATGGATCTGCCTTGAGCTCTGCGCTGGGAGCGAGTGACGCTGTGAAGCAGGGGCAGTGGCCTGTCCATTTTGGCAGCTGTGGCAGCAATGTCCAGTGTTCTGGGATGTGGCTGTGTCATAGGCCATCATCTCTGGAGTCCATGGTGGTAGTCACGCTGTCTGCAACATGATTTGGGCTTTGTCTTCCTCTTCCAGTCCATTTTCAGAAGCTGCTTCGTCAGTGTTGCCAGAAATTCTACGATTATCCCCATTGTCCTTTCACTAAATTCTTTTCTGCTCACACTGGCCTAGTCAGTGTCTGATGCTTACAAACAAGAGCCCTGATGGGTTCACCTGCCCCGCACAGTGCATGCAGCTCCTGCCCGCCTGCTCCCGCCTCCCCGCTGGAAAGCTGAGAAATCACATCCACTGACACTCTGTCCACGTGACCCATCACCATGGTGATGGGAGGTTGACCATCCACTCCTTCCTCAAACTCCTGTGTGTTCCATGGAACTGACCAGCAGAGAAATCATTGGTCACTATCAGTTCTTAAGATTCCTCTTACCTCCCTAAGAAATAAAAATATGTAGGTAAAACAACTTTGAGCTCTGGAGCGGCACAAATTTTAAATGTTCCGTTCATATACTGTGCCCTCATTTTTTGGTTTAAAATTGTCCTCTAACCCCACAGTATAGGGGAGGGATTGGTGTCCTGCCAAGGCAGAACGGACTTTTACAGAGAATAGATTCATTCAGTTAGAGTTGAGAAGAAAGGATAAAAGAGAATTCCTAAGGGCCCACAGCACCCCAAAAGAGCCACACACCCTGGAGGACAGCTTTTAGGTGGCGTAGTGAGGAATCACCTAAGTCCCAGAGATGAGGAGGCAGGGGTCAGTGAGAACAGAGAGACCACAGAATTAGATACAGGTTGATTACTTGTGTGGAGCCTAATTATCCTCTTGAGGGTGGGCTGGACACAGTGATCTGCTTCTAAAGAACAGATTAAGGTGGAAGTGACAGTGTGCAGCGTCAGAGACTAGGTCATAAAAGGCACTGAGGCCTCCTTGCTCTCTTGGCCAGCTTTGCTCTGGGGGAAGGCAGCTGCCGTATTGTGAGGACACTCAAGCAGCCTGTGGAGAGGTCCAGGTGATGAGGAGCAAGGCGTCTCCAACAGTCAGTGAGCCATTCATCCTGGAAGTGGGTCCTTCCAAGTCCATTACAGTGAAGTCTTCAGAAAACTGTAGTCCCAGGGGACACCTTGACTGCAAACAGCCAGAACTACTCAGCTAGGCTACTCCTCAATTCCTGACGGATAGGAACCGTGAGATAATGTTTGTTGTTTCCAACTATAACATTCTGGGATAAATTTTTATGCAGCAACAGATAACTGATACACATGTGCATTACTAGGACAACACTGGGGATTACACATATTAAAGGAAGGGCTGAAAAGCCAAACTGCAGAAAGGACAGGGCTACAGCTAAATGTCAGGACCACTGCCACCACCACTTGGGGCTCCCTGCCTCTCCTGTCCGCTCTCTGCAGATTCACTTTATTGTCTCTCACTGTAAATCAGCGTTCACCACATGCTGTCAGTATACAACTGACTATACTGCCAGTAGCTCTTAATTTTACAATCTTAATGTATACCTCATGAAAAGGACAGGAGAAGGCAATGGCACCCCACTCTAGTACTCTTGCCTGGAAAATCCCATGGACGGAGGAGCCTAGTAGGCTGCAGTCCATGGGGTCGCAAAGAGTCGGACACGACTGAGCGACTTCACTTTCACTTTTCACTTTCCTGTATTGGATAAGGAAATGGCAACCCACTCCAGTGTTCTTGCCTGGAGAATCCCAGAGACGGGGGAGCCTGGTGGGCTGCCGTCTATAGGGTCGCACAGAGTTGAACACGACTGAAGCGACTTAGCAGCAGCATGAAAAGGACAGACTTTCCTTCCAACTTCCGCTTCAAAGGATGCTAGGGAGGGCCTCTAATCAGGGGCCACCTGGACTGATCAGGAGTTAGAGGACACTGAGCCTGCCTCCGGACTCTGGTTTGGAGTGGAGGGAGGAAAACTGCCAAAAGAAGTAGGGGTTCTATTTTCCAAAGCAGAGAGGGGGACGAGACAACAGTCGTGCTCAACTGCAGGAAAAGGTGAGGGAGAGAAAGTCTGGTAGGAGCGTGGTGGCACTAGAGAAACTACGATCTTCCCTCTGCTTCACCACATCCCTGCCCACCCCTAGTTGTTCTTACTCCCAAATTAAAAGGCAAGCTGGGAGAGGAATCACAGTATTTCTTTTTAGCTGACTGAATAGGAAGAAACTGTTTAATGTTAGCAGCCACAGTATATATTACACTGCATCTGATACAGCCAATTCCTAGAGCTTAGATTAAGGGCTACTTATGGAAACTGCTGAATTAAGATGATACATTTTTTGAGTTAAATGTCCTTTTAAAAACAGTGTATAGTTTTCCTGTGGAAAATTCAAGCTAACTAAGCAAGTCAACCTAAGTAAAGGACATTGCCAGGTCCTCTGCCCCCCCTCCTATTTTGTTAAGAGGGGCTCCTGCGATGCCCCTCTTACTGGGATCAGGGCACCCAACTAGCAGTTGTGGGACAGGCTGGCCTGCAGCAGCCTGGGAGAGGACTAGGGCCGCAAAGTCCCACCCAGACAATGGCAGCGCCAGGGGGTCAATAGAGTCAACTTCCTTTCTTGGGAATCCTGACTGGAAAAGGTGAGTAAGATCAAAGGACAGCTACTGGCTGGTGGAAAGCTCTGGGCAAATAAATCTGGTTCAAATGGGGAAATATGAAGAGACTCAGTCAAGGAGAAGCGGAAATTGAAAAAATTGGCCTAGGAGCTGTCTTGAGGGGCGTTGGTAACTCCGAGTTAAGAGCAAGTCAACACTAGGAAATAAAGACAGCGACTGTCAACCTAGTGCAAATCAGAACTGCCTCGAGTAGTATTTTAAAAATACCCATACTTGGCCCCTCCCAGTCAGACCAGCTAGTGGATGCCGGAGCCTAAGTTGAAGACAGACTCGACGTGAACCGCCACGGACTCCTTAGAGCCCCCGGAGTAGGGACTCAGCCCCCTTTTGCCTGCCCCCACCGGGAGAGGCCGGCCCTGCCCGCCCCCTTGTCCCTCTAGGGAGCTGCTGCGCATGCGTCAGTCGGCCCGCTCGCCTCCCGCGTCCAGGGGGCGCAACTCCAGGTCCCTAACTGCAGAGTAGACCGCGGCAGTGCGCGCCCCGCGCCGAGCCCGGCGCAGCCCCGACCCAACCTGGGCGGAGGCCACGCTGCCCCTCGCGGAGTCAAGATTGGAAG
>NW_011495064.1:11240160-11251994 GCF_000754665.1 Bison bison bison
GATAAGTGCAAGTCTTCCGTTTGTCACCTCATTTCAGGGAACTGATCCCTTCTTAAGTTGTGATAAAATACTCAGATACTGTGAATTTAAAGGAACATTCATGTACTTAAATTTTTTGAGAAAAATGTAATATTTATTAGACAGAAAAGAGGATACAAATAAAAGGTGCCAGACGGTTTCATTTCTTTTAGAAAAAGAATAAAAAGAAACAATCATGTTGACCTTTGTTCAAACGCAGTTTATTCAAAACCCAGTGTCTGTGTTAGCCTGGCGTCTCATTCAGCAGGCAGCTTCCCTGGCAGTTACGAAAACAAAAAGGTTGTTAGGAGCAGAATAACCAGATAAATGGATAAACATGTAAGAAGTTAAAACAACTTAAGTTCAATTAATCACTTTGTTGTTATTCAGTTGCTCAGTCGTGTCCAACTGTTTGTGACCCCGTAAACTGCAGCATTCTAGACTTCCCTGTCCTTCACTATCTCCCAGAGTTTGCTCAAACTCGTGTCCATTGATTGAGTCAGTGATGCCATCCAACCATCTCATCGTATGTTGCCCCCTTCTCCTCTTGCCCTCAATCTTTCCTAGCATCAGGGTCTTTTCCAATGAGTCGGCTGTTGTCATCAGATGACCAAAGTGTTGGAACTTCAGCTTCAGCACCAGTCCTTCCGATGAATATTCAGGGTTGATTTCCTTTAGGATTGACTGGTTTGATCTCCTTGTAGTCCAAGGGACTCTCAAGAGTCTTCTCCAGCACCACAGTTTCAAAGCATCTATTCTTCAGCGCTCAGCCTCCTTGTTTCTACTCTCACATCTGTGTATGACACTAGAAAAACCATAGCTTTGACTGTACAGATGTTTTGTCAGCGGAGTGATGTCTGCTTTTTAATACACTGTTTAGGTTTGTCATTGGGCTTCCCTCATAGCTCAGTTGGTAAAGAATCTGCCTGCAATGCAGGAGACCTGGATTCCTAATCCTGAGTCAGGAAGATCCCCTGGCAAAGAAAATGGCAACCCACTCCAGTATTCTTGCTTGGAGAATCTCATGGACAGAGGAGCCTGGCAGGCTACAGTCCATGGGGTTTCAAGACATGACTTAGCAACTCAACCACCACCACCTAGGTTTGTCATAGCTATTCCTCCAAGGAGAAAGTCTTTTAATTTCACGGCTGCAGTCACTGTCCACGTTGATTTTGGAACCCAAGGAAATGAAATCTGATCCTGTTTCCACTTTTTCTCTATCTATTTGCCATGAAGTGATACTGGATGCCACGATCTTCATTTTTTGAATGCTGGGTTTTAAGCCAGCTTTTTTGCTCTCTTTCACCTTCATAAAGAGGCTCTTTAGTTTTTCTTCACTATCTGCCATTCAAGTGGTATCATCTGCATATCTGAGGTTGTTGATATTTCTCCCAGCAATCTTGATTCCAGCTTGTGAGTCATCCAGCCCAGCATTTTGTATGATGTACTCCGCTTATAAGTTAAATAAGCAGGGTGACAATATATAGCCTTGTATATTCCTTGTATACTCCTTTCCCAATTTTGAACCAGTCCACTATTCCATGTCCAGTTCTGTTGCTTCACTTTAGGCTTTTGGCTTTTTATAAGCAGTTTTTAGCACAGTTTATCCCTGGAGAAGGGAATGGCAACCTACTCCAGTACTCTTGCCTGGAGAGTCCCACGGACAGAGGAACTTGGCAGGCTACAGTCTATGGGGTTGCAAATAGTTGGACATGACTGAGTAACGAAGCACACACACAGCACAGTTTGCCTAACTTTCCTTTTGTTTTAAAGCTAATTTTATTTGTCCAAGTGAAACCTTTTTTTTAATGGCTACATTGGGTCTACATTGGGGCACTCGGGCTTTCTCTAGTTGCTTCAAGCAGGGTCTACTCTCCAGCTGCAGTGCACAGTCTTGTTGCGTGGCTTCTCTTGTTTCACAGCATGGGCTCTAGACAAACAGACTCTAGACCGCAGAGCTCAGTGATTGTGGCTCATGGGCTTAGCTGCCCTTCAGTTCAGTTCAGTTCAGTCCAGTCCTTAGGCATATGGAATATTCCTGGACCATGGATCAAATTCATATCCCCTGCATTGGCAGGTGGATTCTTTTACCATGAGACTACCAGGGAAATCCTATATAACTGTTCTTAGAACAGTTTTAGATTTACCAAAAAAAAAGATAGTATAGAGAGTTCTCACACTTTCCCCTAGTATTAACAGCTTACTTTCTTATGGCACATTTGTTACAGTTAGTAAACCAATACAGATACAGTATTACAAATTAAAGCCCAAAGTTGATTCAGGTTTCCATTGTTTTCCCTGATGTCTCAGCCAGGTAGCCCCTCCACCACACCACATTATTTTTAGTCTTACTGTCTCCTTAGGCCTCTGTCCCTCAAGACAGTTTCTCAGAATTTCTTTGTTTTTGGTGACTGTTTGAATAGCGGTACATACAAATATATTCTGAGGGGTAAATTATAGATGTGATTGATTGAAAGCAATTTTAAAACAAAAACAAAACCACAAAAGGAGTCACAATCCAGTTGGCCAATTGAAAATTATTCTAATGGCAAACCTTAGGTAATCACATCTTAGATACCACACACACACACACACACACACACACACACACACACATGCTCTAACATTATTAAAAAGAAAACAAGTGCCCTGAGTTTCAGACCTTAGGAAGTAACAGCTTCACCCAAACAGGATGAGTTTAAAGGAAGGCGTTGTCTGGGGTAGGATTTGATAGATTTATAAACAAGGTTAGAAGGGAAAGACTTTAACACACGCATTGTTAACCAGTAAGTGAAACTGCAGAACACATTTTGGGACTTAGTAAAGCATAAGTTCTGTGTTGGTGCTAAAAGAATTCAGTGAAAGGCAGAATGACAGGTAAGAAAAGTTTATTAGTATAGGACACTTGTGAGGGGGTACAAATGGGGAGGCAAGGGAGTACCTTGCTGAAAGCTGGGTGAACTGCATTTCTATAAGCAAAGGAAAAGTGGGGAGAGAAAGAAGACTACCAGAATTCTTCCTCATTCTTGATTAGACATAAAACTTCCATCATCAGCTCCTCCTCCATGCCAAGTGGGGGAGTTTTCTCGTCCCTACATGGTCAAACCAGGACTGTCATGGTGCAAAGGAAAGGGGCAAAAAGCCTGCAACATATACTAAAACTGGTAAATCATCTTAGGTTTCAGTATAATGTCATCTTTTCCCTATATTTTGGTTTTTAATGTTCTCAGAGGACCCTGTCCTAGGAATCATTAACTTACTGATCTCACTGGGCAGGATGTGGGTCTCGTTCCACCATTGTTTTATTGTTTAGGGGAATGTCTCATGCTACTGTTGCGTGGTTTTGTTGCTATACAAGCCTGCTTTCTTGAGTGATTGTTAACTTCCAGGGGTCTCTCATAACTTTTTTTTTTTAACCTATAATCCTCTAGTGGGATTAACTATTTAATCACCTACTTTGCCCCTTCACTCTGTACCTATCATAAATGTGTTACTATTAACCTGTAAAATAAAGGAAGAAAACTTTATAAACAGGCTGAGATTTTCCTTTCTTTATTTAACAGAGAACTGTTGGAAGAAAATAATACCTTGGGTAGAAATGGAAATTCCTGATGCTTTGGAAATTGTTCAGTAATTTTTCCAACACTTCAGACACTGACCAAAGCAACTGAAGCTACAAAATATCTTGAACTATTTACTCACTGTCCCATGACTTCATCTGTTTTTGGTGCAGAGGCTACAACTTAAAATAGTGACCATAAATTTATGCACACAACACTTGTTCTGTACAAGCCAATTGAGCTATTTTCTGAATCAAATTTGCAAAGTCCTAAAGAAAAATAAGCTTCAAAGAACAGGATGTTTTTCAAGTCAGTCTCTTTGAAAGCTAATGTTAACTTGCTCTATTCTAGACTTTTTCTGGTAGTTAATAGTTTGGAAATGAGCTCATAATATGATATAAGAAGGTCAGATTTTAATATCTTTGGTCTCCATTCATCTGATTAAATGCCAGAAGCAGTTAATGTACTAGTTTAATGAGCATGATGGCTCATTAAAACAAATATCCATCATTTAAGTGTCAGCTGATTTTCTTTCTGCAAGACTTAAAAAAGAGAACTAAAACAATCCCCTGAAGAGGTCTGGATCTAGATAAGTGGCTTTATCAATATCATGTCAGTAAAGGCATAATAATTCA
The DNA here is from genome assembly GCF_000754665.1 of Bison bison bison. Taxonomy (NCBI): domain Eukaryota; kingdom Metazoa; phylum Chordata; class Mammalia; order Artiodactyla; family Bovidae; genus Bison; species Bison bison. Next base: position 11,244,374 of record NW_011495064.1, read on the forward strand.
AAAGAAATTTTAATTATAAATCTTTAGAAATTATATTAAACATAGTTGTAAGTTGGGCTGTCAGTAAGTACAGTCCTCTACATTTCACTTAGGTAGCCAGTGTAAACGGTAAGCTGATTACAACTAACTTACCTTGAAACACAGGCCACCCTGAGCAACAAGTCTGAGGCCCTCCTGACATCTTCTGGTCCTCTGATGTGTGCTTATGAAATAAGCCCATAAAGTGGGGGCAAAAAGGTAATTTTCCTATCTAAAAGTAAGACAGACATGAATAAATATTTTTCAAAGCCAAAAAAAAAAAAAAAAAGAATATGTCTCAACCTAACCCTTCCTTCTGACCCATTTATAACTGGTTCTCTGTGATCTCTAGGTAGATCTCTTTATTGAGAATAATTAAACACTGGATTTGGTAGCTGACTATGCATGTGACTGTTTCACTATCCATCCATCCTCCTACTTCAGTGCTAATTTAAGAATGCAAATCCTATGTGGTCAGATTTCTTTGACGACAGTGAGAAATGTTTATTTTATCCTGGCTAAAGTTAATCACACTTTCTGAAGTGAGCCCTTACATTTACTGCTTTTTAAAAGTTTCAGTAAGCTAAAAAAAAAATTAAATTTAGGTCCTAACTGTAGTTATCGGCACACTGCATTCAAGTTATAGCCTAGCCTGGGAAAGTGTGAGCTGAATACAGCTGCTTCTGCCACCAAACTTCCAGCTGAAACAGCACCAAGGTGACTGAGAAGTGAACATGTGCTGTTTTCATGTCTAGACTGTCTGATCTACGATTTGGTGAAGAACTCCGCTGGTGCCATATGTAAAACTCAACAGGTTGATTGACCGAACTTTTACAGATTTCAGTTAGTCATTTGGGATCACATAGACATGCTGAGAAAATCATGATGAACTAACCATTGTCTTCACCACAGTTATCCATTTGGTACCACTGTAAGTATTTTCTTACTTTACTCGAGTAAGATTTTGTTTTGTTCAAGATTTCCTCCAAGTGAATAATGGCAAAGTTTAGCAAACTAGCATAGTTCAATTTATTAAGTTACAAAAAGTAACATTCATGCTTCAATTTATGACAAACTCTGCATATAAATAAAGGAGCAGAAGCACTCTACTATGCTTTTTCATTCAGAAAAAATGATTAGGAGGTAGAATCCAACTTTTTGTTATTTATAGATGCTGCCAAAGGTAGAAATGTTTATCAGATTTCAAATACTGTATGTTGGAAATTGGGACTTGGCAGCTTTGAATGTAAAACTTCATCTTAGCAGGAGAAACTTGACTAAGGGTCAAAACTTAGTCAAGGAGTATTAATAAATAAAATAATTCATTAATAATAAATAAAATATGTATTGTGGTGCTAGCCATCCATCCAGTATTTTTTTTAATTTATTATGTATTTATTTGGCTGTGCTGGCTCTTAGTTGTAGCATGAGAACTCTTATCTGGGGCATGTGGGATCTAGTTCCCTGACTGGGGATCGAACCTGGGCCCTCTACATTGGGAGTGTGGAGTCTTAGCCACTGGACTGCCAGGGAAGTCCCTATGCAGTATTCTGAAGAACTTGCAGTAATAGTCACAGTTGTGGGTAGAAAAAACTCCAGTGTTGTTGATTTTTTAAACACTTTTAAAGTGATATTAAATATAGGCATGCCTTGTTTTTATCTGTCTTCACTTTATTGTGCTTTGCAGATATTGCATTATTTGCAGGTTGAAGGTTTGTGGCAACCTTGCATTGAGAACATCTTATGGGCACCATTTCCTAACAGCGTTTGCTCACTTTGTATCTCTGTGTCACATTTTAGTAATTCTTACAATAGTTTAAAATTTTTTTTAAATTTCACCATTGCTGTATTTGTTATGATGATCTGTGATCTGTGATCTTTGATGTTCCTATTTAAAAATTTTTTATTAGAGTATAGTTGATTTTAAAATGTGTTCATTTTTGCTGTACAGCAAAGTGAATCAGTTATAGATGTAAATGTGTACATTCTTTTAAAACTTCTTTTCCAATATAGGTCATTACAGAGTATTGAGAAGAGTTTTCTGTGCTGTAGAGTAGATCCTTACTACTACTACTACTATGTCGCTTCAGTCGTGTCCGACTCTGTGCGACCCCATAGACGGCAGGCAGCCCACCAGGCTCCCCCGTCCCTGGGATTCTCCAGGCAAGAACACTGGAGTGGGTTGCCATTTCCTTCAATGCATGAAAGCGAAAAGTGAAAGTGAAGTCGCTCAGTATGTCCGACTCTTCGTGACCCCATGGACTGCAGCCTACCAGGCTCCTCCGTCCATGGGATTTTCCAGGCAAGAGTACTGGAGTGGGTGGCCACCGCTTCTCCGAGAGTAGGTCCGTACGAGTCATCTATTTTATATAGTAGTGTGTATATGTCAATAACCATCTCCTGGTTTATCCCTCCCCTACCTTTCCCTCCTGGCAACCATAACTTTATTTTCTACATCCGTGACTCTACTTCTCTTTTGCAAATAAGTTAATTTGTACCCCCTCTTTTTAAAGGTTTCATATATAAGCAATTATCATATGATATTTATTTTTCTCTGCCTTACTTCACTCAGTATGACGATCTTCAGGTTCATCCATATTGCTGCAAATGACATTATTTCATTTTTTTTATGGCTGATTGATGTTACTATTGTAATTGCTTGGGGAGCCATGCACCTCACCCATATAAGACAGCAGACTACACAAACTAAACCTTGTGTGTCTTCTGACTGCTTACCGACAAGCCATTCCCCATCTCTCTCCCTCTCCTTGGGCCTCCCCATTTCCTGAGACGTAACAATATTGAAGTTGAACCCTAAGATGGCCTCCAAGTGTTCAAGTTAAAGAAAGAGTTGCACATCTCTCACTTTAAATCAAAAGCTAGAAATAATTTAGTGAGGAAGTTATGTCAAAAATCAAGACAGGCCAAAAGCTGAGCCTTTTGTGCCAGTTAGCCAAGTTGTGAATGCAAAGGCAAAGTTCTTGAAGGAAATTGAAAGTGCTACTCCAGTGAACACACAAGTGATGTGAAACAGCCTTAGTGCTGACATGGAGTTTTAGTGGTCTGGATCGAAGATCAAACCAGCCACAGTAGTCCCTTAAGCCAAAGCCTAGTCTAGAGCAAAGGCCTAAGCTCTTTTCAATTCTATGAAGGCTGAGAGAGATGAGAAAGCTGCAGAAATAAAGGGTGAGGCTAGAAGAGGTTGGTTCATGAAGTTTCAGGAAGGAAACCATTTGCATAATATAGAAGTACAAGGGGAAGCAGCAACTGCTGATGTAGAAGCTGCTGAGTTATGCAGCTGTAGCTAAGATAATTCATTGAAGGTGGCCTCACCAAACAACAGATTTTCAGTATAAATGAAACAGCCTTATCTTGGAGGAAGATGCCATCTAGGACTTTCACAGGTAGAGAGGAGAAATCAATGCCTAGTTTAAGAGCTTCGAAGACTCTCAGTTCAGTTCAGTTCAGTCGCTCAGTCGTGTCTGACTCTTCGAGACCCCATGAATCACAGCATGCCAGGCCTCCCTGTCCATCACCAACTCCCAGAGTTCACTCAAACTCATGTCCATCGAGTCAGTGATGCCATCCAGCCATCTCATCCTCTGTCATCCCCTTCTCCTCCTGCCCCCAATCCCTCCCAGCATCAGAGTCTTTTCCAATGAGTCAACTCTTCGCATCAGGTGGCCAAAGTATTGGAGCTTCAGCTTCAGCATCAGTCTTTCCAATGAACACCCAGGACTGATCTCCTTTAAATGGACTGGTTGGATCTCCTTGCAGTCCAAGGGACTTGCAAGAGTCTTCTCCAGCACCACAGTTCAAAAGCATCAATTCTTCAAAGACTAGTTAGGTGCTAATGCATCTGGTGGTTTTATGGTGAAACCCGGCTCATTTACCATTGTAAAAATCCTAAGGTCCTTAAGAATTTTGCTAGATTGACTCTACCTGTGCTCTGCAAGTGGAACAATAAAGCCTGGATGACAGCATATCTGTTTATTACATGATTTATGGAATATTTTAGGCCCACTGTTGAGACTCACTGCTATTAAGAAGAAAGATTCCTTTCTAAATATCACTGTTCATTGACAATGCACGTGGTCACCCAAGAGCTCTGATGGAGATATACAATGAGATTAACATTGTTTTCATATCTGCTAACCCAACTCGGGACTTCCCAGGTGGCTCAGCGGTAAAGAATCTGCCTGCAATGCAGGAGGTGGGTTCAGTTCCTGGGTCAGGAATATCCCTTGGAGGAAGAAATGGCAACCTATTCCAATATTCTTGCCAGGAAAATCCCATGGACAGAGGAGCCTGGCGGGCTACAGTTGGTGGAGTTGCAGAGTCGGACATGACTGAGTACACACGAACAATACAACACAACACTCATTCTGCAGCCAAGGGGTAATTCTGACTTTCAAGTTTTAGTAGTTAAGAAATACATTTTTTATTTTATTAGTCATAGTTGATTTTAACTAAACAAGAAAAACTTGGCAATATCTATTAAAGTTCAGATAGAAAATAAAAGGAATGCATTTTGTAAGGCCACAGGTGTTATAGTTAGTGATTCCTCTGATGGATCTGGGCAAAGTCAGTTAAAAACCCTCTGAATTGGAAAGGCTTCACCATTCTAGATCCCATTAAGAACATTCATGGTTCATAGGAGGCGGTCAAAACATCAACATTAATAGGAGTTTGGAAGAAGTTGATTCCAATCCTCACAGATAGCTTTGAGGGGTTCAAGACGTTCCTGGAGGAAGTAATTGCAGATGTGGTGGAAATAGCAAGAAGACTGGAATTAGAAGTGGAGCCTGAAGATGTGACTGAGTTGCTATAATCTCATGATAAAACTTTTCACAGATGAAGGATTGCTTCTTATCGATGTCGGTATGTTGTTCTTTCAAACATAAAGCTACTGCACACTTAGTAGGCTACAGTATAGCATAAACATAACTTTTATATGCACTGGAAAGCCAAGAAAAGTCTTGTGACTTTATTATTATATTCACTTTATTGCAGTAGTCTGGAACCAAACTTGCAATATTTGCAAACTTGCAAAGAAAGGGGTTTCCCGAGATGGAATCTGCTCCTGGTGAAGATACTGTAAAGACTGTTGAAATGACAGTAAAGAATCTAGAGTATTACATAGACATAGTTGATTGATAAGGCAAAGGCTGGTTTGAGAGAATTGACTCCAATTTTGAAAGATGTTCAACTGTGGGTAAAATGCTATCAAACAACATTGCATACTATAGAGAAATTGTCCATGAAAGGAAGGGTCAATAGATGTGGCAAATTTCATTGCTGTCTTATTTTAAGAAATTTCCATAGCTATCCCCCTCTCAGAAACTACCACCCCAATCAGTCAGTAGCCATCAACATTGGGGCAAGATCCTCCACCAGCAAAAAGACCTAACTTGCTGAAGGCTCAGATGATGGTTAGTATTTTTTAGCAATAAAGTATTTTTAAAAATATAGATATGTATGTTGTTCTTTCAGACATAATGGTATTTCACACTTGCTAAACTTCAATGGAGCATAAACATAAATTTTATATGAACCAGGAAACCAAAAACAAAATCATGTGACTGTATTATCATATTCACTTTATTGCAGTGGTCTAGAACCAAACTTGCGATATCTCTGAGGTTCGCCTGCACACATCTTAGCACCTTTGCTATTTTTATCCAAATAGACTTTGACAAAGTAGGAAAATAATCCTTTTCATATTCATTTCTTCAAATGCAGAATCACTTTCATTTCAACTATAACATACAACGTGTCTGCTTCAATTACCGAAAGAATTCCTTCATTCTGAGCTTCTAATATGTAGACTTTCACAAGTCCTTGTAGGGAGTAGGGAGAAGAGATTCCTATCAAAATTCATGGCCAAACCTGGCCCTCACTCTCCTGCCTTTGCTTCTCTGTGTAACTGGTGTCTGTGTGCCTCCAGTCTTCAGTTATTTGGAACTACGGTTTATGTGCATTCCACTCTGTTGTCAGGCCTGTTCACGTGGTGCTGGGAGCTTGCGTTCAACCTCAGCCAACCACACTTCAAGTTTCTGGGCCTCTAGTCACAGTTTTCCTATGTATATGCTTCATATGTATATATATATATATACATACATATATATATACACACACACTCTCTCTCTCTTTCTCTATATATAGAGAGAATGTCTTTCATATACATATATACATATATTTAATTTGTGCCCCAAAATGGTTGGGTCTCCCATTTGAGGATTCTTTGGACAGTCACTCTTCGTTTTTGTTAGGCCATCTCTTCGATCCATCTCCATTTGGATTTCTTTATTCAATTCACTGACTTTATATAGCTTTTTTCTTCTCTGTTGAAGGGAAAGATTGCTGGAACTCTCTCATGTTGCATTCCCCCCAACCCCCCACTGCACCATACTTTAGGTTTTTAAAGAAGTGAATTTGAGGTTTGAAGATCATGAACTCATTGGAGCAATGAGTTCCTTTTACTGTATGAGAGATTTATTTAATTTATTTTTAATACTTTATTATTGTATCAGCTGTGTTGGGTCTTTGCTGCAGCATATAGGCTCAGTAGCTGCCTAGTACAAGCTTAGTTGCTGTGGGGCACGTGGGATCTTTGTTCTCCAGCCAGGGATGAACCCACATACCCTGCATGGGAAGGTGAACTCTTAACAACTGGACCACCAAGGAAGTCTCATGAACAGCCATAACTTTTCTTTGGATTTGCTGTCAGATTTGACTTCTGATTTGCCTTCTCTGCAATTTGAAAGACTATTATCAGACACAGTACATGTCATTGGCTGAGTGTCATCCTCAGATGTCTCCAGGAGGCTCAATCTCTGACTTGACAGTTTCTATTATCAACTGTGCCATTTATTTGATCATTGATTCAGCTGTCTTAACTATGGTATCCACAAGCATTTCACATTGACTGCTATTGTCTGTTGATCAATTTCTGCATGTCTTCATTGATTTTCTGGTTCTCACTATCCTTCTTTCCTCCATCTCTTGTATTTTCTGAAAGATACGTGAATATGGATATATGAGTATGGTAATATTCATACAAGTCCTGGTCAAATTCCTCTCTATTTTATTATCTGAAACTGGTCTTTATTTCAATTTGGTTTGTGTGTGTGTGTGAACTATGGGTTATTTTTTTAAATTATTTTTAATTGGAGGATAATTATTTACAATGTTGTGTTAGTTTCTGCCATATAACAACAATGAATCAGCCAGAGGCATGCATATATTCCCTGGTTGAATTTCGTGAAGACTTGGTGAGTAATCTGCCCTACTGTCCTGTTATTGAGGAGTTGTTGGTGTGCCTTTTGAGTTTGTTGGTGTGCCCTTTCAACACCTACCTTTTAAAATATAAATGGTGGTGAAAGAAATCAAAGAGGACACTAATAGATGGAGAAATATACCATGTTCATGGATTGGAAGAATCAATATAGTGAAAATGAGTATACTACCCAAAGCAATTTATAGATTCAACGCAATCCCTATCAAGCTACCAACAGTATTCTTCACAGAGCTAGAACAAATAATTTCACAATTTGTATGGAAATACAAAAAACCTCGAATAGCCAAAGCGATCTTGAGAAAG
>NW_011495064.1:11252351-11252953 GCF_000754665.1 Bison bison bison
CTCGAATAGCCAAAGCGATCTTGAGAAAGAAGAATGGAACTGGAGGAATCAACCTACCTGACTTCAGGCTCTACTACAAAGCCACAGTTATCAAGACAGTATGGTACTGGCACAAAGACAGAAATATTGATCAATGGAATAAAATAGAAAGCCCAGAGATAAATCCACGCACATATGGACACCTTATCTTTGACAAAGGAGGCAAGAATATACAATGGATTAAAGACAATCTCTTTAACAAGTGGTGCTGGGAAATCTGGTCAACCACTTGTAAAAGAATGAAACTAGACCACTTTCTAACACCATACACAAAAATAAACTCAAAATTGATTAAAGATCTAAACGTAAGACCAGAAACTATAAAACTCCTAGAGGAGAAGATAGGCAAAACACTCTCCGACATACATCACAGCAGGATCCTCTATGACCCACCTCCCAGAATATTGGAAATAAAAGCAAAAATAAACAAATGGGACCTAATTAACCTTAAAAGCTTCTGCACATCAAAGGAAACTATTAGCAAGGTGAAAAGACAGCCTTCAGAATGGGAGAAAATAATAGCAAATGAAGCAATAGACAAACAACTAATCTCAAAAATATAC
>NW_011495064.1:11253053-11257795 GCF_000754665.1 Bison bison bison
ACAGCTATGGAGAACAGTGTGGAGATTCCTTAAAAAACTGGAAATAGAACTGCCTTATGATCCAGCAATCCCACTGCTGGGCATACACACTGAGGAAACCAGAAGGGAAAGAGACACGTGTACCCCAATGTTCATTGCAGCACTGTTTATAATAGCCAGCACATGGAAGCAACCTAGATGTCCATCAGCAGATGAATGGATAAGAAAGCTGTGGTACATATACACAATGGAGTATTACTCAGCCATTAAAAAGAATACATTTGAATCAGTTCTAATGAGGTGGATGAAACTGGAGCCTATTATACAGAGTGAAGTAAGCCAGAAGGAAAAACATAAATACAGTACACTAACGCATATATATGGAATTTAAAAAGATGGTAACAATAACCCGGTGTATGAGACAGCAAAAGAGACACTGATGTATAGAACAGTCTTATGGACTCTGTGGGAGAGGGAGAGGGTGGGAAGATTTGGGAGAATGGCATTGAAACATGTAAAATATCATGTAAGAAACGAGTTGCCAGTCCAGGTTCGATGCACGATACTGGATGCTTGGGGCTAGTGCACTGGGACGACCCAGAGGGATGGTATGGGGAGGGAGGAGGGAGGAGGGTTCAGGATGGGGAACACATGTATACCTGTGGCGGATTCATTTTGATATTTGGCAAAACTAATACAATTATGTAAAATTTAAAAATAAAATAAAATTAGAAAAAATAAAATAAAATAAAATATAAATGGTGGTATGATTTTTTTTTCTCCCCCCTAAATACTGCAGTGTTCTGTCAGTCTTTGGGAATCTCACACATACTGGCTTTTACTTAATTTATATTGCTTTCAGCAAGTGTCTAACGGTGGCTCTGCCTTCTGTGCACCACGGAAAGTGCGATTTCCACTCTTCTCTGGTCTTCAGTACAGCGGGCTAACTCCACAGTGACCTGCGAGGTCAGGTTCTCCGAGGTAAGTTCATGCCGTCCAGCGTGGCCACTCATTTTGCTCATGGGATGAGAAAGGACGCTTTACATGAGAACATACTTGTATTCTTCGTCCTCCTCCTAGTTTTTTTTTTTTTTTAAGTTGCTATTTCTTCAGAAGATTCCTGACTTGCTTTGTAATAGCTGAGTTCAATCTCTGTCTGACAAATGTGATGTATTTCTTAAGAACACCAATTCCTCACTGCATGTGTTTTCCTAAGTCAAAAGGATCCCCAAGTTCGGTGCCCCAGTCTGGGTGTAGGGGTCGGGAAGGGGATCCGAGCCTGGCAAACGCGCAGCCTGCTGCTGGTCTCTCTGGGGACCCTACTCCCCAAAGCGCCACACGGAGATGGCCGATCCACCGCCTGCCACGGTCCCTGCAGCCTCTTGCCTGCTTTAGTTTGTAAATGACTCTGTTGTTCTCCCAAGTCCAGAAGTACGAGCTGAAGCTTTGTCCAGGCAAAGGGCCACAGGTCCGGGAAGGAAAGATTGAGATGGGTAGGTACGGCCCTCGCCTGTCAATGTCCTGGAAGCTTCGCCCTTGGCTCCGGATCCCAGCAGGATGGAGCGCCCCAGAGGGAGGTCCTACGGGTCTCTGGGACGCAACATCCTGGGAGGAGCCCCGAGGTCCAAGAGGCCCTCTTAGGTAACAAGGGAGGTGGTCCATGGGAGGCCCAAGGGAGGTGGTCCCAGGGCTCCTGGACCACTACTGGGCCTTCTAGCTGGCACTTCCAGCCTAACTAACCTCTACCCCGTTCCCTTCTCTCTCAGCCACCCCTAAACCAGACTGTGTCTTGCAAGCTCCTCGCCCTCTTCCGGGTAGAAAGGGACCAAATACATTCAGTCCATGTGGCAAAATAAATGTTAAGTCAAAGCCCAGCATAAAATGGAATGCTATCATTGGAAAATTAGCTTCAGTGGTAATTATCGTCAATAATCTGATACTTTATGGTTACAAATTCAACTGAAAACTTAAAATTATATAATAGGGTGTACAGACAGTATCTCAGGTGTGTCAGGCTTAGATTGTTCCTGTGGTCCTCATATTACACATTTGTGGAATAAAACAAATATTTATGTTCACATCATAATGTCACATCATTGATGTCATTAACCTTAATTCATGAAGGACAGTTTTTAAGTAAAATATTCTAGAAGGAACTTTGTTCCTAGGATTCATAGCTTGAATTAAAGTTTTTAAAACCCTTCTTTTTTTGCTAAAAAAATAATTGGCAAACTGTAAGTTATCTTTTGTTTATTTAAAATTTTAGCTCAGACAAGAAGCCAGAAAAGGACTAATCAAAGAAAGAACAAGGAAGTAAATAATAAGCATAAAAGCATAATTAATGAGGTAGGAAACAAAAGATAGTGGAATAATAAATCAAAATGCTGGTTCTTTTGGAAAAAATTAACAAGATCAACAAATCAATAGCTAAACTAATTAAGGAAAAAAGGAAGAAAGAAAAAAAAATACACAATAAGAAGGCACATAGGGGAAATAACCATAGGAACAGAGGAGACTAAATAAAAAAAAAGAGAGGCTATTTTGTACAACTTTATGTAAACAAATTTCAAACCGCAGATAAAATAAATAATTTCCAAGGAAAAATTATTCCCACAATGGACCCTTGTGGAGGGAGAAAACAGACCAGTCTCCATAAAATAATAGAGAAATTTATCAAATAAATACACCTATATATCCCATATATCAGAATTCCCTGGTGGCCCAGACAGTAAAGCATCTGCCTACAATGCAGGAGACCCAGGTTCAATCCCTGGGTCGGGAAGATCTTCTGAGAAGGAAATGGCAGTATTCTTGGAAAATTCCAAGTATTCTTGGAATTCAAGGAAATTCAAGTATTCTTGCCTGGAAAATCCCATGGACAGAGGAGCCTGGTAGGCTACAGTCCATGGGATCGCAAAGAGTCAGACATGACTGAGCGACTTCACTTACAATTTATTTGCAATATATACCATATATAGGGGAATTCTATCAAATTCCTCAAACACCAGATAACCCTAACATTATGCAAATTGTTCCAGGGACTAAAAAATGAAAGAAAAAAAAAGCTAAATCCTTTTGTTAAGCAAGTATATAAATTAATTAATAAAATTAAACTTGTTTTAAAAATCCTGAGGGATCCACAAAGAACTATATTAGAACCAGTAAATGAGTTCAGCAAGGTTGTAGGATACAAGATCAATATATCAGTTGTATTTCTATATACTAATAATGAATAATCTGAAAATAAAATTAGAACAATTCCACATACAATAGCATAAAAAGAATAAAATACTCAGGAATAAATTTACTTAAATACGTATAGGATTTTTACACTGAAAACCATAAAACATTATTGAACGAAATTGAAGAAGATCTACAATAAATGGATAGACACCACCTGTTCGTGAGTTAGAATATTGTAAAGATGGAAGTGCTCTCCAGATTGATCTATATAGATGCAACACAGTCTCTATCCCTGTGGCTGCCTTTGTGGCTCAGCTGGTAAAGAATCCACCCGCAATGTGGAAGACCTGGGTTCGATCCCTGGGTCGGGAAGATCCCCTGGAGAAGGGAAAGGCTACCTACTCCAGTATTCTGGCCTGACAGTTCAGCTGCTTTGGAAAACAGTCTGACAGTCTCTCAAATAGTTTAACATAGAGTTATCATATGACCCAGCAAGTCTAGATATCTACCCGAGAGAAGTAAAAGCATGCCAACACAAAATCTTCTTTGTGAGTGTTCATAGCTTTGTTTCTAGTAGTCAGAAAGTACAAACAATACAAATGCCCATCAGCTGGTGAATGGGAAACAAAACGTGCTATATTTAAAAGGAATGAAGTACTGATACATGCGACAAGTATGCATGAATGTTGAAATCATTATGCCAAGCAAAAGAAGCCAGAAAAAGACCACATGGGATTCTATTTACATGAAAAATCCTCAATAGACAAATTCTTAGAAAAAGAAAGTAGACAGGATTGGGGATAAGATGTGACTACTAATGGGTATGGAGTTTCTTTTTGTGGTGATGAAAATATCTGGAATTATATAGTGTTGATCCACACACAACTTTGTGCATAAACTAAAAGCCACTGAATTGTACACTTTAAAATGGTGAACCTTATGCTTTAGGAATTATATCTCAATAAAGCTGTTACTCTTATAACCTATATGAAAATGGAGGTAAGAGAATAGGAAAGAACTCTATAAAGTGATAAGAAATTACTTCCAATTGTTGCTGTTAGGATATAAAAGTGCAATCAACTGGAAGCAAGGCCATGAACTGGTAGAAGGATAAATAAATTGTTCTGGCCACACAGCAGAATAGTAGTACACAGCAATAGAAAGGAAGGAACAACTAGTATTTTTAACAATTATGAATCTCATTCATTATGCTATGTGAAAGAGGCCAGATGATACAAAGGGCTAAATACCATCTGATCCCATTTGTATGATATTCTTTTTTTTTTTTTTTTTTAAGTCGTTCAATAGTGTCCAACTCTTTGTGACCCCATGGACTATACAGATTCTCCAATCCAGAATACTGGAATGGGTAGCCTTTTCCTTCTCCAGGGGATCTTCCCAACCCAGGGATTGAACCCAGGTTTCCCGCATTGCAGGCAGATTCTTTACCAGCTGAGATACAAGGGAAGCCCAAGAATACTGGAGTGGGTAGCCTATCCCTTCTCCAGCAGATCTTCCCAACCCAGGAATTGAACTGGGGTCTCCTGCATTGCAGGCAGATTCTTTACCAACTGAGCTAT
>NW_011495064.1:11257895-11268608 GCF_000754665.1 Bison bison bison
AAAATAATAGAGAGAGGAATTAAATCAGTGCTTGCCAGAGGGTAGGAGTGGAAGAAGATTGACTGCAAGGGGACAGGGCACTTATTGGGGTGATGGACATGTTCTGTATCTTGCCTTTGGTGCTGGTTACCTAGTTTGATACATCAGTATAAATCAAACTATACACTTAAAAAGTAGTGAATATATCATACTTCAATAAACCTTCCTTTTAAAAACAGTTGGAAAGTATACTTTATATGCTGACTTTTGTGTAAGTAAGGGAAATAAAGGTCTATATACAACCCAGCAATCCCACTGCTGGGCATACATACTGAGGAAACCAGAATGGAAAGAGACACGTGTACCCTAGTGTTCATCGCAGCACTGTTTACAATAGCTAGGACATGGAAGCAACCTAGATGTCCATCAGCAGATGAATGGATAAGAAAGGTGCGGTACATATACACAATGGAGTATTACTCAGCCATTAAAAAGAATACATTTGAATCAGTTCTCATGAGGTGGATGAAACTGGAGCCTATTATACAGAGTAAAGTAAGTCAGAAAGAAAAACACCAATACAGTATATTAATGCATATATATGGAATTTAGAAAGATGGTTAATGATGACCCTATATGTGAGACAGCAAAAGAGACACAGATATAAAGAACAGACTTTTGGACTCTATGGGAGAAGCCGAGGGTGGGATGATTTGAGAGAAGAGCATTGAAACATGTATATTGTCATATGTGAACTAGATCACCAGTCCAAGTTGGATGCATGAAACAGGGCACCCAGAGCCGGTGCACTGGGACAACCCAGAAGGAAGGGATGGGGAGGGAGGTGGGAGTGGGGTTCGGAATGGGGACATATGGTGGATACACCCATGGCTGATCCATGTCAATGTAAGCAAAACCCACCACAATATCGTAAAGTAATTAGCCTCCAATTAAAACAAATAAATTAATTGTTAAAAAGTATATTATGTCTGCTTATTTTTGTAAAAGGACAGATTGGAAAGATAGACCAGAAATTTAATGAGATTGGCTTACCTAGAGGGGCTAGGTGGGAACGCAGAGGGAAGAAGACAGGAAAGAATGAGACTTTTCTGAATACATCTTTTTCATATAGTTCTGACTTTTTAACTGTGTTAATATTTTACATATTCAAAAAACATGAGTAAATCAATGAGGATGGGGGAAAATACTTAACATTTTAAAATGAACTTAGCTATAAGTCAAATTGGTAACAAATTCATACAGAAGAAAAAATAATGATTAGTTCAAGAACTTTGAACACAGTCCTCTTTTAAAAAAAAAAAAACTTTTTATTTTGTATTGGGATATAGCTGATTAACGATGTTGTGATAGTTTCAGGTATCCAGCGAAGGGACTCAGCTACACATATGCATGTATCCATTCTCCCCTAGGCTCCCCTACCATCCAGGCCGCCACATAACATTGAGCAGAGTTCCCTGTGCTGTACAGTAGGCCCTTGTTGGTTATCCATTTTAAATACAGCAATAAACACAGTTCTCTTAATGGCACATATTCTGAGATTAAAAATCTATTAAAAATATTAAATATTTTTTATTAAATATTTTAAATCTACATATTAAAAATTAAAAATCTACAAAGAAAATTTGAATTTTACTTGATATTTTTGTTGTTGACAGTGGTATGAGTGTAACAATTCTGAAATCATTTTGTGTGTATTGTAGGATTGAACAAATGACCTAAATATATTGATATTGTTGGGAGTGAATGTTTTCACTGTGGAAAAAGGAAGATACCGAGAGAGAATTAGGCCCTGGCACCAGGAGCTAAGCTGTGGAGTTTATTAAAACACTTATTAAATTATTATAATTAAAAATTATAAAGTAAACAATTTCAATTAAAAGTAAACAATTTCACAGAACAGCAACATCAGAGAAGGTCACTCTGCGATGGTGATAGACCCCAAAAAAAAGCAGGGTTACCTTATAATCATGTCCACAGCTTCCCAGTGGCTCAGATGGTAACGAATCTGCCTGGAATGCAGCAGACCCAGGTTTGATCCCCCTGGGTTGGGAAGATCCCCTGGAGATGCGCAAGGCAACCCACTCCAATATTCTTGCCTGAAGAACTCCCTGGACAGGGGAGCCTGGTGGGCTACAGTCCCTGAGGTTGCAGAGTCATACACAACTGAGCAACTACACTTTCACTTTACCTTATAATCATGTCCAAACACAGACAAAAAAATAAATAAATAAAAAACGTGAATATTGTTTTTTGTTCTAGTTCTTTTTAAAACAATTATTTATTTATTTATATTTTTGTTTGTGCTGGGTCTTGCTGCTGCATGCAGGCTTTCTCTAGTTGCAGCGAGTGGAGGCTACCCTCTAGTTCTACTGCAGGGGCTTCTCACTGCGGTGGCTCCTCTTGTTGCAGAGCACGGGCCTAAGCCCGTGGGCTTCAGTAATTGCAGCGCACAGGCTCAGTAGTTGTGGCACAAAGGCCTGGTCACTTGGCGGCATGTGGAATCCTCCTGGACCAGGGCTGGAACCTGTGTCCCCTGCACTGGCAGGTGGACTTCTATCTGCTGGACCACCAGGGAAGTCCTTGAATATTGTGTAAACTACAAAATGGCCTAAGTCTGTGATTGGCAGCCTTGTTCCCATGCTTCTGTCTTTCTAGATAAGAATTAGGATACCTGCCCATAGAATTAGTTTTGCCTCCTTACCAGCCATATTCAGAGCAAAGCCCACTCCTTCAAACCTTTCTCCATAATAATCCAACACAAGCCCGAATCCTGCTAAGTTCTTCCTGACACCCTCCCCCTGGGACATTCCACGGCTCCCCGAGTTGAGTGGTTTCTCTTGTCGCAACAGGTCAATCAATAAATGTAACTTTGTTCCACTACAGGTGGGCTTCTGGTGGCCTTTGGCTGATGAAGGAACTTTACAATACAGACGGAGAACACAGAAATGAGAGGAAAAGAGGTGTTAGAGTGAAACTAGGGTTATCCATTTGAATGCCATATATGTATTTTTTTAATGTGTTCGTGTATCTTCTAAATCTGTCCGCTGGGAAATGATACTCCAGCAGCACTGGACGTGAATATCTCCCAGATTCTGATTTCTAAATATTTCCCATTTAAAAAGAGCCAGGGCTTTCTGGATTCCAGGACTGGGTCAGGGAAAGTGTGAGGTAAGCCTGGAACATGTTGTGTGACAGAAAACAAGAAAAACATGAGGACGTGTCAAAGGTCACAGGCATGAGCTTGAGAGGCTGCCACTGGTTAAATGTGAGACAACTTCTGTATCAAAAATGAATGATTTAAAAATATGCAATTATAAATAATCTATGAGTTCACAGTACTAATATAAATATAAATATTTAATATATAAATATTTAAATATATAAATATAAAATAAGAAGGAAAAACGTTTTTTCAAATAAAAGAATGCTAATCAATAAATGTAGGAATTATACCATTGAAAAATTACCATTTTTGTAACAACTAGAGTTAATGATTGATTCACATAAGAATTAATGGGAAATAAAACCATTGGGTGAGTGCCCTGGAATAAACACTGCATTTTCCTTCACTACAAACAAAACCCTACCACAGGGTGCAAGATTGTTGGGGAACGGTTACTCATACAGTTTCAAAGCACCTCCTCACAAATTACTGATGTATTACAAAGGGGAAAGTTTTCAGGCACCTCTGCAGTGGAGAATTCTGCTGGACACTGCCTGAGCTCAATGACAAGTCACATTCCCATTAATAGGACAAGAGTACCTCCCCCTGGGAGGCAGTGAAAAAGACATATTGTCTGGGTAGGATTCCTGTCAAATGGACTTGGCTTGAATCTAATAACAAAGAAACAGACAAACCAAAATCAAAGGGCATTCTGCAAAGCAACTGACTTGAACTCTTAAAAGATAACAATATCACAAAAGAAAAAAGGGATAGGGCAAATGTGGCAGCAATCAAGGAGATGAAGGAAACATTACAACGGAATGTACTGTGTAATTCTGGGTTGGCTCCTGGGTTGGGGGGGAATCATAGTTACAAGGGACATTATGACAACCACCTAATATATGATGTTTATATTAGATAATATTATATTGATGTTAAATTTTCTGAGGGCAATAATTATGTCATTATGAAGAATAACCTTATTCTTAGCAGACATAGGCAGAAGGGCTTAGAGGAAAGTGTCCCGGTGTTTGCAATGAATTCTCAAATGGCTCATCAAAAAATATGTATAGGTAAATATATATATATGACAGAAATGGCAAGGACCTAACCGAAGTAGAAGATATTAGAAGAGGTGGCAAGAATACACAGAAGAACTATACAAAGAAGGTCTTACTGACCAGATAATCACCATGGTATGGTCACTCACCTAGAGCCAGATATCCTGGAGTGTGAAGTGAAGCATGTCTTAGGATGCATTACTATGAATTAAGTTAGCAGAGGTGATGGAATTCCAGCTGAGCTATTTCAAATCCTAAGAGATGATGCTGTTTAAGTGCTGCATTTAATATTCCAGCAAATTTAGAAAATTCAGCAGTGGCCACAGAACTGGAAAAGGTCAGTTTTCATTCCAATCCCAAAGAAGGGTAATGCCAAAGAATACTCAAACTACGGAAAAAGTGTATTCATTTTACATGCTTAGCAAGGTTATACTCAAAAGTCTTCAAGCTAGGCTTCAGCTGTATGTGAAATCAAGAACTTCCAGATATACAAGTTGGATTTAGTAAAAGCAGAAGAACTAGAGATCAAATTGCCAACATCCGCTGGATCATAGGGCTGATCCAGGAAATTCCAAAAAGACGTCTACTTCTGCTTCATTGATTATGCTGTGTGGATCATAACAAACTGTGGAAAGTTCTTAGAGATGGAAATACCAGACCACCTTACCTGTCTCCTGAGAAACCTCTATTCAAATCAAGAAGCAACAGTTAGAAATAGACATGGAACAACAGACTGGTTCCAAATTGGGAAAGGAGTATGTAAAGGCTGTATATTGTCACCTGGCTTATTTAATTTATATGCAGAGTACATCATGCAAAATGCTGGGCTGGAATCAAGATTGCTCAGGAAATATCAACAAACTAACATATGCAGATGATACCACTCTAATGGCAGAGAGTGAAAAGGAACTAAAGAGCCTCTTGATGAGGGTGAAAGAGGAGAGTGAAAAAGCTGGCTGGACACATTAAAAAATAAAAACTAAGACCATAGCATCCAGTTCCATCGCTTCATGGCAAATAGATGGGGAAAGAATAGAAACAGTAACAGACTTTATTTTCTTAGGCTCCAAAATCACTATGGATGGTGACTGCAGCCATGAAATTAAAAGGCTTGGAAGAAAAGCTATGACAAATCTAGATAGCATATTAAAAAGCAGAGACATCACTTTGCTGATAAAGTTCTATATAGTCAAAGCTGTGGTTTTTCTAGTAGTCATGTATGGGTGTGAGAGTTGGACCATAAAGAAGGCTGAGCACCGAAGAATTGATGCTTTTGAACTGTGGTGTTGGAGAAGACTCTTGAGAGTCCCTTGGACTGCAAGGAGATCAAATTAGTCAACACTAAAGGAAATCAATCCTGCATATTCATTGGAAGGATTGATGCTGAAGCTCCAATACTTGGCCACCTGATGCAAAGAGCTGATTCATTTGGAAAATATCTTGATGCTGGGAAAGATAGAGGGCAGGAGAAGAGAGTGACAGAGGATGAGATGGTTGGATGGCATCACTGACTTAATGGAGATGAGTCTGAGCAGACTCCAGGAGATTGTGAAAGCCTGGCATGCTGAAGTTCATGGGGTCTCAAAGAGTCAGACATGTCTTAGCAACTGAACAACAAACAACAATTTAAAGTATTTTTATAAAGGCCATTGTATAGAAGTCAGTTTAGTAAAACAAATGAGAACTTTTCCCAACAGTTTCTCTTTTTATCATATTCTTTATTATGTTTGGATTGAAGCTCACTGAACATAGACAATGGTACATAATCTTGGAGTTTCTTCTCCTCACAATGTTTTGAGGTAGAAATGTATATTGATGATGTTTTAATTCATCCAGATGTAATGTACAGAATTCCCAAGTAGTATTTTCTCTTGAAAGCCTCATGACCTAAATGTGACTAAATAAAATTAATTTAGTTCTTAAAGATTAGCATGTCCAAAGTTACGAGTGTTAGTACCAAACAATTCTATAAAGATTAGAATTAAGATTTAATCTCATTTTTATGCTTCACATTATTTCATTTATTTATTTTCATTTATGGCTGCTCTGGATCTTTGTTACTTCATGTAGGCTTTCTCTAGTTGTGGCAGGTAGAGGGGCTGCTCTCCAGTTGCGATGCATGGGCTTCTCAATGCAGCGACTTCTCTTGTTGCAGAGCACAGGCTCTGGAACACAGGCTTCAGTAGTTACAGCACATGGGCTCAGTAGTTGGGATGCATGGGCTTAGTTGCCCTGTGATATGTGGACTTTTCCTGGACCAGGGATCGAACCTCCACTAACAGGTGGATTCTTAACCACTGAACCACCAGGGAAATCCCACATTATTTTAAAATCATAAAAGTATAAATTTTTTCTTTAAAGTACTTTTTTTATAAAGACTATTGTTCGAAGTCAGATTAAAATAAAATGAGTAGTTAATTTTTTTTTCAACAGTTTCTTTCTCATCATATTCCTTCTTAGGTTTGGATCAAAGCTCACTAAGAATATTCTTTCAGCTCAAAAAGAATATAGGTTCTTTCTAAGGTTATCCAATTAACACTGTCTTCCAGTCTTTGTATTAACTATCATTAAATTTATAGTTATTTGTAAATTATCAACAATTGATTTTGTGTAATTCATAGTTTCACAACCATCAGTCATTGTGGCATATTACTTTTGTAGTAATAAATGTACATTATTTAATCTGCTACATATACATACATTTGTACATATAAAACTTAGAAGTATTTTATATTTGGAAGAAAATGTAAAAAAAAAGTAAAATTACAGCACAAAAGAGAAATAATGGATTAATACTTTTAAATTATAGTAATATATGCCTTTTATAAAGAGAGAAAATTTATACCTACATGTTGGTCTATCATGGTAATAAAAAATAACATTACAATTTCTTTTTTATGTCTTTAATTTCTGCAAATTTTGTCAAAAAGATTTTCTTTGCATATTCATGTTCAGTTGACAGTACGAACAGATATGTCAATCTTTAGTCACAGCTTACGGAAAAAGAATTCCAGTAGAAAGAGAACAAATGACCAAGTTTGGCAGAGATTCATGAAAGTGTCTTTTCACAGTGAATTCCAGAAATTGCAATTATATCTTTATTTTTTTTTCAGGACTGATTCTAGTGGGTTCAACTTGTCTTCAACTGAAAAGTTCTAACATCAAAGGTGTTTCAAAGTGACCACACAAAATGACAGGATTGAAATATGTCTATTTCTTCATCCTCACATTTTATTGTGCGGATTTTATTTCAAATGTATAGTTTAAAGAGGTGTATGATGGGAGGGGTTGGTTAGCAGCATGAAGGATCTCAAAGCCAGAGCCAAAGATGCAGAACTCACAAAAGTATGTGGTTAATGAAACGTGGTATGCGTATTTGTTGCGGTAAGTCACGTCTGACCCTACATACCATAGAATATTATTTGGCCTTAAAAAGGAGTGAAATATTGACACATTCTATTCCGTGGATGTATCTCTAAGACATTACTACAAAGTGAATGAAGCCAGAAACAGAAGGACAATTGTTGTATAATTCCACTGGTAAGAGGAACCTAAGTAGTCAAATTCATAGAGGGGGAAAATAGAAAGGTAGTTGCTAGGAGGTAGGAGGGAGGCAGATGAGGAGTTATTGTTTAGTGGGCATGGAGTTTTTGTTTGGGATGATGAAAAAGTTCTGAGGATGGATGGTGGAGATTAAACTACAACATGAAGGTAATTAATGCCATTGAAATATACATGTGTAAACAGTTAAAACTGTTTATTTGATGTACATTATACGGTAAAAAAAAAAAAGGTCTTAAAAATTGCTAAGTAGAAATAGAAGATAAAATAATAAATAAAAAAATTTTAAACTGCTAAGTAAACAGAAGCCAAGGGGAAAAACCACTGTAGCTCAAATAATAGTAATAATTAAAAATAGGTAAATAAAAGCATGCTGCTGAGCATGCATGTCATGGGCTGATTTGGTACTAATTTGCCTGTAGAGTGTAATGTTTATCAAAGAGTAAGTAATTTTAAAATGTGCTAATCTGAAGGTGATTTATTGTTAAAAAGAGTAACTATAATTGTTAGACCAACAACGTGTGCTTCTCGTGGAAGACTTCCCCAAGTGCTCGCTGAAAACAGAGACCCCACCTGGGGACTCCAGGCTGCCTCTGACTTGAAGTCTCTCCGCTGTGCTTCTTAGGGCTTCCCCAGCCGCCAGGAGCACGCCATCAGTACACAGACGCCACGCCGCATCTTCTCGCTAACACGCTCCTGCCCCTCTCCTGGCTCTGCTCCTCGGTGCCGCGAGCTTCCTCAGGCCTGGCGCTCTGTCCACACCAAACACTTCACATCCACAGAAACCACTCTCTTCCCTCCCTTTTTCAACATACACGTTCATGCAATTAAAATGTGTCGATTCCAGCAATAAAAAGAAAGAAATTATCAAGCCACAAAAACACACGAGGAACCTCAGATGCACACTGTAAGTCAGAGAAGCCAACCTGAAACCTGAAAAGGCTGCACACTGTGGGTGGGATTCCAGCAATACGGCATTCTGGAAAAGGCAGAACTGTGCACACACCAGTGCAAAAAGACAAGAGATTGGCAGGGGCTGGAGGGGAAACAAGGATGAACAGGTGGCACAGAGAGGATTTTTAGGGCAGTGGAACTATTCTGCAGGATGCTGTAACGGTGCATACATGTCATCACACATTTGTTAAAACGCTTTGAGTATACAGGATAAAGAGTGATGCCTAATGTAAACTGTAGACTTTGGTTCATACTTTTATATCAGTATTGACTCATCTGTCATAACAAATGTACCACACTAATGCAAACTGCTAACAGGAGGGAAAATAGGAGGGGATGAGGTGAGTATATGGGAACTCTCTACTCAGTACTCAGTTTTTCTGTAAACCTAAAACAGCTCTAAAATGCTAAAGCCTTTGCCTGTGCGGATCACAACAAACTGGAAAATTCTTCAAGAGATGGGAATACCAGACCATCTTATCTGTCTCCAAGAAACCTGTTTGTGGGTCAAGAAGCAACAGTTAGAACCAGACATGGAACAACGGACTGGTTTCAAATTGGGAAAGAAGTACATCAAGGCTGTATATGGTTACCCTGCTTATTTAACTTATATGCAGAGTAAATCATGTGAAATGCCAGGTGGGATGAAGCACAGGCTGAAATCAAGATTGCCAGGAGAAATATCAACAACATCAGATATGCAGATGATACCACTCTAATGGCAGAGAGTGAAGAGGAACTAAAGAGCCTCTTGATGAGGGTGAAAGAGGAGAGTGAAGTTGGTTTGAAACTCAACATTCAAAAACTAAGATCATAGCATTCAGTCCCATCACTTCATGGCAAATAGATGGGGAGAGAATGGAAACAGTGACAGACTTTATTTTCTTGGGCTCCAAAATCACTGTGGACGGTGATTGCAGCCATGAAGTTAAAAAATGCTTGGAAGAAAAAGCTAAACAGTGTATTAAAAAGCAGAGACATCACTTTGCCAACAAAGGTCTGTACAGTGAATGCTACGGTTTTTCCAGTAGTCATGTACGGATGAGAGAGCTGGACCATAAAGAAGGATGAATACCAAAGAACTGATGTTTCTGAATTGTGGTGCTGGAGAAGACTCTTGAAAGTCCCTTGAATCATAAGGCAGTTCTACTTCCAGTTTTTTAAGGAATCTCCACACTGTTCTCCATAGTGGCTGTACTAGTTTGCATTCCCACCAACAGTGTAAGTGGGTTCTCTTTTCTCCACATCCTCTCCAGCATTTACTGCTTGTAGACTTTTGGATCGCAGCCATTCTGACTGGCGTGAAATGGTACCTCTTAGTGGTTTTGATTTGCATTTCTCTGATAATGAGTGATGTTGAGCATCTTTTCATGTGTTTGTTAGCCATCTGTATGTCTTCTTCGGAGAAATGTCTATTTAGTTCTTTGGCCCATTTTTTGATTGGGTCATTTATTTTTCTGGAACTGAGCTGCAGGAGTTGCTTGTATATTTTTTAGATCAGTTGTTTGTCTATTGCTTCATTTGCTATTATTTTCTCCCATTCTGAAGGCTGTCTTTTCACCTTGCTTATAGTTTCCTTTGTTGTGCAGAAGCTTTTAAGGTTAATTAGGTCCAATTTGTTTATTTTTGCTTTTATTTCCAATATTCTGGGAGGTGGGTCATAGAGGATCCTGCTGTGATGTATGTCGGAGAGTGTTTTGCCTATCTTCTCCTCTAGGAGTTTTATAGTTTCTGGTCTTACGTTTAGATCTTTAATCCATTTTGAGTTTATTTTTGTGTATGGTGTTAGAAAGTGCTCTAGTTTCATTCTTTTACAAGTGGTTGACCAGTTTTCCCAGCACCACTTGTTAAAGAGATTGTCTTTAATCCATTGTATATTCTTGCCTCCTTTGTCAAAGATAAGGTGTCCATATGTGCGTGGATTTATCTCTGGGCTTTCTATTTTGTTCCATTGATCTATATTTCTGTCTTTGT
>NW_011495064.1:11268708-11269435 GCF_000754665.1 Bison bison bison
TTGTGCCAGTACCATACTGTCTTGATGACTGTGGCTTTGTAGTAGAGCCTGAAGTCAGGCAGGTTGATTCCTCCAGTTCTATTCTTCTTTCTCAAGATAGCTTTGGCTATTCGAGGTTTTTTGTATTTCCATACAAATTGTGAAATTATTTGTTCTAGCTCTGTGAAGAATACCGTTGGTAGCTTGATAGGGATTGCATTGAATCTATAAATTGTTTTGGGCAGTATACTCATTTTCACTATATTGATTCTTCCAATCCATGAACATGGTATATTTCTCCATCTATTAGTGTCCTCTTTGATTTCTTTCACCAGTGTTTTATAGTATTCTATATATAGGTCTTTAGTTTCTTTAGGTAGATATATTCCTAAGTATTTTATTCTTTTTGTTGCAATGGTGAATGGAATTGTTTCCTTAATTTCTCTTTCTATTTTCTCATTATTAGTGTATAGGAATGCAAGGGATTTCTGTGTGTTGATTTTATATCCTGCAACTTTACTATATTCATTGATTAGTTCTAGTAATTTTCTGGTGGAGTCTTTAGGGTTTTCTATGTAGAGGATCATGTCATCTGCAAACAGTGAGAGTTTTACTTCTTCTTTTCCAATTTGGATTCCTTTTATTTCTTTTTCTGCTCTGATTGCTGTGGCCAAAACTTTCAAAACTATGTTGAATAGTAATGGTGAAAGTGGGCACCCTTGTCTTGTTCCTGACTTTAGAGGAAATA
>NW_011495064.1:11269535-11270284 GCF_000754665.1 Bison bison bison
AGAGGAAATGCTTTCAATTTTTCACCATTGAGGATAATGTTTGCTGTGGGTTTTATTAGCTTTTATTATGTTGAGGTATGTTCCTTCTATTCCTGCTTTCTGGAGAGTTTTTATCATAAATGGATGTTGAATTTTGTCAAAGGCTTTCTCTGCATCTATTGAGATAATCATATGGCTTTTATTTTTCAATTTGTTAATGCGGTGTATTACATTGATGGATTTGTGGGTATTGAAGAATCCTTGCATCCCTGGGATAAAGCCCACTTGGTCATGGTGTATGATCTTTTTAATGTGTTGTTGGATTCTGCTGGGCATACACTCTGAGGAAACCAGAATTGAAAGAGACACGTGTACCCCAATGTTCATCGCAGCACT
This sequence comes from Bison bison bison, assembly GCF_000754665.1. Lineage (NCBI taxonomy): Eukaryota > Metazoa > Chordata > Mammalia > Artiodactyla > Bovidae > Bison > Bison bison. The sequence continues at coordinate 11,269,911 of NW_011495064.1, forward strand.
GTTTATAAGAGTCAGGACATGGAAGCAACCTAGATGTCCATCAGCAGATGAATGGATAAGAAAGCTGTGGTACATATACACAATGGAGTATTACTCAGCCATTAAAAAGAATACATTTGAGTCAGTTCTAATGAGGTGGATGAAACTGGAGCCTATTATACAGAGTGAAGTAAGCCAGAAAGAAAATCACCACTACAGTATACTAACACATATATATGGAATTTAGAAAGATGGTAACAATAACCCTGTATATGAGACAGCAAAAGAGACACTGATGTATAGAACAGTCTTTTGGACTCTGTGGGAGAGGGTGGGATGATTTGGGAGAATGGCATTGAAATATGTATAATATCATATATGAAACGAGTCACCAG
>NW_011495064.1:11270537-11271361 GCF_000754665.1 Bison bison bison
ATAGAATGGGAAAGACTAGAGATCTCTTCAAGAAAATTAGAGATACCAAGGGAACATTTCATGCAAAGATGGGCTCAACAAAGGACAGAAATGGTAGGGACCTAACAGAAGCAGAAGATATTAAGAAGAGGTGACAAGAGTTCACAGAAGAACCGTACAAAAAATATCTTCAAGACCCAGATAATCACGACGGTGTGATCACTCACCTAGAGCCAGACATCCTGGAAGGTGAAGTCAAGTGGGCCTTAGGAAGCATTACTACGAACAAAGCTAGTGGAGGTGATGGAATTTCAGTTGAGCTATTTCAAATCCTGAAAGATGATGCTGTGAAAGTGCTGCACTTAATATGCCAGCAAATTTGGAAAACTCAGCAGTGGCCACAGGACTGGAAAAGGTCAGTTTTCATTCCAATCCCAAAGAAAGGCAATGCCAAAGAATGCTCAAACTACTGCACAATTGCACTCATCTCACACGCTAGTAAAGTAATGCTCAAAATTCTCCAAGCCAGACTTCAGCAATACGTGAACCATGAACTGTCAGATGTTCAAGCTGGATTTAGAAAAGGCAGAGGAATCAGAGATCAAATTGCCAACATCTGCTGGAACATGGAAAAAGCAAGAGTTTTAGAAAAACATCTATTTCTGCTTTATTGACTATGCCAAAGCCTTTGGCTGTGTGGGTCACAATAAACTGTGGAAAATTCTGAAAGAGATGGGAATACCAGACCACCTGACCTGCCTCTTGAGAAACCTATATTCAGGTCAGGAAGCAACAGTTAGAATTGGACATGGAACAACAGACTGGTTCCAAATAGGAAAAGGAGT
>NW_011495064.1:11271461-11271971 GCF_000754665.1 Bison bison bison
GATTATTCATTGGAAGGACTGATGCTGAAGCTGAAGCTCCAATACTTTGGCCACCTAATGTGAACAGCTGACTCATTGGAAAAGACCCTGATGCAGGGAAAGACTGAGGGCAGGAGAAGGGGCAACAGAGGATGAGACTGTTTTGGATAGCATCACCAACTCAATGGACGTGAGTTTGAGTAGACTCCAGGAGTTGGTGAAGGACAGAGAAGCCAGGTGTGCTGTAGTCCATGAGGTTGCAAAGAGTTGGACACAACTTAACAACAGAACAACAAAACCTCACTATAAATAAAATTTATTAATTTAAGAACAAAATGTTAAATAATTTTTCCTTGTTATACCATAATATTACCTTGTTTATTGCCTTACCACTAGACCATTCAGGTATGACCTAAATCAAATCTCTTACAATTATACAGTGGAAGTGGGAAATAGATTTAAGGGACTAGATCTGATAGACATAATGCTTGATGAACTATGGACGGAGGTTTGTGACATTGTACAGGAGCT
>NW_011495064.1:11272171-11287897 GCF_000754665.1 Bison bison bison
TGCCAAAGCCTTTGGCTGTGTGGGACACAATAAACTGTGGAAAATTCTGAAAGAGATGGGAATACCAGACCACCTGACCTGCCTCTTGAGAAACCTATATTCAGGTCAGGAAGCAACAGTTAGAATTGGACATGGAACAACAGACTGGTTCCAAATAGGAAAAGGAGTATGTCAAGGCTGTATATTGTCCCTTTGCTTATTTAACTTATATGGAGAGTACGTCATGAGAAACGCTGGGCTGGATGAATCACAAGCTGGAATCAAGATTGCCAGGAGAAATATCAATAACCTCAGATATGCAGATGACACCACCCTTATGGTAGAAAGTGAAGAGGAACTAAAAAGCCTCTTGATGAAAGTGAAAGAGGAGAGTGAAAAGTTGGCTTAAAGCTCAACATTCAGAAAACTAAGACCATGGCATCTGGTCCCATCACTTCATGGGAAATAGATGGGGAAACAGTGTCAGACTTTATTTTTGGGGGCTCCAAAATCACTGCAGATGGTGACTGCAGCCATGAAATTAAAAGACGCTTATTCCTTGGAAGGAAAGTTATGACCGACCTAGATAGCATATTCAAAAGCAGAGACATTACTTTGCCAACAAAGGTCCATCTAGTCAAGGCTATGGTTTTTCCAGTAGTCATGTATGGACGTGAGAATTGGACTGTGAAGAAACCTGAGCGCCAAAGAATGGATGCTTTTGAACTGTGGTGTTGGAGAAGACTCTTGAGAGTCCCTTGGACTGCAAGAAGATCCAGCCAGTCTATCCTAAAGGAGATCAGTCCTGGGGGTTCATTGGAAGGACTGATGTTGAAGCTGAAACTCCAGTACTTTGGCCATCTCACGCGAAGAGTTGACTCATTGGAAAAAACTCTGATGCTGGGAGGGATTGGAGGCAGGAGGAGAAGGGGACAACAGAGGATGAGATGGCTGGATGGCATCAATGACTCGGACATGGGTTTGGGTGGGCTCCGGGAGTTGGTGATGGATGGGGAGGCCTGGCATGCTGCGATTCATGGGGTTGCAAACAGCTGGACACGACTGAGTGACTAAACTGAAAATCACTGCAGATGGTGACTGAAGCCATGAAATTAAAAGACGCTTACTCCTTGGAAGAAAAGGTATGGCCAATCTAGACAGCATATTAAAAAGCAGAGACATTACTTTGTCAACAAATGTCTGTCTGGGTTTTTCCAGTAGTCATGTATGGATGTGAGAGTTGGACTACAAAGAAAGCTGAGTGCCAAAGAATTGATGCTTTTGAACTGTGGTGTTGGAGAAGACTCTTGAGAGTCCCTTGGATTGCAATGAGATCCAGCCAGTCAGTCCATCCTAAAGGAGATAAGTCCTGAGTGTTCATTGGAAGGACTGATGTTGAAGCTGAAACTCCAATACTTTGGCCACTTGATGCGAAGAACTGACTCATTTGAAAAGACCCTGATGTTGGGAAAGACTGAAGTGGGGAGGAGAAGGGGATGACAGAGGATGAGATGGTTGGATGGCAGCACCAACTCAATGGACATGAGTTTGGATAAACTCCAGGAGTTGGTGATGGACAGGGAGGCCTGGAGTGCTGCAGTCCATGTGGTTGCAAAGAGTCGGACACGACTGAGGAAATGAACTGAACTGAACTGAATGATATTCTTTAGAATTGCATGGTAGCTCAGCTGGTAAAGAATCCACCCACAATTTGGGAGACCTGGATTGGGATCTTCCCTGGGTTGGGAAGATCCCCTGGAGGAGGAAACAGCAACCCAATCCAGTATTCTGGCCTAGAGAATTCCATGGACTGCATAGTCATGGAGTTGCAAAGACTTAGACATGACTGTGAAGTAAAAGTTTATCTTTGGTTTCAGGTAACTCGACTTTATTCACTTTCTTGAGTAAAACCTTGTTGATCTTTTTATTCTTATTGATAATTTATTTGGAGTAGTTTTATAGTTTATGTACATATTTTAAGGATTTTGACAGAAGTGAGCTCATGGTGGTATTATTTGCCCTACCATTAGCCTGAAAGCACCTTCGTGTGTGAGAAGCCACTTGGCTGGAGTGAGGGGGGCCACTGAGGAGATTGTCAGACAAAGAGTAAGCTGGGGCCAGGTCCTGCAGGGCCTTCTGACAGAGTTAGGGTGTTGCACCTTACCCTGAGAGCTATGTCAAGTGCAGACCATTGAGGAGTGTTACTGGGAAATAGTATCATCTCTTTTGGTTTAAGGAAGATTATCTGGATAAGGAGATTGTTTTCAGTGAGGTGAGTGGAAAGATAAAATGGGGGCTAGAATGCAGACTTTTACATATTGATACCTGTTGAAAAGCTCTGAAAAGCTCGTCTTCCTGCAGAGTCATCTTGTCCTATGTCTCTTGTGCTCGTAGACCCTCAGGCTGCCAGCCACGACTTAAGCTCAGCTTGTGGGTAGATACCTGCCAGCAAGAACAATATGTATCCGTTGGATACATGTCTCTTAAGGTACAGAAGAAGCAGGGGTATATTTGCACAGGCTTTTGTATCAGACATACCTGGTTTGAGTCTGGGTTCTGCCACTTCCTAGCTGATGGTCTTGTGAAAGTCACTAGAGGCCCCTGCCTGGGCCCCTGGCTTAGAAGGCCCTGCTGTGGTCCTCTCCTGGCCGTGGGGAGTCTATGCCAGTGATCGAGGCCCACATGTCAGTCTATGTCAGTGTACAGCCTGGGCAACTGCACAGTGTGGACTGCTAATAATCATGGAAAGGGGAGGCAGGATTGAGGATACTAAGGTAAAACCCAGCCTTGGCAGGTGTCAGGATGTGACCAATAGAATGACGGGGCCATCAACAGCCTGAGGAAAATATGACAGAGCCTTGGGGGGTTAATTTTATTATTATTAGCAATTTAAAAAAACATTTGACTGCGCTGGGTCTTCGTTGCGGCACACGGGCTTTCTTTAGTGGCCACACACAGGTCAGTTGCCCTGTGGCACTGCGGCATGCGGGATCTTAGTTCCCCTACCAGGGATTGAACCTGAGTCCCCTGCCCTGGAAGGTGGACTCTTCACCAGTGGGCCACCAGGAAGTATGAAGAGGTCAGTTTCAGATGTGTTATGCCTTTGGCCCTGCCAAACAGCCATCCAGAGCTTCTAGATACAACTTTGGCATTAGGGTCATAGTTGAGGCCCGGTGGTTGAACAAGGGCTCTGAGGGAAAGCCTAGTCATAGCGAGGCTTGAACCTGTTCTCTTGGGCATCTATGCTTAAAGGACATGAGGGGCCGTGAGAAGAGTAGGGGGCTTTAGGCTTCTGGGATAATGGGATGTCACCGGTGGTATTAACACATTCCAGGAGTGGAGGGTTTTGAGAGATCAGTGAAGACAGAATCATGGGCCTGGAAGACAGCTCTTTCTGGAGGAACAAGGATACAGTGAGTGAGTAGTGTGGATGTTGAAACCAGGAGGTTGTCTATACCTGCAGAAACGTGGTGGTGATAGGAAGTGGGGAGAAGAGTGGTGACTTGAAGGCAGAGCAGGATCAGGCCGATGGTCCTGAGAGCACGGTGAGGGAGGAGCTGCAGAAAGAGCATAGTTGAAGAGGCAGGTCCCAGAGGCAGAGCAAAGGATGCAATTCCAGAGAAAATGTCAGGGCAAGGGGAGGGGAGCAGCCCCAAGGAGTAGGAATCAGTGCGTGTGAGGAAAAAAGTCAAAATAGAGGATGACGTTTCAAGGGGAGGGAAGGGGAACTGGGCCTGGGTTTGGGCTTCTTGGAAGAGGAGAAGAGCTAGTATCTGCCAAGGCTTCTGCAGGTGGGAGTCAGAATAGCATTGGAGGGATCTAGATTTTGATGGAGCTTTGATTACGCGTGCTATAGTGTCTCCCACGTGTGGTCCTCTTGTGTCTTCTGTGGTGTCCTGTGTCTCTGACGAGAATGTGGCTGAGTTCCACGTGTTGAATGTATTTTAGCTGATCCCCCCACTCACTAAGGGCATTCATTCATTCATTTCTTCTTACAGGACAATGAGTGCCTATTGTTTTCAGAGTACACTGGGAGACACAAAATGACTAACAGCTCTTTTAGGTTAAGAAGTCTACAGGGCATCAACAGAACTTGTGATAAGGTTGTGGAAAAAGATTACGATTGTTTTAGTTCAGTTGCCAAGTCTAGTCCAACTCTTTGCATCCCCATGGACTGCAGCATGCCAGGCTCCTCTGCTCTCCACTATCTCCCGGAGTTTGCTCAAATTCATGTCCATTGAGTCAGTGATGCTATCTAACCATCTCATTCTCTGTCACCGCTTTCTCCTTTAGCCTTCAATCTTTCCCAGAATGAGGGTCATTTCCAATGAGTCGGCTCTTCCCATCAGGTGGCCTAAGTATTGGAGTTTTAGCTTCAGCAACAGTCCTTCCAATGAAACTTCAGGGTTGATTTCCTTTAGGATTGACTGGTTTGGTCTCCTTGCTGTCTAACGGACTCTCAAGAGTCTTCTCCAGAACCACAATTCCAAAGCATCAATTCTTCAGTACTCAACCTTCTTTATGGTCCAACTCTCACATTTGTACATGATTACTGGAAATTCCATAGCTTTGACTATACAGACCTTTGTCAGCAAAATGATGTCTCTGCTTTTTAACATGCTGTCTAGGTTCATCATAGCTTTTCTTCCAAGGAGCAAGCATCTTAAGTTCCGTTGCAATCACTGTCTGCAGTGATTCTGGAGTCCAAGAAAATAAAGTCTATCACTGTTTCCATTGTTTTCCCATCTATTTGCCATGAAGTGATAGGACCAGATGCTAAGATCTTGGTTTTTTGAATGTTGAGTTTAAAGCCAGTTTTTTCATTCTCTTTCACCCTCATCAAGAGGCTATTTATTTGCTTCTCACCATCTGCCATTGTAGTGGTATTATCTGCACATCTGAGACTATTTATATTTCTCCCAGCAATATTGATTCAAACTCGTGATTCATCCAACCCAGCATTTCACATGATGTACTCTGCCTGTAAGTTAAATAAGCAGGGTGACAATATACAGCCTTGAGGTACTCCTTTCCCAGTTTGGAACCAGTCCATTGTTCCATGTCCAGTTCTAACTGTTGCTTCTTACCTGCATACAGATTTCTCAGGAAACAAGTAAGATGGTCTGGTATTTCCCTTCTAAGAATTTTCCACAGTTTGTTGTGATCCACACAGTCAAAGTCTTTACCTTAGTCAATCAACTACTGCTGAAGCCTAGCTTGAAGGATTTTGAGCATAACCTTGCTAGCATGTGAAATGAAATAAATTTTATGGTAGTTTGAACATTCTTTGACATTACTCTTCCTTGGGATTGGAATGAAAACTAACCTTTTCTAGTCCTGTGGCCACTGCTGAGTTTTCCAAATTTGCTGACATATAGAGTGCAGCACTTTAACAGCATCATCTTTTAGGATTTTAAATAGCTCAGCTGGAATTCCATCACCTCCACTAGCTTTGTTCGTAGTAATGCTTCCTCAGGCCCACTTGATTTCACATTCCAGGATGTCTGGCTGTAGGTAAGTCACCACACCATGGTGGATATCCGAGTCATTAAGTCCTTTCCTGTATAGTTCTGTGTATTCTTGCCATCTATTCTTAATCTTTTCTGTTTGTTAGGTCCTACCATTTCTGTCCTTTATAACACCCATCCTCACATGAAATGTTTCCTTAATACCTCCAATTTTTGAAGAGATCTCGTTTTTCCTATTCTATTGTTTTCCTCTACTTCTTTGCACCTCTCCTTGTTATCCTCTGGAACTTTGCGTTCTCTTGGCTATTTCTTTTCCTTTCTCCCTGGCTTTTCACTTCTCTTCTTTCCTCAGCTGTTCATAAAGCCTCCTGAGACAACCACTTAGTCTTTTTACATTTCTTTTTCTTGGAGATGGTTCTGGTCACCGTCTCCTGTACAAGAACTATGAACTCCATCCACAGTTCTTCAGGCACTCTGTCAGATCTAATCCCTTGAATCTATCTGTCACTTTCACTGTATAATCATAAGGGGTTTGATTTAGGTCATACCTGAATGGCCTAGTGATTTTGCTTACTTTGTTCACTTTAAGCCTAAATTTTCCAACAAGGAGCTCATGATCTGAGCCACACTTAGCTCCAAGCCTTGTTTTTACTGACTATATAGAGCTTCTCCATCTTTGGCTGCAAAGAACATAATCCAATTTTGGTATTGACCATCTGGTGATGTCCATGTGTGGAGCTTTCTCTTGGGTTGTTGGAAAAGGGTGTTTGCTGTGACCAGCACATTTTCTTGACAGAACTCTCTTAGCCTTTGCCCTTCTTCATTTTGTACTCCAAGACCAAACTTACCTGTTATTTCAGGTATCTCTTCTTACTTTTGCATTCCTATCCCCTATAATGAAAAGGACATATTTTTTTGGTGTTAATTCTAGAAGGTCTTGTAGGTTTTCATAGAAGCAGTCAACCTCAGCTTCTTAAGCATCAGTGATTGTGGCATAGACTTGGATTACTGTGATGTTGAATGATTTGCCTTGCAAACAAACCAAGATCATTCTGCTGTTTTTGAGACTGCACCCAAGTATTACATTTTGGAGTCTCTTGTTGACTGCGAGGGCTATTCCATTTCTTCTAAGGGATTTTCCCACAGTAGTAGGTATAGTGGTCATATGAATTAAATTCTCCCATTCTCATCCATTTTAGTTCACTGATTCCTAAGATGTCGATGTTCACTTTTGCCATCTCCTGCTTGACCACAGCCAATTTACCTTGATTCATGGGCCTAACATCCCAGGTTTTGCAGTATTGTTCTTTATTGTTCTTTACGACACTGGACTGTACTTTCACCACTGAGTGCCGTTCCTGCTTTGGCCCAGCCACATCATTCTTTCTGGAGCTATTACCAACTGCCCTCTGCTCTTCCCCAGTAGCATACTGGACACCTCCAGACCTGGGGAGCTCATTTTCTGGTGTCATATCTTTTTGCCTTTTCATACTGTACATGGGGTTCTCCAGGCAAGAATACTGGAATGGGTTGCCGTTTCCTTCTCGACGTTTGTCAGAACTCTTCACTGTGACCTGTCTTGGGTGGCCCTGCATGTCATGGTTCACAGCTTCACTGAGTTACACAAGTCTCTTTACTATAAGGCTATGATCCATGAAGAGGACAGTCTTATTGTTTTATTCCATTTTAAAAGTTATACATGCACATGGTTATATTTAAGTACTCTGAAAATGTTTGTGATATGTGATTCTCTTGTAGTGGGATTTCAAGCTGTGGCTTTTCCAGTAGTTATGTATGGATCTGAGAGTTGGACCACAGTGGGATTATAGGGAACCTTAAATACCACAATCTGGGCCCAATTCAAGGTGGGGAAAAAGAAGCCACACAGAATTTGAGTGCAAAAAATAAATATAAAATTTATTAAAACACCCACAATATTTTAAAGATACCAGGAGTAATACAGTTCACAAACCCAGTTGTTTGTGTAAATTATAATAAAATACAAATCAAAAAAGGATACATACTTGCAATTTCTAGGCACCCTAAATTAAATCTGCTGAAACACTGGGGGAGAAGGGAGGGCAAGGAGGGTAGCTCAGGAGGCAAACCAATAAAGTGGGAGGAAAAAATATTAACAAAAAAGTAAAAATTATACAAAATAAAATTATCAGCATAAATTTACTGTACTAAGAATATCTACAGTTTAATAATACACATCCTATTGCCTTGAGACATTGCAAAAATCTACCATTCATCCATCAACCCCAGATAAACTTCATTTCAAGTAGCCACAGTTACAAAGTCAAGACGGAATATTCAAGTATGGTTGTTAAGTTCACCTCCATTGGAAGCCAAGTAACCAAACAGGAATTCAAAGAGAGAAGAAATAAAACACATCAAAAAGCTACAGGGGTTCTAGATTAAGTCCAATGCATTAATATGCCACAATATGACCTGCCCTTGTTTCTTTAATTAGAATAGATGAAAAAGAAATTATGTCACTCCTGTTTTTCTCCTCCTTTTTTCCCCTCAAAAGAAAAAAAAAAAAAAAAAACTATTGGAACCAAGAAAATTTGGATATTCAATGAGCCAAATAGAATTTTTAAAATCCTCATGTGACAATGATGAGTTATCCCTGAATGACAGGTAGTCAAAATGAGAAAAGAGAGCTAACAACACCACTACAAAAATCATCCCTGATATCAGAAGAGGAGCAAATGAGGAAGTAGGCCAATTCTCACTGATTCTTAGGCAAAAAGCGACGGTAGACCTTGCATTTCTGTGCTGCAATCTCTGCTCAGGGAAGAAGCCTATTGCTTTTCTCTTGTTGGCAGCTCTGCGGAAGGAAGGGCTGGGAGTGCCAGGACGGGGCCTCGCACATGGAAAAACTCTCCCTGTGCGTGTGAGTGCGTGCGGGACTGTATAACCTATGCTGGGGGTATGCACCTCAAAAAACACTCAGGTTGGTCCAGGGTATGTTGAAGTTGGCTACAGCAGATGCAGCTGGTCAATAAAGATAGGTTGTGAGGGAGTCATTTCAAATGACAGCAACAATGACTGAAAAAGCTCGATGAGATGGGCATAGGAAATTCACATTTTATTCAAAAGCAAAACTTGAAACAAAATAAAAGTCAACCACAGTCCTTCCTTTAAGCATTCTGCCATTTTAACTGAAGAATGAAAACTAAAACGACCCCAGATTCTTCAAGGTCAAGTAGGTCATCAAATGGACAACCTGTATGTATCAGACCCTCCTGGAATCTACTTTACCAAAGTTGTCATGATGTCCTGTTTTTGAGGTATTTAAAAAAAAAAAATTATTGTGACAGTGGATGACACAAAACAGAGCTTCCTGTTGAATTTTTAAAATATCAACTTTTGTGGACCCAAGAAGAAATTTGGAATAGCACCAACTAAAAACAGCCTCAGTGGCACCAAGTGAGCAAAGCTCCTTCCTTTAGTTTGAACACGAGGGGATACCAGCGAGAGGCAGAAGCAATGCTGGGGCAAAGGCTGTGAGGAGCAAAGGAATGAGCCCCCTGCCCGCCACAGTCCTGGCCAGTGCTGGGGAGGAAGGAGGCCCATCCGGCCCACCCTGGCCTGCAGAGCACCTTTGGAACTCTCAGAGACATCTAGTCAGCACCCTGGACAGCAAGAATGCCTGCCACGTTAGAAGACGCAGAAGCACCCGACTCCCCTTCCTCCAAAGAACCCCCCAAAACCCCTTCACGCTTCCTTTCTTGATAGACCCAAGAGGACACATGCGAAACCAGCATGCCCGCCACCTCCAAGCCAGGCAGGCCCACTCCCCGCCCCAGTAAGAGGGCTGGCTGCCTTCGAGACTCGCCTTTCTGTGTGGCCAACAAGGGGAGAATAAAACAAAACAGAAAAACTGCTCAGAGCAGGTTCTAGCACGTAAACAGAAGTCTAAGGAGACAGCACCAAAAGGGGGGCAGGGGAAGAAGCCGAGAGAGACTGGAGCCCACCTTGTTTTTGGTTGGTTGTGGTTTCAGAACCTTGATAGCACCTCAGCAGGACAGGATCAGGGACAGTCACATTAAAACACCATAGCACCATTTTATTTAGACTATTTCAATTCATAAAAATGCTTCCTAGTCCATAAAACACACTTCAGTAACAAAAGGAAAGAGATTGGTTGAGGCACGTCGGGGCTATCATTTTAATTTTCCGCAGCACTGCCCTGGTGTGGGATCTGGCGGTGGTCAACTTCATGAAGCCTGGCTGGGTTCTCTTAATGGAATCAGGTTACCATCTACTCACTGTCACCCATCCTCGCATACCCACTGCTGCCAGGTACAAAGCAATTAAGATCTGCTCCTTCTTTCCTTGCTTCAGCACTTTTAAAGTCCCTCGCTCTGCAAACTACTGTTTCCAAAAGAGGCTGGTGAAAGGGCCAAGAGGGGCGGGTATGACCTCTTTCCATGCGCACCTGTCATCTCAGTGGGCCGGCAAAGCAGTACCCATGAAGCCAGAGTGTGGGAAACCTAGGCCCTGCCAGAACACACACCAAACAACAACAACAAGAAACCTCAAAAGCCATGAGACACGTCAGTCAAGATTTCTGATGGTTGGATAACGGTTTCTTGAGCTAGCACCAGTTATTTTGCGAGAACCTGCCGCAAAGCGATTTTTTTAATTTTAAAAACTTCTTAGCACAAAACTTTGCAAGTACTTTCCTTGCATGCAAAAAAGGCAGGGAAAACAAAAGAAGAACCAACTGTCTGCACTGCATGTGGATGGCATCTGTGGACAGGGCACACTGGGGGAGATGACTCTAGGACTCCATTATTTCTGTTGCTATACTATTATTCCTAAAACTTGGTCATGCTGTTAGGTTCTTTAGTTGCAATGGCTTTATTTTTCTTCTCATGATAAAAATGTCTGTTAATCATCTTTCAGACTTAAAAAATGATAGTGCCAGTAAAAAATAAAAATTCGATTTTTCTCTTTTAAGAAACCTTCAGCAGCAAGGGGGAGGGGATAAAGAGCTGTGCATAGTTACTTTTTAAACATACGTCTAAAGCATGCTAATTTAATGACTGAGATTTGAGGTAGGTTATACATGTAGTGTGTAAAAATCAGCATGGGCTTGAGCATGGCAACAGCACCACCTAATCTCTGAAACACCGTTCTGGAGGGCATGGGGACGTCCAATGGAGACTGCCTCTTGACTCACTTCTCAGCAGCCTATCTGCTAATCTAGAAATTATGAACCAAAGGCTGTTTGGGCTGGGGGGAACAGACATCACATGCTTTTAGATTGTATTGGTTTCTCCTTTCATCTAATGGCTTTGCTACCAAAGGGTGATGAGGGGAAGAGTCTATTGAACACACATCAAGGAGATTCATACATGCCAAGTATCAGAATCACCTGGGTTACACTCAGGACCTTCCAAACCAACAGCCAACCTGGGGCTTCCCCGGGTCATACAGACAGTCACATTCTCCAAATGTTTTGTAAAATATTGTATTTCTTGTTTAAGATAATTTAAAACGAAGTTTTCAAGGCACCCCCGCATCTACCTAAGCACGGAGTCAAATGAGACCTGCATAAAAGTACTGATGCGTTAAGCAAAATAGCATTTAAAGGACCCAACTTTTCCTCAAAACTAGAAAATCAGCATGCTCATTAAAGACTCTGCTTCCTTTAGCTTGTCAAACTGAAGGTCAGAGGTTTTCCTATAAATCTGAGTTCTGAATAATTCGAAATCCTGATAAGCTCTTGGGTATTTATTTCAAAAGCAATAATATTTCATTTTTGTCCTGTAAAATAAATGCAACTTTACAGAATATGGTAAAAGTGAAGGCTAGACAAAGCACGTTAAATATTCAGCTACTATTTACAATTTCTCCCACAATTACATGTTAAAACATACTTTTTTCAAGTTGCTGTTTAAATCTAGGCAAAAGTGCTTAAAAATTTTTTTTCACTATTTACAATTAAAACCAGACCACATAAATGCTTAGGATATCTCACAGCGACTCTCCGCCAGTGCTTCTGGAACAGTTACAGTACACAGCCAGCGGGGCGATTCTCAGCTCTTTCACAAGGCACCTGGAAGCTCAGGAACTTGCCTTCAGCATCGTCATCTGATTGTTAAACTCATTTCATGAAGACCCACATCTGAATAAAACTGCTCAATAAATATCTGATGTTTAGCTCAGGGTTTGGCTGTCAATCACTGTGTGGCCATATTCCCCTCTGTGTCCTTATGAAGCCTCTCACGCACCACATACATCCACATGGGTAGCTGGACATCGTTTTTGCTAATACCACAGGAAGAACAAACACTCCAAGAAGTCTGACTTGCTGTTGACGGACGTTGCTTCCTACCTGTCAGGCCCAACCTCTCTTAACAAATGTCAAAAAAATTAAGCACCACATTCTCATTTCAAAGAACTGAACGAATGCACCAGAATTTTAGAATGGGCATGTTCAAGTGGGTGGAGAGGGGAAGAAGGAAAGGAGAAAATGACCAAATAGAGAAATGGCACCAAATAGGGAGGAAAATCATAGCTACCTGCTGAAAATGTTTGACTCTTGCATTTAAAAATTGTTAAGTGTAGGCCCACTCCTCAAATGATAGCGTGGAGGGGGTGGGCTCAGGTGTGAGGCATGCACCATTGTCCAATGTGAAATCCAGGGATAAGGAGATGCGTTCCTGCTGTCACACTGCTGTGCGGAGTTCCCGCGGGTGCGGCCTGCCCGATCAAGAAGTCCCAGCACAGCACTACAGCACCAGGCTCTGCGCCAGCTTTTCACAGCTTGGGTTCGACTTCTTGTTCTTAAAGATACAGTAGCCCTTTTCGGTATCAGCATCGACTTTGGAGGCTTTTTTTTTTTTTTTTAAACCTGCCACTAAGACAAATTCCTTCAGCCAGTATTCATTGGCTAGTCAGCTTGGTGGAAAAAGGCTCCTGAGAACCTCTCGATTCCAGCTCCGTCCAGAGGTGCTGCCGAGGGGACCACGGTACCACGTGACTTGATAGCTAACGGACAGAGAGGATTCAGTGTGGAGACTAGCAAGCTTGAAGCTATCTACTTCCAACCTGGTTTCGGGGGAAATCTATGCCAGCATCTCAGGTGCCTGGCCTGGGGTGCGCCTGCCCCCCATACCCGACTCCAAGCCGGTGACTGGAAAAGGGACCCCAGGTGTTCCTCTACAGATTCTCCCATCCTACTGCAGAGGACAGAGGCTGTCCTGAGGGCTACCTCCCCTGAAGGGAAGGGTGTCTGTCAGGGGGACAGTGGGTGGCTACAGCCTGCACTTGGCTCATGAGGGGCCGACGGCTGAGAGAACCTCGTCATCTCCCAAGAGGGCCAGGCTCACCGGGCCCAGCACAACTGGGCAGGAATGAGTGCTTCTGGCCTTTCCTGCCGATCCTTTACCATTACAATTGTCACTTAAAAAAAAATCCAATAAATACACATTTTAAATGGAATTTAAAACTACTCCTTTGTGAAAGGACACTATAAACTTTCTTTCCATTATTGTGATATACAAGGATAGAGTTTTAAAAACAAGAGAAAATAAAAGCCCCCCAAACAAGGGAGGAAAAAAAAAACCAATGTGGAGATATAAATATTTAAGATCACGAAAAAAATCACCCGACAGCCGTAGTTTCTTCTTCAAAGTGCTGGGGAAGTGGGGTGGGGGGAAAGGAGGGGCGGGTCAGTTCTGAGGTTTGGACCATAAATACATATATATGCGTATCTATATATGTATATATAGATAAAAAGACTTCTGCACCCCCAACCCGCCCCCAGGTGTGAGGGCGAAAGCACCACAGAGGCAGCTCGGGCCGGGCCCGACGCTGAGGTACGCTGGCTCCCTGGCACCCTGGCGCCTAGATCCAGCGGCTGTAGGGGCCGGTGACCTTCGTGTAGGCATAGGAGGACACGGTGACCGCTGAGTCCGTGGGCATGGCCAGCGCCTGCCGGGTGGGGACCATCCCCTTCTTCTCCTTATGCTGGGACTCAGGGACCACGGCGCCTCCCCACTTGCGCTTCTTCCCATAGAGCTTGGCCTCCTGATGGCCCAGGCCCAGCCGAGCGGCCTCCTCCTGTCGTGCCCGCGCCCTCTCCGCCAGCTGCTTCATCTTGGCCTCCCAGAGCGCCAGCCCGTGGTTGGGCTGGTTGAGGTTCTTGTGCTGGTAGAAGACCAGCGAGATGCGGGTGGGATGGCAGCGGTTGGGCTTCTTGAGGGGCGTGGTGGCGTGCAGCTCCCGCCGGGCACACTCGATGAGGATGGAACCGTGGGCAGGGGCCACGGCCACACCGCCGATGTTCTCGTCCAGGAAGTTGTGTTCGCTGTCCGACCACAGCTCCTCTTCCTCCTCCGCCCCACCGGCGCCCTTCTCCTCCTTCACTGTCCCCTTGTTCGGGGGCCCCTCTGCTGTCCCCTCCTCCAGGCTGAAGGGATCCCACAGCTTCTCCTCAGACTTCAGGGCCCCAAACAGCTTCTCACTGGGGCCCAGGGGCATGCCGAAGGACTGCCAGGCTTTGTCCAGCTGGCTTGCCCCTGGGGTTGGAATCCTCCCCTCCTCCCCTTTCAAGGGGCTCCACAGCTTGTCTTGGAATCCAGGACCACCTTTCAGGGCGGAGCTGAAATCCCCTGCCCCTACCCCCCACGGCTTCTCAGTCAGGCCGGGCCCAGCCAAGGCCGAGGCGTTGCTTCCAAACTTGCAGGGGCTCCACGGCTTGCCTCGCAGCCGTCCTCCAGGCTGGGGGGCTGGCTGCTGTCCCTCGCCAGGAAACAACCCCCACTGATGCTGGCCATCGGGGAAGTGGGAAGGGGTCAGGCAGGAACCCCCAAAAGAACCGAGCTTATCAGGGATAACGGCAGGGCTCTCCACAGGAGGGAACACACCCCAGCTGCCACCCACGCCGTTAGTCCTCTTGGGGGACATGCTTGGGCCTCCTGAGTACTGTCCCCATAGATGACTGGGACCCCCGTTCTGAGATGCCTCAGGCAAAGGTGTTTTGCCCATCTTGCCAGGCTCTCTGGTTACAGATTCAGTGTGGACCAGTGGATCTACTGGCTCTTGCTTGATGGATCTGTTGTAGCAATTGGAGCTCTGTGCAAAGGGAGAGGGGTCCCTGGACACTGGGTGGATCTGGGGGGCCTTCGGAAGCAGATACTCCTTGGGGCCTGGATAAGCAGGCTGCTGGTGGTGAGAAGCGGGGTGGTGGGTGTCTGTGGGAACAGCCTGACCGGGCAGCTCGGCAAACTCAGCACCACCGTAGGCCGGGCTCAGGCTGTTGTGCAGAGCGTGGAGGTCTGGCTTCTTCTCAAAACTGCTGCTGCCGCCACCGTGCCCCCAGGCACCAGCACCCAGGAATTGCGAGGGGAAGACCGGGTTACTGGATGGAAAGCCATAGTAGCTGAACGCCGGAAGCGCGTACTTGGAGTGGAAGCCGTTGACGGCGGCCAGGCCAGGCTGTGCATAGTGGGAGTGGTAGGAGTACACGCTGTTCACGCTGTACGGGTCGGAGGGCCGGCAGCTGCCCAGCACCGAGTAGCTCTCCACCACTGTGTTGCCGCTGTACTTGAAGGAGCTGAAGGGGCTCTGCGGCTCCACCTTGAGGGAGGGTTTCAGGCTTTGCTGGGACAATCCACCCTTCAGAGAAAGGCCTGAGGAAGACAGGAGGTGAGACAGAGAAGGAGCACAGAGAACCACCGCCACAGAAGCTTCCTCTTCTCCTGAGAGGTTTCCTCAGCTAGGCAGGCAAGATGCGTGAGGCTGGGCTTGCTCCTGGCGTAGCTCAGCTTGGCCTGGCCCCGAGGAAGCCCTGGGAGAGCGGCCGGCAGAGCTCTCGGTCCCCCAACCCAAGCAGACCCCCACCTGTCCTCACTGAAGCGCCCCTGTGCCAGCTGCTGCAGAGATCAGGGCTGCCCCACACCGAAGACCCTGCTGCCCCGCTGCGAGGGGAGCGGGTGAGCTGGGGGACTTCCCAGCTCTGGGAAGATGGGGGACCTCCGTGTACTTGGCTTCCAGGTGCCTCCCATAGGGTCTGGGGTCCTCTGTCGCTGACTGACAAAACTGACGGTTCAGATGGCTGAGAGATTCCAGTACTTTTCTGTCTGGAATTCTATCTCAAGTCAGGAAGAGGGGTGGTAAGGGCCCCCCGACCCGATGGCTCCATGCCACCCCTGCTGGGCACCCTCTCCCCACACACCTGGGTCAGTGGTGATGCCAGCCAGCTCCAGGGCCTCCTGCTTGATCTTCTCAGGAGTGCTCAGCTTCTCCTTCTGAA
>NW_011495064.1:11288190-11291945 GCF_000754665.1 Bison bison bison
AGGTTGGGGGAGCCCGACACTGAGAGGGAGGGGCTGAGCATCCCACGTACAAGGCTGTCCCCTTCCCCAGACAGTCCCAACCCCAGCTATCCGTTACCACTTTTCAGACTATCTAAAAAGCACACTTGTCTTGGTCTATACAGTAACAGTATCACCAACATTTAGAGTTTGCTTGACAGTTTTCAATGCACATCCATTCACTTTGCCTAACAAGGCTGAGAGGGGATGAGATGACTGGCTCTGGGTCAAACAGCCAGAAAGGGGCCAGGTCAGGACAGGGAGATGTGCTCTGCCATCCATGTCATCATTGCCAGGACATGTCATTACCCAGACCTCGGACCTTCCACCATCATCCTTCTTGCCCTCGACACTCATCTCCTTTTGTTCTTAAAACTGAAAATTGTACGTGCCGGTGGTAGAAAATTTACAGCAATACAAAGGACATGAAAATTAGCTCCATAATCCCACCAACTAGAAATAACCCATACATATACTTGGTCATAGACATGCTCACTTTTTAATAATTAAATAGGATCATTTATACTATGTACGTGCTGTGTGCTTAGTCGCTCAGTTGTGTCCGACTTTTTGTGACGCCATGGACTATAGCCCACAAGGCTCCTCTGTCCATGGGATTCTCCAGGCAAGAATACTGGAATGGGTTACCATGCCCTCCTCCAGGGGATCTTCCCAACCCAGGGATCGAACCCAAGTCTGCATTGCAGGCAGATTCTTTACTGACTGAGCCACCAGAGAAGCCCATATTATGCATACAGTTTTAGAATAACCTTTTCTTACGCAGTATATTTTCTTACATGTTAGATATTCTTCCCCAATACGATTTAAGAGCCACACTATATTATTCCACTATATCAATGTGTTAACCTATTTAACTAATCCCTCATGACTATTTAAACCTGTTTCTCATTTTTTCCTAAGTAATACTTTTATTCTTTCACTGAATTTTCTAAGATACTTAGTTCCCTAGGATAAACACTATGGAGAACTGCCACATACTGCCAAACTGTGCTCCAAAACGATTTAGCATCAGTGCTTCACTCACACCGGCAGAACTTTCAATTTTCCTATACTTTGTTGACATTTTTGTCATTCATTTAAAACTTTTCACTTGGTATCAAAATGTATCTCGCCATTGGAATATGCTTCTCTGATTACTGAGGAGGTCTGATTTTGTTTGTTTGTTTACTCTTTTTACTCTTGTATTGACTATATTTTATTTTCTGAATTCTTGATGTTCTAACATTTGGGGACTTCATCTCGAAGGGACTGACCCTCCCTAAGACTGCATGCTCAGTTGCTTTAGTTGTGTCCGACTCTCTGCGACCCTATGGACGTAGCCAGGCTCCTCTGTCCACTGGATTCTCCAGGCAAAAATCCTGGCGTGGATTGCCATGCCCTCATCCAGGGGTCTTCCCAACCCGGGGACTGACCTGCATCTCTTACGCCTCCTGCATCGGCAGGTGGGTTCTTTACCACTAGTGCCCCCTGGGAAGCCTAGCTAATTCCTATAGCAGCAAATGACCCCCGCCAATGCAACTCTGGTACGTAAACCAACCTATGCCACCCCAACCATCTCCTTTATCAAAGCCCCGCCAATGCAACTCTGATACATAAACCAACCTATCGCACCCCAACCATCTCCTTTATCAAACCCCTGCCAATGCAACTCTGATACATAAACCAACCTATCGCACCCCAACCATCTCCTCTATCAAACTCTCACACACCAAATACCCTCCCTGTCTTAAATCGCCCCATAGAGACCACCTCTAAAGCCCAGAGCCTAAAGAATTATTCAAACTATCCACCCTAAACTTACTCAGCTTATTTATCCTGCCTTGCCCCTTCCGTTTTATGAAATCCCCAGTAAAGCTGTCAGCCATTCTCTCCCCTCTCTGCCTCCTGACCAACCCCACTGCTGCCCAATAAGCTGGCAAATTAGCACTCTAAGGCTGTAAGTTGTAAGTGTCCTTATCCTGGGGCCACTGCACAAAACTGTACTGAGGACATCCTCCCTGTGGTTTATGGAAAGGAGTCTGAAAGTACTGTCCGTCCGCAGGGGACTGGTTAGTAAACGGTGACAGAGCCACACACACAGCCTTAGAACGTGCTGAAGTAAACTGATATCCACCGACCCAGAAAGCTATCCACCACATGCTCCTGAGTTCAGAGAAGCAAGGTCATGGAACAGCACACACACACACACACACACATTCAGGTATCTGAATGGACGGCCATCACAATGCTAACACAGGTTATCTCTGAGACGCCAGGCAATGTTTACTTCATACTTTCTCATATTATGAAATTTTTTTTTATAATAAATAATTGTTCAGGTAGGAAAAAACCCATTATTCACTTTGGAAAAATACTTATTTTTCACTTCATTCTCGAAGCTCTGGGATCCAGATAACCTGACTATGCTCTTATCTCCCAGTGGTCTGTCCTCCTTCCCTGCTCCTTTCCTAACCCTGAAGGGCTCACTCCTTCTCTATATTTCAGCTACAAAATCCTCACGGTGCAGTGTAGACAAGCCTGCCTCATCTTGATTTTTGGCCTTGAGGATGGGAAAGGGGGACAAGATAGGGAAGTAAAATCCTAGGGCTGGGCCGTTCATCCCGTGGGGGGAGAAGCTACACTGATTCTAGGGGTTTCTTTTTAGTTGAACATGCCAGTGCCCATGTCTCTTCCACAGCCCCCTGGGGGCCCTGTCTCCTAGGACCTAGGTAAAAAGCAGAGAAGAGAGCCACATCACTCCTTCCAGGGTGCCCCCACCCAAGCCCAAACCTCCTCCCTTCTCCATCTTGCACTCACTCTTCTGGGACCTGCATCCAGGCTCATGGCCCTAATTATGAACTAAGTGCTCTCCAGTCTCAACTTCATTTCTCTAGACCCTTCTTTTCCCCAGCCTACTCTACATCTCCGCCTGGACATCTAGCAGGCATCTCAAAACAGAATTTTCTTAATTAAAAAAAAAAACTTTTTAGTTTTATATTGGAGTACAGCCAATTAACTATGCTGTGATAGTTTCAGGTGGACAGCAAAGGGACTCAGCCATACATACACACGTATCCATTCTCCCCCAAGCTCCCTTCCCGTCCAGGCTGCCGTAACATTGAGTGAAGTTTCCTCTCCTATATGGTAGGTCCTTGTTGGTTACCCATTTTAAATACAGCAGTGTGTACCGGTCCACCTCAAACTCCCTGACTATTCCTTTCTCCCATCCTTACTCCCCAGCAACCACAAGTTTGTTTTCTAAGTCTGTGAGTCTGTGTCTGTCAAAACAGAATTTTTGATTTTCACCCCAAACTGGTCTTCTCCTGATATTCTACATCTCAGTAAATATCACTAACACTTGCCTAGTTGCTCAAGCAATTCACACATCCCATGTCCAGGTCATGAGCAAACACCCTCAGCTATGCCTTCAAAATCATCCCAAACCTGTCCAATTCCTCCCCACCCCACCCTCACTCCTGCCCAAGCTCTGTCACCTCTGGACACCTGTCCTGGCCTCTACCTGGCCTGCTTGCTCTGGTTCTCCCCCATCCACCCCTACTGCAACATACTTTATTCTCCATCTGCAGGAGCAAGAGACTGCTTCTGACTTTATAAGTGAGATCTTAGCATTCCCAGCTGAAAAGCCCTCCAGGGCTTCCCATCACACTCAGAGCACAACCCAGAGCCCTCCCAGCCCCCCATTCCCCCTGCGACCCCAGCCCTGCCTGCCCCTCTGA
>NW_011495064.1:11292045-11296320 GCF_000754665.1 Bison bison bison
CCCAGCCCTGCCTGCCCCTCTGATCTCACTCCTCTGAGCCTTCGCCTGTGCTGCTCCTGGAGCTCCCCACCCCTACCCCCACGCATTCGGTCCCTTACCTCCAGGTCTCTGCTCAGGTGCCCCTTCCCAGACAAGGCTCCCTCCACTTCATCTACAATAGCGTCTGCGGTCATCTCACCCCTTACCCTACTGTATCTTCTCCTCACAGCCTTCACTGCTCCTGCACATTATATCACATACTCCGGCAGCACACTGTCCATTTTATTCCCCAGCATCTAGAGCAGTACCTGGGGCACAATAAACATTTGCCCAGTGAATGAATCAAGAGACTGTTTGGACTTCAATCCAAGTGTTCAGCGAGACCTGGAACCACACTTTAGATAACTGGGGCACACTGGGCACCCAGGAGGCTGCATTCTGCAGCCTCCACCCAAACCAGCCCTGTCCCTGCATTTCCCAAAGAAGTTGGCAGAAGCAGGCAGTCTGCCAGGTCTCTCCCAGCCTTGAGCCTACCTATCCGCACAGAGCAGGTGTGTGCCCCCTCCCAGGATCATCTCATAGGTGGGGCTGTGACAGCTCACAAGCTTTCTTACCACTGTGCACCCGTTGTAGAGGTTATGCTGGTCCTTGTGGGCGTGGGCACAGAAGTCCATGCAGGCTGTGACCCCTGAGAAGGGCCGCCCTTCCTTCAGCCCCAGACGGCAATCAATCGCTATTTCCTCATTGGTCACCTGTGTAGATTGCCAAGGAGAGCTGCTCAAGTGACCTGAGATGAATGGCCCTGACTTGGCATGGGGGAGGCCAGGGGCACAGAGGGAAGGAAGGAGGGAAAAGGTTAAGGAACAAAACTGTCTTGTACATGGGCTGCAGGAGGGAGGTTTTATGGCTGAAGCCCCTGTAGGGGTTACTCCCTTCTGGGTTATCTCAAGTCCCCCTTGCCTCACCTACAGAGTGCAGAGGTGACTGGTGAGAGAAACTCAAGCCTCCTCAGTAGAAACCAGAGCAGAGGACGTGGCGGATTATGAAGGGGAGAGAGATAAAGACTAAGGATAGAGGAAAGACAGTCCGGGGGTGTGGTGAGCCTGGTATAAGCAAGAGGTCTTAACAAAGAGCTACATCGCTGCTGTAGCACTGGCTGGGCTTTTCCCATCAGGAGCCCATTCTGCCACTGCCACACAGCAGAGAGCTGGGCAGAGATGGGGGTGCCACGTGGGCAGAGAACAGCCCAAGACCCAGTACCTGGTTCTGATAGGCCTGGGGCGCCAGCCGCTTATACAGGGGAGCAACTTCGGTGGCCAGGTCCTGGAAACTCTTCCGGAGCACTTCTTCCTGTGGAGACAAGAATAGTCACACACCCCCAGAGCAGCTCCGCCTGGTAAACTCTCTGCACCCTGGAAATCCACCTCCATTCTAGAACCTCTGCTGGGCTCCCGGTGGCAAGGTAAGAAGTAAGGGGCCATCAGGTATCTTAACAGTGTTTCCTCCGGGAAGAGTATGGGGCCAGGTCTGATTTAAAGCTGGAGATGCTGAAGCCCACCAGAGCACACTCCTGAGAGTCTGGTCACCTTGGCTACAAGCACCTGCTCTGCCAGGCTCCAGCCCAGTGCCGCTCAGAACACCTAGAACGGGTTCCTGCTCTTACTGAGCACCCGCTCAACACCCTCAGTCAGAGGTGGGGGATGGCAGGCGTGTACGAGCATGAGCAGCAAGTGTGGATCCTTCCTGCAGTGGTCCAGACAGGCAAACAGAGGCAGGGAGGGGCAGCTGAGGCCTGCGCTAGGAATCCCACAGCCAGCCAGGCCCAGCGCCCATCATGAGCCAAGTACACAGACAGCCTCAACGTTCTATCCTTTAAGACTCGCATCATGTCAGGTGTTTAGTTCGCAATAATTAAAATTAAACAAAATAAAAAATTCAGCCCTTCCACTGTACTAGCCACATTTCAAATGCTCAGTGACTACAAGTGGTTCCTGTGGCTGGCTGTTCTCTACAGAGAACATTTCCATTATCACAGAAAGTTCCACCAGACAGTGCTGACCGCAATGAAGCAGCCCCCAAGCAGAGAGTTTAAGGTATTCACAGCCTTTCTCTAGCCCTCTGAGGGTACCAAGTAGGGCTACAGGGGCTCTGAGCCAGCCTTGAGCACGGGATGAAGAGTTTACAGAGAAGAACGAGGAGGAAGAGGGAAGGAAAAAAGTACCAAACTCACAGAATTAGAAATAGAAGGGTGAGACCAATGGCTCAGCTGTCTGTCCAGTGGGGTGGCAGAGCTACTAGCCAGCCTCAATGCACCTCCCTGGCTACCTTCCAGATGCTTCCACGAGCTCAGGGGGCCTGACGCCAGCACAACATGGGGGTGAGGACTGTGAGCTCTGGGGAAACACAGGCCAGGGTTAAATGCTGACTTCACCATCACTGCCACACAGCCTTGGGCAAGCCATCTGCCTCACCTGTAAAGGGAGCAGTAATAGTGCCTAGAGCCTCAGGTGTCATAAGATTAACTGAGATACTTGGGAGGTTCTGGGCAGAGTACCCAGCACTTAGTAGGTGCACAGGAAATGGTAGCTGATGGAACAGAGAAAACATTTGTTTTCCATGTATCGATTTCATTCATGATAATTCCTAGTTCCTGGTGGCACTGAGACTCCTTCATTCATTGAAGCAACTGCATTTGCTGCTTCTGAGGGAGGCAGGGTGCTGCCATAAATAAAAGTCTAGCGTCAGATTAGACTCAGACTAGGTTGTGTAACAGTCAAAAAAGCTGGCTTTGAGAGAAGAAAAAAGAGCTTCTAAATTTGGATGTGCTGCTTCCTTTTATTTCTGAAAAGCAAAGCTTGGAAGTCTGAGCATAGAAATTTATATGTGGTTTAGGAAAAAAAAAATGTACCCCAGGAGTCCTTGCCCCCTGAAAAGGGGGGAAGCCCTTCTGGTACAAGGAGCTTGGAGAGAGTTGGAAGGTAGAGAGTGGGATCAAGGTACTGCCCAGATCCAGTACCCCCCTCCTTGCAGTAGCAGAGGCAGGACAGAGGGAGGCTGGGGGGAGCCCACTGCAGCCTGTGCCTGTCTTTGCCTCTGGGCTTCAAGGGCAGAGCCCCTCGGGATGGCCTGCCCAACCAAGGCAACAGAGGGGAAGTGGCAGAGGGGGAGGCAGCCTGGCTGGACACTCCTGGCTCCCAGCCTACGCTCAGCCTGCAGAGGAGACCCTGAGACCCTTATCCTGTTGTTACTGGGTTGAGGAAAAGCCCCAGAGGGCAGGAGGAGGCCTCAGGCCTAGAGGCAACATCATGTGGATGCCAGTCCAGTGCCCGAGGACCACACCAGGCCCCCAGCAGGGGAGAGCAAAGACCTGGACAACTGGACAACCGCACAGAGACACGTCCCCAGCAGCCAGGCAGGATGAGGGAAGTCTAGCATCAGCCAAAAGGTGGCCTGAGGCCCCTCTTCCTGCCACACTTCACACCCAGGAAGATATCTTGCAAAGAATGGAGGGAAGCGATAACCCTTAAGAGGGCCACAGTCTAATGAGTAATCTGAACATTTACCTTAAGGAGACTTTTCTAAACTGCAAGAGCCTGAGGTACCTGTTAACTGGTAAGTCTAATTTTTCACTTGTCATATCCTTCCACATCACATCACATAACTTATTTCACTGCAAGATAAGGTCAGTTTGAAAAACAAAAAAAGGAAGTTCCATTTTCTGCACATCTGAGTCTCAGTGGACTAATCCCGTGTGCCATCTGGACTGTTAGGGCAGCAGGTGGAACAGGGTGAGTGGGAAGGTCCTGGGCTCCCTATGGGGCTCTGCTCACCTCTTTGGGGTTGTCCCCTGCGAGGCGGAACTTGCGAGGAGTCTTGCTCCGAGCATATTTGCAGCCATTGAAGTACATGCTCCAGGAACAACCGAAGGAGAAGGAGGCACCACAGGTGTTTGGGTCTTTGCCTTGGCAAGCGCAGGTCCGGCTGCAACATATCACACATTAGGCATCATAAGCACATTTTTTGTTCTGGAATTTTCCCCTCCCTGAGGGGGCGGCCCGGCTGTTGCCTGGCATCCGCTGGCCTCCCACTACTGGGATGACATCATTCCCTGCCCTCAACTCCTTTCCCAAGTCTCTACCCTTGTGGGCAGAGGAGCGGTTCTGAGTAGCCTGTTGGGCTCCCACCCCTGAGCCTGAAGGTCTGAGAGCCTGCTGCTGGGAGAAGCACCTGGGTTGTGTGAGATGGCTGAAAGGACCTAATCAAAAACCCACTCAGGTTTACACTTTGCCACGACTT
>NW_011495064.1:11296420-11338425 GCF_000754665.1 Bison bison bison
GCCACGACTTTAATATCTTGATCAGCTTCAACACAGACCACTCAAGGAGGGGAATAATGTGAACCACAGAGTTTGAACATGCCTGCTTCCTGCAGGCCCAGGTGCTGACAGGCCTTTAAAGAAATTAACACTGACATTACCATTCAACACTTAATAAAATCCAGAAATAATCCTAATACCCCTCAATTGGGGAATGAATAAACAAACTGTGATGCATCCATGTGGTGGAATACTACTCAGTGGTGAAAAGGAGTGAGCTCCTGATCCATAGACGAAACTGAGAAACACTGCTCAGGAAAAGAAGCCAGACTCGGGAGGCTACCTGCTGCAGGGCTCCCTTCATGTGCCACTCTTATAAAGGCAACCCTACGTAGACAGGAAACAAGGCATGTGGTTGCCACGGGTGTCGGGGAGCCCCAGGATATAGAGGCCCATGGTGGAGTCTGGGGCTGAAGGAGCTCTTCTATGTCTTGACTGTGGTGGATACACGGCTATAAACATCTGTCAAATTCCTCAAACTGTATACCTCAAAGGATGAATTTTACTGTAAGTAAAAATACCTTAATTTAAAAAATGGGGGGAGGATCCTGTAAAGATAGGTCTTATGACTATCACTGATGCCTTATATTAGTCGGGCATCACACACGTTTCCACACCTGTCACCATTATTAGAGCCTCAGAGTCAATTCGGGGCAGAAAGCAGAGCTAAGCTGAGTCAGGAGACCCTCCCCAGCCAGGGTCAGACCTCAGGCCAGCTCTGTGGGTGAGCACTTTTCTACCCCAGTCCTAACTCTGCGGAACACAGGGCCCTGACCCCGTGCCCCACCCCGCCACCGGGACCATCCACATACTCATCATTGAGGCCGCATCTCCGGCTGGTGGGGTTCCCGTACTTCCGGAGGGTGTCGGTGAGCTCCTGGTAGAGGGTGTCTCCGAGGCTGCGGGGGATGCCCTCCCAGGCCAGGATGAGGATGACGATCACGGCATTCTGGCAGTGGTGGCCCGCCCGGTGCCGCACCAGGCAGAGCAGCTTCTCTTCTAGCGTGTGCCTGCGGATCACCTGTGGGGAGGCGGGGCGGGGCGCTGGGAACCACAGGCTCCGGCGCTGGGCGCGGCCACGGCGGATGCCACGCCCCCCTCCCCTCTGCCCAACAGACCCAGGCTGCAGCTCTTCTGGGCACGGTCCCAGGGGTGTCACACCCTGGCGACAGCAACCACACAGGCTAAAGGATCATTGTGATTCGGAAAAGAAAAACATTAAACTGCAAAATGAAAAATAACTACTATAAAACCTAAGTAATTGGTGATTTACATAGACTTAGGAATAAAAATAAAACTCAGCAGTAACCACAGGACTGGAAAAGGTCAGTTTTCATTCCAACCTCAAAAAAGCGCAATGCCAAAGAATGTTCAAACTACTGCACAACTGCGGTCATTTCACATGCTAGCAAGGTAGTGCTCAAAATCCTTCAAGATAGGCTTCAACAGTGTGTGAACCAAGACCTTCCAAATGTACAAGCTGGATTTAGAAAAGGCAGAGGAACCAGAGATCAAATTGCCAACATCCACTGGATAATGGATTAAGCAAGGTAATTCCAGAAAAACATCTACTTCTGCTTCATTGACTACACTAAAGCCCTTGACTGTGTGGATCACAACAAACTGTGGAAAATTCTTAAAAGAGATGGGAATACCTGCCTTCTGAGAAATCTGTATGCAGATTAAAAAGCATCAGTTAGAACCAGACATGGGACAATGGACTGGTTCAAAACTGGGAAAGGAGTACATCAAGGCTGTATTGTCACCCTGCTTATTTAACTTACATGCAGAATACATCATGTGAAATGCCAGGCTGGATGAATGACAAGGTGGATTCAAGATTTCCAGAAGAAATATCAACAACCTCAGATATGCAAATGATACCACCCTAATGGCAGAAAGCAAAGAGGAACTAAAGAGCTTCTTGATGAAGGTGAAAAAGGAGAGTGAAAGAGCTGGCTTAAAACTCAACATTCAAAAAACAAAGATCATGGCATTGGTCCCAACACTTCATGGCAAATAGATGGGGAAACAATGGAAACAGTGATAGACTTTATTTTCTTGGGCTCCAAATGCACTGCGGACAGTGACTGTAGCCATGAAATTAAAAGATGCTTGCTCCTTGGAAGAAAATCTATGACAAACCCAGATAGCCTATTAAAAAGCAGAGACATCACTTTGCCAACAAAGGTCTGTATAGTCAAAGCTAGGGTTTGTCCAGTAGTCATGTATGGATGTGAGAGTTGGACCATAAAGAAGGCTGAGCACCAAAGAAATGATGCTTTCAAACTGGGGTGCTTGAAAGTTCCACTCTTGAGAATCCCTTGGACAGCAAAGAGATTAAACCAGTCTACTTTAAAAGAAAATCAACCTTGAATATTCATCAGAAGGACTGATGCTGAAGCTGAAACTTCAATATTCTGATCACCTGATGTGAAGAGCTGACTCACTGGAAAAGACCCTGATGCTGGGGAAGATTGAGGGCAGGAGGAGAAGAGGGCGACAGAGGATGAGATGGTTGGATGGCACCACCAACTCAATGAACATCAGTTTGAGCAAACTCTGGGAGATAGTGAAGGACAGGGAAGCCTGGTGTGCTGCAGTCCATGGGGTCACAAAGAGTCAAACACAATTGAACTACTGAACAAAAGGAATAAAATCTATAGATAAAATTATAAGCCATAATTTCAGAAATTTTTACATTGTCCTAAAACATTTGCAGAGAAAATGGTGCATATCTACATGGTTTTTGTTAAAAAGCAAGGGCCTGGATGCTATGGAAAACAGTTTTTGGTAGTTCCTTGGAAAGTTAAACATATATGACCAGGCATCCCTAAGAATACAACCAGAGTTTCAGGATGGGATGATGAGAAAATTTTGGAAATAAACAGTGGTGATGGGTTGCATAACAATGAGAATGTAATTGATGCCTCTGGATTGCACATTTAAAATGATTAAAATGAAAATTTTATATTATGTATGTTTTAACAATTTGCAATACCACTGAATTGTGTACTTTAAATGAGTGAATTTTATGGTATGTGAATTACATCTCAACAAGACCGCTAACAAAAAAAAAGCATAGGCCATGGGGTACTGCTCTGCTCCTCAGGGTCCAGCTGTCCAGTCACCCAGGCTTTCACCTCACTCTTCACCCTCGCCCTAAACACTGTCCTGGCTCACACAAAGCACAAAGGGTCCAGGAGTGGGGGGTGAGGTGGCTGAATCTCCCCTCCAAAAATCCCAAGGAATTCTGTGACTAGATAAGATGTGGGGGCCTGTAAAGAGGGAAGACTGGGAAGGGCTCTGAGTGGCGAGTGGAGGGACAAGGACTTGAGACACGGCTCTACAAAGTAAGCAGGGGGCTCCCTTACGTTCATAGCTACATGCTTTAGAAGGGGGAGCAGATGTTTGGGAGAGGGGTGAAATGGGGAGACCACTGACATAAGACGAGCAAAACGGATAAAGTCTGAGCTAGAACAATGGGGAATGAACAGGAAAAGACACGGACTCTAGAGACCTTCAGGAGAAAGGTGACTTTGGGACCACCTCACTATAGGAGCTGAGGGCCAGGCACAAGTCTTAAATGACATTCTGTGGTGCAGAAAAGTGGGTGAGTGTGGGCAGTGTTTCCTGCTAGGTAGCAGGGAGCACCCCGAGGTGGAGGCACTTTGGAACACTGGAGTGGCTATTCCGAGCAGAACCAACAGAACGGGTCTGGAGGTCAGGAGGTGTCTGGGCTGGAGACAGGCTTGGTCATGAGTACATCAGTGTAGGCTGATGCTGAGGGAGCCACCAGGCAGGCAATATCAGTAAGGAGAGCAGGCCAGAGGTGCAACTAAGGAGTTGAGGGTAGCTGGGAAGCCAGACCCCTCTCCCTGGGTCACTGCCTGGTGAGAATTCCAGCCAAGTGTACCTACCCCTTCCAGTTTGGGAAGAAGAAAACAGAAATCCAGATTTTCACATGAAATCTCTCCTTTTAAAGATATGAACACCAAATTCATTTTTTAAATGGAGGGAAAAAATATATATAATATATACATAAAATTTAGCATTTTAAGTGTACAATTCATTAGCATTAAGCACACTGACATTGTTATATAAACTATCACCAGAATTTCTTTCATCTCCAGAACTTTTAATTTTCCTAAACAGAAATTCTCCACCCATTAACACTAACCCTCCATTCTCCCTGAGCCCAGCCCGTGGTGACAACCATTTTGCTTTCTGACTCTATTAATTTGACTATGCCAGGTACCTCACATAAGTGGAATTGTACAACATTTGAACTTCAGTGACCAGCCTAATTTCACTTAGTATGACATCCTCAAGTTTCATCCATAAGGCAGCATGTACCAGAATTTCCTTCAAAATTTAAAGGACATCTTGTATACTAAACAAAATGTATCTGGGCCAAGAGTTCCTGCTTTGAGCCATAGCAGTAATGGTGCCCACCACCTCCACCCTTTGTGGAAGCACTGACTGCAACATTATTTATAAAATTGTTTTTGTGGATCAGTAAATATATGAAATGCCAATCATCATATCCCTGTATGGCTGGCTTTCTGCAGACTGAGCCGGGCACTCCATGGGCATCTGCACACACAGCAGGTACTAGGGTTTGCCCCAGAAGAGCACTGGCTAATTACACTCATGTGTGACACACACTTAGAGCTCACAGAGTCACCTGCACCGCCACGGCTGGACTGAGGCCGTGCCCTTCGGGTTTCCAGTCTGCGCTTGCCTGTGCACGCGTACTCAGTCCTGTCTGACTCTGTGCGACCCCATGGACCGTGGCCCGCCAGGCTCCTCTGTCCATGGGATTTTACAGGTAAGAATACTAGACTGGGGTGCCGTTTTCTCCTCCAGGGGACCTTCCCAACCCAGGGATCAAGCCTGGGTCTCCTGCATCTCCTGTACTGCACTAGATTCTTTACCTCTGAGCCACCTGGGAAGCCCTAAATGTTCCTGCTGCTGCTGCTGCTGCTAAGTCGCTTCAGTCATGTCCGACTCTGTGCGACCCCCATATAAGTGTACTGAGGCACGAGCAGACAGCCCTGTGGCCACACCCTCACAGGCCTTTGGATACACTCAAAAAAGCTGCAACAAAGTGGAGCTCCCATACTCTATGGAGGAACCCAGCAGGACGGAATACAGAGTGCAGAAGTCAAAGGCCAACGTAAGGTGCGAACCTACTAGCACTCAGAGCACAGCAACACAGACGGCTCACGCGCCATCACAGGATCGTAAAGAAATCACCTGGACTTGGGCCAGGGGTTCCCTGAGCGCTGAGCCTAAAGAGCACTGGGCAGAAACCCCAGTCTGTGCCCCCGTGACTCACCCTCGGTCCTAGCTCCAGCACTGGGCTTCCCCAGTTAAGTCTGCTCCACCATGCCGCCGGTGCCTTCAAATATCTGCCTTCTGACTTGTTCCCATTACAAGCTGGCCTGAGCAGCATCTCCATGGCTCTTCTACCAAAAGCCCATTTACCGTGTCTGCAGCGTTTGCGTCTGGTGTGCCTTCATATATTCTGAGCCTTTGGAGTCCTACCTGCGTTGCTCCGTCATCTCCACACTTGCTGACTTCCACACTTTGTACAGGCCACCTTAAAATCTGACATTACCAGCAGGCTCTCTGGGGGGCCCCACTTTCTCAGATCATTCTCTGAACCCACATTTTCTGGGCATCCATGATGCACCTCAGCTTTGTTGCCCAAGATCCCAGCTGGTTAAATCTAAAACTTGCCGGGCACACTGCTTGTACCTGAAGGTAATGGCTGCAAACACAGACATGAACCCTGGCTGGAAAGAAAACCCAGGACCTAGACCTGGGCTGGGGCAGCGGGGAGAGCACGGGAGGCACTGCCCAGCCCAGGGAGCTGGACGCTGCCACCCCCAGGGCGACGGACCACGGCCGTGCTGCCACGAAGAACAATCTGTCCTTAGCGTCTGTGGGCCATTTCCACACGGGGGCAGAGAAAGGGAACCTCTGTCCCTTCTCCAGCTTCCAAGGAGGTGGAACTCTAGATGAGCCCTACAACCGTAATACACAGGGTATTTGGTGGCTGTGTAGGCAAAAAATAAGGGAACGTCACCACACTATGGGATTTGGTTAGAAAACAAGAAACAACACAGCACTGCCATTTTCTTGCCACTGTAATAGTTCTACGATCTACCACTCTTCTCATTAACAAAATTTCCCTCCTCTCTCATTTTATTTTCACTCATCAGGTGTGGAATTTCCTCACCTCTCCGTCCCTATGTATTCCCTTCTATATGAGCTTTGCTTTCAAAAAGAAAGAAGATGGGCATTGGTGATGGGCACTCCACCAGGCCTGGTGATATCCACAAGCTATTCCAACTTCTAGACAAAGCACTGCGTTCCTGTGCCCAGCTCTGGGCATTTGTCCGCAGAGCCTGGAGGGACCAGAGTTCTGAGGACCACGTTCTTCCTGCCATCATTCTGCTTTCCTCTCACGGCCCCAGAAACGGATCTCACACTTCATCTGGGCGCCTTCCTCCCCAGCCCTCAGCAGAGACACATGAGCGCTGGTCAAGAGCTAAACTTTCACCATGGGTGTCTGAGGACTAAGATGCATATTCTTATCCTCAACACTGTCCACAGAGCCAACTGTTTTCTTTAAGGTGGCAACTGTTTCTGAAGCTGAAAAGTCTGCCAATGCCCCAGGGATCTTCAGTTTCTTGCCGGATACTCTGGAATTCCTCAACAACTACATAAATCAGCAAGAGGAAGGGAAGGAGACCACTTCCCTGATGGGGTCTCTGGGAGGGATAACACCCCACCCTGATCAGCCAGAGAAGTAATTAACCTCCTACTGTAATGACCATCTTTCACAAGGGTGGGGAAAACATTCTTCTATATGCCCGTGAATACTCTTATGTATTTCAGATTTTCCCAGATCATTCTGTGCTACTGTCTGAAAATTGCTACAAATAGATACATGGTAGTTCAGGTTTAGATACCTAGTATTTTCATTAAACATAGAGGTGCAAAGGGATGGCATATAGACCAGATAAAAACAGAGTCTGACAAAGCTCATGTTACTACTATCCTTCACTCGAAGTGAGCTGAGTGTATGTTCACCCTGCCTTTCTCCCTTTGCCCACACGACTCTCCTCACCAGGAATGCTTCCACCTTTTCCTCGCCCATTTAATATGGCCCCATGCATATCCACCTTCTCTGGAAGACCCAGCCTGAACTCCTCCTGCCCCTCACATCCCTTGGCCCTGAACTCAACAGCACCAAGCCTGCCTCTCAATGTTAAACTTTGATTATTCAAGTCTCCACGATCTTACTTCCTGCTGTCTCTACATCACAAGCAGTTTGAATACAGGGACAGAGCCTCCTATTTTCCATGCATATTCTCCCTATCAAGCAGTGAGCAAACAGCTACCTGATAAATTTGCTGCTGCTCTGGGCACGGGTTCTATAGTGGTTCTAAAGTGCTCTATGAGAGCTGGAAGGATGGGTCAGAAAACTTTGGGTGAAACTGGGGTCTGAGTTACTGGTGCTCCCTCTGCCATGATACGCAGGCTGCCTACAGGAAACACTGGCTCAGAAGTCAAGCAGATGCAATGCTGTCCTGATTGTGCTCAGAGGCTTAGTTCTTATGGACTTGAGACAGGGGCACCCAGCGCCAGGGCACGCAGAGCGGGCAGAGGAGTCACGGTGGGGCCCAGCCTTGAGCAAGATGATGTCTCCAGCTAGCTTCCGCATCTCCTTCCCCTGCAGCCCTGAACCACGGGGCAGTACAAGTTGAGCATAACAACTAGAGAAGTTCCAAGGCCAGCCGTGGACATCAGGAGCTGGCATTTAAACAAAGACAGGACCAACAGTTGAGGCTGGGGGAAGATGACCCTAACAGCACCAGATGCTGGCTCACAGCTCCCTGGAAAGTGCACACGTCTGCCCCCCACTCCCCAGTCCAGTTTGGGCTGTGGAGCTTTGACACGTACCCACTTTGCGATGGGGCAGCCACGTGAGCTCT
This sequence comes from Bison bison bison, assembly GCF_000754665.1. Classification (NCBI taxonomy): domain Eukaryota; kingdom Metazoa; phylum Chordata; class Mammalia; order Artiodactyla; family Bovidae; genus Bison; species Bison bison. Next base: position 11,304,469 of record NW_011495064.1, read on the forward strand.
TCCCTTCCTTTCCCGTGTAGATGACCTTCTCGATCCGGATGGCTTTCCCCTTCTCTCCGTACCTGGAGAGCAAGACAGAAGCCACCATTAGCACAACTGAATCCCAAAGGAGTCCTGGTAATAAGGCAAGTCTCAGGGTTTTTCCGCTTGGGTTTCTAGTTATTATGGGGGCAACAGAGAAGGGAGAGAAAGATTTAAATGTTTATTCTGTGTTCGAGCCTCTGGGAACACAACTCCACTTACAGACCTCAGGGCCTCTGGCCCACCTGGCTCCATCCTGCCCCAGGGCACAAGGTCTCTGATAATTCTCTCTGAGCACTCAAACCAAAGGCTCAGCATAGGCATTTGTATCCAGCCCTGTTAGCAGTCTCAGCTACTTATGAAGTCAGTAAAATTCAATAGACAAAAGAAAACAAATGGGGAAATCCTTATTACTCTCTTTCAACAATCCCCAAATGACATTTAACAGTGGCCTCCCAGTAGAAACTGGCTTCGAGATCCCCTTGGACTTACAGTAAAGACGCCTGGTTCCTGCACACACTCCTGCCCTGGCCCACACACACGTGCACACACTCAGGGATTCGCCACGTTCAGAGGTGAGGAAACTGTGGCCCTCGGAGCTGAACTGACCTGCTCAAGGGCACACATCTACCCAGGGGCAACGCTGGCTACAGCGCAGCCACGGGGTCAGAGAGCTGCGGCCTAAGAGCCCACGCAGCCCTTCTGTTACAAGACTGTGGCCAAACGGCCGAACTTCTCTAAGCCTCAGTTTCCTCATCTGTAAAATGGACATAAAAATGGTTCCTGTCTCCTAGGCTTGGGAGTGCCTTAAAGCACTGGGTTGGCCAAAAAGTCCATTCGGGAACAGGGGCTGGCAAACCTGAATGAACTTCCTGGCCAATCCAATACGTCAAAGTTTCTGGCACAAAGGAAGAGCCCAATAACACTGCAAACATCCATCTTATTAAATTGTCTTATTTTTAATAGCTTCTAATACAATATTGTATCATCTGAGAATAACGGTTATTTGCTAGCTTCTTATTTCCACTTTCCATGGCTCTACTTCAGTCTCCTGTCTGTCTGTACTGGCTAGAGCTTCCAGAGCTCTTGCAGGCATCTTTGCTTATTTCCTGACTTTCCTGGAAATGTTTCCAACTATTCACCCCAGAGCATGCAGCTTGCTAACTTTGGGCTAGAGACAGAGACTCCCTTATTTTGAAGAGCTCTATTAAGGGTTTCCTGTTCTAAGAATTTGTAATCAAGAATTGATCAATTTTGGTGGTCCAATGGTTAAGAATTCACCTGTCAATGCAGGGACATGGGTTTGATCCCTGTTCCGGGAGGACTTCACGTGCTGAGTGGCAACTAAGTCCGTGCGCCCTAAAGCCCATGCTCTGCAACAAGAGAAGCCACTGCAATGGGAAACCCATGCATGGCAGTTAGAGAGTAGCCCCCAGTCACCACAACTAGAGAAAGCCCACATGTAGTAACGAAGACCCAACACAGCCATACATACATTTTTTAAAAACTTTAAAAAAAGAATTGATCAATTTTATCAAATACATTTTTAACAACTAAGGACAGAGAAGAATGGTTTTTCTCCTTTGGCCAATTAACAAGGTATGTTATTTTAACAGACTGTCTAAATCCAGCAATTGTTATAGTTCTGTAATGAATCCAATTTGGTCGTGGCATATTATTTCAGTATATTATTTAATAGAGGGTAATGTTATCATAACTACTAGGCATTTGTATCATAATTATCGTAACTACTACTGTTTTACATATTCTTTATATAAATACATATATATAATTATCCACTTCACTTCTAGGAATCTCTATCTCTGACATAACTTGTACAAATACACCAAGATTTAGGAACAAGATATTATTGCATCAACAAGAAAATTTAGAAACAACGAAAATATCCAGTATTGTTGTCGTTTAGTTGCTGAGTTGTGTTCGACTCTTTTGTGACCCCATGGATTGTGGCCCGCCAGGCTCCTCTGTCTCCAGTATTTCCCAGGCAAGAATACTGGAGTGTGTTGTCATTTCCTTCTCCAGGGGATCTTCCTGACCCAGGGATCGAACCTGCGTCTCCTGTGTTGGCAGGCAGATTCTTTACCACTGAGCCACCAGGGAAGCCCAAATATCTAGTATAGGACTGGCTAAATAAAACATAATTAAATAAATGTCCATGTAATGGAAAACCATATAGCTATCAAAAAGGATTCAACAGAATTATAAGTACTGACATGAAAAAAATTAAGTGGAGGAGAAAGTATCCACCAACATGGGTATAGTATTCTTGATCCCATTTTGTTCAAAATTTCTCTGTTCACATATGTGTATTTTTGTAAATGCTTACAAAAAAATCAAACTTGAAAAAATGTTTTCTTCTCAGAGGATAATTACTAGAGAGCTTTATTCACTATAAGCTTTTTTAAAATAGCCTTTTATAGACGTGTTTTATTTTTGTAACTGGAAAAGAAAACAAGTACTTTTGAAAATGCTGATCTAAGGTTTCTCTAAGTTCAATGTTCTCTATTTCACTCAAGATCTCGGGAATGAAGTGAAAAGCTGATAACTGCTACATTAAAGTTCTCAGGCTATGCTATAGAATGTGTTTGCAGACAGGACCCCGGGAGTTTATATAGTGTGGTCTGGCTCAAGAGGAAAAGACCAGATAGTGCTGCTCTTCTTGTCTGACTCCTGGAAAACTTTCAACCCCACAAGCATTTATCAGGAAGTGGCCCATGCGCGCAGAGTGTCCTGAGGCCGCTGTGGGAAGAATGACCCAAGGCGACCATACCGCTCTCACTGAAACCCACAGGATATCGTTCCCCACAGAACGGTGAGCTGAGGACACAGACTCGGGCTTTCTGACCAAGACCTTCCCCACTCTCCTATCCTCATGAGAAATGCTTCTTGCAGTGAACTTTGTATTTGAGAGCAAATAAAAGGGCCAAGCACTGTCTGATCAGGCAGAATTTTTTTTTAACCAGAACTGTCTCTGTGTTTAAAGACAACCAACAACTCTGGATTTAACTTTTTTTTTCTTAAATGTCTTAGTTTCTGGCCTGTCATTAAGAGGTTAGGATATAGGTGAACTCATAGACCCTAAAGTCTGCAAGGATAAGCTGAAACTTTATTCTAAAGGGTAACTTGATCGTCTTAGCCAGTGATTCTCAAAGGTGGTGCTGGGAGCAGCATGCAGACTCTCAAGTCCCATCCCAGGCCTGCTGTTTCAGAAACTCTGGGCTGGGGTCCAGCCATCTGTGCTTTCACAAGTCCTCCGGAAACCTGAAGCATGCTCAAGTTTGATAACCGCTCATCTAAAGTTGTGATTTTTGGGGGGTTACCTCCATCACACATTAATGAGACCAGTTCCCCCCAAACCCAGAGGATTTGCTAGCAGGGTGTTGGTGCTTCATTCCTAGAAAGAACATTTAATGAACTGCTAGGCTGCAGAGAATCCTCTTCCCAGTTAGAGGACACGTGGCCTTGTGCAGCAGGCCTTTCTCAGATATGGGTTTAAACACCTGACTCCAGTTACCTATGACAAGGACTTGGGTACCTGGAGGTATGGAACCCATTAATAAATTTTACAATATTTCATGACTTGCTTTGAACCTCCCCCTCCTTCCAAAGTCTTTACCAGATAAGCTAAAAGCACCAACATCCCCTGGATTTCAGTTTTCTTCCCTCCTCGTCTTGGCCAACTCCTGGCTGTAGAGTGGTCCTGCAGAGAAAGGGTAGGGAGGGAAGTCTAGAGAAAGAGATAGCTCGGATCATTCACAAACTAGACTTCCATCGAGGTGAGTTTCAGCAATCATTCATTCCCCTCCTTGTTGCAGAAGAAGCTTAAAAAGATGTCTATGTGATAAAAATAACGGGTGATGAAATCAGAGTAAAGGGGGAAACAGACAGACATGACGTTTGTATGCAAAATGCAAACAGTGGGATCTTATGCATATTTTAAAGAGATGAGTCTAGAACATGTCATTGCATAAGAAAGCAAGGAAGCTAATGAAGACTCAGGGGTGAACCTGCATAGACTTCCCTGGGCCAAAGATGAGAAATTACGTTCCTCTTAATGAGGATACACAAATCTGGTGCTCAGCTTACTAACAGCCAACATAAAGATGGAAACACAATCTGTTCCATGATTTACAAGGTCCTTAAGATAAAAATAAACCAGTTGCTGAGGAAAAACACAAGTATTCCTGGTCTTGAGAGGAATTCCTCCCTTGGATCAGTTTCTGAAGAATCTACACTTGGCTGTTATTTTTAAAGCAATGAGAAAAAAGGAAAGGAGAAATCTCAACTGTACCATTATCTCTTAATCCTTATTTCAAAACATACTCTTCTATAACTAAAAGTTATTTAGAGAAGTGTCTAAAAATCTTATAAAATTGTTACCAAGAAACGAACAAATGTAAAAAGTATCTCAGATCAAACTTGTATATCTGACTCCATTGCAGCCCTCAACGTGTAAACAATGGTGTCAAAATTCCTCACAAAAATCGCTGGCCAAAATAATGCCCACTCCAACCTCAAAGCTGCAACACATATACACATGGGCACATGCAGGGGTGTGTGTAAAACCACACACATTGGGTTTTTTTTTAGTATAATTGCCTTACAAGGTTGTGTTAGTTTCTGCTGTACAATGAAGTGAATCAGCTGTAAGTATACATACATCCCCTCCCTTTTGGACCTCTCTCCCACCCCACCCCCACATCCCACCCCCCTAGGTCATCACAGAGCATGGAGCTGAGCTCCCTGTGCTACAGAGAAGGTTCTCATGAGCTCTCTATTTCACACATGGTAGTGTATATATATGTCAGCACTACTCTCCCAATTCCTCCAACCCTCCTCTCCCCATCTCCTCCACAAGCCCTGTCCATATGTCTATTCCTGACATCTGCATCTCTATTCCTGACCTGCACACAGGTTCACCTGAACTGTTTTCCTAGATTGCACATAGTTTGTGTTAATATGATATCTGTTTTTCTCAGCAATCCCACATACTGTTTTGAAAGTGAAAGTTGCTCAGTCGTGTCGTCTCTTTGTGACTTCATGTACTACACAGTCCATGGATTTCTCCGGGCCAGAATCCTGGAGTGAGTAGCCTTTCCCTACTCCAGGGGATCTTCCCAACCCAGGGATGGAACCCAAGTATCCCGCATTGCAGGCGGATTCTTTACCAGCTGAGCCACAAGGGAAGCCCAAGAATACTGGAGTGGGTAGCCTATCCCTTCTCCAGCAGATGTTCCCAACCCAGGAACTGAACTGGGGTCTCCTGTATTGCAGGCAGATTCTTTACCAACTGAGCTATCAGGGAAGCCCACATACTGTTTTAAGTGTTCCCTTTTCTCCACATCCTTGCCAACATTTGTAATCTGTAGACTTTTTGATGATTTTCATGGACTCAGAGGTGCTCTTTCAATCAGGCTTGAATTTAAAGATCGGGTCTTTAATCAAATGCTTTTCTGATGGGCTACTATGAATATAAATGTTTCCAGATGGTACAGGATAATTAAGAGTGTTTACAGCAGATCACTGTCCTCCATCCACCTTACCTTTTATTCATTCAGGGACATCACTATAGTTATGCAGTTCAAAATCATGTTTCCTGCTAATTTGTCAGTTTAGCTACACTGGTCAGATAAAATCTGGTCCCCAAATTTCTGGAAATTCTAAGCCACTCAGCCCTTGGCCTTCCACATCTGTATGCATATGTATGACCAAACATGTTTATGTCCTACATAATCTGTGACTTTACTATTAAAATATTAATAAACATTAGTTATAAAAAACCCATAGTCCATGTGGATATGATGCAGATACCTTGTATGTAATATTTACTAGTAAGCACCAGATGCTTTCCAGACATCAGTTCCATTTATCCTCATAATTAATTCTCCTTCAGTGTACATACATTTATCATCTCTATTCTGTAGATAAGAAAACCGAGTCACACAGAAGTAAAGCAACTTACCAAAGAACTCAGCAGTAGTGGAAGGGCCAGGCCTGGACCTTAGTCTAGCTCCAGGGTCTCAGCGTTCTCAATCACCAAGCTATTCTACCTCTCTACACTCTGGAACTCATAGTATTTAGTATCTACTGTGGACACACATGGATTTAAAAGTTTCTATTTATATAAAACTACTTTCACTGTTAAACAGAGAAGGCAATGGCACCCCACTCCAGTACTCTTGCCTGGAAAATCCCATGGATGGAGGAGCCTGGTAGGCTGTAGTCCATGGGGTCGCTAAGAGTCGGACACGACTGATCGACTTCACTTTCACTTTTCACTTTCCTGCATTGGAGAAGGAAATGGCAACCCACTCCAGTGTTCTTGCCTGGAGAATCCCAGGGACAGGGGAGCCTGGTGGGCTGCTGTCTATGGGATCGCACAGAGTCTGACATGACTAAAGTGACTTAGCCGTAGCAGCCACTGTTAAAAAAGCAAAACAGAGCTGTTAAGTAAAAGCGCTACAGTCTTGTGTTGACTTGTAAGTGTACATAAACTCAAATGTACTTAATCACCAAACAATAACAAAAATAAAAAACCTACACATATATCTTGGCTCTTTCTACTTGAAATGGCCTAGAGAAGTGAGCACTCCCAGCACCTGGAATCTCTTTTCTAAATAATTTTTCCCCCATAAAAATAAAAGAAATCAAGAATTCCTAGGATCATGCCAAAATGAGTCAGGAGATCATCTAAACAGGTGCCCACTGGCCAAATATGAGACATACATTCCTCCTAGTGGTGGTACAAAACATCACCTAGGAAGTAGCTTTCAAAGAAAGAAACAGATTCTGGTCAAGCCTTTAGGTCTAACTGCCAACCTACAGGACACAGGGCAGAAGAACCTGTTGAGCACCACCACAGGAAAGGCAGTGCAAAACGCAGCCCTGGGGACTCCACAGGACAGACAGCCACTCAACCCCGTTTCTTTAAGGAAAACTGTCAATGAAGAGTGAGAGAAAGCGGGGACAGAGGGATATACGAAGGGCAGACCTAGACAGAAAGAAACCCAGACCACTAGGGGGGGAAAATCCCACATTCAACTTTCCACAGTCTGGGTATCAGGGATTCCTTTCTGTAGGCTGTCTAGGACAAGGCAATGAAAACGAGAGGTGCTTAAAATGCACATTCTATTCACAACTTGCCCATTTCTCCTTGGACATCTGTGCGTCACTCACCGCTCCTCCATGAGTTCCCGGATGGAGGCTACTGTGGGGCCAGATCCCAGATGAGTATAATATGGGCCTTCATCTTTCTCCACTATTTGTTCTGCAGAAACAGAGTAAACATCATTTGGAGACATCAATTCACCAACAGAAATTTAGGAAGGCAAACCACCAACAGGAAAATGAATGGCACATTATAAAGCAGGAAATTCAAACGGCTTACAAACATGTGAAAATACATTCAAACTCATTAGAAATCAGGAACTACAAATTAAAATCACAATGAAACACCGTTATACACAGACCAACTTGGCAAGAATTTTAAAATCTCATAAAACTACATACTATCAAGACTGAAGTCTAACCACTTTGGCATTTAGTTTATCACTATATATAATCTAAACCAGAGGTTAGCAAAGCACTCCATTTTAAGGTACGGATCCCAAACAAACTGAAAACAAGGACTCCAACAGCACCTGTATGCAGTGTTCACTGCAGCATATTCACGAGAGCCAAAGGTAAAAACAGCAGATGCGTCCATCAACACAGATGAACAAAATGTGATATATCCATACGATGGAATATTATTTGACCATAAAAAGCATTTACTCTGATACATGCTATAACATAGATGAACCTGGAAAACATTTTGCTATTCTTGTCCAGTTGCTCAGTCGTGTCCCATCTTTGTGACCCTATGCACTGCAGCACGCCAGGCTTTCCTATCCTTCACCATCTCCCTGAGTTTGCTCAAACTCGTCCATTGAGTCGATACTGCCATCCAATCATCTGATTCTCTGTCACCCTCTTCTCCTCTTTCCCTCAGTCTTTCCCAGCATCAAGGTCTTTTCCAATGAGTCGACTATTCACATCAGGTGGCCAAAATATTGCAGCTTCAGCATCTGTCCTTCCAATGAATATTCAGGACTGATTTCCTTTAGGATTGATTGATTTGATCTCCTTGCAGTCCAAAGGATTCTCAACAGTTTTCTCCAGCAGCACAGTTTGAAAGCATAAATTCATGGGCACTTAGACTTCTTTACGGTCCAACACTCAGATCCATACATGACTACTGGAAAAGCCACAGCTTTGACTATACACACCTTTGTCAACAAAGTTGTGTTTCTGCTGTTTAATGTGCTATCTAGATTTGTCATAGCTTTTCTTCTAAGGAGCAAGTGTCTTTTAATTTCATGGCTGCAGTCACCATCTGCAGTGATTTTGGAGCCCAGGAAAATAAAGTCTGTCACTATTTCCATTTTCTTCCCATCTATTTGTCATGAAGTGATGGAACCGGATGCCATGGTCCTAGTTTTTGAATGTTGAGTTTTAAGCCAGCTTTTTACTCTCCTCTTTCACCTTCATCAAGAGGCTCCTTAGTTCCTCTTCATTTTCTGTCATTAGGTTGGTGTCATGTGCATTTCTGAGGTTATTGATATTTCTCCCAGCAATCTTGATTCCACCTTGTGATTCATCCGGCCTGGCATTTTGCATGATGTACTCTGCATAGAAGTTAAATAAGCAGGGTGACAATATACAGCCTTGATGTACTCCTTTCCCAATTTTGAACCAGTCTGTTGTCTCATGTCTGGTTCTAACTGTTGTTTCTTGGCCTGCATACAGGTTTCTCAGGAGGCAGGTAATGTGATCTGGTATTCTGATCTCTTTAAGAATTTCCCAGTTTGTTGTGATCCACACACTCAAAGGCTTTAGTGTAGTCAATGAAGCAGATGTTTTTCTGGAATTCTCTTGCTTTTTCTATGATCCAATAGATGTTGGCAATTTATCATTGATTCCTCTGCCCTTTCTAAATCCAGTTTGTACATCTGGAAGTTCTTGGTTCACGTACTGTTGAAGGCTAGCTTGAAGGATTTTGAGCGTTACCTTGCTAGCATGTGAAATGAGCACAATTGTGCAGTAGCCTGAAAATTCTTTGGCATTACTCTTCTTTGGGATTGGAATGAAAACGGATCTTTTCTAGCCCTGTGGCCACTGCCAAGTTTTCCAAATTTGCTGACATATTGAATGCAGTACTTTAAGAGCATCTTTTCAGATTTTAAAAAGCTCAGCTGAAATGTCATCATCTTCACTAGCTTTGTTTGTAGTGATGCTTCCTAAGGCCCACTTGACTTCACACTCCAAGATGTCTGGTTCTAAGTGAGTGACCACACCATCGTGGTTATCCAGGTCATTAAGACTTTTTTGTACAGTTTTTCTGTGTATTCTTGCCATCTCTTCTTAATCTCTCCTGTTTCTGTTAGGCACTTACTGCTTCTGTCCTTTACTGTCCCATCTTTGCATCAAACATTCCCTTGTTACCTCTAATTTTCTTGAAGAGATCTCTAGTCTTTCCCATTCTATTGTTTTTCTCTATTTCATTGCATTGTTTACTTAAGAAGGCTTGTTTATCTCTCCTTGCTATTCTCTGCATTCAGTTGTGTATATCTTTCCCTTCCTTGGCCTTTCACTTCTTTTCTTTTCTTAGCTATTTGTAAAGCCTCCTCAGACAACCATTTTGCCTTCTTGCATTTCCTTTTCTTGGGGATGGTTTTGGTCTCCATTTCTTGTACAAGGTTATGAACCTCCATCCATAATTCTTCAAGCACTCTGTCTACCAGATCTAATCCCTTGAATCTATTTGTCACTTATATAAGCATAAGGGGTTTGATTTAAGTCATACCTGAGTGCCCGAGTGGTTTTCCCTACGTTCTTCAATTCAAGTCTGAATTTTGCAATAAGGAGCTCATGATCTGAGCCACACTCAGCTCCTGGTCTTATTTTTGCTGACTGTATAGAGCTTCTCTATCTTCTGCTGCAAAGAATATAATCAATCTGATTTTAGTATTGACCATTTGGTGAAGTCCATGTGCAGAGAGTCATCGCTTGTGCTGCCAGAAGAGGGTGTCTGCTATGACCAGTGCATTCTCTTGGTGAAATTCTGTTAGCCTTTACCCTTCTTCATTTTGTACTCCAAGGCCAAATTTGCCTATTATTCCAGGTATCTCTTGACTTCCTACTTTTGCATTCCAATCCCCTACAATGAAAAGGACATCTTTTTTAGTGTTAGTTCTAGAAGGTCTTGCAGGTCTTCACAGAACCGTTCAACTTCAGCTTCTTTGGCATTGGTGGTTGGGGCACAGACTTGGATTACTGTGATGTTGAATGGTTTGCCTTGGAAACGAATTGAGATCATTCTGTCCTTTTTGAGATTGCACAAGTACTGCATTTTGGACTCTTTTGTTGACTATGAGGGCTACCCCATTTCTTCTAAGGGGTTCTTGCCCACAGTAGTAGATACACAGTCATCTGAATTAAGTTCATCCATCCCCATCCATTTTAGTTCACTGATTCCTAAAATGTCAATGTTCACTCTTGCCGTCTCCTGTTTGAACACTACCAATTTACCTTGATTCATGGACCTAACATTCCAGGTTGCTATGCAACAATACTCTTTACAGCATTGGATTTTACTTTCACCATCCAGACACATCCACAACTGGGCATTGTTTCTGCTTTGACTCAGACTCTTCATTTTTTCTGGAGCTATTTATCTGCTCTTCTCTAATAGCATATGGACACCTATCGATCTGGGGGGCGGGGACTCATCTTTCAGTGTCATATCTTTTGCCTTTTCATACTGTTCATGGGGTGCTCAAGGCAAGAATGCTGAAGTAGTTTGCCATTCTCTTCTATGGTAGACCATGTTTTCTCAAAACTCCCCATCATGACCTGAACATCCTGGGTGGCCCTGCACGGCATGGCTCATGGTTTCATTGAGCTACACAAGGCTATGATCCATGTGATCATTTTGGTTAGTTTTCTGTTCTTACTCCTTCTCTCTGCCCTCTGATGGATGAAGATAAGAGGCTTGTACAAGCTTCCTGATGTGAAATAAGCCAAACACAGGAGGACAAATATTGTATGATCCACTTACCTAGAATAGGCAAATTCATAATGGAAAAAGTTAGATTAGAGGCTTCCAGCAGCTGGGAGGAGTGAGGAATGAGGAGTTATTGCTTAATGGGTACAGAGTTTGTTTAGAGTGTTGAGACAGTTTTAGAAACAGATAGTGGTGATGATTGCATAATATTGTGAATGTAGTTAATGGCACTAAACTGTGCACTAAACAATGATTAAAATGGCAAAATTTATATTAAATATATTTTAACACAATTTTTAAAAAAGAAAGGAATAAATTACTGATACAAGCTACAGTGTGGAGATACCTTGAAAAACATTATGCTAAGTGGAAAAGTCAAGACACAAAATATCACATATATTGCATGATTCCATTCAAATGAAATATCCAGAACAGGTAAATCCAGAGAAACAGAAGCCGGAATCATAGTTGCCAGAGGCTGGGAGGAGGGAGGAAGGGAGAGTTACAACTTAATAGGCACAGGGTTTTATTCTGGAGTGACGAAAGTGTTTTGGAATCAGACAGAGGTGGTTATTTCACAGCACTGTGAAGCTGCTAAATGTCACTGAACTGCTCACTTTAAAATGCTTAGTTTTATGTTATATGAAGTTCACCACAATTTAAAAAAATTGATTCGTACAACAACATGGGTAAGTTTTATATGAATTTTTCTAAGAGAAAGAAACAGAACTCTAATAGTAACTCTAGAAAATGCTATATTGACTGGATACTGTAAGGCAATACACAAAAGAACTTTATACAAGTACTGTAAAGCACTGTACTACGGCTGGTAACTTTGTGTCATGTCTAGGGAGACATACAGCTAAACGCAATGTGGTATCCTGCAATGGTTCCTACAACAGAAAAAGGACATTCGCAGAAAACTGACAAAATCCAGAGTCTATAGTTAATAGTACTATACCAACTAAGGTATTAGTTTTAAATGTACCATAATTATGTAAGACATTTATATTTAGGGTATACTGGGTAAAGGGCATACAGGAACTCTGTATCAACTGTGCAACTCTTCTATAAATGTAAAATTATTTCGTGACAAAAAGTTTTAAAAACAGAGCTTCCCTGGTGGCTCAGTGGTAAAGAATCCGCCTGCCAATTCAGGAGATACAGGTTTGGTCCCTGACCCAGGAAGATCCCACACGCCACAGAACAACTAAGCCCGTGCACCACAGCTATTAAGCCTGTGCCCTAGAGCCCGGGAGCTGCAACTGCTGAAGCCCGTGCGCCCTTGAGCCGGTGCTCTGCAACAAGAGAAGCCACGGCAATGCCTGCTCATTGACATTAGAGTAGCCCCCGCCTGCCACAACTACAAAAAAGCCTGAGCACCAGTGAAGAGGCAGCACGTCCAATGAATAAGTTAAAAGTCCTTTAAAACAGAAAAGAATTTCTCCAAGGAAAAATGTTTTTTTTTTTTAATAAAACAAACAAACAACACACTCTGCAGGGGACCCTAATTTGCTTGTCCTAGAGGAGTTCTTGGCCACATGCATCAAAACATGTACAAGGATTTTCACAGCAACGTTATTCACAGTAGTCAAAATGGGAAACAACTCATAATCCAGCAACAATGGAACAGACACAGAAAACACAGCAGAGTCATATAACACAAGAGTCATGTAACAGCATACACCCTGCAGTGAGAACTGACAAACTGCAGCAACACAGCTGAGTACTCCACCACCACAGCTGGTGGAAGAAGCCCAGCACATAATACAGTAAGACTATATTTAAATAATATTCAAAACCAGGTTCAACCAACAGAGATCCACAGGTCTAAATTAAATTAGATATTCAGTGATTTTTTTTTTACCTACAAAAAACTGGTGATTTCATATAGCTCAATCTTAATATAAAGAAAAACTATGAAATCATTGTCACAAGTCAAGAGAGCGGTTGCCTCTGGGGGATGGGAGAGAAATGTGATTGGGAAAGGCAGACCGGGGATTTCTGGGGAAGTGGAAATGGCCTACTACTTGATTTAGACACTGGTTACATGGGTGTTCATTTCATAAATGTTCATTAAACTGTACATAAATGTTTTGTGTACTTGCCAATATATGGAATTCACAACTTTTAAAAGGTAAAAAATTAACGTTGCATCTATTCTATGTAGAACATTATGCTCAGTTTTAGGGGGAAAGCAAGACAGAACAATAACTAATTGGGCCTTTAAAAAGTTTATGGTCTGGCTGGTAAGATAAGACCCACATATACGAAGATAGGGGAAAGATGCATTTTTCAGTGCATAGTGTTGGAACTGGGGAAAAATCTGATCCATACTGAATACCTTACCCCAAAATGCATTCCAAACGGTTGAAAGATTTAAATACAAAAAATTAAACTACACAAGTTCTAGAAGAAAAAAAAAATGGATGAGTTTTAAAAATATAATCATGGAAATGGAAGGTCTTCTTTAAGATGAAATTCTGAAGCCAATACACACAGACACTCCCCAAACTCTGATAAATGTAACTAAAGAAAAATTTATAGTAATAACTACCAAAAGTCAAGTCAAAAGACAAAACACCACACTGGGGAGAAATACTTGGATCTCACACCAGACAAACGGTTGCTTTCTTTAACATATCAAGTGCTCCTACAGCGAAGTAAGGTCAATAATACAGGAGGAAAAGAAAAATGGATAAAACTGGTTCTTTGAAAGGGAATGAAAATGGGTCAAACATATATAAAGGTACAATAAACCACCAGTTTTCCCTTTCAGATGAGTCACCATCAAAGACTGATAACTCCTCGTGTTGATTAGGGCACAGGGAAAGTACAGAAAGTACTTTAGCACTACATTAAAATTACAAATGCCCAATCTGCTTGCCTCAGTGATTTCAAAGAATGTCAAATTCTAAGAATTTATTTCTAGGAACTGAGATATACGTACATATGTACAAAGTGATATGTATATAAAAGAATACTCACTGCATTATTTGTAACAGCAAAATATCAGAAACCTAAATGTCCAGAATACATTATGTGTAGTAAGTACATTATAGCACAGCCATATAATGAAATACTAAGCATCTACCAAAAGGAAGAAGCAGCTCCAGATTTACAGACCAAAAAATGGCCTCCAAGATATTTTAAGTGGGAAAACAAGCAAATTTCAGTATAGCGTGTGTAATATGTTACAGTTAGTATACACACAATCACACATACCTCAGTATATACACACACATAAAGGTGTTTATGTCATTACCCACACTAAGGATAAGACTAGGTTTGTGAAAATGAGTTCAGTTGTATTTCTGGTTTAAAACAAACAAACAAATGGCTGGCAGTGGTGTGTTCATCAGTAGAGGAATTAACTGATGGAAGCTGCCTGCTGCTTACGGTTTCTGCCCATGGAGACGCTTCATCCCACTTTGAATTAGTGTCATGGTCTCCTAACTGGTCTCAGTCCTCCAAAGACCATCCTACCCCAATACCAGTTAGACTCAAAACAGAAATGTGATCAGACCAGCTCCATGCCAGACAGAAGACAGAACCCAAATCCCAGAGCATAGTCCACAAGGCTCCCAAGGAGTCATCTCCGCATACGTCTCAGCCTTGCATCCTGCAGCGGTCAGTGCAGCTCCTTTTACACAACCATGCAATACTCCTGTGTCTTGAAACACCTTTTCCCATTGGCAACAGTGCCTTCGTTTCTTTCTTTCTTTGGAAAACTCATGTCTTAAGGCCTAGTTTAAATGCCACCTTTTCTGTGAAGCCTTTTTAGACTTCTTCTTTCCCTCTGGACTCCCAGAGCATCTTGCATACAACAAAAATATCAAAGCAGGGATCACATCTTTATTGTTACCATGTCACAGCAGAATGAACACAGATTTTACAGAGACCTGGGCAACTGTGATGAATTATCTTCCTAGCCTCTCTAATCCTCACACCTTCTTCTGTAAAATATATAAAGGGCCAAGTGCAGTATTTGGAGTGTAATATGAACTCAATATACAGCTGCTGTCTAGGCTCTGCCAAACAAACTGTATGACTGTGACCAAGTCACACAATACTTAGGAGCTTTAGGCAGTGGAAGTAACGTTTCTGTATTTTAGAATTGTTGAGGATTACGTGAGATGGAAGGTACGTGGCACAGTCCATAACCTATCAATGTTTAAATGTTTTAATCCTTTTCAATGAAAGGATTAAAACTTACTTGCTCCAAATCCATAAGACAGAGAGGATTAAAGAAGGATGTATATATGGAGTGGGGGAGGGAAGAGACCAAGGTAAGGGTAGGAAGAGAGAATATAAGAATATGAGTGTTGGAAGTAGTGGTCTGAAAGCTCTTTAGAGCACTAGGATACTAGAGGCTGTACACAAAATAGAACATAGGAATATGCCAGAACTTTGCGGCTCTTGTCCAGTTTCTACTGTCTGGAGAAAAGTCAAAGCAAGGGATTGACTGTAGGCTCTCACGCTGGAACTGGAATGTAATGTAGCTTTTGGCGTCCCAAATCAGAAAAACTCAAAACCTATAATGAAAGGTAGAGAAAGGAGATTTTCATGAGGAAAATCTTGACAACTCCATCCCAGCAGCTAGAGAAAAAGATATGAAGCTCCAAAACCAAGTTAACCTGGAAATCAGATGGTCCAGATCCTCTGGGAAGGCTGCTAACACACAAAGGGCAGACACAGCTCCAAGTGCCAAGCAAAACCAAAGGCATTCTCTTCCTCTCCTACAAGGAAAACTCTCTCCCTTTTCCTATACGGACACCTTGCAATTTACAAGGCATCCAAGGAGTCCTTCAGAAGTCTTATTTCTTTTAATTACATCTCTTTCCCTGATTTTATGTATATATATTAAAAATATAAATACATATATTAAAAACATATAATACATACATATTATAATATATAATACATATTAAAATACATTATCCATATATATTAAAATATATTATACATATATAGAGATCTCTCCTTTGATTAGATGCCTGTATGAGGGAGAAGATATTCTGTGGGAAGATACTGGACTTAGAGCCAGTTATATGCTTAGTTATAAACTAGTGCTGTGCTGGGCTAAGTCGCTTCAGTCGTGTCTGACTCCGTGTGACCCCATGGACTGTAGCCTGCCAGGTTCCTCTGTCCATAGGGATTCTCCAGCCAAGAATACTAGAGTTGGTTGCTGTGTCCTCCTCCAGGGAAGCTTCCTGATCCAGGAATCAACCCTCGTCTCACATCTCCTGCTTGCATTGGCAGGTGGGTTCTTTTCCATTAGCGCCACCTGGGAAGCCCCATAAAACTAGTACATATTCTCGAATTTAATTCTTCTAGTTTGCATACATATTTACATACATAAGGATATATACCATTAGGTATGTGCCTCTTTTGTGGCAATGGGCTCTCACTTACAGTGCCAGACAGGTGACAAGATTTCACAAGGCTGGGGTGAAAGTCTATAGAATATAGTCTATGCTCTGAATCAGTGACACATGTATGCTTCTGTTTCCCCATAGTGAAATAAGGTTTGTTAGTATTCTTGGTGTTGTCTAATGCTATTAATCAAGTCCAGTAGGCGAGTTGATTCTATTTATTACTGTAACATACGCATGGTCTTCTGTCTGTCATTTTATGTTTTCCATGTTTCCTGGTTTTCTTGCCTATCTTTTAAAATAGATTTTGTGTTTTCCTTTACTTCCCCCTGCCCCACCAGTCTACAGTATACTTTCAGTAACGCTAATAGTACTTTGGGAAAGAAAAGTCAGCACCCTTACACACTTTCTCATACGTCTTCCTCCAGTTTACCTCCTGCTTTTTGTTGGTATCGTTGTGAACATATTTCCCCCCTCTATTATAAAAGATATATTTAATATAAAACAAAGTTCAAATATAGCGTAAAGACATCACCTTTTGTTTCAGAAAAACAATACGTTCAGTGTTCACTGCCAGCCCCTTCATACCACAGATCACACTTCCCTGATCTGCTACTTATTTGATTCACCTCCAAAAAATTTTGAGTTCTAACATGTTTGGAAATGTTTTTATGAAGCCTTTACACATGAATGGCAACTTTACTGGGCACAGAATTCTTAAGTCAAACATTTAATTTCAATATCCCAAGAAATGGAATTCATACATCCAACAAAGAACTCATATCCAGAAAAAAGAACCCTTACTGATCAATAAGAAAAACACTACAGAGAAATGGGCAAATGGCTTGAACTTTACAAAAGAGGACATACATTAATCATGAGGGAAATGCAAATGAAAGGCACAACGAGATATGAGTAAACACCTATCACAGTGGCAGAAAGCCTATTGATACCATTTGCTGGTTTAGATGTGAAGTACTACTGGCAGGAGTTTAAACTACTACAATCACTTTGGAAAACAGACAGTACCTCCTAAAGCTGAACACATACAATTTCAGTCCTAGATATACACCCAACAATAGCATATAAGTGTATACATGCATGTACCAAGGGATGTATATAAGAATGCCTTATAGCAGCATGACTCATAATAACCCCCAACTGGAAACAACCCAAAAGACTATCAACAATCTAATGGATTAATGGTGGTATATTCATAAAATGGAATACTATATAGCAATGAGCTGTTGCTACACACAAACAGATGAACCTCACAAACACTGAACAAAGCAAGCCAGAATATAAAAGTATACATACATATGAAGTTTAAGAACAGGCAAAACTGATCAATGTGGTTAGAAGAGTAAGTTACCTTAGGACAGGAGTCAGCAGATTTTTTATGTTAAGGGCCAGACGGCAAACATTCAAGGCTTTTGCAGGGCATGCAGTCTCTACAGCAACTATTCATTTTTGCTAATGTAGTGCAAAAGCTGGAGAAGGAAATGGCAACCCACTCCAGTGTTCTTGCCTAGAGAATCCTGTGGACAGAGGAGCCTGGTAGGCTGCTGTCCATAGGGTTGCACAGAGTCGTACACGACTGAAGCAACTTAGCATGCATGCATGCACTGGAGAAGGAAATGGCAACCCACTCCAGTATTCTTGCCTGGAGAATCTTGCCTCCAACCCTGGTCCTCCAGGGTTGGAGGAGCCTGGTGGGCTGCCGTCTATGGGGCTGCTCAGAGTCGGACACAACTGAAGCGACTTAGCAGCAGTGCAAAAGCAGCCACAGAAAGAACATAGCAAATGAGCATGACTGTGTTTCATTAAGACTTCACAGACATTGAAATCTGATCATATAATTTTCATGAGTCATGAAATACTATTCTTCTTTTGATTTTAAAAAACAATATAAAAACATTTTTTTAAAAAACCTGTTTTTAGCTCACAGCTGTAAGCCAGAATTGGTCTGTAGGCCAAAGTTTGATTTAGGGAGCCAGGTGTTAAGTGACTGCTGCTGCTGCTGCTGCTAAGTCGCTTCAGTCGTGTCCGACTCTGTGCGACCCCATAGACGGCAGCCCACCAGGCTCCCCCGTCCCTGGGATTCTCCAGGCAGGAACACTGGAATGGGTTGTTAAGTGACTAGGGAAGGGTATACAGAGGTTTCTGATGTGATGGTAAAGTTCTGTTTCTTTTTAAAAAAAAAAAAAACAAAACTGTTATTTATTTTTGGCTGCACCGGGTCTTCACTGCTTTGCGTGGGCTTTCTCTAGTTGCTGCGAGCGGGGGCTACTCTTTGTCGCGGTGCGTGGGCTTCTCATTGCGGTGGCTTCTCTTGTGCAGCACAAGCTCTATACACTTGGGTTTCCGAAGTTGCAGCGCACACGGGCTCCATAGTGTGGTGCACAGGCTTAGCTGCTCCAAGGCATGTGGGGTCGTCCCAGACCTGGGATCAAACCTGTGTTCCCTGCACTGGCAGGCAGATTCTTTATTACTGAGCCACCAGGGAAGCCCTCAACAGTATTTTTTTAAAAAGAATCTGGCTGCCAATACAGAAGATATGAGTTCTATCCTTGATCCGGGAAGATCTCCCACGCCTCGGAGCAACTAAGCCTGTGTACCTCAGCTACTGAGCCTGTGCTCTGGAGCCCGCAAGTGACAACTATTGAGCCCGAATGCAGCAACTTCTGAAGCCTGAGCACCCTAGAGCCCGTGCTCTGCAACGAGAAGCCACCACAATGAGAAGCCTGCCCGTTGCAACTCGGAGTAGCCCCGCTCACTGCAACTAGAGAAAAGCCCTTGTTCGGCAACCAAGACCCAGCACAACCCAAAATAAACAAAATTATTTTAAAAAAAGAAAACCTTGCTGAGATTACTCCACTTTAAAAAATATATTTATATTTTTGGCTGCACTGGGTCTTAGTTGCTACACACGAGCTTTCTCTAGTTGCGTGAGTGGGGGCTACTCTGTGCTGCAGTGTGCAGCCTTCTCACTGCAGTGGTTTCTCCTGGAGCACAGGCTCTAGGCACACAGCCTTCAGCAATTGCAGCCTGCTGGCTCTAGGGTACGTGGACTTCCGCGGTTGTGGCTCACGGGCTCAGTTGCTCTGTGACATGTGGAATCTCCCCGGACAAGGAACTGAATCCATGTCCCCTGCCTTGGCAGGCAGATTATTATCCACTGCGCCACCAGGGAAATAATAAAGTTCTGTTTCTTGATCTTGATGTGGTTACACAAATGCATGCTTTTTGTAAAGCTGTATAGGCATTCCTCATTTTATTGTGCTTCACAGATACTGTTGTTTTTTTTAACAAACTGAAGCTTTCTTGCAAACTTAAGATGAGCAAGTCTATCAGTGCAATTTTTCCAACAGTATTTGCTTCCCTTTGAATTTTGGTAATTCTCACAATAGGTCAAACTTTTTCATTATTTTATATGTTATGGTAATCTGTGATCTTTGATGCCACTGTTTCAAAAAGATTACAACTCACTGAAGGCTCAGATGATGTTTAGCATTTTTATCAATAAAGTATTTTTAATTAAGGTATGTATATTTTATATATATATATATATAATGCTATTACACCCCTAACAGACTACAGTATAGTGCAAACATAACTTTTATATGCCCTGGGAAACCAAAGATTCCATGGGACTCACTCTAATGTGATACTCACTTTATTCCAGTGGTCTGGAACCAAATCTGCAGTATCTCTGAGGTATGCTTAAGATTTATATATCTTCCTACATATGTTTCAATTAAGAGAATGTTTTCTCCCCCAAACTCCCCTCCCATCCAGGCTGCCACATAACATTGAGCAGAGTTCCACATGCTATGTAGTAGATCCTTGTTGGTTATCCACTTTAAATGTATTAATAGTAATGTGTACATGTCCATCTCCAACTTCCTAACTATCCCTCCCCCGCAACCCTGACAACCATAAGTTCATTCTCTAAGTCTGTGAGTCTCTATTTTTGTAAGTTCATTTGCATTATTTCTTTTTAGATTCCACATATAAGGGGTATTTCTCCCTCTCTATCTGACTTACTTCACTCAGTATGGCAATCTTTAGGTCCATCCATGTTTTTGTGAATGGTATTTCATCCTTTTAATGGCTGAGTAATATTCCACTGTATATATGTACCACATCTTTATCCATTCCTCTGTCAATGGACACTTACTTTGCCTCCATGTCTTAGCTGTTGTAAACAGTGCTGCAATGAACACTGGGGTGCATGTATCCTTTTGGATCATGTTTTTCTCTGGATACATGCCCATGAATGGGATTACAGGGTCATTTAAAAAGTATATCTTTAAAAACCAAGTATGTATAACCAACTTAATTTTTGGTTAATTTATTAGTAGGAAATCCATCATCCTTGAAATTCACCTTGAAACTCATCTAGATTATTACTTGTTGATTTTTATTTATTTTCTTTCATTTCAAAAACATTTTCTATTTTATCTTTGACTCCTGCCTTTGTTCAATTTGTTCCATGATTTCGTTGGGAACAGCAGCAAATGTTCCCAATATTTCTGACAGAACTAGTCTGTGTAGAGGATCCCTTCCGTCTCTCTTCTGTATCCCATATCTCCATATCTCCACTCTGATTCTGTTCATTTCTATTCTCTACTCTCACTTTGAGTGATCTTTCAAGCCTGTCCCTCTTCCTCACTGATTTGCTTTTTAACTCTGATTCTGCTTTTTGCCACTTCCAGTGTATTCTAAGTGCTTTGTGAAACGGCATGCTTCTTGCACAGTTTAATCCATTCCTCTTGTGACTTCCTTGTAATTTTAATCTAGAAGCTCATCTTTCATTTCTGGTTTCACAATGAACTTCCCTGAAGGTATAAATCAGTTTTCAAACTCTTATTTCCTCAAATAAGTCTTTATTTGAATATTATATTTAATCTTTCCACTTCCCCCTACAGAATCTGAATGGGTTACATATTGGATTTTTTACTTATTAATTACTCATTCAGTGGAGGAAGTTTACCTCCTGGCATTCTCACCCTTGGCGCTGACACTTTACTAGATAATTCTTCATTGAGGGGCAGGAGGTGGGGGTGGCTGTTCTGTGCATTGTAGCATGTTTAACAGCATCCCTGGCCTCTGTCCGCTAGAGGCCAGTAGAACCACACTGGTTGTGATAACCAAACCTGTCCTCAGACATTGCCAAGTGTCCCCTGGGGTAAAAAGGAGGTAAAACACACTCAGTTGAAGGTCACCTGTCTAGACTCATTTGCCTAAAAGCAGAATGGGTAGAATCTCCTTATTCTTCTGTATTTACCTGGATACTAACTCAAATTCTTCCCTGAGAAACTAAGCTTGGAGAATTAGATGTTGCAGAGGTTTCAATTATTAGCTCAACAGTTCAGCAGCCCAGGAGGATCTGGATCTGGCTGTGAACAGCTGCAACTGGGAAACTGCACCTCTATGCGCTCTGTTCACTGGGGCCAATGCCTCTCAATCTGTATGTATGTCTGGGGGTGGAGGCTTGGGCCGTGCTCTGGTCTAACGCTAAGATTCTGGTTTATTTTCTCATATAGGACTGGACTGGTCACTCTGATCAAGTTAAGATAAAGTCCTATGGTCTGTTAGGTGGTTCAGCAAATATTTTTCTCTGCACAATGGCCTTTGTTTGGTGCTGCTAGCCCTGGGCTACAAGGCTGGCTCCTAAGATATGGTTCCTCAACTCTCCAGCCAACCATCCATCAGAAACTGGAATAGACTAGGAAATGGAGCCTATCTGCATTCCCAACTTCCTAAGTGCACGCCTTCAAGATGGGTGGTCTCCAGCCCATCCTTCCAAGCTGTGGAGTCCTTCTAACCCTCCACTCTTTTTTCCCCGACACTGGGAGTTGTATACACCTCATGTCATCATTATTTCAATTCAAATTGATTATCAGCTGGCAGATAGCCCTTGGAATTCATAGTTTAAGACTGGGGCCATTTTCAGATGTCAGTTGATAAAATTTTCTCTTCTATTTTTGTTTGTCTTGGTTCCTTTCACCACATTTCAGAAAAGGAATATTTGACTACCTTGCTATTAAGTCATCATTTTTCCTTTTAGTGCCCAGCATAGTATTTCTTCCTTCTTCATACAGTTAAAGTGACAGGGCAAGGAAATGGCTCAACTCTTCTTAAAGTAAAATCTCTTATGTCTCGCTTTGAGCAGTGAGAGAAATGATGTTTTTTCCCTAAAATACACAATGGAAAGCTCTGGGGTAGAGCTCAGGAGAGCAAAATCCAATTTTCAAGAATATGCTAGTTACGTGGCTCTGGGTGCGCTTTTTTTTTTTTTTCCCTGTGCACTTAATTTTATTCTCAAAATAGAAAAATATGCTCTGCTCCACTTTTGCACAAGGCTGGGGAAAGACTGTCATGTATCCTTTGTGCTATCAGGAAGAGAGATTAAACACAAGAAACTACTCAGTACTACCTAACAGTAGAGTCCTTAAATTCTAAAAGAACCTTCTACCTTCTCTACCCAACTCTACACAGAGATCAGGGCACCCACACTTTTCCACTGGGGAACCTCATAGCCATGTATAGACACAGGCACAGGCATTTCTTTTCTTTACAACACTGACAGACAGTTGATAACTAATGCACAGGTGTCAACGTCACACAAAGGTTTTATTGTACCCATCTTTCCCCAAGCAATCCTATGTAACGCTTCAGCTTCCTGATGTAATTTTAGTAGACATAAAGCCAAACACCTTAAGTTTATGGAACTAACTCCATTTGCATGAAAACCAGTAACTGCTAGAACGTTGCCTCCTGGTAATTAGAAATCCTCACAGGCAGATGGTTGGGCCCCATCCTGGATCAGGTGTGCCAGATGAACCTTTCTAAAACTAAAACCTCGGTCATCTGCCTGTGAATCCATGAGCAGCAAACTGGGCCTGCTGGTAGCAGACAGAAATGCTTCCATAACGATGGGCACACTCACTGATGATAAAGATGAAAGGTTAAGATCATGCCCAAATCTATCTGATGTCTTTGTAGAACTTAATATAGAGGTAAAAGTTGACCACAAAATATGTGGAGCACCACCATAAAATCCGCAGCAGTCTAGATGCTTTAGAAACATAACGTCCAGTTCCTGTTCTTAAGGAACCTGGGATCTGACTGAGAAGACGAGCGTGCCCATTTAACAACAGACCATGGAAGACAAAGAAGAACCTGGCGTTAAATCCTGACCCATCTGCAGCAGGGATGCTGCTGGCTCTCCAAAACCATGTCTGTTCTAACCTATCCCCTCCTCAACTACACCTCCCACATCTCTTCCACTCTTCCCTCAGGGCCTCCTGGGTGAGATTCTCTGCCATGAAAGCTAGTATCCTCCGTTCTTGAGCTACATAGTCAGCCTGGTGAAATGTCTATAATTGTGACTTCAACTACCATCACTGGAAGCTGAAGAACTTCCAATTCACAGATCCAACCAAGTGCACCCCTGCTGGCCCCACAGACATCTCAAAGGCAGATGCCCAAACCTGCTTCCCTGCCAGTACGTCAGATCCTGGTGAACGGCTCCACCACCACCCAGTCATCCACCTGGAACCTCAGGAGTCATCTGTGACTGCTTCTTTACTTCTACATTCTACAGGTCACTGAACCAGTTAATTCTCCTTATTCTTTCTTTTATCCACCCCTTCTCTTCCTCCCTCCTACTCAATGTCAGTCTTACTTTGAAAGTGCAAGTGAAGTCGCTCAGTCATTTGCAACCCTATGGACTGTAGCCTACAACGCTCCGCCGTCCGTGGGATTTTCCAGGCAAGAGTACTGGAGTGGATTGCCATTTCCTTCTCCAGAGGATCTTCCCAACCCAGGGATCGAACCTGGGTCTCCCACATTGTAGGCAGATGCTTTACCATCTGAGCCACCAGGGAAGTCCCATTCTTACTTTAGGCACACATTATTTCTTGCCTGGGCTTGCAAACTGGTTTCTCTGCCTTTGGTATCATCCCCTCTTCCCCTGAAACTCTCCTCTCCAGCCACACCCAATCTTTCGCCTAACACACCAGTCATACCAGAACTACTTGTATTTCTCCATGCTTTCTCATCTCCATATCTTCATGTGGTTTTTCATCTCTATAATCTTTATGTCCCTCTGCCCAGAACACTCTACCTTCTCCCTATTAATCTACTAAACTTCTACATATCCTTTAAAACTCAGATAAGACAAAACTTCATCCAGAAGTTCTTTCTGAGTCCCTCCGACCCACCATACAGTCAGATCCCCCACTATATACCGGTATGCTGCTGCTGCTAAGTCACATCAGTCGTGTCCGACTCTGTGCGACCCCAGAGATGACAGCCCACCAGGCTCCCCCATCCCTGGGATTCTCCAGGCAAGAACACTGGAGTGGGTTGCCATTTCCTTCTGCAATGCATGAAACTGAAAAGTGAAAGTGAAGTCGCTCAGTCATGTCCGATTCTTAGTGACTCTTAGCAACTCTGCAGCCTATAAGGCTCCTCCGTCCAAGGGATTTTCCAGGCAAGAGTACTGGAGTGGGTCGCAAGTGCCTTCTCCAATATACTGGTATACAAATATTCTATTGCCAAAAAAAAAGAAAAAGTGAAAGACCCCATGGCTCCTCTGTCCATGGAATTCTCCAAGCAAGAATACTGGAGGGGGTTGCCATTTCCTTCTCCAGGGGATCTTCCTTACCCAGTGATTGAACCCAGGTTTCCCACATTGCAGGCAGATTCTTTACTATCTGAACCACCAGGGAAGACCTTTAAAAGAGAGGAAGTTCTTTTTCCTATCAAACTTCATACAAAGAAGGAAACTATTCTCATAAACCCATAGGAAATCCGGACTTCCCTAGTAGTCCAATGGTTGGGAATCTGCCTTGCAATACAGGAGACACGAGCTCACTCCCTGGTCGGGGGGCTAAGACGCCACAAGCTGCAGAGCCACTAAGACCTCGCACTACATGAGCGCATGCGCCACAGCTCTAGCGTCTGTGCGCCGCAAGGAAAGCTCCCACACGAAGCAACGAAGATTCCCCTGTGCCGCAGCTGAGACCTGATGCAGCAAAAAACTTACAGGAAATAGACTTCACTGTAGACAGAGATAAGTTTCTGTGTCTCCCATTCAAAACTGTGGTTCACCTGAAGTCACCCCGCGATCAGCCACATCTGCTGGACAACATTCCCCCCTCATCCAAACTTCTACCATGTTCCAGGCAAAGCAGAAGCTTTCCTTTTTATTTATCTGTGGCTGTGCTGGGTCTTCATTGCCTTGCAGGCTTTTCTCTAGTTGCTGCGAGCAGGGGCTGCTCTCCAGCTGTGGCGCGCGGACGTGTCATTGAGGTGGTTTCTCTCGTTGCAGAGCACGGGCTCTAGGGTTCCCAGGCTCCTGAGTTGTGGTACACGGGCTTAGTTGCTCTGGGCATGTGAGATCTCCCCAGACCAGGGATCGAACCTGTATCTCAGGCATCAGCAAGTGGACTCTTTACCACTAAGCCACCAGGGAAGCCAAGGAGATGTTTTTCTTGTATTGATCTTTGGCTATTACTTTAGCGCAAGATGATCAACTGAACAAAACACAGCATTCCTATGAAAACAACCTCTAACATCTGTCTCAACTTCCTGCTTTCACTGTCATTATATGTCCCCAGCTACCTGTGGACTGCTCCTTGCAGACAGCAGGACAGATGTGGAAGCTGACAAGGACCTGTCTCCTTATCTATAAAACGACGAGCAGATAACCTCCAAGAATGCTTTCCCCACAAAAACATCATCTGGACGCATTCCCTGTCCTGGGAAGGTCCCCATTTCTGAGAACAGATAAAATACATAAAGGGCCTAGCCAACAGTCACTGCAGTGCACCATCCTGCCTCTGACAGGAGTGTCACAGGAAGGTGAAGTGGTGGTTAGAAGAGTCTCCGGTGTGTGCTCCCAAATACTACAAATGCATCAATACTCTCTTCTCCCAGTATTTCAATACAGAACTTCAATTTGGGTCATGTTTTCCCAAGTCTGTAGATATCATACTACCTTTTGGAGTAAAGCATCTCCTTTCAGGTCTTTTAAATTTATTTTTTTTGAAGCCCCAACAGGTACCTTTAAATGCAATATTTCAAGATTCAGAAAACAAGTAGAGATGAATCCCAGCCATGCCTTCAGAAAACCTGTAATCTCCATACAAGTGCAAAGCGGTGCTCTTGGTGTTTGGCTTACTGGTTACCTAGTGGTGCCCATATTGGCCAAAGATGCTTATTTAGCAAAAATCACCACTGAGCTTGAACATTAGGTTTCTTTTGCTATGCTCTAAGACCTTTTCGTGTTTTTATAAAGTTGTTCCCATACGTAAATTGTCTGTTATGAGAGCTTAATGACATCTCCAAATTTCACTGGCACTTCTACAGAAAATGCTTCCTGCAATCTGCATCTTTCTACATACCACTGTTGAGAGGCTGAGTTTCTGGAATATGAGATGGTTCCCACCTGACATTAATTTCAGAGTGAACAAGCTTCATTCCTAACCCTTGTCCCAGGCTTCAGTTCACAGAGATAAATTTCGCCACACCAGCTGAATTCTGCCAAACCACCTGTCCAGACTTTAACAAAAACCTCAGCACCTCCAGAAACTGTTTCCAAGTGACTCCTTCCTTCTTCGGCCCTCTCCATTTCTAACACCACTATTTTAGTTGGCCTTATTTCCCAGTGACACAATTTTAATCACAGTAATCACAGAGGTCCGGCTGCCTAGGTTCAAATCTTACTTCCACCGTGCTAGCTCTTTGACTTGGAAAAGTCATTGAATCTGATTTTACAAGAAAGCAGGAAACATCAAGAAACGAAAACACATCATTATGATGGAACTACTGATAGTATCTGTCTCATGCAGATGTTATAGAGGATGAAATGAGGCAGTGCCTGCACAGCAGCGCTTGGCACACTGCCTGGAAGAGAGCGAGCTTTTCCTCTACTACTTTATTGCTGCTGCTGTAGTTCTTATTGTTATTCTCAACAGCTTCCTAACTGGTCTCCTGCCACAGGGTTATCACTCTTCACCAATCCATCTTCTGGGCCACTTCTATAGGGGGAGGCATTTTCAAAAATATTTCTTGGTTATAAAATACATATTTCATTACAGAAAAGTCAGAAAACATAATGAGAGAAAAGCCCCCCACAGTCTGACCAGAAGTGACTTTGAGGGCCCCTTATTTCCCAGCATTTGGGGGAGACTTGTTCTGATCATAGGACTTGGGGGCCCCTCCCTTTCTCTCTCCATGTTTGTAGATATCTGATCTGTCTTCCTTGTGTTTAGGGCCTTATTTGCTGTTTCTCCTCCTCCAGGGAAGGAAATATTCTTATATGGGGCTGAGGACATAGTTGATTCATAATAAATATTTTAATTGTGGAATTCAATGATACAGATATTGGGATGAGATATCATGTTTGGTCAAACTGATTTTTTTTAACTTGAATTTTAATCCCACTGTTGATGTATTTCTTCCTAGACTTTTCTCTATTTTTAAAAAAATATTTATTTATTTGGCTGTGCCGGGTGTTAGCTGTGACATGCAGGATCTTTAGTAGCAGCACATGGGATCTAGTTCCCTGACCAGGGATTGAACCCAGGCCCCTTGCATTGGGAACATGGAATTTTAGCCATTGGATCTCCAGGGAAGTCCCCTCTATTCTTGTTTTAACCCTAGGTGAGCTGATCATTTAAATATTCTTTGTATCTGCTGTTTTCATTGTTAGCATTTTCCCACAAATTAACATTTAACAACACAAGGTGGGTTTGGTTCTAATTGTTTGTTTAGCATTAGATAGCATACAAATAGAGAAGGCGATGGCACCCCACTCCAGTACTCTTGCCTGGAAAATCCCTTGGACGAAGGAGCCTGGTGGGCTGCAGTCCACAGGGTCCCTAAGAGTCGGACATGACTGAGCGACTTCACTTTCACTTTTCAGTTTCATGCACTGGAGAAGGAAATGGCAACCCACTCCAGTGTTCTTGCCTGGAGAATCCCAGGGACGGGGGAGCCTGGTGGGCTGCCGTCTATGGGGTCGCACAGAGTTGGACACGACTGAAGCGACCTAGCAGCAGCAGCAGCAGCAGCATACAAATATTCTATCTGTATTGCATGTAAATAAAATACAAACTGGAGCAACAAAGAACCAGTGCTGGTGCTCCCCTTACCTCCTGCCCACTGCCCCTGCCACCCCCCCAACCCTGCCTGGCAACAGGCTGCCACCACTACCACACTGGATTTCTCTGACGCTGACTCTACTGCCCCTGCTTTCGCTTGGGAGCTCCAAGCTGAATCTTGTCCTATCCACTGGGGGGCTCCTCTGGCCTAAGAAATGCAGCAGCACCCTGAGGGTGCTGCTTAACCACGCTCACGAATTCCTTGGGCGAGGGTGGCTGCCTTCTCACGTTGCCCCACCTATGTTCACTACAGTCTTCAAAACCCAGCTCCAAACAGTAGCTTCCTAAGCAAAGCACTGCCCCCATGATGACAACCAAGCCTGGTGTTTCAGAGCACTATGGCAGTGCAACCACTTCCATATAACAGCACAGGCACTGGGCACATACCTGCTGACTGGGCAACCGGGTATTTCATTGTTTACATTGTCTCTTTAAGCAAACCACGATGTCCTTAGAAGGTAAACCATTTCTCTTACATTTTATCATATTGGTCACTAGGACTGGGTTAGGTAAACAATAACTGACTAATCAACAAAGTAACAGCCAACACTTTTCTCCTTCATAATATTTATGTTTTTACATCCTTTTCTTGCTTTTTTGCACTTGATAGGATTGATAATAGCTAAGCACTCTTACAGTGCTTCTTACATGCTAGACACAGTCCTAAGTGCTTTACCTGTATTAACTAATTTAATGTTCAGATAAACCCTGGTGACCGGGCACTGCTATCCCCTTCATTTTAGGCAT
The DNA here is from genome assembly GCF_000754665.1 of Bison bison bison. Lineage (NCBI taxonomy): Eukaryota > Metazoa > Chordata > Mammalia > Artiodactyla > Bovidae > Bison > Bison bison. Next base: position 11,333,856 of record NW_011495064.1, read on the forward strand.
GCGGGAGTGATGGGATTAAAATTCAAGTTTAAAAAAATTAGTTTGACCAAACATAGTATTTCATCCCAATATTTGTATCATTGAATTCCACAATTAAATATTTATCATGGATCAACTATGTCCTCAGCCCTATATAAGACTATTTCCTTCCATGGAGGAGGAGAAACAGCAAAAGAAGCCCTAAACACAAGGAAGACGGGCCAGACATCTACAAACATGAAGAGCGAAAGGGGGCCCCCCAAGTCCTATGATCAGAACAAGTCTCCCCCAAATGCTGGGAAATAAGGGGCCCTCAAAGTCACATCATTATTAGACCCAATAACGCAGAGGGTGGGCCCTCAGTGGAAACCACAATCTCAGAGCACGTTTGTGAGCCTTTGGCAGGATGCTGCACATCTGTTCACCCCTGGATGGAAGCACTGAGGCCAACTTTTCCTTGTTCTCCAAGAGATTCTTTGTTGCCAGCCCCACTCACTGTCTTATACCCCAGGAGTCTGGGATAGCTGGAGCAGGCAGGGCAGCCCAGCTTCTCCTTATCAACTGGGATACAATAGGCCAACAAATCACACAACTGACCAAACATTGTAGTGTATTTAAACAAGCAGAGAAGACAGGCTTCTCGTAAGATCTATTAGTGTATCATAAAATCACAACAATTCAACATGCTCATCATCAGCATCAATGCGTTTTTTGGCCAACATCTGAAACATGCACATCTTTTACGAATGCTCAGTAAGTAGCAGAGATCCACCTTCTAGAGTGGACCTGGAGTTTCCTGAGGCATCCATGACCTCCCTCGAGACAGCGAAGTCCCCAGAACAGCCTTCCAGAGGCCCGGTGCCCTGCTTCTCTTCCAGAAGGTAAGGCTCAGAAACAGACCCAATTCCTCAGTGCTCTTATCCACACCAGGGCTTCAACCATCATCTGAAATTAACTATACCCAAATGTATAACTCAGGGCCCAATCTACAGTCTCTCTGCCCTTCAACTCAGGCTGTCCAAACAGAACTCGCCGCTTCTTCGTGCATTCTCAGTGCTCACTCCCACCGAGCCAGAGACCTGAGCTGTCCACATCCCCACAGCCCCCTCCTCAGAGGCCACTAGTTCTGCGGCCTCTCCCTACCTACTGTTTCAGTTCAGGCCCAGCTCACAATAATACCTTTCTTACAGGCTCCCCCACCCATCTTTCCTCCCCACAAGCCGGAATAGTCTTTCAGAAGCACAAGCTGATGATTGGTGCTTTAAAACCCTCAGGAGCTCATTACATATTATCAGTAAGATCAAGCCAAACTCCCAAGCGTGGCTCCCTGGGCCCTGCCTGCAAGACCTGGTCCCTGCCTGCTTCTCAAGCCGCCTTTCATTCATCCCCACACAGACTCCTCCCCTTTTGCTTTCCAGGCCAAGAGCCATCAAAACAGGCCCTACCTTGTCACGGCCACCAAGCTGTTGCCCAAGCTATTCCCTCTTCTCAGCACATCTTCCTTCCACCGGACAGCCCTGCAGGCCTCAGCACAAGGACGGCCTCCCACAGGAAGGCTTCCACGATGCCCTCACCTCAATCTGTATGACAAAGCACCACCACTGACACACGATATACCACACAGCATCACCATCAGTTTCCTTCAACATCTTCTCCACTAGCCTGCGAGCTCACTTCTGTGTCCGCAGGGCCCAGTGTGGTGGCCGGCACACAGCAAATGTTTCCCAAATCCAAGTCGGAGCCTAGAAATCCAGGCCCACCAGGCCTCATCCCCTTGCCCCTCATCCCTGACAGCCTGAAGGACTTACCCACACAATCACAGGTGGGGAACTCGGCCTGGGCTCTCTTGGCGGGTGTGTCCAGCAGACTCTTGGTGGGTGTGTCCAGGTACTTAAGAGGTGACTCCAGGAAGCCACTGAGGGTGGGTGTGAGTGGGTTCTCAGCCTTGGTGGGTGTGGCCTCTTGGCCTCCCTCCTCTGAATGGAAGCAGGTGGTTGAGAGCACAGTCACAGCCCCTGAAGATTCGATCTTGATTTGCTTGGGAGAGCGGGTAGCAAAAGGGCTCTCGGGGGCTGGGAGACAAGTTGGCTGGTTCTCAGGGTCCTGAATGGGCACAGACGGGGGGCCAGGAAGCCCAAAGCTATCCCCAAATTCAGCCTCAAACTGCCGGATGAGCTCTTCCAGCTTGTCATCAGCAGGGGGAAGAGGGCCAGTGGAGCCTGGCTGCAGGGCTGCCACGGGGCTGGGAGACCTCATTTCCTGAGTAGGGGCCAGCAGGCTGTCCCCGGAGGGACTAGGTGCAAATAGCGCAAGAGAAGGTTCTGGGGGCAGGGGGACAACAGAGCCCTGTGAGGTGGGGACGGGGGCAGGTGGGTGAGCCTGCACATCCTCAGAGGCTGGGGGCCTCAGCCCTTCCAGGATGATCTGCCGCAGAGGCGGGAAGAGGGGCTGCGCTTCTCGTGGCCTGGACTTCTTGATGTGAACAGGCTTCCGGACGCCGGGCTTGATCCCAGGGCCAGCTCTGTCGGCTCCCAAGGGACCTCCAGCTGGTGTCAGGGGCTTCTTCTTCTTCTCCTTGGGTGGTCTGTCGGAAGGCCGAGGGGCAGGTGAGCTGGGTGGCGCCCACCAGCCAGGAGCAGGAAGCTCTGAGGGTGGCGGGCGGGAGGCGTCGTGGGCCTGTTCCAGGAAGAGGCTGCGCTTATGGTGGAGGTGCTGCTGCAGGGCCGTCTGGGCCTTCTGGTGGGTGTCAGGCTCCGAGGACGGTGTGGGCACCTCCCTCTGGAGAACAGGGGATGGGGAGGAAGAGGGCACCTCGACCTTGACCTTGGGCTTGGTGGGCAGGGCCTCGGGCCGCTTGAATACTGACTGGATGTAATCGCTGGCACTGCCCAACAACTGCTCCAGTTCAGCCATGGGGTCAGGGCTTGGGCGAGGCATGGGCCACGAGCTCTGGGGAGTTGCCGGTGGGGTGTCGGTGCCCCAGGCTTCAGGAAACTCTGTTCTCGGAGTTGCTGCAGGGAAGGCAGGGCCGTCAGGAGCAAAGGATGGGTGCTCTTCAGGAGGGACCACAGGCCACGAGGGAGCCCCGAGGTAGGACTGGGGAGATCTGAAAGGGGCAGGAGGAGACAAGGCCTCGGGAAGGGGGCAAGAAGCCTGGGAGGTGGCGTGAGAAGGTTGGGGGAGGGCAGAGGAGAGTTGTGTGAGGGCCTCAATGGCAATGGCAGTCTGCAGGCTGATGTTCTTCTCCTTGGCGATGCTCAGGGCGCTCTGGGACAGGGGCAGGCCCTCCAGAGGAGGCATCTGGGGGACCTCGGAGTTGAGAAGTGGCCCGGTGACTGGCGCCGGGAGGCCAGCGTCACCAGAAGGCAGAGTCCCTGGGAGCCTAGGCCGCTCCTCCCCTCCCTCCACGACCACAGACTTGATCTTCCCCTCCAGCCACTCGAGGTAGTCAGGGCACTCTGGGCCATCGCAGTTGCAGTTGGGTGGTTTCATGCCATGCCGAGCGAGGGCCAGGGCCGTCTGCAGTGTGTCCAGGTCTTCACTGCTGGCGGAGCAGCTCTCGGGCCCTGGCCTGGGTCCCCTGCTGTTGTCCCCAGCCTCACGACTCATCTCACGGTTGAAGGTTTCATAGAGCCGGGTGCTAAGGGCTCCGTAAGAGGACACAGCCTCGGCCACGGCCGAAAAGGCCACCAGGTCGTGGGCATCTTCCAGGCGAGCGGTGTGAGCTGGTCCTGGGGCCGTGTCCCAGTCGGGCTTCTGGTCTGCTTGCCAAGGACTCCCGGTGCCCAGTAGACTGGGTCCAGCAGGTTCTCTAGCACCATTGACTGGCGCCCCTGAGGCGCTTAGCTGCCGTGAGTCCCCATGGTACACTGGCCCTGAGTCCATCTGACCTGGAACAGGTCCATCAACTGGGCTGAGCTCTGAGCCTGTCTGAAGAGAGAGAGAGGGGAGGAGGAAGAAGAGGGAAAAAGATGAGCCACGATTCATGAAAAGCACTGTCCTGTGCCACACCAGTGAGAGGCACACCTAGCCCCGCTTTCCTTGCCCACTCTCCCTGTCTCTGACAGAGCCTGAGCCTCAGTGCGTCGCCCCACACCTCCTCTCCCAGCAGGCTGCACCCCAGAAGCGGATCTCTAAGAGAGCCTAACGTGGACATCTGAATGCTGCTCAGATCCTTTCTGGGTCTCATACTGATCACACCGATGAAAGGCCCCAGAAACTAAGCATCTGTTGAGGACACACGTAAAGGTCTTCAACGATGACCAAAGTGACGCCAGAACCTTTGCCTTCTGCCAGGAGGAGAAGAAAGCTAACTAAGCAGCCATGTAACAATGCGCCAGCAGGGCAAAGTGTGTGTGTGATGGGCAGGGGACGAGCAACTCTGACTAACAAATTCAGTCTGGACAAGGGGCCAACATGGCTTCTCGTGGGAAGGAATCCATGGTTCTTTTCTTGGCCTTTTACTGTCTTACTCAAGCCCAGGCTGAGCGCAGGTAGCAGACAGGACGACCTTCCTAGCCCCGCCCCAGGACTGAGGAAGCTCTGATCATCCCATACAGCCTGTGTTTAGCCCCACACTGAGCCATTCATG
>NW_011495064.1:11338525-11345547 GCF_000754665.1 Bison bison bison
ATGCCTATGAAAAGCGAGTTCTTGCTGGAAAGAAGATCTAAGCTTCTGCCCAATCCCAGGAACCAGCATTATTCAGCTGATGTCCACCCGAAGGACACCGAAGGGGGAGAACACAAGAGGAAGTGGGCTGGGGCTCCACTCCAGCAAGTCAAAGGTAATGCAGAGAGGCAGAAGTGAGTCTGCATGAATTCATCCGACTGGAAGGGAAAGCTCTTCCTTACAGTAGAATGCGAATAAAACATAGAAAAGGCTAGAAAAGGATATAGAGACTCATCAGTGGAGGCTATGAATAGCAGATGAAGGCTTGGCAAAACACCTCTCTAAAAATGACTTAGTTACAATAGCAACTTAGAAATCTAGCGGACACCACTTTTACCAAATGATCAAAGTCATCACCATACTGGGACAAACCAACATCATGTGCCTCTTGATACACTACACTGAGGAGAAGGATGTAAGACTCACACAGACCCGCAAACAGAACATATAACCTAAACGTAATCATGCGGAAACATCAGATGAATCGAGACCACACAGCAGGCTAGAAAGCATCTGGGTTGTTCTCTCCAAAAAGTTTCAAAGACAAGAAAAGCAAACACCTCTCCCAGCAAAATGCATGATCACGGACTGGGGAAAAACAGCTATGAAGTACATGACTGAGGCCATGGATGAAATTTGAATATGAATGTGGATACGAACATATCATAGCAATCTCTGTGTTCCTGACATGATGATTATACTATGATTGTGTAAAAGAATGTCCTTGTCCTTAGAACACATACACACTGAAGTATTTAGGGACAAATGGTATCTCCAATTTAATCTCAAATGGCTCACAAAAAAAGTACATGCATATATTAAAATATCACACATAGACAAAATGATAAAGCAAATAAGGCAAAATGTAAACAATTTGGGTATATGGGAGTCCCAGGTACTCTTCTTTAATCTTTTTTGTAAGTTTTAAAATTCTATCAAAATAAAAAGTTAAACAAATTAGTCCCTCAGGTAGAACATAAAGTATATTGAGCAGATGTTAAATGATACGAGTCCTTAGATGGTCAAACAGCGCCATCATGGGCTCCAAAGCAGAGGTGGGAAGCTGGGCTTGAGACTGGCCTTTGGGAGGTGAGCAGAGACCCAGCCTAATGGTTCCCACCTCATTCTCGTCACTTGCCCGATTCTGGCCACAAAGGACCTTCATGCTTTTCTAATATGCTTTTCTGAGCTTTGCACATGCAGTTCTAATTCCCAGCCTCTCTGAGGTCTCTAGCTTCTTCTTTAAGCATCAGCTTGGTGTCACCTCTTTGACCTGGCTGGCAGACTGACCAGTGCTCCCTTCCTGAGGTTCCCACAGTAACTTATACATGCTTCTATTGGCACTTACCACACAACAAGGAGCTGCCTCCCCCAACTAGATGGTAGTTCCTTCAAGCCAAGAGCCAAATCTTAATAACTTCCGTGCCTCCTGCCTAGTCCCCCATACACACCCACAGGCCACGGGATACATCAGCCTCTCCCTGACGAAGACAGTCTTTCAGAACTAGGAACTAGGAACAAATACCTTTTCTCTAGAAATGCGGCTGAACACCCAGTTCTCCCCTCCTTCCTACTTTACACCCTATACTCCTGTGGCTGCAAAGGCTACAGAATTTGAAGTGGTCAAATTTTACCATGTTTACCTATAAAAGACAGAAGAAGTATGTACAACCAAGAAGAAACATGAGAGATTAGCATGGATTTACAGAAACAGTGTCAGGAAGACTAATGCTGTATGAGCAGAGGCTTCTCCAAAATAGTCAAAACAACTAAAAGGATTTTTATAAGTTACTCTGGGTGTGTGAAGAAGAAGAACAAGTTAGAGTTAGGCCCACTCTCGTGCCTGTGAATTCCCAGGGAAGGAAAATACTCTTTGGACCGAAAAGAAAAAGAAGACTAGATCTAGATAAGAGTAAAGTGAAGTAAAGATAGGTGGGAGACTTTAAGAACCTCTAAATTTCAGTTTTCCCAGCCAAGGGAGCCCACTGACACACTCTTGACACCTGCCAGTGATCCTAGAAGAAACTTGCCATCAGGAGAAGGTGCCAACAGGTGAGCCTGGCAAGTGTCATCCCCAACTTTCAGTACACTGGGTGAGATCAGTCCAGGTCAGAGTCCTGAGTGGGTAACTGAAGGGACCTCAAAGAGTCAGGTTCAAGGACAGCCATCAGCCCATCTACACCCAAGTAATCAGTGCCTTATTTTACATGGTCACGGGACCAGGAGGTGAGGAGGTCACAGGTCACAAACGCAAGGGCTGCAGGTCAAATCTGCCACAGATCTATTTTGTTTGGTTTTTGTTTGGGGGAAAAAAAAATCAAATTTCAGATATTCTTGAAGGCCCACACTCCTGTCTGGCAACTCTGTCTACAACTGAGCACAGACTACTTCAGCTCACGACCAGCCGCATTATTCACATCGCCTCCTTTAAACCAAGGCCAGGAGTCAGGGATTATTTATTAACTGCTCAAATTAATTAGCACTTCATTCATTTGTGTTATTTGCCAGGGCCCTGGGTTTGTGAATCAGGCTGCAGACATCCAAGTTCCACGAGGTTGGCTGTGATCCCTCTTGAGGGCCAGCTTCAGGAAATGATGGGCTGGATGGGCTGGCTCACTAACAACTGAATAACCATACCCAGAGTACAAGTCGGGGATGGGGGGGTGGTCTTCCGTGGTCTGCCACAGGGCTCTGTCCTCAGAACTGCCCTGGCCAACATATTAATTAATAATGATAGTGAAGGCACACTTATTAAATAGACAAGTGACAGGAATGGGCCAAACAGTCAACAGGCAGGAGAGAAAAAGATCTAACAGGTAAACAAGGTCCTGAAACACACCCGTGCAGGTCAAAGACGGCCGCAGTACAGGGCAGTGGCGCACGTGAAAACATCTTAGTAACCAGGAGGGGGAGAGGTCTACTGATTCCCTATACTCGATGTGATGTGATTTGGCAACTTCAAAAGGTCTTATCACTCAAGGTTTCTCCAAACTTCTTCACTATTGATACAACAGACAGTAAGAAACACCTTTTACACTGTGATCCATTAGGTTCTTGTATACATATGACAAGTTTACAAAACAGGATTTCCCCTTACTAGATACACAAATCCCTCCCTCCCTCTTCCGTGCAGGTTGATTTCACAGTCCACTAGCCTATCTGCAGGTGGATACACACATAGGACCTGCCTGGAACAGGACCCACAGCACAGACAGCAACAGCCCAGCTGTGCCTGCGCAGTGAGGGGGCACAGAGGAAGAGCAAGCAGCACAGCTCAACACCACTCAAGAAACAGGTCCCTTCTGGTTCTGAAGAAGATGAAACTCAAGAAGATCTTTAAACATCTGAGGGCCTACCATTTGGGAATAAACTTTAACTCGTTTTGAGTGGCCCTAAGAGGTGGAATCAGAAAACAGGGAAAGCTTGAAAAAGAAGACTTCGGCTCAATTTAGGAAAAAGTTTTAACACGGAGAGACACTTCAATAAAAAAATGCACTGAATCCTGTCCCCCAAACAAGCAGGGGGTACTGGAAAGGAAACCGAGCTGTTACTTGACGATTACTAGCAAGACACAGAGGACAATGTAGGAGGAGGATGGAGGTCCCTTCAAAGTCCCAGCTAGACATGCCCTAACCCTAAAGCCCTCCACACTTTCTCCCTTATTTCTCATTCCTCTCTGGGCTGTGGCAAGCACTGCTCTGAGGATGCTCCTTAAAGTTTGGCCTCCAGCTGCTTCCAGCCCCTGGAACATGCTACAGGCCCACTGAGAGCAGCCTCTCTCAAAAGGACCAAACTCCGTGTCCCTCCTCCAAAAGCTCTGTCCCCAACTCCTATTCTCCCAAGTGGTCCCGACCCAGACATCACCCACGTTCTTCCAATGTGCCAGCCACCAGGTCCACACAATTCTAAACACGAATGTCTCTCTACTCTATCTCCTCCCTCTCCCTTCCTCCCCTCCTAGCTGGGGTCTTGCGTGTGCACACTTTTTAATTGTCCAACTTGAGAGTAGCTCCCTAGTCCCCGCCGCTGCCCCCCATCTTTTCTCCACTCTGCAGTCTGCTATTGATCACACCCCTCCCTCAAGACTCTTCCTCACACCTCACCCTTGCTCAACCTTCAGAACTCAAGTGTGCCATCTGTACGCACCCAGTGCTGCGGGGGGGGGGACAGACTTTATTCTCCAAAGATGGCCATCACAACCCCTCCACCCACACGCACCTCTCCCATGGAGAAGTGGGGTCTGTGTTCCCTCCCCTTGAATTGGGGTGAGTCTCTGACAGTGGTGGGAGCGCCACTGTCATGTTTTACAAATCTATCATAGAAGACAATACAGCTTCTTTCTGGTTCTCGGGGACACCCACGCTTGGCACCCGCTGCCGGGCTGTGAAATGCAGCCTGTCTGGAAAGGCCACATGCAGGTGTTCTGGACTTTTCTGGCTGAGGTTCCAGCCAAGAGTGGGCATCAACGTGCCAAGTCAGTGAGTGAAGGAGCCCTGCGAGAATTCCAGCCCTGTATCGAGTTACCTCTAGCTTTTGAGACCTCCCAGCTGAGGCCCCAACGTCAAAGAGCAGAGACCAGCTACCTGCCCGTGCTGTTTCCTTCCTGACTTCCAGGTCCAAGACTCCATGAGCATAATGTTAATAAAACGATTCCTGCTGCATGCCACTTAATTCTGGGGTGGTTTCTTACCCTACAACGGACTGGACTACGTATTTCAGGAGCATCAAGAAGTTTATAAGCAAAAGGCAGGAGACAGACCCACAAACAAACAAATGCCCTCGAGTGCACTGGTGCCACGAGGACCGTCTCCAGGACCTGGGGCACGGGAGCCGCTTCTCTCTGGGAAGTAGACATGTCTATCAAGAAAGGTTTCCTCTTGAAGAGACCTTTGGGATGAGACTCAGAAGATGGGCAGGTGTTTTTGAGGAGGGGAAGGAGGGAGATGGAGGGACTCTCATGTGCAAAGGCACAGAGCCATGAGAAGGCCCAGCGGGCGAGCAGCTGGGCATATCCTGAGCGAGAGGCACAGGGAGGCATACATAGTGTGGCTCACATCACGGGCACACAGGAGCAGATTCACATTGCAGGAGGGGCACTCAGATGATCCCACAGAGCACTGACTGCAGACGGAGTCGAAGGCTGGTGACCCAAAGGCCAGTTAGGAGACATGCTGCTGTCCAGATCGGGGATGATGAGGGCCTGAACTAAGACAACAGCAGAGAGATGGGAACGAAGCGTGATTATGGAAGCAAGTGGTTAGAGGAAGGCTGAGACAAGGAACAGAATCAGCCCCTCGTGATAAAATCAGTCCTGCCCAACACAGGTCGGAGCCAGATCGTACACATGGCCACCTGGTGCAGATCTTTTTCTAAGAGACAGGGACCGATTACCCCATAAAAACTCCAAGGGGACACAGCTTCCACCATAGCTTCAGAATCTGACAGAGTGCTCAGTATGTGTTCAAAATAGTCAGCTGCTTCTTCCTTCCTCCCAGGACCTGGCTGGTACAAGTCTCTTCAGCCTCGACTCTGAGACGGCCTGCGGGGTTTCCGGGCACTCTGGGACCCTCCCCTGTTAGGGCACCTGTCACAGTGCATGCACACAGAGGTCCGCAAAGCTGCCAAAGCCATCGGCTCCTGAACAGCCTGACCCGCCTCTCCATCTGCTTCCAAGGAGGGCCCCCCGAAGGTCTTGGTACTGCCCTTCTCAGAGCCACCTTCCAGGCACAGAACACAACCCTGCCCTCACGGGGACCCACATACCCAGACTAACCAGGTCTATTCCCTGCTTTCACTAGAAAAACTCTGGCCCATCCCACTTGGTCTGGATAGGCCAGGGGTATGTGCTCCCCTCACCAGGCGGTGGGCAGCAGGGGGTTGTTACTGAAAGACAGGCAGAATAAATGCCCTTCTCAGAGCCAAGAGACCTAACCCGTCACCTACTTCAGGAACGGCTGATGTGTATGTATTAGCACCGTCACCTGCAGTTGCCACTCTCACGTGCAGAGGACGCCAGGTCTTCCTCCAGGGCCCAGGAAACTCGCTCAGAATTCGGCCCTGTGCCCTGCTTACTCAGGACTCCCAAGGCCCAACAGCCCTCCTCCTCTAAAGCCTTCGCCTTGCTCCCTCCCAGAGCTGGCCCCTCAGACATCTGCAAGCATCCAACAACAGACTGACCCCCAACCCCACCACAGGGGCTCCAGAGCCCCCCAGATACCAGGCAAGGCTGCAGAAACATGCAACACCACCTCCAGACATCCCCCCCAACCCCACCACAGGGGCTCCAGAGCACCCCAGATACCAGGCAAGGCTGCAGAAACATGCAACACCACCCCCAGACATCCCTTTTCATCCATGGCACAATGAAAGGTGTGGAAATGGCATCAGGTTTTCCAAGTCTTTCCCAACTCTCAGAATATCAACACATGAAAGCAGATCAGCAATCCTCCATTAAAGGGAAATGGAAGGAAGGCTGGAAGACAAAAACTATTACTGTGAGAGACCAAAGTCCTCACTGGCTATCTTTCTCAGGGCTTCTGGGAAAGGAGACATTAGAAGAGCCAAGAGTCCTGGGGGCTGTCCTGTAGTCCAGCAGTTATACACCATGTTGGAAGAAACATGTCCAAGAAGGTGTTTTGAGCCAGGATGGATAAGCCTGTAGGCAGGTCCCACAAAGGCCAGCAAGTCCTAACCCCACACTTTCCTAGCTGCCTACACTACCAACTCAGCTCCTCTGCTCCTCCAGCAGCTATTCGACAGCTGCTTTCTAGCTGCATCCTTTTCCCCAGTCCTAGGGTTCAGCAGCCACCTCCATGTAAAACCAGTTCTTTCCTTCCCCCATATGGACGGCCCCACTCCCTCTAGTAGCACAGGGGTTGCATTTATGACATGTTCTGTCTAGAGCTGATCGGCTGGTCACCTCTCTAGAGAATTCTCCCCTCCTGGGATCTATTGATGACACAAATTTATAAGTAGGGAAAGAG
>NW_011495064.1:11345647-11349554 GCF_000754665.1 Bison bison bison
AGGGAAAGAGACTTTCAGGGAAACCCTTTCAGAGGACGTACACATTTGCCTCTCTTTGTAGGAGTGAATGGTGTGTGTATGTGGGTACACTGGCTAACCCAGTCCCTTGACTGCATGCTCCACGTCCAAGTTCTCTATGTAGACAGCAAATCTCAGAGGGTTATACCTAACTTCCAGAAACTCACTGGACAGTGTAAAAATGAGTGTCCCTGTGTGTGGTGCTGGGAGGTACCGTTTCTTGTGGTTACTATGTACATACCAATAATATAGTTTAAAGTCTAACTTTTTTCCTACTACGAAATGAACAGATACAGCAAATCTCTCAAAGGTTGGGGTGATGCTCAGGAAGAAGCTGAAACAAGGCCTGATCCCTTGAGGTCATCGTATCTGGCAGAAGCACAGGACCTTGATTATTCATGCCTCCTGATCGAATAGTAATTAATGTGGTTTGGGGGAAGAAAGGAAAACAAGAGGAGTGACTAGGAGAAGTCTCTACGTAATAATGATGGAATATTCTTATGACAGGCCAAGTATCATGCTCACCACTGCACACTCATTAACCTCCTCCAATCATCATAAACTCCTAGAAGGCAGAGGCTCACCAGCACAGATGAGGGCACGGTACCACACAGCAACCCAAAAGAGCACAGACATTTTTAAAAACTCCTAAACTCTTATATAGAAGAGGAAAAGGCAGAAGCAGTGACAGATTTTCTCTTCTCAGGCTCTAAAACCACTGCAGATGGTGACTGCAGCCATGAAACTAGAAAATGATTGCTTTTTGGAAGGAAAGCTATGACAAACCTACGGCTCACAAAGGTCCGTACAGTCAAAGCTATGATCTTTCCTGTAGTCACGTACGGATATGAGAGATGGACCATAAAGAAGGCAGAGTGCTGAAGAATTGATGCTTTCGAATTGTGGTGCTGGAGAAGACTCTTGAGAGTCTCTTAGACAGCAAGATCTAACCAGTTAATCCTAAAGGAAATCAACCCTGAATACTCATTAGAAGGACTGATGAAAAAGCTGAAGCTCCCATACTTTCTGGCCACCAGACGCGAAGAACTGACTCACTGGAAAAGACCCTGATGCTGGTAAAGATTGAGGGCAGAAAGAGAAGGGGGCAACAGAGGACGAGATGGTTGGATGGCATCACTGATTCAATGGACAAGAATTTGAGCAGACTCGGGAAATGGTGAGGGTCTGGGAGGGCTGGGGTGCTGCAGTCCATGGGGTCACAAAGAATGGGACACAATTTAGTGGCTGAATAACAACAACAACAACAAACTCAAGGGTTTCCCAGTTGGTTCCATGGTAAAGAATTTACCTGTAAATGCAGGAGACTCAGCTTTAATCCCTAGGTCAGGAAGATCCCCTGGAGGAGGAAATAGCAACCCACTCCAGTATTCTTGCCTGGAGAATCCCATGAAAAGAGGAGCCTGGTGGGCTAGTCCACGAGGTCGCAGAGTCGGACATGACTGAGTGACTCAGCCTGAGCACTAGCAAACTCACATTAAGGAAATGCAAACAAAATAAATAAAACAACAGAAGAAATTCTTAAATTATATGTTTTAAATTTTAAAATTACAAAGATTTTCCCTGAAGCATTAATAGTAAAAAGTTATAAATAACTTAAGTGACCCAACAATAAGGGAATGATTTTTAAATGTTTCTTTTTATGAAGAGAATGGGGAATGAACATAAGTAAAAAATATTCAACTTCAGTAGTAAACAGAAATATAAGACTGCTGTGAGAGTCTATTTTATAACCATGTTGAAGAATTTAAGAGCAAGAATGTTTAGTTAAAATCTTACCCACACCGCTTACTAGTTGTGTGGTCTTGAATACATTAATTAACCTCTCTGTTTCTCATTTTTTAATCTGGGCTTCCCTGATAGCTCAGTTGGTAAAGAATTCACCTGCAATGCAGGAGACCCCAGTTTGATTCCTGGGTCGGGAATATCCCTGGAGAAGGGAAAAGCTACCCACTCCAGTATATTCTGGCCTGGAGAATTCCATGGACTGTACAGTCCACGGGGTCACAAAGAGTCAGACACGACTGAGCGACTTTCACTTCACTTCACTTCAATCTGTCTACCTGAGGTTAAAAGTTGACCTCCCTACGCCTGGATTAATAACAGTACCTAACTCCACAGGGTGGCCATGAGGATTAAACTAACATACGAAGAACACTGACAACAGTACCAGGTACATAGTGAGCACCAGGAAAGGGTATTTTAATTTGATACCAAGTGCTGGTGAGGTTTAGCAGGAACTTTTTTCTTATGATCCACTGTTAGAGAGCAAAACAACTATTTTGGAAAGGTCGGTGGTACCATCTATTAATGTTAAATAAACAGGCACGTACCCTATGATTCTATACTCTACTCCTAGAGAAACACTGCACACGTGCCTCAGGAAATGTGTACGCAAACGTTCACAGCAGCATTACTCGTAATTATGGTAATCGTCTAAGGGCTCACCAACCACAGAATGGACAATGGAATATTACACAGCAGTGCAAATGAATGAGTCACAGGAACATGAATGAATCTCAGAGACTACACTGAGTAAGGTAAAAAAAAAAAAAGGCAAGCCTCGAAAGACTATATATAGTCTATCAACTCTAAAAAGCTTAAAGAAAAAAAGGATATGTCAATGTATTGTCTAAGAATACAAATATATGTAATCAAAACTATTTTAAAAAGCAAGGGGATGATAAACACGAAAGTCAAGGTAGTGGTTGCCTCTGGAGGTGAAGAGGGGGAGGGTCGGGAGAATACCAGATAGTCTCAGTGAGGTTAGCAACATCCCAGCTCTTAATGCAGGCAGGGAGTTTACATGTGTTTGTTATTATGCTTTATATGTTTAACATATACAAAACACTAAGGGTGTTTCAAATAAGACATCAGAAAAACTAACATATAATATTTAATCAGCAGATATGCCTACCTAAAGTGATAAAGAATAAAAACACATTATTAATAAAACCACTGGGAAATGTCTTCAATGAAAAAATGAAACTGAAGAATGTACTTATAAATGGACACTTTCTGAGGGTTTTTATGACAGGGGAAGTGTTGACACTATTTGAAGTGGAAAAAAAATAGGATTGGAATTACTGCTTAATTTAAGAATCCAATTCTATTAACAATGCACATCTGTGCACACACAAAACAGCAAAGGGAAATCTGCAGAAATGCAAACAGTGCTCATCACTGGGTAGTAGAGGATGGGTATATTCTCTGGTTCACAGGCTCCAGAATTTATTATAGGTGTTATATTTTTATTGAGGGGGAAAGCTTAAGAATAGAGTGGCTACAACACATCTGAAACTCTGCATAAACTATGCAGACCTCTCAACAAGCACTAGACGGGAGTCAGGGAGAGGGATTCGTGGGTGCGTTTTCTTCTTGCTATTTCTGTTGCTACACACACACGCTCACACTCACACACACACAAGCGGCCCTCTGGGAGGGAGAATGGGTCTGGCTGAGGCAAGGTGCCAAGCCTGAGATTCCCCACCCATTAGAAATCCTCTGTAAGTCACCGTGCCCAGTACAGCCCTACCACGCTGACCCCGCAGCAGCTCGCTCCTCCCCCATGACAACGGCCGTGGCAGGGGCGGGATGGAGCCAGCTCTGCCGGTTCTCCAGTCGGAAGCCCCTGCCTCAAGCGGCGGCCAGCCGAGGCCAGCCGGAGGAAATGGAGCCGACCACATCTGAGGCCTGGCGAAAGGAGCAACAGCTGCCTCGGAGGCCGCCAGCGCACGAGAACCAGGTCAGGACGCAGAGGCGGCTCCTCAGCCTGACAGCGAGAGAGCCCGCCTTCGCTGACACCACACACACACACACCCACACCCACACACACACCCACACCCACACCCACACCCACACCCACACACCC
>NW_011495064.1:11349654-11358226 GCF_000754665.1 Bison bison bison
CCCCTCGCACACCGCGCCACAGCCGCCGGGGCCATGGCCCAAGCCACGCAGTGCACGTCCCACAGCCAGAAAAGCCCCCACGAGTCCCCAGCCAGACTAGGCAAGCCACAGCTCCACCCACCCAGCTGCTCATATGCAGTTCTCACCACCCACCTCCTACCCCCAAAGTCTAAAAAGCGAAGGAAATGAGAAACTTTGCCAACATCACAGTCCATTGACAGAGAGCCAATCCTTAACTAATAGCCCCATGCACTCTCCCTAAAAGTGTCCCAAACCCCACAAAACCTAATGACAGTTCCAGTGTGTCAAAAGGTCCAGCACTGGAGGACAATGACGGTAAGAGAGCAGCTAATAATAGTTCTGAGGGCTAGGTGCTAACCTCTGGATTAAAAGAGCACTTTCTCTGGTGTCTGAGATGGTGAAGAATCCACCTGCATTGCGGGAGACTCAGGTTCCATCCCTGGGTTGGGAAGATCCTCTGGAAAAGGGAATGGCTACCCACTCCATTATCCTTGCCTGGAGAATTCCATGTACAGAGGAGCCTGGTGGGCTATAGTCTATGGGGCTGCAAAGAGTCAGACACAACTAAGCAATAACAATTACTCAGTAACAGTTATTTCATGTTTAAACACAACCTTTTGAAGTCTTCCAACAACCCAACCCCCATTTTAGCAGATGAGCAATGGAGGCACGTGCTCCAAAGCCTCGAAATTGGTGAGTGGCAAAGCCCAAATCTAACATCAGGATGACAGTGGATGCCCATGGCCTCCTAAGCACCAGGGTTCTAGTCTTTCAGAGAATGCATGCCCACATTTGCAGAAGAGTCTAATAACTATGGATTTCAGCCTCCTACTTGAACCCCTGTTGAGTGAGTTTGCCCTCATCCATTCCTTTCTCAAAGACTTAAGAGGATTTCCGTGTTTTGTTTTGTTTTTTAATTCAAAAAAGGAATTCTTAAGCCACCACTCAAAAACCTATAGGAAAAGTAACTTTTGGCAGAGGAGCCTGGTGGAGGCCAGTCGTAAGACAGACTTCACACAGTGGGTTAGGAAATGGAAAAGGGGGAAACTGACACTTAGAGAAGCCAGGAGGCAGGGAACCGGGGAGTAATCTGGGGTCCTGTACATGTTTATCTCAAAGTTCTGTCTTCAATGTTGGAAAAAAGGGCAATAGAAACCTCAGCCCCTTGTTATCCATTTTCTCCTCCATGAGGTTAGGGGTGATGAGGAAGTCAGCAGGAGTCCTCCCACCGCTCTGTGGCAGACGCCCACCCCCATACCTCCCTCCCTAGATTTTTGTGTCATTCCTGGATTCCGGTCCTCCTTCACTCCCTCCTCAGAGGTGCTCCCTGCCCTCCTGGAAACCTCACCTATACCCAAGGCTGCACTGCTCAGCCTGCACCAATAACTTAAAGCATCCTTTCTCCTGGACTGTTCCTCAAGCTCCTGGCCTGCTCTCCAACCAGCGCATGTATCCACCTCGGTACAACTTAACTCCAGCACATTCAAAACCTAACTCAGCACCTGTTCCCCTTTTCCAGCAACTCTTCCTCTGAACATTCCTTTATTACAATTTGTGTAAAGAGTCACTATCTTGGGGATCCTGGCTCAAACCTTTGATGTCCAGTCACTTTTGATGTCCTCCTCTTGATGTTTCCATATGCAGTCAGACCGCAGTCCTGTCAACTGCTCCTCTTGACAGTATTCCAGATCTGCCTTCTTTCAATTCTCTCCTTACTTCTCTCTCACAGGGACAAATGCAGGAGGCTCCTTGACCCGACAACCCACCTCTGCTTTTGCCCCAGCACACTAGCTTCAGAATCATGTTCAATCCACTAAGCCTCAAACCCACATCCCCCAGCTCCCAGGCTAGGGTGCTCTCTAATTCACTACTTCAGTCTTCTCTCTTGACATAAATGACAGAAATAAATGAACAGGTAAGCAAATAGATAGATAAATGTATCGAGGGCAATAAAGAACTTTCCATCTTGCCATGCTGCTTCAAGGAACTTAGCTTTATAAATATGAACTTCAAAAAATATATTCTATGTACTAGTGAAAACTGCAAACTCAAGATAAGGATAACAGTTTAGTAAATTATGATATAACTCAGTGGAATATTAGACAGTCATTAAAACCCATAAATTATGAACACCAGGGAAATATACTGGGTAAAGTGGGAAGTGAATATCACAGTGAATGAACTATGTAAAACCATGCATACAAATGATAAAAGAGGGAAAGTCAGAGTTTTTTAAGTGAAAATAGCTGTAGTAGCCCCAAAGAATTATGAAATTTCACCTGTGGATACTATCAACACATTTTAACAACCATACCTTTCATGTATCAATATACATAATTAAGTATTCATTCATCCATCCCTTCAACAAATATATACAGAGCATTTACTATCTGAGTGTCAGTTTTAGGCACTGGGCATACAGCAGTGACTGAGCAGTCCCAGCCTCACGGACAGACTTTATAGATGTTGGATCTGTCCTGGGTCCCATTCAAAGGTAAGTTCCTTGAGAGCAGACATGTACCACTATCTCTAAAATGTGTGTGGCAGCATAAACCTGTTATGTACTCTGTGACTTTGAGTATGTGATGAAGGCATTAAGAACTGATACTAACTGTAAGTTTATCTCTGAGTGAAGCTGCCCTTTGTGTAATTACTGAGAATATCAAAGGCATGCATGCTAAGTCACTTCAGTCATCTCTGACTCTTTGTAAACCCATGGACTGTAGCCCACCAGGCTCCTCTGTCCATGGGTTTCTCCCAGGAAAAATAGTGGAGTGGGTAGCCATTCCCTTCATCCAGGGGATCTTCCTGACCTAGGGATTGAACCTGGTCTCCTACATTGCAGACAAATTCTTACTGTCTGAGCCAGCAGGGAAGCCCTTGGGATGATAGAAATGTTCTTAGATAGTGCTGGCAGTTGCACAACTCTGTGATTATACTAAAACCACTGGATTGTACACTTTAAATGGAGAAACTGTATGTTATATAAAGTACATCTCAATAAATTCAAATTTAATTTTAAAAAACCTTTAGAGAAAATCCTCATTTCTATCTCCATAAGAAGCTGGAGAAAGAAATGGCAACCCACTCCAATAATCTTGCCTGGGAAACCCCATGGACACAGGAGCCTGGCAGGCTATAGTCCATGCAGTCGCAAAAGAGTCAGACACGACTTAGTGACTAAACAACGACAAGTTTTTAAAAAAGCGGAACACTTGCTCCAGGAGGGGAGGGCTGACCAGCCCAAAGGTAGAAGGAAAGGATGGAGGAACAACAGGAATATCGTTTAAAAACTCTTCTTAGTAACTCCTTCACACAAGCGTTTATCACTCCTCCTATTTCCTCATTGGGTTACGCGTGAAAGTGATAATACAATGGCCCTTAGCTCGGGGAAAGTGGTGGTGATCAAGACGGGGAGACCATCTCCCACTCCACTGCCAAGTATTGAAGGGATGGACCCCTTAGGAGAGCAGGGTTGTAACTTCTGAGAGGAGACGCGAGCAAGAGTGTGTGGCCGTGAGTTCTGGGTTGAGGAAGAAAGACATGAACTCTGAAAGTGTGTACACCACGGTCCCCAAAACCAAGAATCATGGACGTAAATCCTGCTGACCAGTTGAACACAGTCACAGATAAGTCAGACATGAAATGTAGGATGGTTCAAAAGGTCCCTATTACTTAAAGGGGGGAGGGGAGAAGTTTGCAAGAGATTCAGTAAAATTTTAACAAGTGAGACAAAGAGTATGTATTAAGCAATAAGCATGGCCTTAAAAAGCTAAACTTTGTTGAAAAAATGAATCATGTTTTTAATACCCATTATACCAGAGGGCGCTGCCACTGCAAGATAACCTTACGCTCAACTCTCTGTTCCACACAAATGACTACTCCAGAACCTCCACAGAAGGACCCGGGGCAGGTGGGCAGGTGGCCTGCTAGCTCTGCCCCAGCCTTGGGACATATCCGGGGCTCCCACTTCTGGCTGTCTGGGTACTACCACAACATTGCCAAGGGGGGTTAATCCCACATTCCCAGCTGACAGCCACACCCTGCCCAAGGCTGAGATGCTTGCTCTTCAACCCTCTTCTCAAAAGGGAGTGGCAGTGGCTGAACCAGTTTTTCTGTTTGTTTAAAATTAGAAGTATATTTTTATTTGGCTTCAGCTATCAGAATGTTTTAGTATGAATTACTCACTTTTTCCTACTTGACTCGGAGGCTGGAGAAATACACACACACATATATACACACATACACACACACACACACACACACACACGTATAAATAACTTTCTATGGATTTGCTCCGTAACTATGGAAAAACCCCGAAAGAACTTTTTGATCAACCAGTACTTTCCAGGTATGTTCTAAGAGTTTACATTTTTCATCCTCACAACCCCTTATTTTACACAAGAGAAAACTGAAGCATAGGAGGTTAAGTAACTAACTTGCCCTGAGGTAATGCTGGCTGGACCAGTTTTAAAGTCTCTTTCACCACCTCCGGCAAAGATCCCTGGCCAACACCAAACCGCCTAGGGAAGGGGAGGCAGGGGTACTATGGGCAGGCACTGCAGACAGAGGGGCAAAGGGAAGTGCAGAAGAAGGCCGGTCCCTGGAGGACTGGGCCCTGCCCCACCTCTCTGCCCGGGGACTTGGCAAATGAGAAAGGAGTTAAGAGCTCACCTGAGCTGGACGGTGCGTGTGACCAGGAGAGTCCGTGAATAGAGGGACCAGACTCCCAGCCCCCAGCTCTTCTAAGACGGCTTGGCTGTTAAGTCTTGGACAAATCATTTTATCTATCTGGGCCTCAAATTTCTCACTTGCTTTAAAAAAATGTCAGGAAAAACTGAGAATCTGTTCCAGATACAAAGAGACTAAAAAAAACCTGACCAATGAATATGCATGATCTGGGCTATCTTCCCCCTGCAAGATAAATGGTGACAATTGGCAAAATTCGAATAAGGTCGGACAGATGAGTGTTACTAGTGTTCACAAGGTCTGTAGATTAAGTCTGTATTGGTGTTGTGTCTGTTAATTTCCTGATTTTGATCATTGCACTGTGGTTATTTATGTGGTTTTAGAAAATCCACATTCAGTATTTAGAAGAAAGGGGTGTCACATTTGCTACTTACTTTCAAAAACTTATAAAGAGACAGAAAAGGAATATGGCAAATGTAGCAAAATGTTAACATTTGGGCATCTGAGTGAAGAGAATTCTTTGTACTATTCTTGCAACTTTACTGAAATTGCGCCAAAATCAAAATATTTTTTAAAAGAGTTATGTTACTAGAAGATCTCTAAGACTCTTCCAATTTCTGTGAAAAGGTAACATTATCCACGTTTTACAGACAAGGAACAGGAAACGGTAGGTATGGCTCCTTGGTAGCAGAAGAAGGGCTTTAGAACTCAGGGTGTCTGACTCAAGTCCTTGCTCCCCACCAGCGCCCAAGCTCTCCCAGCCGCTGAAGGACAGTGAGCCCCAGACATCACCCTGGGCACTGGATGAGAACTGCAGGCAGAAGTCCAGTAAAGAAGAGGATACTTGGGCAGTTTCGGGCTGGCTGTCAGGAGATTGAGAGAGTCTCAGAATGTAGACCACTGCCCTCCCCACCATCTAGACCCTCTCCTTCCCACATACAAAGCACACCCCAAGGGCTAGCCTGAAGCTTTAGCAACACGTACAACCCACACAAGCACCAAGAGAGCACACAGGGCCCCCCCTCCCCCGCCCCCGCCCAGCACAGAATCACAGCCCCCTGCTTCCCAAACTAGAGAAAGCCGCTGCGCCTCAATGAAGACCCAGAACAAAAACAGAGCGGCTAGAGTTTGTTTTTTTTTTTAAGGTGAATTATACCAACGAAAACAATAATTATTAACAGAAAAAAAATGTATGCTTCTATAATACCTTTGTTAAGTCAGAAGGAAAACAAAGATTTCAATCCAAGAAGCTAGAAAATAAACACTAAATAAAAGGCAGGAAAGAGAAACTGGTAAAGATAATGACAAAAACAGTTGATTAGCAAAAGAAAAGTAGTGGTATCTATAAATGAATCTAAGAGATGGTAAACCAAAAGGCCAATAAAATAAGCAAACTTCTGGCAAGCTTGATCATTTTTAACAGAAAACATAAAAATTTACATTAGAAATGTAAAAAGAATATAACCAAAGTCAGTGATTAAGAACTGCTTTACTAAAAACTTAGAAAACATGGACGAAAGAATGATTTTCAAGAAGTGGAAATATTGAAAACACTAATCATGAAACAGGCTTCCCTGGTGGTTCAGTCAGTAAAGAATCTGTCTGCAGTGCGGGAGACCTGGGTTTGATCCCTGGGTTGGGAAGATCCTCTAGAAGAGGGCACGGCAACCCACTCCAGTATTCTTGCCTGGAGAATCCCCATGGACAGAAGAGCCTGGCGTGCTACAGTCCATGGGGTCGCAAAGAGCTGGACACGACTGAGCAGCACAGCACAGCAATCACAAAACAAGTAGAAATCTGTCAGAGAGTTACCCTTGAAAAAAGGCACCAGGCCCACTGGTTGTTCATTACATTATTTTTCTAGGTCATAAAAAATGATCATCTTTCTTATTCGTTAATTATCCCAGATCCCTGTGAGGTAAGCACTACCTCTCTATTTTTAAAGACAAGAAATCCAAGGGCTCAGAAGGGCCAAGGCACTGTCTCTAAGTAACCCAGCCAGACATGCTCACAGCCTGACATCTCCAGGAGAAGGCCCAGAAAACCCAGTGTCTTAAAATGTTCCTTAAGTACCTCTGTGATAAGCCAGGCTTGGAAACTTCTGGCCCTAGCTTCTGACCACACTTGAAGTGTGGTCCAGGGAATTCCCTGGTGGTCCAGTGGTTAGGATGGTGTGCTTTCGCTGCCGAGGGTTCAGGTTCAATCCCTGGTCAGGAACTAAGATTCTGTAAAACTCAAAGCAGGGCCAAAATAAAGCATGATCCAGTAGCATCTCCAGAGAGCTTGTTAGAAATGCAGACTCTCAGGCATCACACCAGACCTGCTGAGTTAGAGAACGTATTGTACAGAAACGTCCAGGTGATCTGAATGGACATAAAAAAATGAGAAGCACAGGAATGGTCTCTATCAGTCTGATCTTAAATTTCTCTTAAAATATGCAAAAGCAGTGCTTGTCCTCTTAGGAAAAAAACAAAACAAAACAAAAAACCAACTGTTAAACTACTAGAACTAGATTTAGTTATATAAACATGTAAAAAAAAAGGTATGGCAAAGTAAAATAAAAACATTAAAAAATTAAGACAACTAGTATTTGCCAAGGTACAATGAAGCATTAATACCATTAACACATAAAGTTCTCTTATGAGTTCATAAGAAAAATCACACACAAGAATAATAGGCAAAGCAAATCAAAATATATTCACAAAGAAGTGCAGATCACACCTAAATACAGCAATAAAAATTTTGCTAATCAAAGTATTTTATACCAGTTAAAAATAGATTATAGTAAACATACTATTTTTATAATCCGGGTAAAAATCACTAAAGACATTTAAATTTTTTAAAATATGACTTATAAAGACTGTAAAATTTTAAAAGCTATAACAACATTAACAGGAGGAGTTCTGAGTGGTAAAATTACAGATGTTTTCTGTATTTGCATACCTGAACTTTCTGATTTTTCTATAGTGAATTAGCACTCTTTATAATCAACAACAAAATAGTTAACTACTCCCTAGAGTTTGATCTTGTCTGAAATTTAATAGCTTTTACACTTAAGTCTTTCTTGGTTTTTCACAAGTGTTTGCATAACACTTGGCCTTTTCACAAACCATCACAGCATTTAAAGGCATGTCTTTTCAGTCCTCATCAAGCATTGGGAGCCCCAAATAAACAGAGCCCCTTTTACATTACTCCGAAGACCAGCAGTTTCTCAAACTCCTGTGGGTAGAGGAATTGCCTGCAGGAAGCTGGCCTCTGATGCAGATTCCCAGGTCCCACCCACAGAGAGCAACGCTGTGTGTCTATGGAGGGGATTCACACACAGTTGCCCTCAAACTACTCTTTGAGTATCACCCTCCAATAACCTCATGGGAGTGAGGGTGAGTGTAGAAAATGGGAAGTCCTAGCTAGTTCAGAACCTGGGTGAAATGAGGGTCTTAACTGGTTGGCAGAGAACAATTTCTTTCCACCCACCAAGCGCACACCCAGCTCCACCCGTCGGCAGTCTGTGCCTCTACTTCTGGAAGAGGGCGACAAGTAGATGGGGGCAGGGCTAGGAAAAGGCTTTCTCCAACAGGTGAGCTGAAGCCCTAAGCAGCCCCACTTTGCAGCTGAACTGCCAGAATGCACTCTGCTCTGGGAGAAGGCACTTGGAACAACTCCATGGGTTCACAGAGGCCCATCTGTCAGAGAGTTCCTGCTCAGGACCCAGAGAGGGCAGCTCCTTCAGAGCTGGCAGAAATGCAGCCGTGGCTGCCATAAGAAGCCTGAGGACTCAGCATGGCCCAGGTAGGGCCCATGGCAGCCTCCTCCTGCCTGGGAGGGCACTGGGAGTAGGAGTAAGACTCGACTGGGGCAGGGG
>NW_011495064.1:11358326-11367412 GCF_000754665.1 Bison bison bison
AGGCGTATAGAGCAGTGCTCCTGACTTCTTCTCAACCTCATGGGTGTACCCTGGGGTCCACTGTTCCTGGGGGATTTAAATGAACTAGCAGAAAGAAGAGCCAGAGAAAGGGTTTTTATCTCCTCTGCCACCTGAGCATCGAAGGGGAGGGTGAGCACAGACCACAGGCTGAATGAGAACCATTCACTGCTGCAGTCAATGCAACTCCGTGACACACTGAACCAGATGCATGCCAGCACAGAGTGGTTGGGAAGCGGCTCAGAGCCCACCTCTAATTGCTATTTCTTTTACATGCATGAGCCAAGTTGATTCCCTCTCCCACTTTCTTTTTTCTGCTAAGAGGGAGAAATCTCAACTTCTGCTTAAAAGCAGCAGGGACTCTCTGTCTTTAGGTCTGTAGCACCCATACCCCAGGGATGGCGGGGTCCCTCATTCATGGGCCCTGGTGGGTCCAGCCTTCCCAGGCAGCGATCAGGGACCTGTGGTTATGGGAAGACTGGCAGGCGAGCGAGGCAGAGTGGCTTGCACTGGACAGCTCCACCAAGAAAAAGTGACTTTCATTTGCCAATCATAAGTAAAGCTTAAAATGAAAACATGATAAGGAGTAGCAGCACAATGATAGGAATAAACTTCATCTAGAAATCCTGCGGGTGGACGGGGAGGAGAGTGTCATAGACTCTGGAGAAACAGAAGACAGACACCACATTTGAGAAAGGAGACCAGCCACACAGATGCAGAGCCAGTATCACCAGTGAGTGGTCTTACAAGCTCTGTGTTCAGCCTTGATGAATCCTCACCCCCAGTGAGCAGTTAAGTTTGTTCTATGCTGTCTTCAGGTATCTGGGAACCATGAAGGCAGCTCTCCCTATTATTTAGTGCTAATGAGGATTAATGAGCAGTGGGCTGTCAGTCAACGGTTAATTATGAGGTGTGGGTTCAGAGGGTTCCTCCCTGATATCAGCTTGTGGGAAAATGGCTCATGACCTTCTTTTTATGTGGGGACGGAGCAGGTACCCCATGTCTTGCTATCCACCTCACAGCTTCCAGGCCGGCTTTAGATTCTGCTCCTCATGTTGGCCTAGGTTGTCACACTTTGAGGAGGTGAAGCTCATTGTCTCTGTCATCAATTTGATTTCACACCATTTACTAAAAGGATTTACTGCATGCCAGGCTCTGCGCCAGGTACTGGGGAACAGAATTGAGTGAGATGAGCACCTCATCACTAGCCACTCATACCAGGCACTAAAGCATCAATGCACTGGTACAGCCAGTGCACACAGCAGGTGAGGAAATGAGGGGATGTCTGGCCATCACAGAGCAGCTGACAACAACCAGAGCATTTCCAATATACCTGTGGTAACAGGCTAGAAAGTGTAATGGCAACAACAGCAGAAGCTACAGTATCCAAAGCAGCAGCTTAATAAGAAACAGGTAAGACCTATCTGAAGAAAATGTTAAAAAAACTTTGACGGACACACAAAAAGACTACAATAAATAGATACACTTTCTAGTTCCTGGATGGGAAGGCTCAATATAAAGCTGTCCGTTCTCCCCCATATCATCTATAAATTTCATGCTTTCCCAAATGAAAAATCCCAACATTTTCCACGGAGCTTGACAAATTGTTCATAAGCCTATTTGGAAAAGGAAATTATTTGGCAAAAGAAAAGCCAAAGAAACATTTGGAAAAAAAATGAATTTCTGTTTTTGTTTAAACCAAATCGTTGTATAAAAACTGCAATAATTAAAACAATGAAATATAGACACAGAATCGGAAGAGAGGCCCTAAAATGTTTGCCCATGAATATACGGGTATTTATAAAGTGCTTATGGTAGAATTACAAACCATTTGGAAAACTATAAATATTTAATAAACAGATTGGAGATAACAGACTTTCTATTGGGGAAAATTCAATCTCTATCTTATACCATATACAAAAATAAATCTCAGCTTAAAGAGATCTAAATATGTAAAACAAAACTATACAAACTTGGATGCCAAAATACTGATGAATTCCGACTGTACAAAAATCAAATTCCATTTGACAGACACAATGAAAGAAACCTGAGAGGCCAAACAGTTTTTCAAAATATAAGAGGCTAATACTGATAATATATGAATAACTTTAAAGGATCAGTACAAAGACAGTCTAGGGACTCCCCTGGTGGTCCAGTGGCTAGGACTCTGAGCTCCCAACAGGGAATTAGATCCCACATGCCACAACCAAGACCCAGCACAGCCATGTAAATACATAAATAAAAATGAGTGAGTTAATTAAAAAAAAATTCTAAAGTAAAAGTGGGTACTGTATGTAACAGGTAATTCACAGAATAAATACAAAGTGGTTAACATTTAAAACATTCTCGGGAATTCCCTGGCAGTCCAATGGTTAGGTCTCAGTACTTTTCATTGCAGTGGCCTGGGTTCAAATCCCAGTCAGGGAACTAAGATCCCATAAGCCATACATTGCAACCTAAATAAATAAATAAATAGAACATTCTCACGTTCACTAATAAACTAATATGTTAGATCCTTTTCTCACTTACCAATTTGCTAAAAATTAAAAACTGATCATTTTTCATTCAGTGTTAGCAGGAGAGTATATCTGATACATATTATCAAATTACCTGTTGGAGGGTAATTTGGTGATGTCAGTTAAAACTTCATTTATATGATACTGTCCTAAACAAATACTTGAACAAATAACCCCAAAATATATGTACAAATATGTAAACTACTAACATCATTTATAATCGCAAGAAATTGGAACTACACACGTCCACCAAAAGAAAACAATTCATTACAATAAACCCATAAAATCAAAGATCCCACAGCCATTTAAAAGGTTAAGATGAGGGTACTAACATGGAAAGATGGCCTCCACATTTTATGAGCATATAAAAAATGACCCCATATGTATAACTGATTCACTTTGCTGTTCATCAGAAATTAACATCACATTTTAAATCAACTATACTCTAACAAAAATTTTAAAACAAAACATAATGTTTATTATAAACATTATTTAAAACGTTGTCTTAAACATTTGATTTTAAAATCATTTTTCATTTAAAAAAGAAAACATTACCCCCAAAACAGGCATGGTACAAACACATTATTGCAGGGAAGGCAATAAGTTCATGTGCTCATTTTGG
Source organism: Bison bison bison (assembly GCF_000754665.1). Classification (NCBI taxonomy): domain Eukaryota; kingdom Metazoa; phylum Chordata; class Mammalia; order Artiodactyla; family Bovidae; genus Bison; species Bison bison. Next base: position 11,361,483 of record NW_011495064.1, read on the forward strand.
AGTCATGTACTCATTTTCAATGGCAAATAGAGATTATACTGAGATGGAAAAGATGTAGGGATGTTCAGTTTCTGATTTATATACTTTGACATTATTTTATTTCTTTAAATGGGCATGTATTATTTTTAAAGTTCAAAAATTTCTTTTCCATTTGGAAAAAAAGCAAAAAGTAGTAATATTGCCACTGGTTTCTAGGTTGAATTTGAAGTTCATCCCTTCTCTGTCCCCTGCCCAAAGCCTCCCCCTGGCCTTGACTGTTCTCTAAGGAGTCAAGATAAAGGGTGAGAAACGCTATGGACCAAGGTACTGCACTGTCTCCCCTTAGCGTAAGCCCCGGGCCCAGTCCGTCTCTGCTGGCTTGAACAAGTTTAGGCTGGGTACAGAGGCCTTCGCCTCACACCCTGCTGGTCTCAGAGAGCGGAGAATCTACTGTCCCAGCGGGCACCACTGTTGTAAGCACCCTGAGTTCTAAGGGGGCACACAGAAATGGATTTTCAGTGGACCACTGCAAGAGACAGATGCCCACCCTGTTTCTCCTAGCTCTGTGGATGCTTCACTTGTCTTCCACTGTCCTCGCCATCCGAGGACGTTTTTCACAGCCTCGGGGACACCAGCTGGGCCATAGTTTCTAAAGGTGCATGACGGATGCAAGAGCAAGGCTTGAAGATGCAGCCTAAGCCAGCTCAGCTAGGCCGTAAGCTCTGGGTCAAACATTTCTCTCTTGCTCCTCTCAGCTTCTAACTTTATTTTCTCTGGTACTAATGTGTGAGGTTTTTCTAAATACTATTGAAACTTCCATTTGGGTTTAGGATATGCTCTGGCCCTAGCAATTCAAACTGATATTGCTTATTAGGTTTAAAAACAAAGTTTTCCACAGGTTCTGTCTAACAAGCTGATAAACTATTACTAGTTCCCTTTCCAGGGGTTTGGAGACAAGTAAGCAAACGCTCCATTGTCTGGTCTTGCCATTTCCCACATACAGGGATTCTTTGCTAGGCCCATGTTAGGAGGAAGGTAGTCAGGCTACACTGGGACTTGCTATTTTCCCACAGGGTAAGCCATCAGCACTTCCCCAAGAACGCCAGCAGACATAAAACAGCAAAACCTGGAGAATGAGGCCACAGTGCAACTTAGGAAAAACATCATATTTTTAAATGTGTTTGTGATCAAAGAAGAAAAAAGTAGAAAAAGACAGAAAAAATAGTGTCTTAAGGCTCCAACTGAGAATCTAGAAAAAGCACATTACCAGATAAACCTAAGAAAAAGACAATTAATAAAGACTAAAGTAGAAATTAACACTTCAGAAAGCAGAAGGCGCAACTGACAGATCTACCTTCTTTTATACAGAAAACTGGCAAAACTGAGAAGGAGAAGAGAAAAGATGAATATGCAACATCAGAAATTAAGAAAATGAAAAAAGTCACAGCTACTGAGGAAACTGAAAAGCAGTCCCTCTATACGCATCTTAGGAATAAACCTGAAAAATAGATCTCACGGAAAGACAAAGTAAATGCACCAACGGCCACAGAGGGAAAGAACTCTGGACACTGCAAAGACCCAGCCTTCAAAAAGGCACCAGGCTCAGGCAGTTTCAGATTTTTTTCCCCAAAAAATGACTGTTTCAACTGTTTCAGAGCATAAAGAAAGAATAAAAGTTTCACACTGCATTATATGAAGTTATCATTACTCTAATACCAATATCTGACAATGAAAACACAAAATGAAAATTATAGGTCAATCTCATTCACAAATATAGATCCCAAACTCCCACATTAATAAATCAAAACAGCATGTTTAAAAAAATTCCCCATTTCCAATTATGGTCTATTCAAGGAATCAAAGACAGCTCAGTATTAAGAACTGTATTAACATAATTCACTTTATCAGTAGGTGAAGGAGAAATATCTTTTATCTTCAAGCCATGTTGAAAATATATCCCTGGGGCCGGGGGGGAATATCCCTGACCTTGATTCCAGTTCCACCCCATTATGAAGCACTGGCCCTTGGTCATACTACTGTTCCGAACTTCAGTTTTCTTATCTGACAGGAGCTACCACCTGCCTTGGAGCTGTAATGAGAACTATGAGAGAGAGAGAACTATGAAAACGTCACCCCATGACACACACACACAGTAACTGCTCAACAGGTGAACCGCAGTACGTTATCATGTAGGGGAAACAGGTTATAACACAGCATGACTCTCTTTGTGAACGACACAGAACAGGCGTCTAGAGTGCATACAGTCAAGGGTAGAGGGATACTCCAGTTAAAAGTGATTAACCAGGTTGTGAATTATGGACAAATTCCTTCCCTTCTATTTATTTCTATTTTCTAATGTTTCCAAAGAACATGTAGCATCTCTATAATCAAAAAAGCGAATAAAAGCCCAAAAATGTTATAGACTTTTGGATTTAGCCAAGATTGAGGACTGGCAAGCCTAAAGGCCAAGGTGGAAAAGGAACTAAAAGGGAGACAGAGTAAAGAGGAACATCAGGGAGGAGCTTGCAGGACTCCTCTGCCCTGCACCCTATCGCCACAAAACCCGCTCCCTTCCAGGAACGCCCACACAGGCGTGGAAAGGTGCTCCTGGCAGAGGACAAGCTGAAGCCTGTCCAAAGCCGGTACACACTCTCGTACGAAGCACAGCCTCACCTGCTTTGCCCAAATACCACAGAAATACTGAACAATGGCAGTGAGGTGAGGGTACTCGTTTCTCGGTTCAGGCGCTGGTCACACAGCTGTACTTACTTTGTAAAAACTCACCAGCTGTACACAGTATGTGCTCTCGAGTATGCTATACTTCAATAAAAAGTTTTTTCAAATTTAAAGCTGAGAGGAGAACACTTAGTTTCTGTCATCAGCTACAGAACTACCTTCTAAAGTTCTGGCTTTAATATGAACTTATGGGTCAGTTTCATGGAAAGGAACATTCCACCCAGTATTCTGTCTGACACGTCTCACTGTCTTAATAGAGTCTGCAAATAGTCTCACTAAAATTATCAATCAGATCAGATCAGATCAGATCAGTCGCTCAGGGCAACCCAAGGATATAGGAGACACAGGGAAGCCAAATCAAATGAGGGCCGCAGCTCTCACGCCTGAGCACACATTTAAGTCACCTGGAGAGCTCTGAAAAATGCTGGTGCCTGGGCTCCACCCCAGACCAGTTACTTCAGATTCTCAGGGGCTGAGGCCTAGACACCAATAATTTCTTTCTTAAACGCTCCAAAGAGATTCTAATATGCAATAAACAAGCTGGACCAGAAGGCCCAGCCACTGAGGCAAGTTGAAGCCTGGCCCCTGCCCATCCTGGTGGAGGCTGTGGGAGGGAGAGCAAGTATACAGGGCTGAAGTGCCCTGACCCACCCAGGTCTTTTTCCATATCCAGCTTCCCTAGACCTCAGCAGAGCTCCAGTGAGGAGGGATGCCCCCCTACATGAAGGAAGCAGCCTCTGGAAAGTAAGAGGGAGGGGCTTCTCAGGGATTGGACACAGAATCCTGGGCTCTGGCTCCCAGCTGGGTGTTCAGACTGTTCGGGACCACTTGTCAATACTGTCCCAAGACATACACCGCTCCAACCACACAACCCCAGAACTAAGCCCTAACTACTACCCAGGGTCCAAATGACACCACTGGGAACCCACAGCTGGAAAACAGGAAACCGAGGAGAAATAACAGCAGGGAAAAGGGCCACAGGGCAGAGGTCAGGGCACAGCCCAGTCATCAGGTAGGACCCGGCTCAGCGACAAGCGGTAGGTAGTAAAAGAGGATGCTGTGAGACACACGTGCTAAGGGGCTCAATCACGCACCTCCAGGGCCCCCGCTCCCACCCGTCCTGCATCCACTCCACCTAATTATGTGACAGGAACCTACAGGTGGGGCTCCAACAGATGGCTCTCTTGGCCTGGCAGTCCAAGAGCATTTTTACAAGCTCCTAGATAATTTCAACACAAGGAGGCCTTTGCCCATATTCTGAAAAGCAGTGTTCTCGGAGGCCCTCTGTTAGTCTCCAGGGCTAAGCTCAAAGGACGAGGGTGAGAGTGAGGATGGGCTGAGACCATGAAGAGCATGTTAGGATGGAGAGCACAGAGCGGGAAAAGCAAGGCATGGGCAGTGCCAGCAAACAGGGTGGGGATCTCTCAGGCACAGCCTCCAGCACACCACTGAAAATCCGTTTCTGTATTCCCCCACTGGAGTTCAGGTGCACAGCAACAATGATCCCAACTGGAAGGCATAGTCTCCCCTCTCTGGGTCCAGCAGGGCCTGGAGAGTCAGGCAGCGTCCTCTTCACCCAGCCTGAACTTGTTCAAGCCAACAGAGAAACGAGTTAACCCAGGGGGAAGGTGCAGCAAAGGGAGTCTGTCTGGGGATTCAGATGAGGCTATCAGCCTGAATCCCTTTCAGGGTTTCTGCCTGTCTGGAGTTACTAACCTCCCAGGTTCTTACGCCTTCTGTAGAGTGGCCAGCAGTAATCAGAGGTAGAACCTTCCCCCTAGTGCATGGGAAGGTGGACTGGCAGGAAACAGCTCCTACTAGAAACTCCATCTGTTTAGCAGGGCTGAGAACCAAGACCCGCAAGCTAAAAGAGCAGACTCCCGGGGAAGAGGACACTGGGAGTGGTGTGGATGCTGCAGAGGCAAAGCAGGAAAACTCAGTCAAGTGGGCCGGGAGCTTAGCAGCTCACTGTCAGGGACAAGCTGAAAACCCTTTCAGTGTCTTTGTTTCCCTTACAAAGTCCATGAGGTTCGGATTACACATGGAAAACGCTTGGAGGTGGGAGTGAGAAATCCAATTACTTAAGCACCAAGGGCACAAGAGTTCCAGGTCGTAGAGGTAACCAGGATTTGCTTAGGCCCTATAGCAAGAAGAGATAAGAAAGCCTTCCTCAGTGATCAATGCAAAGAAATAGAGGAAAACAACAGAATGGGAAAGACTAGAGATCTCTTCAAGAAAACTAGAGATACCAAGGGGACATTTCATGCAAAGATGGGCTCGATAAAGGACAGAAATGGTATGGACCTAACAGAAGCAGAAGATATTAAGAAGAGCTGGCAAGAATACGCAGAAGAACTGTACAAAATAGATCCTCACGACCCAGATAATCACGATGGTGTGATCACTGACCTAGAGCCAGACATCCTGGAATGTGAAGTCAAGTGGGTCTTAGAAAGCATCACTACGAACAAAGCTAGTGGAGGTGATGGAATTCCAATGGAGCTATTTCAAATCCTGAAAGATGATGCTGTGAAAGTGCTGCACTCAATATGCCAGCAAATTTGAAAACCTCAGCAGAGGCCACAGGACTGGAAAAGGTCAGTTTTCATTCCAATCCCAAAGAAAGGCAATGCCAAAGAATGCTCAAACTACCGCACAATTGCACTCATCTCACACACTAGTAAAGTAATGCTCAAAATTCTCCAAGCCAGGCTTTAGCAATACGTGAACCATGAACTTCCAGTTGTTCAAGCTGGTTTTAGAAAAGGCAGAGGAATCAGAGATCAAATTGCCAATATCCACTGGATCATGGAAAAAGCAAGAGAGTTCCAGGAAAACATCTATTTCTGCTTTATTGACTATGCCAGAGCCTTTGACTGTGTGGATCACAATAAACTGTGGAAAATTCTGAAAGAGATGGGAATACCAGACCGCCTGATCTGCCTCTTGAGAAATCTGTATGCAGGTCAGGAAGCAACAGTTAGAACTGGACGTGGAACAACAGACTGGTTCCAAATAGGAAAAGGAGTATGTCAAGGCTGTATATTGTCACCCTGCTTATTTAACTTATATGCAGAGGACATCATGAGAAACGCTGGACTGGAAGAAACACAAGCTGGAATCAAGATTGCCGGGAGAAATATCAATAACCTCAGATATGCAGATGACACCACCCTTATGGCAGAAAGTGAAGAGGAACTAAAGAGCCTCTTGAT
>NW_011495064.1:11367765-11373330 GCF_000754665.1 Bison bison bison
AAAGAATTGATGCTTTTGAACTGTGGTGTTGGAGAAGACTCTTGAGAATCCCTTGGACTGCAAGGAGATCCAACCAGTCCATTCTGAAGGAGATCAGCCCTGGGATTTCTTTGGAGGGAATGATGCTGAAGCTGAAACTCCAGTACTTTGGCCACCTCATGCGAAGAGTTGACTCATTGGAAAAGACTCTGATGCTGGGAGGGATTGGAGGCAGGAGAAGGGGATGACAGAGGATGAGATGGCTGCATGGCATCACTGACTCAATGGACGTGAGTCTGGGTGAACTCCGGGAGTTGGTGATGGATAGGGAGGCCTGGCGTGCTGCGATTCATAGGGTCACAAAGAGTCGGACACGACTGAGCAACTGAACTGAACTGAACTAATCTCACTGTCCTTGGAATGTCTGCCTCCTAAGGAATATTTCTGTGGCATGACAATATTATACTTTAGACCCTCCCCCCAGCCTCCTCCAGGATGAGGCAGCTGGCATAGAAGGCAATTAATATTTTAACTTTTTTCTGTAATCTTCAGCATCTTAAATGAAAAGATCAAAGCTCATAAGCAGAAGAGAAAAAAAAAAACTTTGCAGAGTGTGGGGGGGCTAAGGGGGTGACATAAAGTAGGAGGGAGCTTCCCGAACTCAAACTATCAGAAATATTAGGAGACTCATCCTTAGGAGAAATCAGGGCGGAGGTTGTGACCAGCCCTCAGAGGAAAGGGGCTGAACCTCTCTATGTGATCAAGAGCTACCAAATGGAAGAAGCTCAGAAGTCAAGGTACACTGCCAGAGCAATAGAGCCTTAGTGTCCAGCAGGGCCCAAGTCTATTCTGGCAACTACAGGGGCCTGGCCTCAACCTTAACTGTACGTGCACGCATGCACACACACACACAGAGTCCCGCCAATCTACCATCAGAACTGAGACTTGCAGAGATAAAAGGACAGACAGGAGGCATCCTTATCTACAGAGGCTATGATGCAAGTGAAATCTTTTGAGGTACTCCAAGAGAATTCTGGGGTGGCAAGATCTATATTCTTCCAAGTAGTGACTCTGATGGAGAGTACGGAAGAGAGGGGTCAAAACAAAGACCCTCTGCTCTTCCAGAAGCAAAGTTCTAAAGTAATGCTGTTCAGGGAATGACCCATAAATGTTATCACCAGTTCATCACAACATAAACACAGGAACCAAGAGGAAGCCTTTAGACACTAGCACATGAGGTGAACTTCCTGCTCCATCCCTGAGTGCATCTGCCAGACCACCTCGTTCAATGGCTCACAGATTGGTCTGGATGGTGCTGAACCCCTGAAGGGGCTATGCATGGCGAGAGCTGCCAACTCTACATACAGAAGGAGCTGTTTGGTCTGCAGTATTTTGGAAATTAGGAAAACTGACCCTCAAACCCATTCATTTGAGAACAACCCCTTCATTTTACAGAGAAGACTAAAGTCCAGGGACTGCCAAATGGCTAAGGACAGAACCCAAGAACAGGAAAGGTGGGATCAGAGAGGAAAAGTAACTGCGTGGCTGCACTTCTCACCCTCCTCTTCCCAGTCAGCGGTCTCATGGGAGCTCCTAAACCAGTGAGGGCTGCTTACTGCTTCGAATGAGTAGAAGACAATTTGGGGTGCAAGGTAAAGGGCCCCAGCACAGTATTTCCTTCTAGCTTTTCTTGAATCTTAAACCCAAGGCAGCTAAAGCCAACACCTTCCTTTCAGAATTAAGCTATCGTCCCAGCTGGTCCATTTCTTGACCCCACCACCCTAATCTGTAATCGCCAGATCCCAGAAACGCCAACTTAGTGAAAACACAGTTGGTATGTTGATTGTTCCTTCAAAGTCCCCTGAGGTCCACTAAGTCCGTGATGAAAGCAGATGTAAAGAGCTAGGGCTGGTGTGGGGTGACAGGCTTCCTCTCTCTCCTGCAAATTGACAACCCCAAACACAAAGATCAAAAGCGTTCACTGAATTAGGGGAAAAAAACTGCCAGAGCTGGTTTTCCCATTCAGTGTTACAGTTTTAGGCAATTTAGTCAATGTCTCCTGCTTCCAGTGATATTGTGAATATCACATCATAATGATTTCTCTTATTTTTCAGGACCTAGTGCTACACATAGAACACGGTAAACAGTAAATGCAGAAAGACAAAGGGAGAAAGAAACAGAGATAAGGTGAATGGGGACAGGGTCACAGTTCTGGATAGCATGATAATCTGTAGATTTTAATTGTCTCAGCCACCCCCATCTCTATTTGCCCAAAGGCTTCCTCAACTAATCTGTAAGGAAGCTACCTCCTCCCTAGAAGCTACAGACAGCCTTGTAACAAGGGGAGTCCTCAGCTGACTCCCAGATGCCCGAGGACAAGAGAAAATGAGGCCAAAAACCCAGGAGGTCAGGATGGGAAAGACAAGAGGCCCCAAAACTAAGCCAAAACAAGGCCCCTCCCTATACTGCCTGCCCCCATCCCCAGCCAGCCAAACCATTTGCTACAGCCTCAGGGGCATGGGAGGGGACTTGGCAACACCACAATAACCATTTCTAGCAGAAATGCCCATCTGCAGCTGAAGGGAGCCCAAGCACCTAGGCCCCTCCTCAGCCAGCCAAGCCAGGGGGCTAAGGAGCCATCACAGTGGCCTTATAGGCAGCTCCAGGGGCAGAAAGGCTCCCTTTGGACTCAGTCACCCATCTGTACTGCAAAGTTTCCCCCCTCTCCCACAACATTCAAAAATGGCTGGGGTCACAAAGGAGGTGGATCTGAGCTCTGGGACTCTAATACTGTACTCATTATGCACGGGGAAGCCCTCTCTTTCCATCCTCAAACTCAGCTCTGAAATCCCCTTGGTTGGTTCCTTTCCTAGCCTAGCTTGATATGCCCACCTGCTTCCATATCTGCCCAACTTCACTACCGCTTGTAAACAATACCTCAGAGATAAAAGAGTTCCCGCTGGACCCTCAGAGCGGGAAGAGCAGGCAAGAAAGAACTAGGAGGAGCTCCCCACGGTGTGTGGAAAGTTGAGGATCGCAGATCCTTGACAAAAGGAGCAGTGGTCCAAAGGAGAGACAGAAGGCAGAGATCCTGGGCACAGGCCCAAAATAGTTTCCACACATCCTCAGCCAATCAAGGGTTCCCATGGGGCAGAGCATGGGAGCAGCGTGGGAAGCCCAAGAGCCTGGTGCTTGCGGCTCTGGGCACTCACTCTTGTCCAGGCTGCCAAGAGGCAGGAGGTGACAACAGTGTGTGCTATGGCATGTTCCTTGGGATGTCATAGGTAGACATGCAACACGCCAGACAGCAAAGTGACAGGCTGCACGTATCAAGCTCAGCTTCATGCCTGTGCTGGGCACGACACACACCCTGTATCATGGATATTTTTGAAACCCTGTCAGGACTCGGCACCTGCTAGATGTGCACATTCCCACTGCTGCTGGATATTCTTCACCCAGAGAGCTTACCCATCCTGGGCCTCTCCCATGGAAACCCCCAAACCGGGAGACCCCGTTTGCCCTGTGTCCCAGAGTTTTTGACTGCTCTGAATGAGTTCACACACCACACACATCTTCCTAAAGCACCACCTTCTGACAGAAGAGGATCTCACAAAACCGCTCTCCGAGGGTATGTGGAACACCACACTAAACTATGTGAGAGAACTATGTGGGGCCGCGGGGAGGTGGCACCAGGAACAGAGGGCTCAGATCCGAGTGCTTGCTGGCAGTGCCCAAGCTGGGCCAAGAGGAAGCTAGGACTTTCCAACAGACAACTCAACAATAAAAACAAGCACAGACACCTCAGAGCTTTAAAAACACCACCAATTCAGGCCCCATGCCAAGAAGGGGGCAGGAGGAAGACACAGGTGAAGAGCATTCTCTACCTTCTCAGGCAGCCCTGCTCCATGCCCACAACACTAAGGACTGAGATAGGCTGGGAGATCCCAGCAGGGTGGCAGGGCCGGCACAATGCAGGCAGGGAGGAACGGAGAACACACTTGGAGAAAGCTGAAGAGAAGCCATCGCTAGGCAGGAGGGGGTGCTTTCCGGAGTAAACAAACCTGCCAGCAGTCCCTCTTCTCAGCAGAAAGGGAAGCTCTGGCGGACAAGGCCAAAGACACAGAGAAGGGAGGGAGCTGCCGGCTCCGTGGGCCCATCTGTCCTCATCCCCTTGTCCTGCTTTCCCTACAGTGGGGGGCGGAGCAGGCGCACGATCTCCGTGTCCACAGCCCTCAACAGCACACAGGTGTCTATAGCAGAGGGCAGCCAGAGGCACAAGTGGGGGTGGAGCCTGGGGGTTCTGCTCTGGATAAAGGGCACGGCGTGAGCTCACAGCTCTCTGCTCCCCACCCACAGCAAAGCCAGTATCGGCCACCTCTGCTTGCCTCAGGGGCCTGCCACGGTCTAGTCCCAGGCAGTCGCCCACTACTTGCAGCCTCACCAAGGCTCGCCCAACTCTCCAGGGCAGCCAAAGCCACCTGGCTCTTCTCCTTCCCCCAGAAGTAAATTTCTTGCCCTCCCTCAGGCACTTCCTTGCTGTAAGTTCCTCTGGAAGGAGGCCAGGGAACCACCCTGGCTCCTGATCCATCCCACGGCCTCACCCAGGAACCCCCAAACCCCCTGGGAAAGCGGAGGCCCTCCCGGCCAGCGTCCCACCCAGGCAGTGAGGGTGGCACTTTCAGCACCTCCAGGGAGCTTCCCACAGTTTTCCCAGGAAGTCAGAGGAGGATTTCCCAGGAGGAAAATCTAAGAGCATCTGGGGACATGAGCAGCTTGCCCACCTGCTACCCAAGCAACCAGATTCCCCCAGCTCCTCACAGGCTCCAGGGGCTGAAGGGGAAGACAGAGCTGAGGCAGGAGCAGGAAAGAGTTCCGCTCTCCTAGGAGAAGTCCCATCCTGTCCTGCCTCCCACCTGTCCCTACTCTCTTTCCCCAGCCTCTCTCTGCTCTCCACCTGAGAGGCAGCCACTCTGAGCTGCCTCTTGCTCTGTTTTCTTCACTCTGGGCCAGCAGAAGATACTGCTGAGTAATCCCAAACTCACAGCAGATCCCCAGCCCTGAAAACAGGGCAAAGCCCAAGGAAACCTACTGATCCTGGCCTTTGCCAACCGGGGAAGAACATCTGTGTTTCCTCATAATGGCTTATATTCCACAAACTCTGCCCTGCCCCAAATACCCCAGCCCTGGCCTGAAGACAACCACATGGAGAAGCTCAGTGTCCCCTTCTCCACTTCCCACGCACCTGGTAACATTCCCTTCCGAGTCCCCCAGACACCCATCTGCACAGAGTAACAGCAGCCCACTGCCTGCAGGATTCCCAGTCATGATGTTGCATCAGCCCCCACCCTACCCAAAATATCCTCACCCCCACCACCTCCTCTCCTCTCCAGCCATCTCCATGGTGACAGCAGCATGACTAATGACACCCTATCAGCTTCAGACTCAGGAGCGCAACTCCCCCCCCTCCACCGTCCCCCCACCCCCACCCCGGGGATTTCTGCAGATTGGATGCAAACCAACAGTGCCAGGGACATTCTCGAGAGATTTCCAGAGGCAAGGGTGGGGAGTGGGTTGTGTGTCTTAAAA
>NW_011495064.1:11373430-11373901 GCF_000754665.1 Bison bison bison
AAAAAAAAAAAAAAAAAAAAGTTCAACCAACCCAATCCCAACTGCACCCAAACCATCCAGCTGAGAAAGCAAAAAGAATCCAAACAAAACCCACACAGGCCTGAGAATTCATTGGCCGCCTACACCCCCGCCGCCCCTCCCCCTCAGCTGCTGCTACACACACAGTGGGAGATTAAGGGATCACCAGAGGAGACCCTTTATTTTTATCCAATCCAGTCAAACACTTCACCTCTACCACACACACACACACACACCACACACACCAGGTACCTTGACAGCAGCTCCTTGTCCCCACGGCCCGGCTCCTTCACCAGCCTTTATTTCCACCTGCAAAAGAAGCCGGAGAGACTGATAAGCCAGGCCACCACCAGGAAAGCAGCAAAGTCCTTCTGCTGCACTCCCAGCACGCTGCGGGGGAAGGGGGGAGAAGGGAAGGCAGGGGGGCCTCGGAAAGAAAGGATAGCAGGGACC
>NW_011495064.1:11374350-11375874 GCF_000754665.1 Bison bison bison
AGGCCCGCCGCCGCTCCCCGGCAGGCTGGGGATCCCGGGGCACCCCCGCCTCCTTCCGAGTCGAGGACCCGAAGGTAATACCCAGAGGCATCCTCTGCATCTCCAGGGTCAAAGACTGACTGCGCTCGGGGTCGAGCAGACGCTGGCGGGATTCCCCTTCAGGCCGCTCTCTGGCCCTAGGACACCAGCAAACTGCCTCATCCTAGCAGCAGCTAGGACAGTGCCAGGCACTATGATAAAAGCAACAGCCCCTGCAATCCTCCAAGGAAAAGAAAAGCCTTGAAGTGTGAACCTTTTACCCCGTTTTACAGATGAGGAAATAAGGCCAGATAAGTGAAGTAACTTACCCAAGGTGACACAGCTAGGAAACAACAGCTCTGGGACTCCAAGCCAGGCTGTCCCGCACTAAAGACCAGACTCTCAACCATTATGCAGTCGTCTCCTCCCCACCTCCCATCAACAGATTTCCTCTCGAAGCCAACACTGCCTGTAGCTCAAAGCCTCACCAAGTCAGACTTGCCCTCCTTTGCTCACAAACACCTACACCTCACCCTACTATTGCTCATCCCTGCAGCTTGAACACAGGCCACCCCCTCCAGACAGCATTGCCTCCACCACCATTCGCAATGTTTCCTCCTCTTTCAGAAAGGCCATGGGAGGTGGCACACCCAGACTTCAGGGCTCCCCATCCCCTGGAAAGGCGGAGGAGAGGAGGCAGCCCAGACTCTGAGCCTTTGAAGGCTGCAACGCCCAGGAGACTGAAGGAGAACAGAATGGGGAGAGGAAAGCCCTGCAGTTCCTAGGCAACCCAAGAGATATCCTGCTTCACCCCAAGCCCTCCCTGTAGCCAGCACCCCAGAGTTTCCACCTTCTAGGAAGGGAACCATCATATGGACTCTGGTACTCATGCATCTGGGTCAGCTCCTGGCTCCGTGGCTCCGCTATCCAGCCGCAGGACCTTGGTGGTGGTACCTTATCTCTCTCAGCCTATTTGTAGTTCTATTTTATAGATTAGTACTGCTCATGAGCCATAGCATCTACCTCATACACAGTTATGAAGAGTCTGAAGATATGCCTCACAGCGCCTGCCACAGTGAAGGTGCTCCACCACCACGCTTCGTTTCTGAGCGCCATGGTGCGCCACTTCTGACTCACAGGTGTGGCTTGCAGGACTAGTTAGGTGTGTGAGAGTGTTCGGTGCTGTGCTCTGCTACCAACTCCACCACATCGGCCCAATTATGCCCGTCCCTGAAGCTCCAAGGGGGCACTCAGAATGGGACAAGCTGTCCTAGGAGAGACAGCAAAGCTGGCCTCTGGCGAGGAGACTCCAGGAGGTGCCAGGGACCACACCTGCCTCGCCTCTGGGGACAGAGGGCAGCTCTCCTGGGCTCCTCCCTAGGGCAGGGAGGAAGGAGGGTGACGAAGCAGGCCAAGGGGCACTGTCCTGAGCCGTGTGCTTCTGCTCCCCTTAGCTCTGACCTTGGCCAGGCCCAGCGAGGTCCCCTCCTTTATCCTGGTCCCCAA
>NW_011495064.1:11375974-11377805 GCF_000754665.1 Bison bison bison
CCCCTGCCCCACCCACCCACCGCAAACACAGTCTGCTGCTGGATAAGAGCAACTAACACTGCTTGGATAATAACGATCAATACTGTTGCTGCTCCGGCTGCCACAGTTTATCAAGCCCCTGCTACGTACCAGGCCCGGTGCCAGCACACTGTGGGAGCATCTCATTTGACTTACTCCACACACGACCTTATGGGGAAATGGGCTTAGAGATGTTAAGTTACTTGCCCGTCAACACACAGCTGGTGAGTGGTTAGCTAGAATTCCAAGCCAGGCATGTCTCATTCCAGTTCTTTAAGCCCTCCCTCCCAGCCTACCTCAGGGAAATGCAAAGAAGGATGGGGTCACTTGAACCACACTACTTCCCTTTAAGCTATGGGTCTGAGAATAGTAATATTTTCATGCCTCAGAGACTTGGCAATGCTGCTCCTTGCCTAGGTTCCCCTGCCTCTCCCCCACCTGGCAAACTAATACGGTACAAGGCTTAATCCAAACGTCACCTCCCACTGCTCCCTTCCCAGCTCATCTAGCCCCCATGAGCTTCACCCCACTCCTCCCCGGGCCTCTTCTAGAGCAGTCACACCAAGTACAGTTATTTATTTACACGGCCGTCTCTCCCACGTGGGCAGGGGCCCTATCTTCCCCACTCACTAGGCTCTGCACAGAGGTGGAATGTGCTGAGCTGAGTTTCTACACAAGGAGGGTGGAAGGGCAGGGGGCTGGGCACTGAGATGCAGAAGCCACTCTCCAGGTCGGTCTGTTCTCTGAGGTCCCCAGAGATCAGAGGAACACTTGCTCTCCTGGGAGAGGACCTGCCACCTGAACTATAGCCAAGACCCAGCCTTGTTCAGCCAGCACACGTTTTCCTCACAAGGCTGCAAGCCACCCTGACTCTCTGCTCGAACCACCACCCCACCCCATGCTAACTAAATCCCACCCCAACTGCAGGTCCCAGCCCACCCCCTGGCAGCCTGCAGACACACTAGCAGAGCCCATGGCCCCTAAGGCAGTGCACCTGCAACCACCTCCATCCCACGCTGGCCTCCTGCCCTGTTCTGAAACACCTGGAATGCTAGGGCTCCGAGGAGTCACAGAGGCGCATCCCGGGACAACCCTGCCTCCAGCAGGGACACTCTCCACACTTCACACCTGACCCCCTCTACTCTCTATCGGCCCCTCTTTCTGTATCTGGGGCTTCACAGTGACCAACCCAAAGGTAACTGGGACCCCCCCCTCATAGGGGCTGAAGGTCTCTCCCCACTTTCCATCATGACCCGTAGACCCCACTGCACTCCCAGCAGGAGAAATGGAGTCACAGCTCTCTCCACTAGAGAAGAGGTGAATGGATTAACTCATTCTCAAAACCCACTAAATACCCCAACACAGAGAACCTCAGAAATACAGATCCTCACAGGCCAGAACCCACACAAATATATAAAGACTAAGAAATGGGGATGCATCCAGAAACAGATTTGGGGGGCTTTATAGGAGGATCAACCAAGCAGCAACCCCATGCCAAGCCCCATAACTGAAGCATGATGTACCATATCTTATTTACCCCTCAAAACAAACCAATGACATAGGAATTATTAACGCCCATTTTACAGATGGAGAAATTAGGAGACTGAGTTGGGCCCTCTTCACTCCCTCACTGGCAGCAATACAGGTGGTGCTGTTCTGTGTAGCTCTATGATTTTATCAACCTACCTCTTCTAGAGTTGGCAGGGGGTAGATGGACGACTTCTCTTGCCTTGCCATGGCTGTGTCCTGAACAAGGTCACTCCCCACAGGGCTTTACTTCAATGCTCAGTTCAAGCCCCACTTCCTCCAGGAA
>NW_011495064.1:11377905-11390561 GCF_000754665.1 Bison bison bison
CACTTCCTCCAGGAAGCCTTCTCAGGTTACCCGAGTCCTCTGCCAGCTGACCACACTTCCAGTGTTTCTCATTTGACACTTGGTACTGCTATTTGTCTGTGTATCCTGCCTCTCCAACCAGAATGGCTAGAGTCGTGCCTCTTCAAAGCCCTGTTTTTTTTTTTTTTTTTTCCTTTGCCCAGCATTCCATACACTGAAGGCACTTGGAATCCAATGTGGGGGAAGTCTGTGACCTTCCCTTCCCTCTCCACTGCACAAAGGATCCTGCCAAAGAAACCCAACACCCCCTCCACCTTCAGAGCCTATGTTTGAAGTCACTGGTGTCCACGCATCAATTTCCACCCAAGTAATTGCAGCCCATCACACACACATCATCCCCTATATTTGAAACTCTTTGCGGTTGTCATGGGAACTGCCTTTGCCTTCATTCACTGATCAGGCCTCACAATTAGCTTTGGCAGCGGAAGTCTGTGTCAACGGCAATCGTGGGGAGGAGAAAGCCGAGGAGGTGGAAGAACAGCAGCAAGGGAAGAAAAGGTGCTCCTCCCTGGAGATGCAGGAGAACCAGACTGAACTCGGGCACCCGGTGATGTCAGAGGGAAAACACAGCCAGCCAGTGACTCTACCTGGACACTTCCATGCCAACAAACAGACGCACCCAGACCCCCCAGGCTGGCAGGCAGCAGTCGTGGCTCTGCCCACAAACCCCCATGCCGTGCTAAATGCTTCTAAGAACATCTTATATTCTGTGAACTTCGTCAGGGTCTCCCCACTCCATATTCAACAGTTTTGGGCCATCAAATGTCCCAGGACCCAAGCAAATAATTGGAATGACAGAATAACAGAAACTTAACTGGTTATTGAGAAGGTGAGACAGGAATAGTGAGTGGTTTAGAAACCTGGGGACAGCCCCAGGGGAAGCCTTCTAAGAGTAATTAACACAAAACGTCTTATCTTCCACCTTGAAGATTCATGAACACCCTCAGCTGGCGCCCTGTGGTCCGTCTATGTCCTTTCACACCCCTGCCACCAGTCTCGAGCATTTGAGTAGCATCTCTGTACAACTCAGCTTCAGGGGAGATGCCTCCCTCCTCCTGGAAGCCCCACCTCATCCTTCACATATCACTCTGCTGAAACTCTCAAAACAGGTCCCTTTCCTTCCATGATGGGCTCTCTTGGCCTAACAGTGACTAAGACTGGTCTCTGCCCCTAAGGCATCCCTCCCTTGTAGCCCTACCAGACTGCTCTGTAATTATTTGTTGCCACGCTTGTCTCCCTGCCCAGACTGTGAGCTCATTAAGGACAGAGTAAATGCTGCCTCCCCTTTACCGCCAACTCAGGCTCAGCGCAGCACCCCACACAGCCAGTTGCGATATGCAGGAAGAGGCTGGGAAGGCAACTTGCAGTCTACCAGTCAAAGCGGGTGACATCCTGCCTCCAGAAACTAAAGTGACTCCAGTGCCCTCCCCCGGCACAGGGGACACAGGAGAGCCAGGGACCGAGGAGACACTCTAGGAAGGTACCTCTCCTCCGTATCCCTCTAGCACCAGCTCTCCTCTCACTGGCTCTCAGCGCCCCACCCCATCCTGCACTGTCAGCCGTCCAGACTGGACACAGCCTCCCCATGAGAAGATGCCATTCTCTCTCTCCTCTAGGGCTCCAGGATCATTCCCAGCATCAACCAGGGCACCCGGAGCCTACCCTTAAAGAGCAGAGCAGTCAATCAAAAGACTGGGACGCCCCCGGCAGTCCAGCAGTTAAGACTCTGTGCTTCCAATGAAAGGGGTGCAGGTTCCACCCCTGGTCTGGGAACTAAGATCCCACATGCCATGCAGCACAGCCAAAAGAATAAAATAAAAACATTAAAAAAAAAAACAAAATGAGACCAGAGAGAGCCACTCAGTGTCCTTCCCACAAGAAAGACTCAGAAGGGAACAGACTCTGGTTTGGTACATTGTCACTTATTTCTGACTCAGCATCTCCACACCCCTTCCTGAGGATTCCTCTGGCAGTAATTAAATGGGGTAGGGGGCTAGCGGGTACATGCATTCTGATAAATGGGCCCAAATGAGTCTACCTCATACAACTCCCTTTTCATTTGGAGCATCAGGAATTGGTCTGTACCAGTAGTGGGAGGCGCACCATTCTGTCCACGGATGCCCTGGCCAGCTGTGGGGAGGTGGGCACAATGGAGTTGGAATGCGTACAGGTCAGAACCAGCAGTTCAGGAACAGAGCTCGAGCGCCCTAAAGCAAGTGAGCAACCCCCCAGAGATCACCGAAGGCCTGGCCAGTTACCCCACACTGAGTGCCGACTTTTATTTTCCCCTCCCTCAATGACTAATAAAAACTCAGGTTATCAGATCTCTTAGGCAAATGACAGGAGACAAGGCCACGGGGGGGTGTGTCCACCCCAGGTGTGCCAGCAGGCTGCTCCCTGCACAGACACACTCAGGCTGAGGCCTAACGCCACCCTAAAGGACTCTCCCAGCCAAAGTGCGGCAGGGCTCAAGGCAGATAAAGGAGTCCTGTTCCTTTCCAACACCCTCTGTCCTGCTGAGCATGCTGCCCTCAATCCACAAGGGAGCTGTAAAGAAGGGATGGGGAGGGGAATCAGTGACAACTCCTGAGACCCCCGCCCCCCAGAGTGGTCTTTCAGCTCACCCAGTCCCCACACTGCCTCCTCCAGAACAAGAGGCCCAAGGCAGAGAGCCAGCTGCTGACTCAGGGTGGGGTCCGTGCCAGAGCAAGAACACTCAGACAAGGTTCACCAGGGCTGCTGGGCACGAGTGAGGGTGGGAGAGTCACCTCCCCCTAGGGAGTTTCAGAAAGTGTCTTTGAATAGGGAGCCACCCCTCATTCCTATTGTTTTTCCCCATAGCAGATAATTTAAACATGGCTCAAGCCTTCAATGAGAAGCAATAAGCTTTGCGTTGGGTTAGAACCCCCCAAAAAAGCACTGCCCCTGGGAACAGGAACCCTAACCCAACTTCCTTATCCCTCTCACCACTTACCTTGGCAGGGGAACAAGGATCCTAACCCAAAAAATCCTCCCAAGAATAGCCAACCAGGATAGCTACTTCCCCAACCCAGAAACAGGCTTCAGTGAGGGTTTAGAGACCACGGAGGAAAACTACATGTCCAGTAGAATTACCCACACAGATAAAACACACACACACACACATATTTATATATCTAACACACAAGCCACTTGAAAGGCAGCCAGTGTGACTGAGTTACTGAATTTCATGTTAATTAAATTTAATTTTTGTAGCCACACATAACTAATGGCATCCTTACCAGACAGCACAGGTAGAGCATACTTTTTAAATTTGGGGTGTCATAAACAGTCCTGAGAATTTGCTGAAAACCATGAACCCTCTCCCCTGAGAAAAAACACCCCTGCACATTCACACACTTGGCTGAAATTTTCAGAAAGTTCACAGACCATATTCCCACCCAGCTCTGAGATTAGGTCTAGAGATCAACCAAAAACTTCATGGACTAAGAACAAGGTTTTATCTGCAATGTAGTTGTCTAAGGAATATGCTACACCTTACATAGTTGGAGCAAGAGACCAGCACATGAGGAAGCCCCCACCTGATAGAGGACGTCTTCATAACATCCCAGCCTCTACAAAGACCTATGCAGGCACAAACAAGACTGGTTCTTCAGTCTTGGAACAGCTATAAATGTTAGACAACTCTTTTTTTCAAACATGCACTCAGTCTACCTGCTTATAATTGCTATGCTCTAATATTGTCACCCTGCTTATTTAACTTATATGCAGAGTACACCATGAGAAACACTGGGCTGGAAGAAGCACAAGCTGGAATCAAGATTGCCAGAATTATCAATAACCTCAGATATGCAGATGACACCACCCTTATGGCAGAAAGTGAAGAAGAACTAAAGAGCCTCTTGATGAAAGTGAAAGAGGAGAGTGAAAAAGTTGGCTTAAAGCTCAACATT
Source organism: Bison bison bison (assembly GCF_000754665.1). Lineage (NCBI taxonomy): Eukaryota > Metazoa > Chordata > Mammalia > Artiodactyla > Bovidae > Bison > Bison bison. The sequence continues at coordinate 11,381,877 of NW_011495064.1, forward strand.
CAGAAAACTAAGATCATGGCATCTGGTCCCATCACTTCATGGCAAATAGATGGGCAAACAGTGGAAACAGTGTCAGACTTTATTTTTCTGGGCTCCAAAATCACTGCAAATGGTGATTGCGGCCATGAAATTAAAAGACGCTTACTCCTTGGAAGGAAAGTTATGACCAACCTAGATAGCATATTCAAAAGCAGAGACATTACTTTGCCAACAAAGGTCCTTCTAGTCAAGGCTATGGTTTTTCCAGTAGTCATGTATGGATGTGAGAGTTGGTCTGTGAAGAAAACTGAGCACCGAAGAATTGATGCTTTTGAACTGTGGTGTTGGAGAAGCCTCTTGAGAGTCCCTTGGACTGCAAGGAGATCCAACCAGTCCATTCTAAAGGAGATCAGTCCTGGGTGTTCTTTGGAAGGAATGATGCTAAAGCTGAAACTCCAATACTTTGGCCACCTCACGCAGAGTTGAGTCATTGGAAAAGACTCTAACGCCAGGAGGGATTGGGGGCAGGAGGAGAAGGGGACGACAGAGGATGAGATGGCTGGATGGCATCACCGACTCAATGGACGTGAGTCTGAGAGAACTCCGGGAGTTGGTGATGGACAGGGAGGCCTGGCGTGCTGCGATTCATGGGGTCGCAAAGAGTCGGACTCGACTAAGCGACTGAACTGAATAAAAGTTCTGCACATTCCCCGACACAAAGGAACTAACTCCCTCTTCCACATAGGACTCATCTTAGCCTGAGTTCCCCTACTTATTCATTTCCAAGCTGAACAACCATCTTTTTCAGTTGCCTTGCATGTGACCACTTTGACAGAGCTCCTAGAGACAGGCTTTCAACACACCTTTTAGAGTTTCAGCTCTTCCTACCTGCTGGGAAGCCAGGGATCCTTACTTGTACATTTCTTTCTTTTTTAAAAATACGTGCAGGACTTTGGATTTACCCCGATTAAATTCTGTTGAGTTTTGCTGAATCCCACTCTTCCAGACTGCCCCAATCTCCTTTACCCGTGTTTCACCATTCAGCTTCAATATCGCATCACCACTACTACTGCGACCACACACCTACCCACTGATCATACCTGCTCCTACCTACATCCGAGCTAGAGGGCACACATCTCTTCTGCTCCTAACCCTCCAGGCCCTTCCATGAAACCCAGAGTTCTATGGATGTGCTCCTGCCATTCCCAGCTACCACGAGCTACTACTCCCTCATGGGCTTCCCATGTCCCAAGTCAGGCTGCTGAGCAGCAAACATCTTCTGAGAGCCCTTTTCCAACTGTTCTCAGAATACACACATACACACACTCATAGACACACACACACAAGTTCTTAAAGGGTTACTGATAGCTCGTAAGACTAGACTGAAATGGACTCCAGAAAAACAAGAAGAAACATGGAGTAAATCTCAAGATGTTCTTGTCTCCCTGGCCTACAGGGTAAAAAATAGGTTGGGTCACCCTCCTTACTCTTGTTGGCAATGGGAGTACTTTACCTGTGTTCATCAAGACTTGTTTCTGTCCCCTTTTCCACGCCTTACCCCCTTCTCCACTCACAGAAGTGCCACAGACCAGCTCCTCAAACTCTCAAGGACATACAAATCACCTGGGAATGTGGTTCAAGTGCAGGCTCTCATTCAGTAAGTCTGATGTAAGGTCTGAGAGTCTGCGTTTCTAACAAGCTCCCAGGTGATGCTGATTCTGCCAGTCTACTGATCAGCAAGGTGGAAACATGGTTGTAATCCATTCAGGTCCCCTAAGACTCAGGTGAGCAACGTGCAGTCCTAGTGAGTGCCCATCAACTCAGCTCTCATCTGAGTCAGAGGAGTTCCACTCTAACTACACATTAGATATACCTGGCGGAGCACCAGCCCAATTGGAGTCCTCCCCAGAACAACCAAACTACTGACAGAATCCCTAGAAGTGGGATCCAGGTGATCCCAACATAAAATCCCTGATCCATACTGGTTGGTAAAATTCTGAACAGGGTAATTATACCTGTGTCCGCTTCAGAATGCTGCTGTTGCTGCTAAGTCGCTTCAGTCGTGTCTGACTCCATGCAACCCCACAGACGGCAGCCCACCAGGCTCCCCTGTCCCTGGGATTCTCCAGGCAAGAACACTGGAGTGGGTTGCCATTTCCTTCTCCAATGCATGAAAGTGAAAAGTGAAAGTGAAGTTGCTCAGTCGTGTCTGACTCTTAGCGACCCCATGGACTGCCGCCTACCAGGCTCCTCCGTCCATGGGATTTTCCAGGCAAGAGTACTGGAGTGGGTTGCCGTTGCTTTCTCCGCCTCTTCAGAATGACTTTAGATAAAAAACTGGCCCTCTGATCTATGATGCTAGAAGGAAGCACTATCATTTATTTGCAGAAATCCAGGCCCACTGGTTTGACTTGAGTTGCTTTGTAGAGAACCACAGGGATCCCCGAGCCCACCGTTTGTCTTTCTAAATCTCATGAACCACCTTTTAAAAAATCTGCTCGTCTAGGACTTCCCTGGTGGTCCAGTGGTTAAGAGTCTGCCTGCCAATGCAGGGGACAGGGGTTTGATCCCTGATCTGGGAAGATTCCATACGCCACAGAGCAGCGAAGCCCATGCGACACAACTACTGAGCCCACGGGCCCTGGAGCCCATGCTGCACAACAAAGAAAGCCACTGCAGTGAGAAGCCCATGCGCCGCGACTGGAGAGCAGCCCCCGCCCACCACTAGAGAAGAGCCCGCACAGCAACAAAGACCCAGCACAGCCGTAAATGAAAAATCACTAATTTAGAAATCTGCTCTTGAATGGTCAAAAACTGACACTGGTTTACAATTTCCAGCATATCTTTGAAAAACTGAACTTTCTACCTGTCTCTGGTCTTCCGGCTCTCTCCCAATCATCATGTAATTCCACAATGATGCCATTCCATGGGCATACCTGAAGGTGTATAGTAGGGAGCTGATAACTCAGATTCAGGTAGGGTAGCTGTCTCTCCCTCCCTAACCACACATGCCATGGTTTATCCTTTCCCCAGTTTATAACAGTTTATACAGTTTATACCGACACAACAGGGACCTAGGGGCTTCTCTTTGTCACCAGTTCTGCTCCAAAGGCTTCTCTCTGTCACCATTTCTGCTCCAAACCCTTTCCTTCTGTGTTGTACTGGGAACATATAAAAGACTATTATTGTCTTGAGCATCTTCCACCATCTCAGCACATTCTGGCCACTGGACTCTCTAATATTCTTCTTAAAGGGTCAGACTACCGTTGACTCGCACCCCCTTTCCATGTAAAAAGCATCATCTTTCACCATCTGCACTCACCAGACAGCTGCCCAAGCAGCCACACAGATGGTCCAGCTCTTAGCCCCCACCACCTTCCTCCTTAGGGCCCCATTTGGGACTGCTGAGTCAGCATTTTCTTTGTATAAAGCAATCCTATCCCTCCAGCTAACTTCCCTTTTAGAGTCTGTAGCCATGGGGTTTAAAACTGTTTACATCTGAAAAACAATTTTCTGAAGTCTACGGCCAACATCGCTCCTTGCCCAGGTGTCTCCCTGGATTCACAAATGCTGAGATGGGCTCCCTGTCTCTAAAGAGCCTCATCACTTCTACTTTACCAATCAATTCTCCCTTCGCTGGTGGGAACCGCTACCCTCCTGATAGCATCCCCCACCTCACCCCACCCACAGCCCATCTTCAGGAAGACAGAGCCAGGAGCAGGTGAGGCAAGAATTGGTCAGGTGTTCCGATACTGTTGAGAGATCCCAAATTCCAAAGTATCTTTTCTCAACACGGGCCTAGAGCTTTGTTTCAGCCACGAAATCCACCTGGCTGAGGGCTAGACACACCATATATATTTCTATTTCTCACTCATGCTTCTAACCTCATGTATACATACTTCCAGGAAGTTTTTTTTTACAAGGAGTTTTTCTCCTACCCTCTTTATCAAACTTTCACTTCCCTCACCCATGGGCAGTTTTTCGTCAGGCCCTGGGCCACACCAGCTCCTCGCTCCTGGATGTCCAGTCTCCTCCCCGAGGAAAGAGGCTGGCAAACTCCTCCCTCCTCTTGCCTGGCCCCACAGTTCTATGAGTAAGCTGGAATGTCTTGAAATAAACATTTAATAAACAATTACAGCTCAGAGACTAACATACATAATTTTTATGCATAAAGATTAATTCTCTTCTAGATGTTCTAGGAATGTTTTGTCACCATGCACTGATTACCTACCATGTACTAGACATTCTGCATATTTTATCTCAATTAATCCTCACAAAGAAGGGTTACCCCATCTGACATGTGAGGGGGAAAAAAAAAAGAAAACAATGCTCAAGAGAATAAGCAGCATAGCACTTACTTTGGGCTCTGCATCTCCACACTCACCAGAGCCTACTTTTCTACAAGCCACCACTCAGGTAAAAAAGGATGAGGAAGTCAAACAGCCTCTGACATCAGCCTAGGATCTAAAGCCTTCCTGGGACTAGGAAGGAAGACCACAGCTGCAGAAATGAACTCCTGCAGGCGTGTTACCCAGAGGCGAGAGTAGTCACTTACCTCTGTGGTGGACAGGAACAGGCCTGGGAGTCGCCTCTAGAGTTAAAATATGGAATGTCTCTGACTAGAGGGGCTCTGTAGCACCACCTACCCACACTGGGTAAAAAAGTGAGGAGCAGGGAAGGAGACAAGAAAATCAAGATAAGGTTCCCCCTCTTACATGATGACACAAAGCAGCTGTCAGCAGACAGCTCTGTGTAAGTCCCAAAGGAAGCTGGGGGAGGTGGAGACAGGATGGACATGCAGAAAGGATGCCCAAAGGGGAGACACTGAGAAGCATGGATGCAGGGAGAGGGCCTGACCCCCAGGAGGCTCCTGGGACGCTCTGTCTTGTCCCACCTGAAGAGCAGGGGCTAAGATCTAAAGTTCTGTTCCCAAGGGATAGGTTTCCTCCTTTCCCAATCTCCCAAATCCTGGGACATGTCCCCTCCTTTACATGGCCGCTCAGACCTGGTGGTGAAGGTCCCAGCAGTCCCCTAGGGGCTGTAAATGCCGGGCTGGTTCCCTGGGCTCTCACTCAGGAACAGCCTAGAGGGCCTGTCAGCTTTGCCAGCGATACATTTGTCAAATGCAGTATTGCCTGGACAGTGGTTCCCACGCTCTTAGCCTTCACAGACCAATTAAAAAAAAAATTATGGTGAGAGACACTAGTTACTATTCTGTATTTTGCCAAGACTGTTTTTTAGATAAAAATAAAAAAAAGATCTACTTTCTATCAACACTTCCATTCCATAAAAGAAAGTATATTTTCAATCATCAAAAAAGTAGAAAGTACCTATCCCTAAAACAAAGTTCTGGTCTTTAAGTCAAACAAAGTTAGCTTCAAGACAAAGCTCACTCCATTGTCCCCTTCCCATGGTTTCTGCAGAAACCCAGAGAACTTGTCATGGGGCCGCACTGGTCCACAGATAAGCATGTGGACCCTCTGTCTGGGGGGAACCACAGGACACCAGCTGCGTTTTCCCCAATCCTGTGGGCCTTGAGAGCCAGCCGGCCGTGGCAAGGTCCGCAGAGACGTAAACATCCAGGGGCTTGACTCTAAGCCTCAGCCAAGCCAGATTCCTCCTCTCTTAACCGCGACCACTGGCAATCCAGGGCAGCAGCTTACACACAAGGATGACAGGCCCCTGGCTAGACTCCCAGCCCCTTCCATTCAGGTGCACCTCCTTGATGCCAAAAGAAGAACTTAAACACGGTTCACAAGAGCCACGCATTCTAGGAACATCCAGCCCAGAAAGCTCATCCCCCAGGGTTTGAGAGGAATGAAGTGAGAGGAAGGCAGCAAAGAAGGAGATAAACCCTAGAAGGAAGCAAGCAAAGGAACCAAGCCTTACAAAGTAGACGGGGCATGTCCTCCTTATACCGAAATAAGAGCTCTCATGCCCAGGAGTGAAGCCTACCCCTGGTCCCACCCCACCCCTCTTTCAGAAACGACCCACAGGGCACTGGGCCAGCAGGATACCAACTCCCCCGTAAACAGCAGCAACATAAAGAGGCTGCACACAGTCTCCCAGGCTGGGGTGGGGAGCTGCAGATGTGATCCAGATGTCTGCTTTAACCTTAGACTGGGGAAACAGGGCACCCATCCGCTATCCCTGGGCCGTGATATGCAGCTTCCACAGGGAGCAGACAAGAGAAGGAGAGAAGGGGCAGAAACATCCCAGCAACGGCCACTTTCCTGACCCAAACACTTGGATCTTTCTTCCCAGCCACAAGACCACGGCCCCACCAAACTGGCGGCACAGCTCCGACACTCAGCGGTCAGGGAAATCCCAAGTGCAAGGCGCCAGCCCATCGAAGCCACAGGTGCCCCGGCTCCCAGAAGCACAGCGGTTTCCAGCCCAGCTGGAAAGGGCTTCAAAGGCCAAGAAGCACAGCCCCTCCACGTCCCCAGGGAGAAGACAGACTCAGAGAGGGAACCTGAGTCGTCCGATCCCTTGGACAAATCAGGGGCAAAGCGGGGAAGCCCCACGGACAGCGCAGGCCTCGGTCTCTGTCCAGCGCGAGTCCCGCTGCCTGAAGCGACCTCGGCCGCTACAGCTCTCCTCCCAAGCTGCTTCACTTCACTCGTCCCTACTTCTGCCAACTCTCCGCTGTGGCGGCTGCCACCAGCCTCACGGCCAGCAACCCACCACCGGCATGCAAAGGAAAGACGGACAGTGCAGTGCCACTGCCTCTCCTCTCCCCTCTCTGTTCTCACTCCAACTCCTCCTCCCCTCCCTTGCCCTCCCAACTCCCAATTAAGGGAGTACTCCTTCCTGGGGTTGACAGCATCTCAAACACACATCATTCATTCATTCATTCAATTAGCATCTGAGGGCTTCCGACGCACCAAGGAACTGAGCCAGGTCCTAAGAACACAAGGCATAAAAAGTCCTTGACCTCAAGAAGTACTGTCTAGCGTGGGAACTCAAACCATGGGTTTCTCATTGAATTCCCAAACATTTTTAGGTACCATCCCCAAAAGGATGGCACCCAAAAAAAGATTTAGGGAAAGAAACATCCCACTCCATCAGGGCAGCGTAAGACTACCCTATCACTCCAAATTTTTCCTTCCAAACCCATCAGCCTCCATCCCTTACCTGACACCATCACTCCCATATCACCCAAGCATTAGCATGACCTTGAAATATATCTGAGGCTTCAACCAAACAAAAAACTTCTAAAGATAAAGCTGGATACCACTGTCCCAAGTCAAATGCAAACATCCGGGATGAGAGTGCTAGCTCAAAGCCCTGTGCAACCTGGTTACCCTCCCACCAATTGTAAGCGCGGCAAACTAGCCCGAACCAGCTTCTAAAGACAGCTATGCTCCTATTCACAGCCCTCACTGAAAGTTGGACCTGGAGGATCAAAACGGGAGAATGGCTTAACGGTCTTCAGCAAGACTCTTGTAAATGCAGCACCCTCAAGGAAGAAACAGGGCTGTCAAGCAAGACCCAACTTACCTCCTTGAGAAGCCCCACTTTTTTCTTCAGCACCTCACACTTGCGCAGTTTGCAGATTTGGTGTGTGCGGCGGTTGGTACAGCTGGTGCAAGCCCCACAGTTTTCCAGCCGCCGGCAGGGCTCACAAGTACCACACCGCTTCCGCTTCTTCCGCCCATCTCCACCCCCTCGGAGTTGGGGTTCAGTCCCGGCCACTGGAAGCCCAGGCCCCTGGTAGCCCGCTACCATCACCTGGCCCTGAGGGAAGTCATAAAGGCCTGGCAGGTCCGGCTGGACTGCCAGGGGCACCTGAAACTGACTCATGACGTTGCCAGAGGTGGGGGCATAGGTGCTGGGGCAGAGCCACAGTCCAGCTTCCTGCCTGCAAAGGCCACCAACAAGTCCTTCCTCCTAAAGCAGTCAAAATCTACAGAGCGAAGGCAAGTAGCTCCAGGCTGCGGGACGGGCACCTCTTCTCAACCCCTGTTCACCTCCTCTGCAGCAGTCTGACAGGACTCAGTTGGGGGCCACTCTCCCACCTGCTGGGGCCCGGGATCTGGGGGAGGACATCAGCGGCAGTCCCCAGAGAAGGGATCATCTTGGCTGGGTGGGCTCTTCACCCTCACCCACCCTGGACCCAGGCATGAGGTGGGCAGGTGGGTGTGTGACGGGGGCAGGGTAGGGTGAGGAGGTTCTCCTCCGGCTTTTCCTCTCCCGGGTCAGAATGATGGAGAAGGCAGCGCGCAGCCTGGAAAAGAGACAGAAAGGGGAAGCGCATCACTCGGGGCTGGGGGACAACTTTCACTCTTTCTGTTACCTCTTCCTGCTTCTGGGAAAAGAGAAGTTGGGGGAAGACAACGGGCTTGCTCTCATGAAATTCTGTCCAGAACCTCTGGCAGGGCACACTGGCCAACCCGCTCCCTGATGGAGCAGGATGAGGGCCTGACGGGGTGTTAAGGAAACCTGGACAGCGAATTTAAGGGGACGGTCAAGGTGAGATGTCTAAGAAAGTTGTCCTTTTCCCCACCCCCACAGGCTTGGGAGACTTTTGCCAAAATTCCCACACGCCCCTCACTGGAGGTCGCTGGGCCTTCCCCAAGGGAGCACAGCTTTCAAAATAAAGTTTGCCGAGAGCTTCACTCGGCGGGGCTGCCCAGGCGTCCCGGGCAGAGGCGGCCTGGAGTGGGGCGCGCCCGGGGTAGCCCGCGCCGGCCGCCCAGCCTG
>NW_011495064.1:11391309-11394817 GCF_000754665.1 Bison bison bison
TCGGTCCTCCCGGGACCCGGCCGCCCTCCTCGGGTTGGCCGCCCCGCCTCCGGCGCTTCTGCAGCCGAGCGGGCGCGGCGGGCGGCGCGGGGTGGGGCACGCGGAGCTCCCAGCCTAGGCCCTCGGCCGAGCCGGCCTCGGTGTCCCCACTTCCTGCCACTCCCTGCGGGCCGAGCGGCCTGGGACGGCCCCAGTGCCCCTGGGAGTCCTGAACTCCGGGCCCCACTGACCCCCCTCTCCTGGCCGCCGCTCGCTCATTCCGAGGCAGGACAATGGGGGACATCGCGCGTTTGCGTACCGAGTCAGCCTAGCGGGCAAGGAGGGGATACCCCGCGAGCAGAGGCCAAGGGCCAACCGGCAGGAACCTTCGCCGGGATCGCAGCCCAGCGCCCTACCCAGGCGGACCCCGGGGCTCTGCCATCGCGAGCCTCCCCTGCGCCGCTCTCGGCTCTTTCGCGTCGAAAACAAAGACTAATCCGATACCCCCGCCCTGCCTCCCAGAGGAGGGGGAACGGGCGCGTCGCGGAGGGTAACCGAGGAGGACAGCGTTCAGGAGGGGCTCGGACAGCCTCCGAGGGGTCGAGCCCTATAACCCAGCGCAGACTTTGAAAAGTCACCCCGGGCTGTTTTCCAGCCAGGGGGCAAGGGGCAAGGCATAAGAGTATTTCTAAGTTGCCGAACATCCCGTTCTCTCTGCTGCTTTTTTCATCTCACCTGTTGTTCAGGCCAAGTTAAAATTCCAGGTTAGATTAATTCAGCTCCACCCATCTGGCCACACTGCCAGGCTGGTTCCCGAAGCTACCTTCCACCTACCTGGGTTGCTGGGGAGAAGGGTGGGTCTCTAACACAACACACACACACACACACACACACACACACACACACACACACACACACACACACACACAGGCAAGTCCTGGCAGAAACATCCACGGGAGGACTGGCCTGACCAGTTTGGGCGGTGTTCACCGAGCCAGGTACCTGGCAGGCGTCACCACTGGGCTGAAGCTAACGACTCAGCCAGAACTGGAAAAAGAGCATTCGGCCGCTTATTTAGAAGAAGAAAATAGTAATTGATCTCAAGCAGCGCTGTCCAGAAAGCCCTAGGCGGTAGGAGAAGCCCGCGTTCTGTCTGGAACTTCCCTCCCCACAGACCTAATTTTGACAGCCTCCTTGAGGGGCCAGGTTGTCAGCTGTGGGGAGGGTGTGAACATGGCTCCAATACCTACTTCCTACTCCGGCCTTTGAGAGTAGGAAAGAATTTCTGTTCAGGGAAGTTAAGACTGGAACTGAGAAGAGATACCAGTGGAGTGTAATTTCCAGTCAAACAGAACAGTTTGTGGGCTTGTAATTGTTTTTAATGTAATGAATGTTTAATGTTTTAAATATTTTATTTTTAGTAAAAATTATATATATTAAAGAAAACACAGGAAATAGAGAACTAGAAGACAAAAATAACCTCAATACAACATTTAACCGTTTGCTATATTTCCTTCTAGCATTTTCTGTCTTTAGAGTATTTCCTTTTTTTAAAAGATGGCTGCACTCACACTGGTTATGCAATTTGTTGTCCACTTTTTACTTAACATTATATTGAAAGTATTTCCCTATTTGATAGACAATCTCCAGATAGTGTGACAATGAAGAAGGGGGCGAACTGTGGGTTCCAGACCTGGCTCTGGCACGTAATAGCAGAGTGACCTCAGACTCATCAACTCTGAAGGAATCCACATAAAATACTTAACACAGTGCTTAATAAATAACAATTATTGTTAAACCCATATAACAACTTTCTGAGGTAGGGCCTATCTTGAAACCCACTGCACAGGTAAGGGAATAGATTAATTTGCTCAAGGTCACTCAGCTAGTGAACTGTAGACAAAATTTGAGCCTGGCATCTTTCCTCTTGTTTTCTGTCTTGGTGAATGGCACCAGCAATTCACTGTGCCAGTTCACTCTTCACCAGCTATATATGGAAGAGGCATTTCACAAAATCCTCTGGCTTAGGTAACAAGGTGGATGAGGGCCCCACTCACCAAGATAGAGTACAGGAGGCACCGGGGACATCTGTGTGGCACAGAGGAGGCTAGGCTTGGGCTGGAAACACATGTGGGCCCCAACAGGGAGCAGCTCAGGAGGCCTCACGTTTGGAGGAATGGACATGGAGAGTGAGAGGGAAAGGCAGCCAGGCCAGAGCCCTGGCAAACACCAGCTCGTGAGGGACAGCAGCTGACAAGAGGCCAGCAAAGAAAGGAGACAGAGGAGCAACCAGAGAAGCGGGAGGGAAACCGGCCGCCCACCAGACAAGCTCCCAGTCTCCCTCTGGAAACTTCTATTTGAGCAGTCTTGTCGCTCATTCCGTCTGCCTAACCCTTCCCACTTTAACCCCTTCCCAGTTTCTCCTTCTACCTGCCAAATTCCCATTCATTCTGCAAGTCTCTGCATAAATGCCAGTTCTTACATGAAAGGCTTCCGGCTCCTCAGGCTCCGAGTCCCACCCACTCTCTCCAGAAGTTTGACGCTGCCTCCCTAGAAACAGTTATCTTACCTGTATTGTAATCATTTGCACATTTCCCTCCTAGTTACTATAAGCCCTTGGAAGGTTGGGACCCTGTCTTTTCACCGTTGTAACCCTAAACCTAGACAATCAATATATGTTCAGTGCAGAAAGGAGGTCAGGAGAATCTGATGAATGAAATATCTTGGTAACACCGAGCACCCACAGGCTTCCGAGGTTTATTCCTGCTTGCCTTCCTACCTGCAGGAACCCTTCAGGGGCCCCTAAGATAAAATCCAAATTCCTCAGGCCCTGCCTTCCCAGGGCTGCAGCCTCCTGTGCTGACGGGTTATTCCTACTAGACCAGCGCTCAGGGCAGTAGAGCAGCTGGGACCGGCGTGGAGGTTGCCAGCGAGCCTCTCCGTCTCCAGGCAGCCTAGAAGCTAAGTGCGGTCCCTGATGCGCAGCATCACCGACACCTGGGCACTTGTTAGAAATGCAAGCTCTTGGACCCCTCCCTAAACCTACTCAGGCAGAAACTCTGGGGGTGGGGCGCAGCGCTCTGTTTTAACAAGCCCTTCCGGTGTTGCACCCTCAACTTTGAGAAGCGTACGAGAAGCTACTTCAGCACCTAGGCGCGGACCAAGATCACGCCAGAGGCGCTTAGAGGAGGCGGACCCAAGGAGGCTCCATTTATAAACCGGCTTGGCGGGCCCCACCCCTAGGGGCCGAGGGCTGAACCTTTTAGGCAATCGCTCAGATACGGTCAGGACTTGGTTGCGCCGCTGGCCCGAGGGTTAGAAAGGGAAATACCGTCTGGAGAGGCAAAAGCTTAAAGGACTGCTGGCACTACATAATTGGCAGGGGGCGTTTCGCTGGAGGGGGATAGAGGTGGGGCTGGGGAATAAGTAGGGCTTCCATTGATGAACTGAACTGAATTCAGCACTGAGCAAAGGGCACAAGAGGTATAATTGGATGTGCGCGCGCGGTTCTTCCGGAAGGCACTGCGTG
>NW_011495064.1:11394917-11406226 GCF_000754665.1 Bison bison bison
ACTGCGTGGAAGCGCCACTGCTGGGTGGTTGCCCAACCAGCAAATGATTGAGTGTGACTGACCTCCTCTGAGGCATTTGACGGCACTCCTTCCCTTTTAGGTAATAAGCAATTTGTCCTATTTGAAGAATGAGCTTTGTATTATGGGACCTTTTGCAGAAATGTAAATACACTCCAGTGTCCACACTTTAGCTTGGTTTTAAAGACTGAAGGCATTGGGAAATTCATTTTATGTTTCTTCTTTGGTCATGTGTTGGTTAAAAACATTATCAATTTATATTTGCATAGACCTTTCCTTTTTCCTTTCCATACCCTTTCTCAGTCTGTTTGAAGAGTATACCAAATGTGTAAATGTAACTTTCCTTCTCTTTCTATGACATAGTTATTATGTGTGTGTGTGTGTGTGTTTTAGTCACTCAGTCGTATCTGACCCTTTGCGACCCTATAGACTGTAGCCCGCCAGGCTCCTCTGTCCATGGAATTCTCCAGGCAAAAATACTGGAGTGGGTAGCCATTCCTTTCACCAGAGGATCTTCCCGACCCAGGGATCGAACCCTAGTCTCCTAAATTGCAGGCAGATACTTTACTATCTGAGCTACCAGAGAAGCCTGTTGTTACTTTAACCATTTCAGATAAAGGAACTAGGCCTCAAAGAGGTAATTTTTCCAAGGTCATCCACTACTAAATGGCAGAATTAGGCCTACAGTCGGGGGGACCTTTGAAATTAGCCTACTAGTGCTAGGGCTATTCCGGAGGAAGAAACTGGCATTTTGCTCTTGGTGAAAGGGAGATTTGTTAGTGGATTGCTTTTGGACGTGCACTAGTCAGTGTGACATATGTAGACTATCTAGACTATGCTTTTGAATAACTCAGCAAATGCTTTCGTGTTTTTTAATCAATTAACGGCTGCACTGGGTCTTCATTGCTTTGTGCGTGCTTTCTGTAGCTGTGGGCCTACTCTTGGTTTCAGTGCACGGGCTTCTCTTTGCATGGCTTCTCTGGTTGCAGAGTACAGGCTCTAGAGCATGGGCTCAGTGGTGCATGGGCTTAGCTGCCACACGGCATGTGGAATCTTCCTAGACCAAGAATTGAACCCGTGTCCCCTGCATTGGCAGGCGAACTCTTATCCACTGTGCCACCAGGGAAACCCTGCTTTTGTGTTTTACAGCTATTTCTGTGAGTTCATTTTGAATTTAGGTTCAGTCAAATAGACTCCTTGTTCTACTCTTACAAGGAACATGCAAGCGTCCCCTTCATAATGGAAAAGAGATTAAATAACCTAAAAATATTCCAACCTAAGGGAACTGGGCAGGAGAATGGGAACTTTGATTGACTCAGAGACTCAAGATGCTGAATACCCAACAGGATCAGGATCAGTTAGGTTGTGGTAGAGTAACAAGCAATCCCCAGGTCTCACTGGTCTGACACAGTTTTATGTCTCCATCATGAAATATATCTTCTGGAGATCAACAGGAGCTCTGTTTTCCATAGCCACTTAGGGACTCCGGCTGCTGCAAGTAGACATGCTGCCTCCTCAACTCAGAAGGCAGGAAATGAGGGTGGGGCAAATTGAGCGTGAACTTTTAAAGCATTTACCTGGAAGTAACATAGATCACTTTTGCTCTGATTTCATTGGCCAAAGCAAGTCACAAGGGGCGGGGGAATGCTATAGGTGCAATGCTCTCATGTGCCTGGAAGGAGAAGCAGAAATACTTGGTTAATAACACTAATAGCTAATACATGGGGAAAAGCATGTGTGCGTATGTGTGAGATAGATGTGTGTGCCTTTGAGGTATGTGTTAATGCAATGAGTGCTGCCCATTTCTAGAGTGTTTCTGCCTCTTAGGGACATATATTTGAGATTTCCACTCTAATGGTTTGCCATTCCTCCCACTACACATGTTCAGAGATTTAGGCTAGGGTGAAAGAAACCTGAGTTGAGGGAAGCATGGTGGGAGAGGTAAGTGACAGTGGAGCAGACTCAGTAGAAATTAGTGTGTAAATAGAAAAAGAATCCAGGAAAGGAAGAGATTCAGGGTATATGTGTCATTAAGGGCCTGCCTCATAAAGAAAACTACTAAGACAGCATAGCTTTAGCAGAAGCATTTCCTGCTTCTTGCCATTCACTCCCCCTCATCCTTCCTGGCTAAACTCAGGTGGCACTCCAGGAAGCCTTTGATCTTTCAAGATTGAGCCCACCGATCACATCATGAGTCAGTCTGTCCCATCCACAGTGCAGTGGACAGGGACCATATCTTGCCCAGTGCCAGCTGCAGTCTGGGGTCTTGGAACGGAGGCAGAGAAATGAGCTGGAAGGCCTTTGCAGGATCCCAGGTGACAAAAAAACAATGGTCTCCCTTAGGGTAGTGGGAGTGGGGTAAAGAGAAGTATGTATAGGAGAGATTTAGAGAATCAAATAACAGGAAGGGACTGATTGGAGGAAAGGTGGCAAGGAAGTTTCTGGAAGAGTAGCAGGGTAGACAGTAGCATCAAGGGGCCCAGAGGAGGAGCAGGTTGCTACATAAGGTCAGCTAGGACAGGTTCCATTTTGGGGCCCCTGTGGGACTAATCCATAGAGAGACCTGGAAGTAGTGCACACAGGGGCCGAGGTTCAGGAGTGGAGAGTGGCTGCACCCAGCTCCTAGATCTACCTCTTGGTTAAACGTCAACATTGAATCCTCAAACAGGGGAGGAAGCCACAGAATATATGTGTTGTACAAAAATCATGAAATTCCTGAACTACAGATCCTGAGAATCCAGTTAGAGAAGAGCAAAGGTTTCACAGAAGGAGCTGAGCCTCCCTAAAAGATTGGCTCAACTTCCACCAGTTTGACTCATTAACTATTTCTATTTCTGTATGTTCCTCCCATCCCACTTCCTGCTGAGTAGGGGCCTACTTGTCCCATTTGAGACCTGAACTTGATATCAACTCCTTTTGTCCTTGAGACACCCCTTCCCCAAATCCTCTTATGGGTGAGGGTCAAGCCCCATTTATTCAAACTGTGCCATGCAGGGGGACAAATCCTCAAAAAAAAAACCAGAGACTACATTCTTCCCACTCAGCCATTGCGATGCATAGGTGCTCTAAAGATTGAGAAGCTCTACCTTATTAATAGAAGTCTGCAAGGACTAGGGATAAGAAGGTTAGAGAGAAAAAGGACCCAGGTGTCCCTCAAGCTGGGCGAGGCATTCTTAGAAACACCTGCACTAACGGATCCAGTCATTCCAGGTCACTCTAACCTCGTTCCTGGGGAGCTCTTCTGTGTTCCCAACATTGCACTATGTATCTGCTAAACCAGGCAGGGGGTTATCAGCTTATGTCTCAGTTTTCTTGCCAATCTCTAGGACTGTCCTACTGGTGGCATGACTAGGTCATCACCTACATCCACCTGATGATATTCAGCCGTCTCAAACCACAATAAAACTTGAATTTGAATATCCAGCCTTTGGAAAGCAATCAAATTATGTATAGTGACTCAAAAGCCTGTAAGAGAGAAAGTGAACATTAAGGCAAAAGAAGCCACAGGGAACAAACAGATTGGCCATTCAAACAGGGATATGCAGCAGGTGAAGGGCACCTGAGCGAGGCAGTGGTGGGCACTCAACAGGGCCTGCCTAGAACTACGCCCAAGAGGAGCCTCAGAGCTGCTGGAAAAAGGAGGAAGAACAATTCAGGACAGGAAGTGTGGACACTCCCCCCATCCCCACTCCAGAAGCCTGGCTTAGAGCGCAGATTTACAAGCAGATGCTGATGTCTGTAGAAAAGTCAATGAGTAGGGTTTCTGGAGAACATCTCTGGTGCCTCTTGGCTGTGAGAGCCCTCTTTGGACACAGGCAGGGAAATTCCTTCATGTGTATGCCAGAGATGCCAGGTTTATCTACTGTTTTCTGTGGGCTCTCCTGGGAGTTGGGCTCCAATATCAACCCCAAAAGGAAACCTCAGGATTAGGGTTGCCAGATTTAGCAAATAAAAATACAGAGCATCCAGTTAAATTCAAAAGTCAGAAACAACAAATAAGTTATTAGTGTATGTATACCCCACATACTACATGCCAGAACAACTCTACCCAGGATTGGAGTCTATACTCAAGGCATGGGACCAGGGGAGCGGGCAGGGTAGAGGTATGGGGGTTGGCCTGAAAGAAAGCTTCTACCTGAGGCCCAGTTTCTGTCCTAAGACCCACCCTGTTTTGTAATACAGAGTGGAAATGGGCTTTTGTTAGTTTTGGGGTGGGGCAGTCTTAGTTTGCTTTTTAAAAGTTTTTTCCTACGAAGTAGGAACTACCAACATGTTTTTTTTTACATGTGTTGGTGAGGTGGTGCAAGGAATGTATACCATTAAAGTAGTTTTGATACTTCCAAGTCTGGTTCCTATAGGAGATGGACTGTTTCTTGTGTGAAAGTCTTAGTTGCCAGTCATCCCCATGAACTGTAGCCCACCAGGCTCCTCTGTCCATGGAATTCTCCAGGCAAGAATATTGAGTAGGTAGCCATTCTCTTCTCCAGGGGATCTTCCCCACCCAGGGATCGAACCCAGGTCTCCCGAATTGGAGGCAGATTCTTTACTGTCTGAGCCACCAAGGAATCCTGGGCTGCTTCTTAGTCTAGACCAATAAAATCCTGCTTAACCAGAAAAACTGCTCTTACTTAAGCAGGCATTTATTCATTGAGACCTGTAGCAGAAAAATAGAACTATCTACCTGATCAAGCAATCAAAAAGTATTTCTAAGCATAAAATCAGTGAATCCTTCTGCATGTCAACAACCCAAGTTAAATTATAAAGTCAGGGAAAATACTTACAAAACAAATGAAAAGAAAAAGTGTTATAGTGTTGATATATAATAAAAAAGACACCCACAAGGAGGGGGAGAAGGCAACACTCCCAAAAGAAGAAATGCAAATAACCCGTAAAGATATAAAAAGTCCAGCATCATTAATTATAGCAAACTGACAGATCACAAAATGAAAATACATTTGACCCTTGAAAATACAGGAGGTTTGAATGAAGCAGGTCCACTTAACCTATATTTTTTGCAGTAGTAAGTACTATAGTTTTGGGCTGCCCGACTGAGCGACTTCACTTTCACTTTTCACTTTCATGCATTGGAGAAGGAAATGGCAACCCACTCCAGTGCTCTTGCCTGGAGAATCCCAGGGATGGGGGAGCCTGGTGGGCTGCCATCTATGGGGTCGCACAGAGTCGGACACACTGAAGCGACTTAGCAGCAGCAGCAGCAGCAGTGGTTCAGCAGTAAAGAATCTGTTTGCAATGCAGGAGATACAGAAGACCCAGGTTCAATCCCTGGGTCAGGAAGCCCCCCTGGAGGAGGAAATAGCAACCCACACCAGTATTCTTGCCAAGAAAATCCCATGGATAGAGGGACCTGGCGGGTTACAGTCCACGGGGTCACAAAGAGTTGGACACGACTGAGCAGCTGAGCGCGCACACACACGCGCGCGCGCACACAGTACTATAGTATAGCGCCATCTGTGGTTGGTTGAGTCCGAGGATGCAGAACCAAGGATACAGAGGGTTGACTACACTGTATTGTGATTTTGGACTTCTTACCAGAGTGCCAGTGCCCTAACCTCCCCCAAACCCCGTGTTGTTCAAAGGTCAACTGTACTCAATTTTGTAAATATTGTTAACAGTTTTCATGCCCAAGATATGCCACTGATGGGATCATAAACTCACATGCCCTTTGGGAAACAATTTAGCATGCTTATCAATAATCTTCAAAATATTTACACCCTCTCAATAATCCCACTTCTAGAAAAGTAGGGTACAAAAATCAAGGTACAAGAGTCTTCATGGAAGGCTTAGTTATAACAACAAAATTAGGAACAACCTACATGTCCAACATTACAGAATGATTAATTCATAAGATATAAACACAGTATAACATGATACAGCTATTATAATTTCATTAACTTAAAAATTAAAATTAAATACAAGTTAATTATAGAAAAATAAGAATAGACAAATGAGCAAAAAGAAAAATCGAAGAAGAACCTGCATTAGTCCAATATTAATCACCACTAACATTGTGGACTATATCTTTAAAAAATTTTTATATCTTAATATTAAAATAGTGTTTTGAAAAATATTTGGGAACATTGGAAAATATTTACCATATGAAGTCAAAACAAAATAATCAGTATATATTGAACTATTAAGAATTTGTAAGTAAATATGCATAAAGATTGGAAGGGAATACATAAAAATATTAACAATGGGTCTCTGGATGATTTTTGTTTTTCATACTTCTAAAATTTCTACAACAAATGGATATTAATCCTATAATTGAGAGATATTGATAGAAAACTATTTCTGTAAAAGGACAAGTGAACCTGCCTGAAAGCAGGTTGTTGAGAGAGCAGGATGCAAATAATGACAATTAACAGAATGGTTTTGACTTTCACACCGGAGTTGCCCTAGAGAACTTAAGGAAGCCGTTGCCTGGGCCCTACTCCCAGAGATTCCCGTGGGATGGGCTGAGCCAGGTCCTGGGCTTTATGCCCTTGGCAATATCTAGTCACTCTTGGGTGGGCATATAATGTGCAGCCAGGCTGGGATGCACTGGCATAAGTCATCACAAGTTTCCTCAAGAGTTAGGCCACTGTGGTCTGGTGGAGGAGGAGCTGCCGGTCCTCCTCAGGAGGACCCATGTAGCCTCTCTAGCTGTGTGCGTTAGCTGAGTCATTTAACTGCATCTTAGTCTATCTGTAAAATGGGAATATTTAATGCAGTATTTGGAGTCTGGCTTCAAGGAAGGAATAAATGAGAAAGTGCTATGTGAAATAGGAAGCATATAGAATATGCTCTTTGTGAGAACCTGAAAACTCAGATGATAGCAATTATCTTTGATCAATGAAATATCCTTGGCAACTCGGGAGCTCATGCAAATAGACAGGTTTTCTTCTAAGCTGTATCAGTCTTGTAATTTGATTTGATTCAGAGATCCTACAGGCAGGTGTTGTCAAATGTGGATGCCTGGGGCAGTCCTAGCCTGAGGGCTCATGGGCTGTGGACAGTAGACAATAGATCTGAGTTGGTTCAGACCATTTGGTCATCTTGCTTTGAAAGGTGGCTGGCCTCTGGAAGCTAAAATTTTGTTCTCATGAAGATGTGCCTGGACCTTTTACACAAATACCTCAGACTGTCACCTCAAAAAAAAAAAACATCTAAACCATCTCCTTGGGAGATTATGTGGCTATTGCTTAAATGTCTTAGTAATTCCTCTTTTGAGACTGGTTTTGTCTAAGATACATTATTTTCTGAGTATTTTTCAATCAGTGAATTCATTCGCCGTCCTTTAAAGAAAAGTTTAACTTTAGAAAGCAGCCAGAAATATCGTTCAGAACCAAACCTGACAAGTAAGAAGGTATTCAAGCCTAGGTGAGACTATTTTTATGACTCTTAAATTTCTTTTAATTTGCAGGTTCACTGGTGACCCACTCCAGTACTCTTGCCTGGAAAATCCCATGGACGGAAGAGCTTGGTAGGCTGCAGTCCATCGGGTCATGAAGAGTCGGACACGACTGAGCGACTTCACTTTCACTTTTCACTTTCACGCATTGGAGAAGGAAATGGCAACCCACTCCAGTGTTCTTGCCTGGAGAATCCCAGGGACAGAGGAGCCTGGTGGGCTGCCGTCTATGAGGTCGCACAGAGTCTGGACACAACTGAAGCAACTTAGCAGCAGCAGCAGCAGCAGCTTTTGTTAATGAAATCAACTCATTTTCCTTATAGTATGTTACATTCTGGATTTGGCTGCTTGTATCCTGGAGTATTATGTTGTTGTCATAAATTTAAGGCACTGTTTCCATGTTCAGCTAGTTGGCTGTAGGCCTAGAGAAGGTCTGGAGTTATACCCAGCAGGGTAAGTAAATATAAAAGAACTAGAGTTGCTTTTCATAAGTTTCCCAGGTGGTACAGTGATAAAGAATCCACCTGCAATGCAGGAGACTCGGGAGATGTGGGTTCAATCCCTGGATCAGGAAGATCCCCTGAAGGAGGAAATGGCAACCCATTTCAGTATTCTTGCCTGAAAAATACCACACGATCACAGAGCCAGACACAACTGAGTGACTGAGCACACACAGACCTGCTTTTCATAATGATGGATCAAGGGATCAAAGGCAGACAAGGGGAGAATGAAGGTAAGAAAAACATTATAGAGAACTTTTTAAAAAGTATTGGGGTCGGTGGATTAGAGAAACCGAGGTGTTAGGTAGGGGGCTGTTTGGACAAAAATGATAAGAGTAGGGTTGAAAAGAAAGACAAGTAGTGCCGAGACTTCAGTGGACGAGAGGGAGCGACTGGGAGACGGGAGATCACTCAACTGTGGAAACAAGGAGATTCAGCTTTTGAAGAAAGAGGAACAATAGTTTGAGTGAAGACAGTTTATTTTTTAAGTGAAGCCGTCACTTGTAAATGTGTGTCTGTCTTGCTCTTCAGTGTTATTTCCCAGCACCCTCTATGGCGCAGTCAACAGTCTTATGAGTGGTGAATAGAGCCTGGTTCTCTACTGGGACCCAGAAACTGACTCAATAGGTAAGTCTGAGAAAGGTTTTTGAACAAAGCCGCCTGTTTGGGATTAATTTCTAGCTTGTATGCTGATTAGAAATCTGTCCCTTTCTTTTGATAAGTATGCTGTGGGTATACCTTACGCATTTGACTAAGGAGAAAATGGTGCAGTTCCTTCCCCTTATTGGGGCTAATACTGGATTTAGTCTCCTAAGACAACACTAATCAGCAACACTGGGCAAATCCAGGCAGTTTTGGAATTATTTTTCATGCCAACCCAATCCACAAAACACACAAACGTGGCATTGTCAATAAGGACAATACCCAAAATTCTTTTCACAAAAGAATTTCAAGACACTGACATGAATCCAAATGAAGACTTGCAGATTAGCCGAGGTCCACACCTCCACGCACTAATGAATTTGAGACGTACAGAATTAAGCAGCTCAGAGCCAGGACTGAGAGCATCGCCTGTGAGTCAGAACTCCTGAGTTGGTTTTGCTCAGCGGGTAACTAGCTGTGTGGCCTGGGGGCTGGAGGGGACTTCACACCTCCCCCCTTGGTCTTTATCCGTCAGTGATCTCACACTCTAAAAGCCATCAATCCTAAGAATAATGAAGGAGGACAGGAAGCAAGGAGAGCAGGTTGCTAACAGCAGGCACCCTGCCGGCAGGGCAGTGGAGGGAAAGCTGGGTGCTGCCGAAAGAGCGAAAGACTCCGCTGAGACGAAGTCCCTGCTCTGAAGGAAAAAGAAAGCCAGACAGAGCTCGATCGCTCCTGGCAATGCAACTGTTTCCAAGAAGGGAATACACAGGTCATCTGAGGTCAAGTTCAGGGAACACAGCCAGCCGCCAGGCGGGAAGGAAGCTGCAGTGAATGCCCGCCTGCTCTCCCAGCCCTTCGCCTTCTGAACACGAGTCCCGCGCCAGCCCCTTTGCCAGGGCCCCCTTCCAGACCCCGGCCACCTGGCTTGGGCCTTGCGGACGCAGCCCATGCTGAGGGGTGGGAGAAGCAGGTGCGAGCACCCCGGCGGTGCCGCCTGGTCGGGTCTTGGCCTCTTGCAGCGCTCTCCTGAAAGCCTTAGAGAGTTCGTCATCCACCGCTGTCCTCCTCCAGCCTCAGGGCCTCCCCTCCCCTAGACACAGGATTCTCTCTTAGCTCCCTGCCTTTGCCATTGGTGTTTAGCCCAAAGTCATTCTCATCACAACTTTTGCTCTGAAAATCCTATTATCATTTAATGCCCAGCTGGAAAGCCACGTGACCCATGAAGCCCCCAGAGCTGGAAGTAGCACTTGTTACCGTCTGTTCTGCATCACAGGTGGGCCATGTTGTCTCGCCCAGATTTGGAATTGCATCGTATCCACTCCTCACCATGGCATCATGTGACTTCCCTCCTAGCTCTGAGCTGCCCACCTGCCTACACATCTTTGAGGTTCTGCTACCATCACACCCCTCACCTCACCCTTCGAGGCTCAGCTCAGAAACAGACTGTGAAGGACCTTCCAGCTCTCCCCATCTCTCCACCCACAGACATGCTGGCTCCATTTTTTGAGTGGCTACTCAGTGCCCAGAAGCTTATCTCGGGTATTTCTAATCTTTGGAACGTCTCTGCAAAGTAGGTGCAGAGTCTCACTTTCAGAGGTGAGAAAAGAAGCTAAGAGAGGTTAAGAAAGTGTCTGAGTTGCACTGTGTCCTTGTGGCCCAGCCAAGATTGGAACCCAGGCTTGCGTGACACCTGAACCCACGCCTTCCTTCCATTCCATGCAACTTCTTCATTCACAGGGCAAATATTTTAAGCCTAAGACTGTGAGGACCTTGAAGATTATCTTTGTTTTCAATGCAGGAAGCCTAAGGTGTCATGACTTGCCCAAGGTGACACAGTTTCTTCCTACCTGCTCTCCTCATCTCTCCCAGAAACCATCTGTCAGCTGCAGTGGTCCCTAATACCAGGTAACATTCCCTGGGGTCCCCAGTTGCAAACCATCTGACACAACTGCCTGGCAGCAGGGCTCCAAATAGGCAGGAGAGGATGTTGCAACAAGTTCAGAGTCACAGCTGTACGCAGTGATAACGTCCCAAACTGACAGTCACTTAGCATTTCTTTCTTGTCTGAGGAGGGCAATCCAAAGCTGCTGCTGCTGCAGTTTTACTGAGTCAGGGCCTGGGCCTCTGCTTTCTCCTGCAGTTCCCTCCTCAAGGGGTACTCGTGGTCCCCAGTGGCTCCAGGATCGCCTAGAACAAGGGTGCTGCCAGAAGAATCCAAGGACTCCCTGCCCATCTTCTGTTTCTGCCATTTACTCTAAGGATCTCCCAGTCACATAATCTAGTCCAGACGTGGATAAACTGCTCGAACCTAGCTGGGAGCTGGCTTGGGACATGGCAAGTTTGTAGCATGTAGCTGGGAGCATAAAGGGATGAGGGTGTGGGAGACATTTCATTGCTTAGTCCAAGGGGCCCTTCTCAAGCCCAGCCTACTTCTTTCCATTCGTTTAACATTTATGAAGCTACTTATACCTATGTGACAAGCACTGGAGAGACAAAGAGGAATAAGACCCACTCTGAGTTTATTATAAAGAGACAAGGAAACAGATCATTTTAATGCTATGTGGCAAGTGCAACAATAAGGTATATGCAAAAGGCAGTCAACAGGAGTAAAATGCCAGACCCCTGACCCAGCTGCGGGGCAAGGGGTTCAGCTGAGGCTTCCTGAAGAGGGTACTTGCTGATGAGAAATACTAGGAGGGATGTTGTTAGCTCCAGATGACTGGCTGGATGTTGGG
>NW_011495064.1:11406326-11412869 GCF_000754665.1 Bison bison bison
CCCCCGCTGGCTGCAGGAATGATGGGAGAACGCTGAACAATGGATCTTCTCACAGAAGCCTAGTGCTTTCTTGCCTCAGAGCAGGTGGTTGCTTTCCCGCTGTTGCTCCCAAAGACATGAATTTGGGCCCTTCATTCTCTCAGAGACTTAACCCAGGTGCCCTCAGGAGCTGAAGTCCCCCTGACCCTGGCCTAGCATATCAAATATAGGAGCACAGTCTGCATGGTACAAACTCCAGGCCAGACTCAGCTGGTGTTTCCCAAGTGTCACCCGAGTCTGATAGTCCCTAGGAGAAGCTCTGGCTCTAGAAAACCCACCTGGAAACACCTGCCACCTTGTGAAGGGCCGCTGTCTGAGAACATCCTGTGTTTGGGGACTTACCCACCTTGGTTGAAGGTAGAACCCACCTGCCGCAGGGAAGATGAAGACTCAGATACTGTTTTTCCCACCCTCCCTTGCAGGTACTTGGCATATCAAGCGCCCATGGCCTAGATTCTAGGAGTCGACGATCCCTACCGGAGTCAGGTCCCTGACAACTTTCTGTGACAGCTCTGAGACCTTGCAGGTGAAGGGCCCTAGGGCTTCCTCAGGTTCACAGCAACTTGCTCCTCAGTGCAGTTTAGGTCCATGATGGAGTCTTCGGCCGTCATCAGTCCAGCAGAGGGTTGGGCTATGGCAAACATGGGGACCAGGAGAGCATGGCTTTGTTCCGAGGACAGTGAGTAAAACCATTGAGCTGGCACAGAGAGTTCTTTCATAGAGGCAGGAGAAGATGAGGTTGGAGGACCTCAAAATCCCAGTTAAGGAACCTGGTCATCATCTTGTAAGGAGCACCAACATTTTTGAAAAATGAACTTTTCCTTGGGAATAATTTTGGATTTACAGAGAAGTTTCAGAAATGCCGTAGAGAGTTTCCATATATCCCTTACCCAGTTCTCCCTAGTGCTAACATCTTATAGTGTATGGTACATTTGTTAAAACTAAGAAGCTGACATTGGTGCATTACTATTGTTCAAACTCCAGACTTAATTCGTATTTCACTAGTTTTTCCACTAAAATTTTCTTTTCTATTCCACAATCCTCTCCAGGATACCATTCTGCATTTAGACACCAACCTTTTTAAAGGAGAATATTAACATTATTAAAGGCATTTTAGGAGAACCATCTGACAGGAATGGTCAAGTGAGATAGGAAGGCATTCCAGAACCTTCAAACTTCCAAATACATCCCACTGCCCAGCATCTGAAGGAGCTCACCATCTTGAAAGTGCAGTTGCCAGGAAGAGGAAACCTGGGCCATTGGAAGCATCTCTGTGCCTGTTCAGGGTTCAGGGGGCCAAAGATATATTTAGGGTACACTTGAGAGCCAAGAAAAAGAAAACTCCTTCCTTGGGAATTCTCTGGCAGTCCAGTAGTTAGGACACCATGCTTTCACTGCTGAGGGCCCATGTTTGATCCCTGGTTGGAAAACTAAAAAAAAAAAAAAAAAAAGAGAGAGAGAGAGACACCTGGGAGCCTCTGCCTAGCAGTGCTGCAAGCTAGAAGGTCTTCCTGCCTACGCACCCAAAGTTGGCTGGTAACCCAGACAGGTAGCCAAAGAAATGCATGTTTGCCTTCTTTTCTGAAAGTCTAGACTTGTCTCCCTTACAATTCAGTTTGGTGTTGTGGAAAGAGAACAGGCTCTAGGATCAGGATGGCCCAGGATTTAAGTCTTGACTCCACCACTTATTGTGGGACCGTGTGTGAGTTACTGAACCTCTCTGAGCTTCAGTTTCCTCACTGATAATAACTGTTATATTAAACTTCTCTTATAAGATTACTGAGAGGATTGATTAACATTTACAAAGTGTTCAGTAGGGGGTCTGGCACACAAGAGGTATTCAGTAATCAATTGGCTCCCTTGACAACAGGAGGGTAGGGCTGAGCCCATAATTTTCTTGCATATCCTCAAACTGCTTAACATGTGCAAAGCAATTCATACATTGATGATTGTGATATGGAGCTCACAAACCCAATGACTTCAGAAAGAGCAGATCATGACTCCAACTACAGCATTCATTTATTGAGCAAGTCTCTATTAGTCACTCACTAAATATCAATAAATAGGTAATGCCAGGCTCTGTGCTAAGTGACTAAGCTGGTTTGCGTCAAGAATAGCAAAGCCCAGGAGGGAGAGAGAAGTTTATTCAGGTCTGATACATAGTCCTGATATTCAAGCTGGTTTTAGAAAAGGAAGAGGAACCAGAGATCAAATTGCCAACATCCGCTGGATCATGGAAAAAGCAAGAGAGTTCCAGAAAAACATCTATTTCTGCTTTATTGACTATGCCAAAGCCGTTGACTGTGTGGATCACAATAAACTGTGGAAAATTCTGAAAGAGATGGGAATACCAGACCACCTGACCTGCCTCTTGAGAAATCTGTATGCAGGTCAGGAAGCAACAGTTAGAACTGGACATGGAACAACAGACTGGTTCCAAATAGGAAAAGCAGTACGTCAAGGCTGTATATTGTCACCCTGCTTATTTAACTTATATGCAGAGTACATCATGAAAAACGCTGGACTGGAAGAAATACAAGCTGGAATCAAGATTGCCGGGAGAAATATCAATAACCTCAGATATGCAGATGACACCATCCTTATGGCAGAAAGTGAAGAGGAACTAAAAATCCTCTTGATGAAAGTGAAAGTGGAGAGTAAAAAAGTGGGCTTAAAGCTCAACATTCAGAAAACTAAGATCATGGCATCTGGTCCCCCCACTTTATGGGAAATAGATGCGGAAACAGTGGAAACAGTGGCAGACTTTACTTTTTCGGGCTCCAAAATCACTGCAGATGGTGACTGCAGCCGTGAAATTAAGACACTTACTCCTTGGGAAGGAAAGTTATGACCAACCTAGATAGCACATTCAAAAGCAGAGACATTACTTTGCCAACAAAGGTCCATCTAGTCAAGGCTATGGTTTTTCCTCTGGTCATTTATGGATGTGAGAGTTGGACTGTGCAGAAGGCTGAGCACTGAAGAATTGATGCTTTTGAACTGTGGTGTTGGAGAAGACTCTTGAGAGTCCCTTGGACTGCAAGGAGATCCAACCAGTCCATTCTAAAGGAGATCAGTCCTGGGTGTTCACTGGAAGGACAGATGCTGAAGCTGAAACTCCAGTACTTTGGCCACCTCATGTGAAGAGTTGACTCATTGGAAAAGACTCTGATGCTGGGAGGGATTGGGGGCAGGAGGTGAAGGGGACGAAAGAGGATGAGATGGCTGGATGGCATCACTGACTCGATGGACGTGAGTCTGGGTGAACTCCGGGAGTTTGTGATGGATAGGGAGGCCTGGTGTGCTGCGATTCATGGGGTCGCAAAGAGTCGGACACAACTGAGCGACTGAACTGAACTGAACTGAACTGATACATAGTCTGACATAGTTTAATAAGCAGAGGGCCCAAGGTACAAAGCCTGGCTACTTGTGTGAGGGCTGAGGGAAGAGCCTCACAGAGAGAAGAGGAAGAGACTTGGGACTGGCAGAATAAGTAGGTCTTCCAGTAAAAAAAAAAGAGTGAGGAAAAAGTGAGAGGGAGAGAGAGAGAGAATTGCATTATATGGGAAACACAGGTCATATTGTGGAACTTATGTTAGTCTTGTATGGAATGAGTGGTGGAAAATGAGGTTATCAAAACACAGCAGCTGGAATACTTCTGCACAGGAAGGGCTGTTTGGGGGTGGGGCCCGAGACCCAACTGGAAGCTCCAAGTAACCACTGCTTTTTTAACACATGGTTTAGTTGAGGGGAGGGCTTCCCAGGTGAAGAATCCGCCTGCCAATACAAGAGAAACAGGAGACCTGGGTTTGATCCCTGGGTTGGGAAAATCCCCTGGAGGAGGAAATGGCAACCCACTCCAGTATTCTAGCCTGGGAAATCCCATGGACAGAGGAGCCTGGTGGGTTACAGTCCAGGGGATCGCAATAGGTCAGATACGACTGAGCGACTGAGCACGCATGCACACACTTTAGTTGCGGTATCTTGGGCAAGAGATGATTACTGGTAGTAGTGATGGGCAGGGTCTGGGCAGGGAGTGGGCATTCCAGCCACTCCTGGCATGCCCATGCAGGGAAGGAGCCATGTAAGCGCCATGACAGAGCAGGTAGAGTGAATGAGTCAACCGCAATATCCACTACACCTGTGACTAGAGAAACAAACCAAAGTGCAGAGAAGATCTGCACTATTTTGGAGATGAACAGGTAGACTTTGGTGAAAAAGGAGGGCCTGATGATAGTTGGAAGGGGCAAAGATGACTCCACAGAGTCTGGTGAGTCAACTAGGTGAATGGAGGAGCAGGAGAAGTGGGTTTTGTTAGCTCAGGCTGGGGGTGGGTGTAGCGTGTGGGTGGGGATGAGACACTGTCTTGTACACACTGAACATGATGGATGTCCAGGTCATGATATCCAGAGGTCAATATAGCTGTAGCTTTAGAAGTCCTCTTCCTTTCTGTAATTTGCTTCAAAACCTGTGTCAAAACTAGGTGGGTAGGCTATAAGTGAAACACAATTGGCTATGAGTAGATAACTGAAGTGGGTGAAAAAGTAAAAATTAGCTCATACTAAGGGAAAAAAAGCTGCCCTGCCATTCATCAGGCTGGGAGGACAGACATCTGTAAGGCTAGCTACAAAGTTACCATGAAACAATATTCCCCCCAAGGGCACGCTGCAGCTAGAGTGTCATAACCACCCCCTCCTTTGTGTGACTACTGCTTTCTGATTCACTGGGAAACCTTGTTCTCTAAAATGATAGATCAGAAACTTTGCTGTTTGAAATTTTATCACTAAAAATGAAACACCCTTCTGTTGCCAGGAGGATCTAAGTCACTTTGACACAGGGAAGCAGTCTTGATTTGCAACCCAGGTTCAGAGCCTCAGATAAGGGGCTTCTGAACACAACATTTCATGTTTAGCTTAACTTTGCACTTCCTAAGGAAATGAACCTGGGTCTAGCAAGCAGTTCAGACCAGATGTTGACTCCTGCTTTGCTTTGAGTCTATCAAAACATGGCTTCTTTTAAATTTTACCTCAATTCTATCCTTACCCTAAATCCTATTAACTCTTTGTCTGTTTGGTGAGGCACCCCATAGTTTCCCTGGTATGTGTGTTCCTTCATTTGAGTGAGCTAATAAATCTGATTTTGCCAAAATACACGTCTGTTCCCAGTGATCTGAGGCTGATTATGTCATGAGCAACTGGGATACAGGAATTCTCTATACTATTCTATTGTAAATGATCCACATTTTCCATAACATTTCCAAGTTTTTAAAAAGTCCTCACCCCATGTTAGTAGTGTGCACTATGACAGTGTTTGAGGTCTAAGGCAGAATGATGCCCCTCCCCTCAATGTACAGACCCTAATTCCTGGCACCTGTGAATCTTACCTCACTAGCAAAAAGGACTCTGCAGATGTATTTAAGGCTAAAGACCTTGAGATGACAGAGTATTCTAGACTATCCAGATGAGCCCAGTGTAATCAAGTGGGCCCTTAAAAGCAAAGAACCTTTCCTGGTTGTGGTCAGAAAGAGATGAGATGGTGGAAGAGTCAGAGATGCAACACTGCTGGCCTTGATGAGGAAGGAGCCACAAGCCAAGGGATGTGGGCAGCCTCTAGAAGACCAAAAAAGGTAAGGGAACAAGTTTTCCTCTAGAAGCTCCAGAAAGGAATGCAGCCATGTAGATAATCTTATTTTAACCCAGTGAGACCCATGTGAGAGTTCTGACCTTCAGAACTGTGAGATGATCATCTGTACTGCTTTAAATCACCTTGCTGGTAATTTGGTATGGCAGCAATAGAAACCAATGCAAGATCACCCAGAAGACTGAGCAGAGAGAGCGATGAGCCAAGGGTGCCTGGGGCAACACCGGCATTTCAGACTAGAAAAAAAAAAAGGTGAAGCAAAGAGACAGAAAGGGAAATACCAAGCACTGGAAGAGCCCGAAGAGACCAACAAAGGAAAGAGTCTCAGGAAGGAGAAAGTGGTCCAGAGACTGAAACTGCCTACTCTTTAAAGTGACAGCTGAAGAAGATTAAGTAGCAGTCTTTCAAAGTATGTGTTATTTTCTTGCTTCATATTCCCAGTGATTCTTGTATTTGTATATAACAACTTTCACCTGAAACTATCACTTTCTCCCTCCTGTTAAAAGCCTGAGAGTTTGAGAACTTTCACCTCAACCCGCATTATAAACCCATTATGGTAATTATTCTGGTTCCAGAAGAGCAGGTTTTACCACATGGTAAGCGAAAAGCAAAGGAGAAAAGGAAAAATATAAGCATCTGAATGCAGTTCCAAAGAACAGCAAGAAGAGATAAGAAAGCCTTCTTCAGCGATCAATGCAAAGAAATAGAGGAAAACAACAGAATGGGAAAGACTAGAGATCTCTTCAAGAAAATTAGAGATACCAAGGGAAAATTTCATGCAAAGATGGGCTCAATAAAGGACAGAAATGGTATGGACCTAACAGCAGCAGAAGATATTAAGAAGAGGTGGCAAGAATACACAGA
>NW_011495064.1:11412969-11413958 GCF_000754665.1 Bison bison bison
AAATTTCATGCAAAGATGGGCTCAATAAAGGACAGAAATGGTATGGACCTAACAGCAGCAGAAGATATTAAGAAGAGGTGGCAAGAATACACAGAAGAACTGTACAAAAAAGATCTTCATGACCCAGATAATCACGATGGTGTGATCACTGACCTAGAGCCAGACATCCTGGAATGTGAAGTCCAGTGGGCCTTAGAAAGCATCACTACGAACAAAGCTAGTGGAGGTGATGGAATTCCAGTTGAGCTATGCCAAATCCTGAAAGATGATGCTGTGAAAGTGCAGCACTCAATATGCCAGCAAATTTGGAAAACTCAGCAGTGGCCACAAGACTGGAAAAGGTGTTTTCATTCCAATCCTAAAGAAAGGCAATGCCAAAGAATGCTCAAACTACAGCACAATTGCACTCATCTCACACGCTAGTAAAGTAATGCTCAAAATTCTCCAAGCCAGGCTTTAGCAATACGTGAACCGTGAACTTCCTGATGTTCAAGCTGGTTTTAGAAAAGGAAGAGGAACCAGAGATCAAATTGCCAACATCCGCTGGATCATGGAAAAAGCAAGAGAGTTCCAGAAAAACATCTATTTCTGCTTTATTGACTATGCCAAAGCCGTTGACTGTGTGGATCACAATAAACTGTGGAAAATTCTGAAAGAGATGGGAATACCAGACCACCTGACCTGCCTCTTGAGAAATCTGTATGCAGGTCAGGAAGCAACAGTTAGAACTGGACATGGAACAACAGACTGGTTCCAAATAGGAAAAGGAGTACGTCAAGGTTGTATATTGTCACCCTGCTTATTTAACTTATATGCAGAGTACATCATGAGAAACGCTGGACTGGAAGAAACACAAGCTGGAATCAAGATTGCCAGGAGAAATACCAATAACCTCAGATATGCAGATGACACCACCCTTATGGCAGAAAGTGAAGAGGAACTAAAAAGCCTCTTGATGAAAGTGAAAGTGGAGAGTGAAAAAGTGGGCT
>NW_011495064.1:11414814-11418866 GCF_000754665.1 Bison bison bison
TGGAAGGAATGATGCTGAAGCTGAAATTCCAGTACTTTGGCCACCTCATGTGAAGAGTTGACTCATTGGAAAAGACTCTGATGCTGGGAGGGATTGGGGGCAGGAGGAGAAGGGGACGACAGAGGATGAGATGGCTGGATGGCATCACTGACTCGATGGAAGTGAGTCTGGGTGAACTCCAGGTGTTTGTGATGGACAGGGAGGCCTGGTGTGCTGTGATTCGTGGGGTCACAAAGAGTTGGACACGACTGAGCGACTGAACTGAACTGAACTGAATGATACAGTGCAAAGAAATAGAGGAAAACAACAGAATGGGAAAGACTAGAGATCTCTTCAAGAAAATCAGAGACACCAAGGGAACATTTCATGCAAAGATGGGCTCGATAAAGGACAGAAATGCTATGGACCTAACAGCAGCAGAAGATATTAAGAAGAGGTGGCAAGAATACACAGAAGAACTGTACAAAAAAGATCTTCATGACCAAGATAATCACAATGGTGTGATCACTCACCTAGAGCCAGACATCCTGGAATGTGAAGTCAAGTGGGCCTTAGGAAGCGTCACTATGAACAAAGCTAGTGGAGGTGATGGAATTCCAGTTGAGCTATTTCAAATCCTGAAAGATAATGCTGTGAAAGTGCTGCACTCAATATGTCAGCAAATTTGGAAAAGTCAGCAGTGGCCACAGGACTGGAAAAGTTCAGTTTTCATTCCAACCCTAAAGAAAGGCAATGCCAAAGAATGCTCAAACTATCACACAATTGCACTCATCTCACACGCTAGTAAAGTAATGCTCAAAATTCTCCAAGCCAGGCCTCAACAATACATGAACCATGAACTTCCAGAAGTTCAAGCTGGTTTTAGAAAAAGCAGAGGAACCAGAGATCAAATTGCCAACATCCGCTGGATCATGGAAAAAGCAAGAGTTCCAGAAAAACATCTATTTCTGCTTTATTGACTATGCCAAAGCCTTTGACTGTGTGGATCACAATAAACTGTGGAAAATTCTGAAAGAGATGGGAATACCAGACCACCTGACCTGCCTCTTGAGAAATCTGTATGCAGGTCAGGAAGCAACAGTTAGAACTGGACATGGAACAACAGACTGGTTCCAAATAGGAAAAGGAGTGTCAAGGCTGTATATTGTCACCTTGCTTATTTAACTTCTGTGCAGAGTACATCATGTGAAATGCTGGGCTGGATGAAGCACAAGCTGGAATCAAGATTGCCGGGAGAAATATCAATAACCTCAGATATGCAGATGACACCATCCTTATGGCAGAAAGTGAAGAACTAAAGAGCCTCTTGATGAAAGTGAAAGTGGAGAGTGAAAAAGTGGGCTTAAAGCTCAACATTCAGAAAACTAAGATCATGGCATCTGGTCCCATGACTTCATGGCAAATGGATGGAGAAACAGTGGAAACAGTGGCAGACTTTATTTTTCTGGGCTCCAAAATCACTGCAGATGGTGACTGCAGCCATGAAATTAAGACACTTATTCCTTGGAAGGAAAGTTATGACCAACCTAGACAGCATATTAAAAAGCAGAAAAAATAAAATAAAAATAAATAAAATAAAAAGCAGAGACATTACTTTGCTAACAAAGGTCCATCTAGTCAAGGCTATGGTTTTTCCAGTAGTCATATATAGATGTGAGAGTTGGACTATAAAGAAAGCTGAGCGCCAAAGAACTGATGCTTTTGAACTGTGGTGTTGGAGAAGTCTTTGAGAGTCCCTTGGACTGCAAGGAGATCCAGCCGGCCCATCCTAAAGGAACTCAGTCCTGAATATTCATTGGAAGGACTGATGTTGAAGCTAAAGCTCCAATACTTTGGCTACCTGATGCAAAGAGCTAACTCATTTGAAAAGACCCTGATGCTGGAAAAGACTGAAGGCAGGAAGAAGGGGATGACAGAGGATGAGATGGTTGGATTGCATCACCGACTCAATGGACATGAGTTTGAGTAAGTTCTGGGAGTTGGTGATAGACAAAGAAGCCTGGCATGCTGCAGTCCATTGGGGTTGCAGAGTCACACACGACTAAGTGACTGAACTGAACTGAAGCTGGAAAGAAATGTAGCTGTTTTATGTGTTAATCCCAGTTACTTGACTCTGCTGCTGCTGCTGCTAAGTCGCTTCAGTCGTGTCCAACTCTGTGCGACCCCATAGAGGGCAGCCCACCAGGCTCCCTGTCCCTGGGATTCTCCAGCCAAGAACACTGGAGTGGGTTGCCATGTCCTTCTCCAATGCATGAAAGTGAAAAGTGAAAGTGAAGTCGCTCAGTCGTGTCCAACTCATAGTGATCCCATGGACTGCAGCCCACCAGGCTCCTCCATCCATGGGATTTTCCAGGCAAGAGTACTGGAGTAGGGTGCCATTGCCTTCACTTGACTCTGGGGGACCATCTAATCCAAGACTGAGAACAGCCCACCCATTCTGGCCTGCCAGTGAAGACCTAATCTCCATATTTAAACACTTCACCCAGACCTACCCCTACCCACATTCTTAAAGTTCCAAACTACTCCTAATTAAAATATATACTCTCACCAGACCAGCTCAGCTACCAATTTGGAAAATGACAAATTGTTTCAGGTGAGACTGTTGACAGCTTTGATTATCTCACAGAATATTTACATTCTAAAGGCAATGCTTACAAATGGAAAGAAACACTGTATTTGTTTACAAATGGAAAGAAACACTGTTCTGACCAAAAGAGTGTACAGAGGAGAGCATCCTTAAATAAGCTCTTTAACCTCATCAAGTTTGGTCCATCTGGGCCTAAGGCCTCACTCTCACACGAAAGCCTCGGCACAGGACACTCTTCTCTGCCTAGACACTTCATTCTTCAGAGCAGCTGTCACTTTTGCAGGGGACTCCCAGACTACGTTGGCTCCTTCTGTTATGGCCCCCACAGTACACCTGACACCTTTGCAAACGGTCACCACACCTGCAACGTGTGGTCCGTGACTATCAGCCTCTCCACTAGCTGACAGTTTCTGTGAGCTGAGGATGAGGCCTGCCCTGTGCTGTGCTCACTGTTACCCTCCTGGTCTCTAGCATGTGGGAGATACTCAAATATTTGTTGATGACTGCATAAATGAATGAAGGGTGGGGACCGAGTGCTCTTACTCCGGGTTTACAGATGATTTCTACATTAGTGGCTCTGGAAAACTTAAGTAGGAATGAAACATTTGAGCCCCTCAGAGCTCAAGTACCAAAACCATTGACTTTCCAAACACGCCTAATATCCTGTATTCATCCCTGGTCTTGTCCAAAGCCCGAAGCGGCAAATAAACACATGAACAAGTGGGACAGATTTCTAACATGGTGCCAAGACTATTATTTTTTTTGGCCATGACAATTCAATGGGAGAAGAGAGTCATGTTTTCTACAAATAGTGTTGGAATAACTGTATATATGCATGCAAAAGAACCATGTTGAATCCCTTCCTTACACTCTACACAAAAATTAACTCAAAATGGATCACAGACCTAATGTAAGAGCTAGAACTCTTAGAAGAAAACACAGCAGATATTTGTGACCCTGGGTTATTCAAAACTTCTTAGACATGATGCCAAAATAAGTTGATAAAAATAAATTTGACTTCATCAAGATTAAAAACATTCATGCTTCAAAGGACACTATCAAAATGAAAATATAACCCACAGAATGGGAAAAATATGAATAAATTATCTATGTAATAAGGATTTGTATCCAGAATATATACTCTTACAACTCAACAATAAAAAGCCACAAAACACAATTGAAAAAATGGATTTGAATAGACAGTTTTTCCCAAAGATATACAAATGACCAATAAATACATGAAAGTTACGTTCAACGTCATTAGCCGTTAGTGCAACGTACATCAAGACCCCAGTGAGATACAGCTTCACTCCTATTCAGTTCAGTCGCTCAGTTGTGTCCAACTCTGTGACCCCATGAATCGCAGCACACCAGGCCTCCCTATCCATCACCAACTCCCAGAGTTTACTCAGACTCATGTCTATTGAGTCAGTGATGCCATCCAGCCATCCCATCCTCTGTCGTC
>NW_011495064.1:11419590-11419835 GCF_000754665.1 Bison bison bison
ATCATTCCTTCCAAAGAAATCCCAGGGCTGATCTCCTTCAGAATGGACTGGTTGGATCTCCTTGCAGTCCAAGGGACTCTCAAGAGTCTTCTCCAACACCACAGTTCAAAAGCATCAATTCTTCGGCGCTCAGCCTTCTGCACAGTCCAGCTCTCACATCCATACATGACCACAAGAAAAACCATAGCCTTGACTAGATGGACCTTTGTTGGCAAAGTAATGTCTCTGCTTTTGAATATGCTATC
>NW_011495064.1:11419935-11552464 GCF_000754665.1 Bison bison bison
ATTGTGATCCACACAGTCAAAGGCTTTGGCATAGTCAATAAAGCAGAAATAGATGTTTTTCTGGAACTCTCTTGCTTTTTCCATGATCCAGCGGATGTTGGCAATTTGACCTCTGGTTCCTCTTCCTTTTCTAAAACCAGCTTGAACATCAGGAAGTTCACGGTTCACATATTGCTGAAGCCTGGCTTGGAGAATTTTGAGCATTACTTTACTAGTGTGATGGTTATAATCAAAATGATAGATGGCGATGATGTGGAGAAAGTGGAACACTCATACACTGCTGGAGGGAATGTAACATGGAATTTCGGAAGTTTAGCAGTTCCTCAAAAAGTTAAACGTGGAGTTATCATCTGACCTAGTAATTCCATTCCTCAGTATATACCCAAGAGAAATTATAACATATGTCCACACAAAAACCTGTAGATGAATTTTCATAGCAGCGTTATTCCTAATAGTCAAAATGTGGAACCCTCATGTCCATCAATGGATAAATGGTTAAATAAAATGTATATTTACAAAATACTTAGCCATAATAAAGAATGAAGTACTGATATGTTTTACAACTTGAATGAATCTTGAAAACCTTGAAAATGAAAGAAGCCTGTCACAAAAGGCCACATATTATGTGACTCTGTTTACATGAAATGTCCAGAAGAGGCCAATCAGTAGAAATAGAAAGTAGACTGCTGACTGCCCAGAGCAGGGTACAGGTGGGTGGGGATTGTGGGAAAGCAGGAGATACAGAGTGACTGCAATTTGTATGGCATTTTTTTTTGAGGTGATGAAAACATTCTGGAATCGATTGTGGTGATGGCTGTACAACTCTATGACTACACTAAAAACTACAGAATTGAACACTTTAAATGGGTAAATTGTATAGTATGTGAATTACCTCAATAAAACTGTAAAAATTTTTTAAGTAGAATAAAGAAATGCTGTGCTATTTCAAAACATCACACGTCTATTAGAAACCAATCTCACATTCGTTTTGCCAAGTATCAGGGGAAACACAGATTTCTGTCTTCTGGGACACTCTGGGTCCCAAGCTCATTCATTTTCTTGTGGGCCTGTGCAGCTGTTAAGGGCTCAGTGCAGGAATTCCAATCCTGATGAATCGTGGATCTGTAGGCTTCTTTCAATGAAGCACTTCAATTCTATAGAGTCATGTATTTTTCTCTCTTTACAATAAACTATCCTTGAAGCTTGAACTGCAGCACACACAAAAAATTTTCTTTCTAGCATAGACAAATTCACTCCATGAAGTTAACCTGAAACTTACTTGGTAGGTGTTTGGAGGAGGCCAGAGTGCCATGATGACCAAGCCCTAAATGTCATATGCTGAACTTTTAAGCTTGTGATTTATTCTCTCCCTCCTTCCCTCCTTTTCTTTCATCCAGGTTCTTCAGCTTTGGGACAAAGGTCTAAGTACCGACCCCATCGCCCACACCAAGAGTGCTGGATGGGGAGAGACAGAGAAGCTTCCTGGAGTTTGAGCTCCATTTCCTGGCTCTGAGGGCTCACTTCACATCCACCCACTCCTGAGTCATTTTATTCCCCTTCTTCATTCCTAAGGCAGAGCTTGGTCAGGGTTCTGAAGCAATTCCTGCCCTATCATGTCACAAGGAGCCAATGAACATACAGGGAAGTCTGACAGGTGAAGGATTTAAAAGCAAGCCAGGACTTTTTTCAAGTGAAAATGGCTAGTCTAGAGGGAGCTCAGAGCAGTAGATACAAGCTGAAATAAATGAACAAATGGATTAACAAAATCCACAAAAGCACAGACTTTATTTAAGAAGTCCTTGAGATACAAAAGAAGACTAGGGCTAGGTCTACAGATAACAGAAGCTTAACCCCTGAGTGTCAGAGCACTCTAGGGGTAAAAGCAGGTGGGAGCAGAGGACAGAAAGGTGGGTGGCTTGGTATTTTCTGGCTTTAGAAAGTCAGAGAGCCCAGATCCCAGCTAGAACATCCCAGTACTGGTTATAGATTCTTTACAAAGGTGTTTACCTGTGGGAAAGAGAAAAACAAAAAGTTAAATTTCACATTTTCAGGAGACTATACAACAGTCCATCCATAATGCATGTGTAGCCAAGCCTTCGAGTTTTTTGTGAGGAAGAGAACACAGGTATGGAAAGGAAATGAGACCTGCCCAGGGTATCAAGTAGCAGAGCTGGAGAGAATCCAGAAGTCTCATTTCCCTAGTTCTAGAATACCTCAGACGAGGAAGTCAGCTGGAAAGCACATCTTACAAGGCAAATATTTAACAATTATTAGCCCCAAATACTTTAGAGAATAGAGATTATCTTAATAACTTATCCAAGGCCCTACAGGCTTTGGAGTGTGAAATGCAATTTGAGGCGCAATGCATAGGACCCATAGTGAAGTTTTGAAGTGATAAGAGTGTAAAAAAAGAAAAGCAGGAGTTAAGGTCTTCCCCACCCTCCTCATGAGCTCTTCTTGTATGGTTACTTCTTCCGAAAAATCATCATTGACATCCAACACGAGCACTGGAATGTTCAGCAGAGCCTCAGAGTGGAGCCTGTAAGAAGCACGAATATTTAGGGAACAGAAAAAAGATGGTAAGCTTCACATACTCACCAGTCTTAATAATTCATAATAGCTCTAAGGTCACAGGGCTTCTTAGGGAAATTTTATGTAAACAGTTTAAAAAAGGAACTCAATAAAGTTGGCTGGAAAGACGAGATTGAAATTTCTCTTTAGTCTGAAGACTGATACTGAAGGTCGGAGCCCCAAACAATTTAAATGGACAGCACACCAAGCCTGAAGGGAGGAAAGGCTGAAACCAGGAATATTAACTTAGTACACACTGACAATGTTTCAGCCCTTTACCCTGAGCCAACGACTTTATCATCATCAATCACCAAGTTCAGTCTAAGGGCATATCGAAAAATAAAAAAGCTGGGAAACAATCTAATAAAAAAGTTTCTTGAAATATATAGATTATATCCAGTATTAAATTTCTGCTGGGGATAACGCTTAACAATCCCAACCACTTCCAGGACATTCTGAACCTGCTTAAGGGGTTGCGTGTTCAGCTTCCTGTATTTTAATGCCTGGCTGCAGGAAGGCAGGCCCCTGTCCACTGCCGCTCTCTTCTCCACTTACGGGGTTGTCTTGTGGACAAGCCAGGCTTCGTGTTGACCATGAAGCTGCTCCAGATAGGCCAACTCAACTTCTTTCTCCTCTTGCCGGGCCCTCCGCTGTAGTCTCTTTAAACAAACCTGAAAGACAATCCCCAGGCTCTGCTGAGCTCCTGGGTTATCTCGGCTGTTACAGAAGCTGGGGGGCTCTCAGGCCTCCTTGCTGTGTCTATCCTGGGCGCTAGTGTTGTGACATTCCTTCTGCTGCCTTGTCTTCTTAGTGAATCACAGGTTAATGGCAACCATCATCTACCCTAGGAACCTGGAATTATTTTTTTCCTCCTCCCTGCCACATCCAGGAAGTCACTGAATTCTCTTTCATTTCTCTCCAGCTGGTTCTCTCCTTGCCTCTCTCTCACCCCTGCCCTGGTCAGGTCCCCAGCATTTCTCACCTGGACTATGGAGCAAGAGCCTTCTGACACTCTGCCTCCTGGAGGCAGTGAAGTGTATGGAAAGAGCACAGGCCTTAAGGTTAGAAAGTCCAGGGTTAAATTCCCATCTTAGCCAGGCACCAGGGGGGTAAGCTTTGTGGGCTTCCATTTCCTCTCATCAACCCCGTGGGTCACTGTGAAGACTCAGGGAAGGGAGCCCATCAGTTCCTGGCAAATGCTGTCTTTTCTCCCACTTTTCCTGCTCAGTCCACCCTTCCAGACTATTGCAATATACAGCTGTCCCTCAGCACGTGCAGAGGGGGTTGCAGGGGCGTTTGGTTCCAGGACCCTCTGTGGGTACGAAATTCCAAGGTTGCTGGAGCCCCTTATGTGTGTGAAATGGCAGTGGGCTCTCCACATCAGGGGTTCCGCGTCTGGATTCGGAGGGCTGACTCCAACGGTATGACTCTCCTTGCAGGGTGCTTATCGCCTTTAGTCACAGGTGCAAGGAAGTATGAGTAACATCATATTTACAAAACGGTACGTAACTTGAAGTCATGTCATATCACACATTCACTCTGGGGCAGAATGCAAATTCTGCATACGTCAAAGTTCAAAAAATAAAAAAGTGAGGCTTGAGATTCACTCTGTCCCTCAGTCCTTCCAGAGCGTGCGTAATTCCAGTCTGTCTTCATCTGATTAGAAATCTGAAGCACAATGACTCAAGGAATGTCACCTTCTCCTTTACTGGTCACACAGGGCCATTCCCAGAGTCTGGCCACCCCTCCTAACTCTCCACTCTTGACATCCTTAGCTCCTTCCTCCCCTGAAGCCAGATGTCACCTCCTGTCTGCAGTACAGACCAAGCTCTTTCGCATCTCAAAACTTTTGCTCTGAATGTCTGCTTTGCCTGAATTGCCTTCCTTTCTCTCTATGCATGGCAAACACTTCATTATTCAGTGTCATCTGTCCTGAGAAAAACACGTAGATTAACTCACTGATTTAGGACTTCTCTCTTTCAAATAGTTTAGTTTTATTCCCAAATGTAAACTTTTATTCCCCCCAAAATGTATAATATTCCCAAAGATGCAATCTGTGCTGTTTCCCTCTTGTATCATCTTTTCTCTATGGAAAGAAAATCATATAAACAAATTTCATTTATGATCTTCTGCCCAACTTTTCAAGTTGATTAACACAGGTTAACAGTCTAACATGCTAATACTTTTAGCACTTATCCCTTCTCATCTCTTTCCCTTGAATCAAGAACTGTTCTAAAGTTAGATGAAGTCCTTGTCCTAGGGAGTCTATAATCTAATTAGATAACAAGTAAAAGAACATATGCAAAACAGCAAATCAGGTGCTCTACTGTGAGGTTTGGATCTTAAGTACAGAAGTCAGATAAGGAAGGCAGCAACTGGGCTGGGGCAGTCAGAGGCGCTTCCTGGAAGCGGCAGGGGCTCCCCCTTCATCGCTGGCACCAGCTTACTCAACACCACTCTGAAAGCAGGCCAGAATCTGTCTGGTCCAGGGCTGAGCACAGGGCCTGGCAGGGCAGGTGGTCAATACATATTTATCGCACATACTCACTGAATGTTTTCATTTCTGACCCCGTCTATCCCTGTTGACCGTCTGCTCCTACTTTCATCTTTTTCCATCTCTACTTTCCTTCCCTCTGAACCTTCTCTTTTTCTTTCTGTCATTCTGTCCCTACATCTTTTCCTCACTGCTGACTGCTTCAAGACCTCTCCGCCGTTCCCTTGCCTCCCCATCACACAGCTTTACAGCCCTGACTAAACACGACCCAGTGCTCTACCCCACTGATGACAGATGTTAGTGGCTATTGTCTACTTGCAGAAAGACTTTACACATATAGTCCTACCTCCACTTAAAAAAACATATAAAAGATCTCCTATTACACATTTGGTTCTTATTTTTCTTAAGAATATGTTTTGAAGATTGTTATATGTCAGTGTAGTACCTTCCAGTTCTTTTTCATGGCTTCAGAGTTTTTCAGTGCATCAATGGAGCATAATATACTTAACTGGCCTCTACTGATGACTACTTGCGTTGTTTATAATAATTTGCTATTATAAACAATGCTGCCCTGCACATGAGCCATTTTGCCTATGTGGGAGCATATTTATGTAGTAAATTCCAAGAAGCATGATTAATAGGGCAAAACTATGTATCCTGCTAGTATACACTGCCAGACTGCCTCCTTAGAGGCTGACCAATTCTCATTCCTGCCAGCAAGGTAGCTTCAGGATTTCTAAACATAGCAAAGCTACCTAATTTTCCTGAGAGAAAAATATTATCAGAATTAATGAAAATGCGTATTTTCCGAATGTGACGTTATGTTTTCAATTATACACTAGGGCAGAGCAATTCTTTTTATAAAAGCTATAATTATTCATTCATTGCTGGCAGGCAAACACTGATGCTAAAGTCTCTCCTGTTAAAATAGGCTAACATTTCCCTTTGCACTATTAATTTACTTAAGAGAGCAAACTTTTCTTCCCTCCCAGAAGCCTAGGTAAACTTCTATTTTGAACATTTGGTGTACTTCTTGCTGTACTGATATGGTTACAAGTTCTTTTTTAAAAAAAAAAACAAAAAACAACCTTGTGCAAACAGTGCTTTAGTCTGGTTCCTCTTTACCTCAGTCCTCATGGGGAGGACGCACTGAACGTGAACAGGAAAGAGCGTGGCTGGGACGGCAGCTGCCTGCTTCACTCCACCCGACCCTCCTGGAAGAGCTGCTGTTTGGACTGCCTGCAGTCAGAGGCAGCAACTGGACAGGGACTGCTAGTGGGTCTGACCACTGCACTTCCTAAGCCCCACACCCAGGTGCCCCTTGTCCCAGGTCTTCGCAGCACACGCTGTCCGGGCTGCAGACACGGCCTGGCTCTTGGAGGTACACTGGCCAGCTGCACTCTCTCTTGCTGATTCTTTGGGGCACTGAGGCCCAGCCGTTTCTCTTCTGATTTCTTTTTTTACTGTTGGCTCGCTTGCTTTTTACAGGTTAGTGAAGAGTAGGTAGGAAGGAGCAAAATGCCCTACTCAAGCCCATCACATGAGCTCTAAGCCAACATCTGCCGGGACTCTGCACCGCTTTGTACATAAAGATGTTTCACTTCTGTTCTGCTCTCTCACAGTCCCTCTGGGTCTCACAGCAGAGGTTAGGAGTGACTTCAGGGGAAGGATATCAACATTCTCGGTTCTGGTGCCATCAAAACAGCACCAAAATCCCCATTCAATTCCAAAATGAGTAAGTAATTTTTTTCTACCATCAAGTTGCAGTAATCCTTAATCCTTCAACCCCTATTCCACCCCAGCTGAAATACCTCAATTCGTCTCTCCAAAAAGATGTTATCAGCCACACCGTAACAATTACAGCCACCACCACCATTGTTACCATCATTGTCCCATCTCACGGTCATTCCAAGTACACAAAGACGTGAGGAAGACTTCCTTCCTCTCCTGCTGGGTCCCAGTGGCCCAGCAGGCTAGGTCAGGAACCAGGCAAAGGTTAGGTGGCAGTGCTTTCAATTCTCTTAAAGCTCAGCCCAACCTGCTGCTGCCTTCAACTCTCCATCCCATGAACTCCTACTGGAAACCATCACCTCTTCAAACCCAACCACAATCTTCACTCAATTCAAGACCACAATGCTCTTAATCCATCCTTGGCTCTGGCCATGAGCCTTCCTGGGGGCCAGGACTTTCCTCTCACCCTGAACCCTACATTCGGCTACCTCAAACCATCCTTTTGGCAGGGGTCTCCTTCTCCCCTAAACACTGACACCAATCCCTGCCCCTACCGGACAGTCACCTTCATAACTGGTCTCTTCTATTCCTGCTCCCAGGAAATGACAACTACTGCAAGAAGTCATAAATGTGCGAGGCTGCCACCTTCAGCTGTGCTTTTCACAGAAGGTTCTCAGCCCTCTGGCTTCACTGCATCTCCAGTTGAGTTTCACTTAAACCTGAGACTCTATTTACTTTCGTGGACTCTCTTTATTTCCTCACAATCTTCAGAAGCTCCCGACATAAAGAGCCCCGATCCCTGGTCCCCTTCACACCCAAGGCCCTTGCCTGCTGCCACCCTTGCTGAGGTCAGGCCCTTCCATCCGGTCCTCTCCCCTCTGGTTCCTGCGAGTCTGTGTCATGGGGGCGCTCCCACCCATTTTCTGACCCTGGCCAGTCTGCTCTCAGGCTTCTTCCTTCCACAAGACTGGGTCATATACCTAAAAGCCTGGCCTCTAGCCTCAAGAGAACTTTCCCTCCTAAGACTATGCGTTATACCTGGCATTTGACGGTATGTCAGGTATCTGTCTAAAAAGGTGAGAGCAACACATCCCTCAAAAATGCCCCCCAGCTTGACTCCCACTCCAGAGGAGCCCTTAGGGATCACGTGTCTGCAACACTGGATTGGACAGACAAGGACCCCTCCAGGGGAAAGGCTTCCAGGGCCTGCCCGCGGTTGGCAGAGCCAAGGACCCCTGCCATCTCCAGAGACTCCACATCACCACCCTACTGTGTGCTGGGCTGCCCCCATGGTCCAGGTCGGAGGTCATGGGAGGCAACTCCCACAGTCCATCGTGCCTTACCAGTGGCATCCTTCAGGTTCAAAAAAGCAGACAATGAATTAGGAGAGTACCAGGATGAGGTGAGGAAAGCCTCTTCGTCCTCCTAACATGATAGTCAGGAAACCATAGAGACCACAATGGACTCTGATGACCCAGTTAGAGGGAAGGAAAAGCTGAGGCAACTGGCTACAGGTTAGCTGGTCAGAGGGTTGAAACTGTGGATCCCAGTGATAAAGCCCAATCTTCTCTAGGTGGGCACTACATCAAGAGGGACCCTTTAGCCCCCTGCTGCAGAAAGCCTAAGGGAACTGGGTCCTTGTGCTAGAATGGGAGGGTGCTCACCCACTGCTCTCCATGCTCCAGGTAATACCCACAACCAACTTTCTCCAACTGGAAAATCAGAGGCTCAGAGAACATCACCTCTTAAGTTTCATATGGCCCTAATGTTTAAGGCTTTAAATTCTGTCTTACCTGGGGAGCAGCCTGAAGGTAGATGAAGCCATGTAATCTGAGCCGGCTGGCAAACTCCTGCAGGAGAAAATAATGCCAGTCCTGATAGATATGCCATTCAATGTCACTGAGGGAACCATTTTCAAAAAGAGTCTTTGCAAAGATATACCTGGTTGGAAATGTAGGTGGGATGGGTGAGGGGAAGAGAATGGGAAATGGAATGAAAGGCAAAAGAAAGAAGCAAAAAACATTAATAACAACTTCTTCCACGTCTGTCCAAACCACTTAACCTTTTTGGTTCCTTACTGATTTTTAAGAAGTCTGAATTCTTCACCTACACTTTTTGCTCAATACTGAGAATAGCATTTAGACTTTAGAGGCCAAAATCTCTGAGTGGATTAATCCACTGGAAGAAAAAGGCCACTGAAAGACAGTACCATTGGT
This sequence comes from Bison bison bison, assembly GCF_000754665.1. Classification (NCBI taxonomy): domain Eukaryota; kingdom Metazoa; phylum Chordata; class Mammalia; order Artiodactyla; family Bovidae; genus Bison; species Bison bison. The sequence goes on from NW_011495064.1 coordinate 11,428,948, forward strand.
CGCTAACAATTTTCTCTCCTGGAAACCAGTCAAAACATGTGCAAATGGTGCATGTAGACTCAGACTTTTAAGATTTCCTTACTATTACTGTAAGTAAGCCCCCAAACAAAAAACAACCTAGTATAAAGCACCCATGACTTACTTTAAGGACTCAAGGGTTCTGAGGCTGCAGAGCCATCCTTTGGTCTAGCCGAGAAGTAGAGCAGGAACTGTACTTAAGTCATGTCCCCTGTGGAGCAGGAAACGCATTTCCTACTAACTGCAGTATCACCAAGAAAACAAACTCTCCTCCAAAGCAAGCCTCCTCTGCTTCTGAGCTTCTAATCCAGATATGAGAAGGCTAAATCTAAAAATCAATCTCATTTTGCCCCTTGCTTACTTCCGTAACTAAAGGAGCATCGGATAAATAGGAAGTCGGAGCTAACTAGAAACCATCGTTTCAGGAGGGGCAATTCTGCTTTCCAACCTCAGGCATCTTGATACAAAACACAGTTTACATCTTAAGCAGTGAATTCCAGTTTCTAAGGCAATACTCAGCAACTGGCTACTTCTGGAAAGATGAAATTCGGAAGCCTTGTCTATGAATGGCTCAGGGAGGTATACACCACAAGGCTGCGAGCGAGCGCTGCCTAAGAGAAGGGGTTGGAGCGCCACACTCCTGAGTCTGACCTGGCTGCAAAACTCACTAGCTGTGTCACCAGGGGCAAGTCACCAAACTCTCAGGCTGCTTCTTCCTCTGTACATAGACAACAGTTGAACCTAATTCGTGGAGTTGTGAGAACTGTAATACTTACAAGGTGCTTCCAACAGTACCTTAGCTGTCACTGTAACTACTTCACTGTTAGGCTATGAAGGCACTAATTTGGGAGCTCTGAAATGGCTTACCTATAGCCTAGCTGAAGGCAACAAAGAAAAGAGGTGAATTTCTAATTCAGTATCTGAAAAATGTTTTCAGCTTCTTCATAAGTAACATGGAAATGAAGATCTTATAAAGAGCAAGTAAATACCTGTTAATTAGTCTTATAAAAGGCCCTGGCCTTTTTCTGAGGATGAGCACTTCTTTATTTCTCCAAAGCTGGTAGTGAAGGGGCGAGAGGACGTAAAGGCCATGGTGGTGCTCAATGCTGAGGCGGGTGGGGGAGCCACTGCAGCCTGAATGAAGGGGCTGCAGGAAAGGGCCAGCTTAAGCACCAAGGCATCAGGGTCCCTGCTCTAAAACCACATGCTATTGTTTTCTTTCAACTCAAACAGAAAAGATTTAGATTTCCCCCTCCTTGTCATCTACCCTCCCAAACAAGCGATGTTCCTCCTTTGGAATACGTATAACACACCTGGGCAGGTGTGCAGTCCCTGCCAGACTAAGGTCACCATGAGGGCAGGAACTGGGTCCGCCCTGCTTACTGCTGCAGCCCCAGGTCTGACCCAGTGCCTGAACACAGGTGGCATTCAACAAATCTGTTCATTTGCTGAGCCAAATGAATAAATGTTTAAAGGAGTGGAGAGGCTCTAAATTACCATCAGGGTTAGAGTGTGTAATCAGTTACCCTTTCTGTCTCAAAAATGTCCCCTCTGAAGAAAACATCTGGGAGGTTGTAGCTGCCTACAGTGCAATCAGCTGTCTCCCTTTATACCATGGCACGCCACATGAGGGATCTTAGTCCCCTGATCAAGAATCAAACCCATGCCCCCTACAGTAGAAACACAGAGTCTCAACCACTGGACCGCCAGAGAAGTCTGGAGATCTTCTAAACAGATCTTCTCAAGTCCGTGTACTTTCTAAACAAAGTATTTCTATTTTTAAGGGGTCTCTCACATGTCTACCTCACTAAAGGGCTGAAAATCAAAAGACCAATGGCCAGTTTGTTTCCAGGAAGGTAGCAATATGTAATTCATCTTCCTAATTCAAGAGGCTAGGCTTGAGAGAAGGCAGAGGAAAATAGATAGTAGTGTATCCAACAGTTGAAAAAACAACAAAAGTCTATAGCTCAACCATTTACAATTCACATATTTAGCTTTTATAAAGAACAGGCTCTCTCTTGGGGTCCACAGAGAAGGAGTGCCTAGCCTATAGGGTTTGTATTACATTTCTTGAATGATTTTTAAGTAATGCTTAAAAAAAAAATCACAATACATTTACAAATATACCCTTATTTTTCCCCCTCCAGGCGGCTTTATGGGAAGACTAAGAAGTAGCGCTAGTTTTTGTAATTTGGAAGTAAACAGGTAACCAATCTAGCATCTTGAGAAGCGAATGGACAGGGCTTCTCTGGTGGCTCAGCAGTAAAGAATCTGCCTGCAAGAGACATGGGTTCAATCCCTGATCCAGGAAGACCCCACGTGCTCCACAGGAACTAAGCCCATACGCCACAACTCTTGAGCCTGTGCTCTGGAGCTGGGGAGCTGCAGCTACTGAAGCCTGCATGCCCTAAAGCCCGTGCTCCCCAGCCAAAGAAGCCACTGCTCCCTGAGCACCACAGTGAAGAGTAGCCCCCACTCTCTGCAACTAGAGAGAGCCTGGGCAGAATGAAGACCCAGCACAGCCAAAAATACATAAATAAAAATTTTAAAAAAGACGTGAATGGACAATAAAAGTGAATTTTTCCATTCTGATAATTCAAAGGGGCTTCAGAGCTCAACATGCTTTGGGCCACCATCTCACACTGACACAGGTTCCTTCGGATAAAAAACCCTCAGTGATGTCCAGATCGAGGCACCCTCACTTCATCTCCAAATGGCTGAAACACAAGACTCAGCCTGGTCTTGTGGCAGAACCAGGAATTCCGGAGTATAGACGGACTAGCTCCTTTAGAATCAAGGGGCTGAATTCCCAAGCTAGCTGCTAGCCTTCGTGAAAAGTGACTCATCTCACTCCATCGGTAGATGGGATAATGCCCTTCCCTGGACCTATGAGAGACTGAATATCTCTTATAGACTCTGGCCAATAATAAGTCCTCTCACACGACAGAGTCAAAAATGGTTAAATCCAAGACAGAAGTCAATTTTTCAGATGTGCTTCTACTAAGAAATCCTTTCTTGAAGAATAAAACAAGGATAAATGTATTTCTCCTATCATTTTAGGAACACAGATTTTAATTCCATCTGCTTTTTTCTTCAAGGTGATAGCCAGCCACTGATTCATCTGGTTTGCTGAAACATACGCTGCTACTTAAGTGTCTCTTCCGAGCCTTTGTGCATGTAACGGTTTTACTAGGTAGCCACCAGCCTGCTTCTGTGACAGAAAAGACGACGACAAGGCAATCAGTGCCAGTGTGAGAAATTAGATGTATTAGTTTATGAAAAACAGTTTCCTTTCTTGACATGTGTGGTAACTGAAATTGCAAGTCTGAACAAATCTCTATAGTGTTGTCGTTAAAAAGAAGACAATTTTTTCAAGGATAACATTCAATGACAAGAGCAGTTCAGGGTCTGACCAAGAAAAGAAAACCTGTGGTGCTGAGCACAGCGCCTGTGGCCGGCAGAGGCTCGGGACCTTACCTGTCGCTGTACACAGACCTCTCAAAGATCTGTACTGCCCTCCCAACCTCTAAGAGTTTCTCAGGGAAGGGCTCCAACTGTACTTTCAGGCGGCTCAGGAAAGAAAATGTCTGGAAAGTGTAGGACCATCGTGCTGGCTCCTGGTACATCATATCCAGCAAGTTTCCAAGGCTGGTGGCAGCGCCGGCCTAGAGGCAAATTACAAAAGAGGAGAATTTCCTAGGACGCATTTACTTCAGTGTTCACCACCCTTCTACCTCATACCTAGTAATCACTGGGAGAAGCAATTACAGAGGTTTCCTCCCACTAAAAAGATACTGCATCCCTCACCATTGGTGCAGTCAAAGCTATACAACCAAGGGAGAGACTTTCCTACTTTATTAGGTGAGACCCTGATAGAGGGAGATGACATGCCTCAACACACCTAGAAGAGCAGAGGCAGAACCACCGTACAGTTAGCACATGCACCGATAGATGTGTTTGCAGAGCGTGCCGGAGGAGGAGTTAACAATCACAACCACCTAAAACTCGACTTGCAATCATACTACCTCTACCGCAACACTATGTTGCCTCTCTCTGGGGCTTCCATTTGTGGTTCTTTCTTTCTAAAACTAACCTAGACAAGAAAGTAACTGACTATAAAATCCAACCCACAAAATAAAGAGTTCTGTCTCTCTTATGGCAGAGCTACACGTTGTTAAACAAACAAACACACGAACAAACAAAAACACACAAATCCCTCCTCCTGGATTCTAGACGCTTTACGAAAGGCACGTGAAGACCCACTCACTCAGCATGTGCAGGCGGGAACGTGTGTAGATACTCAGGAAGCCTAGGTTCTTTCCCGGGCTCTGCCACTGACTCAGTGCTAAAGTGAGTTTTGCGCAAAGTGCTCTTATCTGTGTTCATTTAGTCACCATTAACTGAAGGCCTGTGTGGATGAGGTGCTACGTGAGCTAGGTGCTGTAAGGGGTACAGAAAACAAAATTAAGATTTACCTCAATGTTCACTGTGCTATGCTGTCTCATTTGATCTTCACAACAGCACCATGAGGTAGGTACCCCTGTTATGCCCATTTCCTTGAGGAGAACATCCACTCAGAAAGGAGACGGAACTTGCCTAAGGTTTCATGGTTAAGTGTTGAATGGGGACTCAAACCTGGCTTCCACTAACTTCTTCATTTTAATACTTCTCCATATAAAAGCGAGCAAGACATGATTCCTAAATTTAAGGAGCTCATAATGCAAACAGAAAGGGGGTGACAAAAATATGGAAAACTAGACTAGAAAGCAGAACATACAACAAAGGGGTGCTCACATATGGTGGAGAGAATCTGGGAAGTTTCTGGAAAAGAGTGGCATTAAGCTGGGAAGTAAGTAAATGGTACATGGAATCTCCATAGATGGAAATAGAGATTAAGAAGAAAGAATTTCACATAGAGACAAAAGTCTTGGTGGGGGTGGGGGGGGGGGAAGGGGAGGTTAGACAACCACAAGTGGTCCGGTTTCACAGAATATCAACCCTGGATTCCAAAGAAGGGTCTTACCCTTCGGAAGGTTTCATCAGGAGCAATGCAGGCAGAGCACAGCAGGTCACAAAACAACTTCCCTCCTTCCAGTCCCAACCCACAAACACACACCAGCCTCACAAACGGCCCCTGGCTGAGAGCTGGAGGCTGAAGCAGGAGGACAAATTTGGATGTACTGGGGTCTCTGGTAGGGTCACTGGAGACTGTAGGGAGCCCATGGTGCGTGGCACAGTTCTGAGATGGCAGGGAAGCCAGCTGACTGGAGTGGGGCACCGCGCTGGCAGAGGCACCAGGTTGACTGTACAGAGGCCTACACTATTTCTAAAGAACCTATCTCAACTACAGAACATGAAGCACATATCCCTTTAGACATAAAAACAAAAAAGGGGACAAGCAGTGGAAATAAAAATACTCAGCAATTCAAAAGGAGTGAACTCATCAATGTGCTCAGGACAAGCAGCCTCTCAGGAGACAGAGCTATTGCCAGAGAAAGGAGAAAATGGAAAAAGCTCAATGAGATTCAAGAGACTGCCACACTGATAAGAACAGGTTATCAAAAAAAGGAGCCAGAGACTTCCCTGAAGGTTAAGACCCCGCACTTCCACTACAGGGGCAAGGCTCCGATCCCTGGTTGGGGAACTAAGGTCCCACAGACTGCATGGGATGCCCCCCAATAAAAGAAATGAACCCAGGCTCCAAATGGAACAATATGAAAAGAACATTCTTAGAGGGAAAAAATGCAATTGCCAAAACAAAACTCCCAATGAAGATAGTAACCAGCAGACTGTAAACTGCACTAAACCTAATTAGTGAGTATCAAACAGAATACTGCTTTCCTCCTGGCTCAGACTAGTACAGAATCTGCCTCCAAAGTGGGAGACCTGGGTTCAATTACCGGGTTGGGAAGATCCGATGGAGGAGAGCATGGCAACCCACTCCAGTGTTCTTGCCTGGAGAATTCATGGACAGAGGAGCCTAGCAGGCTACAGTCCATGGGGTCGCAAACAGTCAGACACGACTGAGCAGAGTAGGACAGGACTGAGTGACTAAGCACAGCACACAGCACATACAGAGTATCAACTCAAGAAATTTTTCCTAAACTAACAGAAAAAAAGCAGAAAGTTAAGAAACAAACAGAAACAGTTTAGGAGATCCAATATACACTGTTACACAGTGGGAGGGTATTTTTTGTTTTTTCTTTCTTCTGGAAAGATACATCAAGATGTAATGTCACCTTCTCCAACCCCACAGCAGTTAATACAATTTTGTATCAAATAACTTTTCAAACAAGAGCTAAAATAATGTGCAACTTTGCAGTACCCATATTTTAGATAAAACTACCTACCCAAAGTGAACAATTTTCTTTCTCAAGTGATGAGCCCAATACAGAGAGGTGAAATGCCACTACCCCCCCAAAAAAAGAGATGAATGGAGGAAGACCACTACTCATAAGGTCTGTGTCTCCCTCTCATCAAATTTCAGTCACTGAGAATCACTGTCTAATAGAAACATGACATATCTCTAGGTATTTTAGAACAAAAATAAACTTTTAAAACCATGGTACTTTTACTATGGTTTTAGTTCAGGTGAAAAAGAAGCCAAAACCAAAGAAAAAAATTAAAGAATATCTCTGAAGACGTGAGACTTTCCACCAGAGAAATTTGCTGAGTACCAGAAAGGATTTAATACAGATTTACATATGTGGCTTTCATATTCTCTCTTTCTCTCTCTCTATCTCACATACACACACACACCCAGACCTATCCTAGCAAGATCTCAATTCATAAAAACAAAACAAAAACCTAAGGAGGGGGGAAATATTAATTTCTTACATTTAAAAAAGGATCAGAACCACATAACACTTCCCTATAGCAGAAACCTAGATAGTATATTAAAAGGCAGAGACATTATTCTGCCAACAAAGGTCCCTATAGTCAAAGCTATGGTTTTTCCAGTATTCATGTGAGGATGTGAGAGTTGGACTATAAAGAAGGCTGAGCACCAAAGAATTGATGCTTTTGAACTGTGGTGTTGGAGAAGACTCTTGAGAGTCCCTTGGTCTGTAAGAAGATCCAACCAGTCCATCCTAAAGGAAATCAGTCCTGAATATTCACTGGAAGGACTGATGCTGAAGCTGAAGCTCCAGTACTTTGGCCACCTGGTGCAAAGAGCCAACTCATGGAAAAAGACCCTGATGCTGGGAAAGACAGAAAGCAGGAGGAGAAGGAGCTGACAGAGGATGAGATGGTTGGACGGCATCACCAACTCAATGGACATGAGTCTGAGCAGGCTCCAAGGTATGGTGAAGGACAGGGAGGCCTGGTGTGCTGCAGTCTGTGGGGTCACAAAGAGTCAGACACGACTAAGCAACTGAGCAACAACACAACAGAAATTAAAGACATTTTAAGACAAGCAATCGCTCAGAGACTATATTAATACCACCTACATTCCAAAAAAAAAATTCCTCTAAAATAAACTTCAACCAATTGAAAAATGAATCAAAGAATCAAGAAATGGGAAGTGGCAATAAGAAAACAGTGTTCAGTGAATGACCAGCAGAAGAGAGTTAAGTATAAATTATTATTAATGTGGTTAAGAAGTTTACTGCCAATTTCTATAGTTAAAAGAGAAATTTCCAGGAATTCCCTGGCTATCCAGTGGTTAGGACTTGGTGATTTTACTGCTGGGGTCCAAGTTCAATCCCTAATTAGGAAACTAAGATCTCACAAGCTGTCCAGCCTGGCCAGAAAAAAAGAGAGAAAGAGACAGAGAAATTTCACTATGTACAAACATTCCAGAACTATAAAATTACAGATTTCTATGCTTGGGTGGTAGAGCCTAGAGAAGAAAGTAATAAAAAAGTAGTAAAATTTATTTTTTTCTTTCATGGAGATGCCATTAATATCGATAAATAGGCTTAAACATGAATATATATATATTTTTTATTGAAGTATAGTTGATGTACAATATTATATTAGTTTCAGGTGTACAACACAGTGATTCCGTATTTTTGCAGATTATACTCCACTATAGCTTATTACAACATAAATGGCTATAATTCCCTGTGCTGTATATTCTTGTTGCTTTGTCTATTTAGTATGTAGTAGTTTGTATCTGTTAATCCTACATTCCTGATTTGTTCCTCCCCCTTCCCTCTCCTCTTTGGTAACCACAAGTTTGTTTTCTGTATCTGTGAATCTTAAACATATATATATATATTTAACATGTATATTTTTAGTTTAAATGTTTCCACTAGCAGAGTAAAAATAGTAAAAATTTCCACAGGAATGAAGCGGAGAAAGATGAAAGAAATATTTAAATACAGAAAAAAGAAAAAAAAAAGGAGATGAAAGCACAAAAATAAGGTGGCAGGAAGAAGTTAAATATAATCATGATCAAAGAGAAAAATTCCCAGGAATGGGAAGCAGACCCTCAAAATGTGTAAAAGCTAAAACTCCTGTTCATAAGTGAAACACCAAACCAAGATGACAGATATTAGTTGAAAACAAAGGGGCAGAAAAATCCATCAAGTAGGTGCAAATAAAAAGAAAGCAGATGTGGCAAAGCTGTATTAAGAAAAAAAGCATTAGGGACTTCCCTGGTGATCCAGTGGTGAAGAATCTGCCTGTCAATGCAGGAAACATGGATTCAATCCCTGGTCCAGGATGACCCTGCATGCCTCAGAGCAACTAAGCCTGTGCTACAGAGCTGCAGAGCCACAGCTGCTGAGCCTGTGCACTGAAACTACTGAGGCCCGCGTGCCAGAGCCTGTGCTTGACACAAGCGAAGCCCCCACAAGAGGAAGACCACGCACTGGAGCGAGACAGGGGCCTCCCTGCTGCTCGCCGCAGCTAGAGGAGGCCAGTGTACAGCCACAAAGACCCATTTATTTTATGTAAAAATAAAAAATAAGTAAATAAATATTTTTAAAAATACAAGGAGAAATGGGCAAAACATAATAAAAGCACAAAACTTTAGTACACTTCTCTTAGCATTTAATTAAAAAAAAAACCTGTAGAGAACTTGGAGGATTAGACTCTAAACCATTTTTTTCACATATCAGAAACTGGGATACATAGTACAATGCTTACTAAACAGAACAGACATTTTAATTATTCCTTAGGAGTGTCACTAAATTGATAGTCTCATAATCAATGGCATCTTAGAATGGATAAAATATGTGACATCAAACTACACAGAATTTACGGAAATACATACTCTTCTTAAAAGTCCATGGCAAACTTATGAAAACTGACCATACACAGGCCATGAAGAAAACCTCAGTAAGTTTCCCCAATGAGAAACTATATCAGCCACACTGATCTTAACAAAATAAAACTAGATTAACAAAATAATAAACATACAAAATCTACTCAGAATATGTAAAACACTAAAAATAATTCTTAGGCAAAAAATAAGTTAAAACTACAGTTACATATTTTTTAGAAATTTCAGTTACAGTCTCATATGTCAAAATCTAGAAGATAGGGCCATAAGTTATTCTACGAAGAAACTTTCCCATTGCAAATGCTTTTATCGGGTTGGCCAAAAACAGGTGGGAGAAAACCTAGTGAACCTTTTTGGCCAACAGTATTATTAAGGCAGAAAAAAAGGGGAAAATACACAAATTAATCATTAACTTTATTAAAGACTTTTCAAAATACAAAAATTCTGAGAAATAAATTTAAAAGCAAAAAGTAATGAACTAGAATGCAAGCCCCAACAGAATTAAAAATTACAATCTATTAATTGCACCTTTTAAAAAAGAATAAATAATCATCTACCAAGTCTTTTCCTTTCAAAATATTCACACAGATAAGCAACATCAGACAAACAATAAAATAACTCTCAATACAGAATTTAAAGCATAAAAGACATGTACTAATTTTACATTATTAAATTTGAAAATCTTAATAAAAGGCAATTCTTTGGAAAAAAATTATCAAAAGTGACTAAAAACCCTGAATAATAATTGAGGAAGAAAGAGTTGTCCAATATTCCCCTCAAACACCACCAAGTCCATGTAATTTTGAAACTAATTTCTATCATACCTTCAAGGAATAGACAATTTCTATGCTAAAAATGATACAAAGCTCAATTCATTTTCATAACCTTGATGGTAAAACCTGTCAAAAACTGTATACCCAAATAGTAATACCAATTAAATTTATAAATACACATGCAGAAGTCCAAACAACGTATTAGCAAATTAATGCAACAGTACACCATGATCAAAAGGGTTCATTCTAGGAATGTGAGGATGACATCATTATCAAATCTATGACTAACACTAAGAGAAAAAAGCAAAGGAAAGAAAAATCCCATGGTTATCTCACTAGATGCTAAAAAAGGCTTTTGATGAAAACTTAACATCTGATACTGATAAAAACAGTTAATATCTTAGTAATAGAAGGGTACCTCCTCCACACAGTCTATTGAAATGAATGACAAGCACAGAACTTAATGATGATACATTAGAGGTAGTTTCACTAAAGACAGAAAAGATAAGGGTGACTACCATCACTGCTACTATTTAATATTATTCTGGAACTTCTATCTAACAAAAGAAACCAGAAATGAGGTTTGGATATTGGAAAGCCCTTACAAGTGATTAGCATTTAGAGAAAACTATTATTTTCTAAAACCTCAAGCAAATAAAGCAAAAAAAAAAAAAAGAGAGAAGAGAGAGAATTAAGTCACACAAGACATATACAACAATCAACTGCTTTTCTTTAAAACAGCAATAACCAGTTTGAAAAAGATGATGGAAAAACAGTTCCCAGTCACAATAACCACAAAATATATAACCACTCAACATGACTATTACTGGAAATGCAGATAACAATTGGGGGAAAATTAAGACTCCTGTAACTTTTAAAGTCACATAAAGGGTAAAACCTTAAAAGCAAAAGAAAGAAAAACAAGTGCATGTTTTTATCACCTTGGGCTTGTAACAGGTTTTTTTAGACTTTCACATCAAAGGCAGTAACTATGAAGAAAATGTAGCTCTGACCACATAAAAACTTTCAAGTATTACACTGCGAAATATCCCATACAGAAAGGCAAAGAAAAAATGACAACACTGGGGAAAGAATCGACAGTATATGACAAAGAGTTAAGATATTTAACAATACAATGAGTTCTTATGAAGCCAGTACAAAAACCTGAAGATCTCAATAAGAGGAAAAAGTGGCAAGAGGTTTGAACAAGCAGTTCATAAAGAATACTAAAACATAGCCAATAAAGATTAAAAAGTTGTTCAATTAATTGGTAATCAGTTCAGTTCAGTTCAGTCGCTCAGTCATGTACGACTCTTTGCAACCCCATGAACCACAGCACACCAGGCCTCCCTGTCCATCACCAACTCCCGGAGTCTACCCAAACCCACGTCCATCAAGTCAGTGATGCCATCCAACCATCTCATCCTCTGTCATCCCCTTCTCCCGCCTTCCCATCTGTCCCAGCATCAGGGTCTTTTCCAATGAGTCAGCTCTTCGCATCAGGTGGCCAAAGTATTGGAGTTTCAGCTTTAGCATCAGTCCTTCCAATGAACACCAAGGACTGATCTCCTTTAGGATAGACAGGCTGGACCTCCTTGCAGTCCAAGGGACTCTCAACAGTCTTCTCCAACACAACAGTTCAAAAGCATCAATTCTTTGGCACTCAGCTTTCTTTATAGTCCAACTCTCACATCCATACATGACCACTGGAAAAACCATAGCCTTGACTAGACAGACCTTTGTTGGCAAAGTAATGTCTCTGCTTTTGAATATGCTGTCTAGGCTGGTCATAAATTTCCTTCCAAGGAGTAAGCATTTTTTAATTTCATTGCTGCAATCACCATCTGCAGTGAATTTGGAGCCCAGAAAAATAAAGTCAGCACTGTTTCCACTGTTTCTCCATCTATCTGCCATGAAGTGATGGGACCGGATGCCATGATCTTAGTTTTCTGATGAAGGGATGCAGCCAAAGCAAAAACACCACCCAGTTGTAGATGGGACTGGTGATAGAAGCAAGGTCCGATGCTGTAAAGAGCAAAATTGCATAGGAACCTGGACTGTCAGGTCCATGAATCAAGGCAAATTGGAAGTGGTCAAACAGGAGATGCCAAGAGTGAATATCAACATTCTAGGAATTAGCGAACTAAGATGGACTGGAATGGGTGGATTTAACTCAGATGACCATTATATCTACTACTGCGGGCAGGAATCCCTTAGAAGAAATAGAGTAGCCGTCATAGTCAACAAAAGAGTCCGAAATGCAGTACTTGTATGCAATCTCAAAAACGACAGAATGATCTCTGTTCATTTCCAAGGCAATCCATTTAATATTACAGTAACCCAAGTCTATGCCCCAACCAGTAATGCTGAAGCTGAAATTGAATGGTTCTATGAAGACCTACAAGACCTTCTAGAACTAACACCCAAAAAAGATGTCATTTCATCATAGGGGGCTAGAATGCAAAAGTAGGAAGTCAAGAAACACCTGGAGTAACAGGCAAATTTGGCCTTGGAATACAGATTGAAGCAGGGCAAAGGCTAATAGAGTTTTGCCAAGAAAATGCACTGGTCATAGCAAACACCCTCTTCCAACAACACAAGAGAAGACTCTACACATGGACATCACCAGATGGTCAACACTGAAATCAGATTGATTATATTCTTTGCAGCCAAAGATGGAGAAGCTCTATACAGTCAGCATAAACAAGACCAGAAGCTGACTGTGGCTCAGATCATGAACACCTTATTGCCAAATTCAGACTGAAATCGAAGAAAGTGGAGAAAAGCACTAGACCATTCAGGTATGACCTAAATCAAATCCCTTATGACATACAATAGAAGTGAGAATTAGATTTAAGGGACTAGATCTGATAGACAGAGTGCCTGATGAACTATAGACGGAGGTTCATGACATTGTACAGGAGACAGGAATCAAGACCATCCCCAAGAAAAAGAAATGCAAAAAAGCAAAATGGCTGTCTGAGGAGGCCTTACAAATTAATAATCAATGTAAAAAATCAATGTAAAATAAAATACCATACCATTCATTTTCTTCACTCTCAAGTCAGAAAGGATAAAAAAATAATACCCTGTGTTGCTGAAAATATGAGAAAAATAGTAAAACTTTTCTGAAGGAAGATTTTACAAAATGTAACAAAAGCCTCAACAAAACATGTAATTTGGGGACATCCAAATACCACTTCTAGATTACCCTCAAAATTAAGCCATTAAAAAGAAAAAAAGATATGCTACAAAAATATTCATCATTGTGACAGTTTATAATAAGCAGAAATTAGAAAAGTAAACATTCAAAATAAGGCTGGATGACTAAATGATAGTACACCACATTATACAGTGTAACATCATACAGCAACCGTTAAAACGACATTAACAGAAAGGAAGAAGGCCTTGGGTATCAAGGGACGTGCAAGTGACAGTCACAATTTTTACTTTAAAAGAGGAAACGTGGGCATCCCTGGTGGCTCAGTGTAAAGAATCCACTTGCCAGGGCAGGGGACACTGGTTGGATCCCTGGTCCGGCAAGATCTCACATGCCTTGGAGCAGTAAGCCCATGCGCCAGCTACTACTTAGCACGCACACTGCAACCAATGAAGCCTGGTCACCTAGAGCCCATGCTCCACAACCAGAGACGGCACCAGTGAGAAGCCCGAGCAGCGCAATGAGAGCAGTCCCTGCGTGCCGCAACTAGAGAAAAAGCCTGCGCAGCCACGAAGACCCAGCACAGCCATAAATACATTTTTTAAAAGATGAAATGTGTGTATGTTTCATACATTTATATGTGTGTTAATATATACATTTTGTCCTTTTAAAAAAGTTTAAAAGGACAAAAATGTTAACTATTTCCAGACAATGGGATTATCAGAGTAGTAATTATCTAAGTTGTGCCAAAATTTAGTGGCTTAAACAAAAAAAGACATTCATTAAATCCACTTCTACGGGAAAGGAATTCAGGACACAGCTTAGCCAGGTGGTTCTGCCTCAGGGTTTTCCATGAGATTTCAGTCAGGATATTGGCTGAGGCTACAGTCATCTGAAGACTTGACTGGGGATTCAAGGATTTGCTTCCAAGAAGACTCAGTCACACGGCTCCTGGCAGGACCAGTTCCTTGCTGCGTGGACCCCTTCACAGACAGGTACGCTGCATCACAGGGCAGCTGGCAGCCCCAGAGCCAAAAGTGATCGAGAGAGAGCAGGACGGAAGATACGGTGTCTTTTACCACCTACCACAGAAAGTCACACACTATTAATCCTGCTACACTGTACTCATTAGAAGCAAGTCACCAAGTCCAGATCACACTCCAGGGGAGAATTAAGAATAAAAGAATTAATACTATTTCCTTCTTGAAGGAAACAGTACCAAATCTGTGGTTATATTTTTAAATCCCCAAAGCAGGTGCCCTGTGGCATACTCAGAAAAAGATAATTTATTTACTAAATAGAAAAGTTAATCTCACAAATACACACACACATGTACATACATAGATGGAGACAGTTTAAAAAAAACAAATATCCTCAGTAAGTATAAGTGTCTGCCAAAAAAGGTAACACGATCCTAAGTTGGAAGCACAAGCAAAGGGCACAGAGAACCAGTTCTGTGGTATTCTGTACCATGTAGACGATATCTAAGATGTCCTGTTCAGCTCTGAGTGCTACTCTTACTAAAATCTAGGTGGAAAACCAACAGACAGGAGTGCATCTCCTACATAAAGTTACTTCTGCATGAGAAACAGTCTGGAGGAAAATGGTATTTGATTTCAAAGAGAAGACTCAACGGGGCAAAAAATCAAGAAATCATTGCCTTAGAAATGAATGAAGAGTTGCCATGTGGAAAAGTTAAAAGTCTTAAGAGTCAGAACTTGAACCAGTGAATCAGAGTCACAGGTAGAGCAAAGTGGCTCATACAAGAACTTTCTAACAATAGGTTGTTAAAAGCAAGAATGAGGTACTCGTGACTGCTCCTGGAACTACAGGAGTCTGCGGAGATGCCGCCACTCCCTCAGTTGCTTCTGAGGGTCACGTCCAGTTGGTTGTTCCCTACTCACACTGATGTGGCTGGTGAGAAACCAAGCCCGTGGCCTCTCGCACAGCAACATACTGACGGGAGGGCTTCAGCCACGAGGCATCTGTGAAATGTACAGTGTTTGGGACAGGACAGTGCCTGGCACATAGTATGCACTTTATAAACGTTAGCTATGATTTCTGCATTGACTTAAAATGTGACAAGATCTTCTCTAAGATTCCTTTCAATTTCTAAGACTTCAAAACTAAGCTAAAATCACTGTAATTAACTACTATTCCTGATGGTCAATTTCAATAAAATACTTAAGGGTAGGAATGACAAAATTAATCTTCAATGACAGGATGGCTGGCCATGCTTTGGGAAACTGGAAAGAACAGAGGCAATCACTTAAACAGAAATGTCAAAACTACAAAAATCAAAACTTAACACATTCAAACAAGTCATCCCTCCCTGATGTACACGGTCTGCTTTCTGAAATGAAGGTATTTTAAAAAGGAGACACAAAATGGACTACTTCACCTACTCGGAGCAAATTAGATTACCGCAACTAGTTTATGAACCCAAGCCTGCCAACTACCCACCACAACTGAAAACTTACTTTTTGGGAGCCAGCAGCCAGGACATTCTGCCATGTTGCTACAGGTTCTGTAGCTACGTGCCACTCTGGGTAAGTTTTCGTGAGTAACTTCACAAAGGTGGATTTTCCCACAGCTGCAATGCAAACAGCATGTATTGGGACACTTCCCAAATCAGGTTACAGGAGAAGGCTGCTACTCAACTCTTCCACAAACACCCAACTCAGCAGCCACATCACTGTCAAACAGATGACAGGTCATGCCATGCCAACCAGAGTCACCATGATGAATGCAGGTAACAGGGAGGAAAAATACCCCTAAGATTGGATTTGTAATTTTATTGCCCCAACCTCCCAGAGGAATAGAGTATTTAATAACAGTTAAAAATGGAATACTCTCAAAAGTAGACGAAATCAACTACATATGTTATAAACCTTGAATCACAGTCAGTTATTCTGTGACAGTATAAAATTGCAAGTTTTTCTATAGAAAATGAAGACAATGACCCTCATTCATTCAACAAATCTAACCAATACTCAGGGAGTGCTATTACGTGCTCAGAACCGTCTGGCACTGGTGGTACCACGGTAAACAAAACACAGATTTTTTGTACGGATTCTGCCCTCATAGAGCTTGTGTGAGAGACAGACACCAAGCAAACACATGAGTAACTAACAACAAACTGTGTTAGTGCTAGGAAAGAAAAATGCATGCTGACTCTAATGTAGCTCGAAAGATCAAGGAAGGTTCCTCTGAAAAATGTGACCTGAGGTGAGACCTGAAAGATGAGGACTTGTCAGGTCAAGGGTGGGGTAAGGGGAGAGAGAGCAGCCAGGCCAAGGATGGGGGGAAAGGTCAGGAAAAGAGAAAAACAGTGCACAAGGGGAAAGAAGAGAATCTGTGGCCGTGAAGAAGGCACTGCAGCGACAGTGTGGTCAAAAGAGGGAGAAGGACAGCAAAAAGTGAGCGTGGAGAGGGCAGCAGGCAGGGCGGGCCAGGCCACACGGGGCCTTGTACCATGCGAAGAAGGGCAATGGGAAACCACTGAGGAAGAGTTTTAAGCAGGAAAATAACAAGTTACCACCTCATTTTTAAAAGACACTCCACCAGCTAGGTTGGAACACAACAGGAGCTTCAACCAAGGCAACAGCAGAGGGGGTGGAAAGTAGTGACTGCTATGAGAAATATTCTGGAGGTGAAATTAACCCAGTACCACAACATTTAAGTTCCCTCTTCCCATTTACACCAACATCTAGCCCACACCTTCCTAAATTCCAGACTAAGAGCCCTCCAGACATTTCCACTTGAATGTCCCACAAGCACCTCGAAGTACTGACATTTGCTAAATGAACTCACCATCTTCCCCACCAAACTGAGCTTCCTCCCATATCCCAATCTCAGGGCACAACAGCACTATCCACTCAGTCACAACTTCCTCCTCTGCCAAACCTCAAGTGGCCGCCAAGTGCTGTTGAACATGCCTTCTAACATGTTGAACATGCCTTCCTCATCTGTCCTTCTATTCCCATTTCCCACTCAAGACCAGGCTCTCATTTCTTGCCTCTCAAACTCTGGCCTTGCCCTCTTCAATCCATTATTCATACTGCAGCGGCCACACCACACAAAATAACCCTGCCTAAAATCCTCTGACAGGTCCCTACTCCCTTTATGACAAAATTCAAACCCTTTAGCATGGCGTATGACGGTGGTGGTGACGATGAAAGTCTCTCAGTCATGCCTGACTCTCTATGACCCCATGGACTGCAGGCCACCAAGCTTCTCTATCCATGGAATTCTCCAGGCAATAGGTTGGAGTGGGTTGCCACTTTCTTTTCCAAGGGATCTTTCTGATCCAGGGATCGAACCCAGGTCTCCTGTATTGCGGGCAGATTCTTTACTGTCTGAGCCACCAGGGAAGGCCAGCATGGCCTGTAAGACATATAAAAACCTGGCCCCTGCATAGACCGTTCTGCCTTAGCTTCTCTTCAGACACCCAGAGCTCCCGCTGGACCAAACGCCTTGCAACTTTAATCAGGCCGTGTGGTCTGCTGCAAATGTGCCTTCGCATGTGCTTTCCCACTTCCTGGGGAACCTCCTCTCCTCCTCTGACCAGCTACTACTCAGTCTTCAGGATTCTGCTTAGATACGCATCCTGTGTGCAGCCTTTCAGGACCTCACACCTATAAGCTGGATTGGCCCGGCAATGCTTGTGCTTGGCCTGGCGATGTGGATAAGACTCCATCACTGCCACTGTAATTCTGTTTCTCTAAGTAGAAGACGGGGTTCCTCCAAGGCAGGAACCAAAGCCCAGACTAATGACCCAGCCGAGTGAATCAAACATACATTATTAATTTCAGTTCCCTACGAAACCCACATCTATTAAAAACCAAAACATCCAAAACAATTGAGAACTTGGAGCTCAATCTCCCCTATCAGAGATGATCTTTCTCAAGTGAATTCCACCCTTAGAAGGAACCCAAATGGAACTAAGAGAAGGAAAGGGGAGGCATCCTTCCATCGATTCTATCAGCCATTCATGGTTGATGACTGGGAGTAAAGAGATGTCTCAGCAGGAGAGCCCACACATCCAATATGTGACATTTATCATACACTGCTCCAACTCCTCTCTGAACACGGGGTGAAAAACACACAACAGAAATCTGTGCATTTTGTACAGTCATGCTCATCTCTCAATCCCACGTCCACCGAGCTCCTGCGCGCCTCTGCCCCTCCCACACTTCCATGAATAAATGCCTTTCCCTGCTCTGTTCGGCCTGTGTCTAAATCCCTTCCCCATCATGCCCAAGGCCCACCTCTTCCACAAAGTTCAGGACATCTCTAGCTCACACCAAATTCCTACCATGTTGGGCAGTTGACTCAAACAAATATTTATTAACTGCCTCTGATACATTTAGCATTTAATTGGTTTGATTTTTCATGGGTCTCAATTTTGGTTTCCTAACAGGATCTGAATCTCTGAGGTTGGACCCCCAGGAATCCACATTTTTCAAGTATGCCCTAAGTGACTGTGATGTAGACTTACATTTCAGATTGTATCCAGAACAATCTGATCACAATCAACAGAGGTGGTTTTTAAAAAATATAGGTTCCAAAACCACATCCCAGACTACCAAAGAAGACCTTCTGGGCTTGTCATGGAGTGCCCAACAGGGCTGCAGGAACTACAAGCTGGTTGAATTTTCTATTATCAGACATCTGCCAGCCCTGAATCGTCCCTAGTTCAAAATATTTGGCAGAGATGGTCAATATTTAGATTGCAGGTTTTTGATGAAAGCTAAAACATGGTTCCTGGCTATGGGCTGAAAAACTATTTTAATTCACATGAAAAGATGAAGGTAACTGATTTCTTACATGGGTGGGGTAAAATGGTTGTTTGAATTAAATTTTTTTAAAGTTAAAAACAACTACCCAAGGAACAATTGCAGATGGAAAGGAAGGGCCCTGAGGGGTAGGGTGTGCCAACTTCACATCTGAGATCAGACACTATTAGTTCATCCAAGGGCAGTCAGTACTCTGAGAAACCGACTGGTGCTATTTAAACACACAAAACCCGGAATGCCAATAAACGAGATGTAATGGGAAATACACAGTCCCAATTACTGGAACAATCACACCAGTGCAACACCCCCAACTTGCACACCACTCCCCATTCCAAAAATTTTGGAAAGCCACTTTAAAAATGAGAAGCTAGACTTTCAGCAAAGAATAACAGTGAATGCTGATGGAAGGTCCTAGGAACTTTGCCATCCATGTCACTGTAGGGCTCGGAGAGCCTGGGTAATTTACCATAGAATGACCACAGAACTGCACTCCAATGGAGCTCAGCTGTGCCAAGCACCACCCACCAATACAGAATAATTATTTTAAAAAATAATTCAAAATTATGTATTTATAATACATAACTTTTTTGGGGGTTATGATACTTGACCATAATAGTTTTTTTCTTTTTCCTAAAAGGAAATGAAACTTAAAAAGTTTTATTTTTTTAAGACTTAGGTTTTAAAATATTCCCAGGGGTTTCATAAGAATGGTGCTGTCTGGTTCTCCACTGCTACACTGGTTTCCTCCTAGTGACCAGAACATCTGTGTCCAGACGTTCTCTTCTTCAGAGTAACACTGGGCCAGCTGAAAAATGCCTCCCCCTTGTCTGGTCTCTATACTGAGCACCAGCGTTTTCTGATATCATTATCTCAGACTTAAAACAATTAACTGTTTTTTTTCAGTATACGTCTAATATCATGAAACTTGGGAGGTTTCAGGCCTCATAAGCAGCATTAAACGCTCCCTCAGGGCCTTGGCTATCACTGTACTGTATTATGTGTGCCGTGACTTGAGAAAGGGCGGGAGGTACTTTGTGATTAGAGCACATTACATCAACAAGTTGACTTTTATTAGCACCAGTATTGTCATTCCACAGGATGGATCAAACAGTTCTGTTGTTAACATTCATCTTTTCCTAAATGATGTTTTTTTTTCCTCCCACAAGTTTTTCTATAAACTAGCAATACAATGCCTGTTACAACTGCTGCAGCTGCTGCTAAGTCACTTCAGTCGTGTCCGACTGTGCGACCCCACAGATGGCAGCCCACCAGGCTCCCCCGTCCCTGGGATTCTCCAGGCAAGAACACTGGACTGGGTTGCCATTTCCTTCTCCAATGCATGCAAGTGAAAAGTGAAAGTGAAGTCGCTCAGTCGTGTCTGACTCCTAGCGACCCCATGGACTGCAGCCTACCAGGCTCCTCTGTCCATGGGATTTACATTATACTAAAACCTAGTAGTTAAGATAGTATCTTGATGTAACGCTTACAGCTGTAGTTCATGGGAGCCTCTTAAATATACCATGATCTCTAGGCATTTTCTTCTGAACAAGATGTAAAATCCTTTACCAAGAAGCAAGCAAAAGCAGTAAATATAAAACTGCCTATCTTTAAGCAAAAAAATTCTTCCAAAGAAAATTTAAAGCCTTTATTTCAGGAACTATATCTGATGCTATATTCATTCATTCAACCAACAGATGTTTACAGAGTAGCCACTAACGGCGGGTACTATAACTAAAATGAAGTAAGCTGAGATGCTGCCCTCAAGGAACTTATATTGAGACTCTGAGCATAAAAGCATTCTGGGAAAAAAATCATCAGCTGACTTAAAAGAAACTTGATATATTTCAGCCCTGATTACTTTCTCTTCTTTTCATGAGAAGAAAAAAAAAATCATTGTTAAAAAAAGAGAAAAAAAAAAACAGTCCTCACAACTTCCAAAGTGTAGTTAAGCTTCTGCACTCAGCACAGACCTTTGCTGGTCCGGAATGCCCTCCCCAGCTCTGCCCACCAGCTGATTCATCCTTTCAGTGTCTCCTTCTCAGTGAGGTCTCCTTGAACTCTCTCCAGCTCCACTTTATCCCTGGGCAGAGTTAATTACTGCCTGTTCTGCTTTAAAAGGCATCACAGTGTAATTATTTGTTGACTCATCAGTCTCTCCAGCTAGACTGGGAACTCACGTTTTGAAGACAGGGACCAACCTTATTTCCTTTGCATCCTGGGTATCTGGCCAGGTGCTAAGAAGGAGATGGATGGATAGAATGATGTAAATCACAGAAACAGAGAATCCAATTTATTCCTAACATTGTATCCAATAACAAAGATTCCTTTTTTCCCTAGGAATCTTGCCCAAATGTTTACATTTAATGAAAATAAAAGATGACATTAGCAATGTTAAATCACTAATTTTGAATGCTGGAATGTTATTAGGAACGCTCTCCACTGCTTTACATACAAGCCTCTAAATGGCAAAAGAGAGGTTTCTTCTCTGCTGGGTCTTTGAAAACCAAGACGGGGGAAAAAAAAAATGAGACTAGTCTGAGATGACTCACTAACAAAAGTTCCTACAGCAATCCTTTATTCAATTTAGGTTTGTAAACACAAAATAACTGACTTTGGAAGGTGATAATACACTTTAGTGATGGATACACTTATATAAAAAAGATAGGGTAGGTATTTTATTTTTTAGATTTTAAGGGATTCTAGATCCCAAGCTTTGACTTTTAATCATAACATATGGCTCACAACTCATGCTAGATGCCATTACTTGCTGCTTCACTGATCCATTTCCTTACCTGCTACTGTGTGTACCTGCGGGGTCAGATTAGCAACATTTAGAGCAGAAAACAAGACAGGTCCCTCTAAACTTATCTAACTCCAGCTGGGACAGGGGTTCACCTTCCCCTGTTCAGGTTTCCTGAATGGATACTCCGACTTTTGGGGGTGGGGGGGAATGTCACCTGTGGTTAGAGAACAAGATAACTGTTTGATTGTACAAGCAGTTTATTGTGTTTCCTCTGTGGATACCAATGACTAACTTGCACACGGCTATCACAGCCCAGGATTCAAGCATCTAGCAAACACTGAATGAGTACAATAGGCCACACATGGGTTAGATGCTGGTGACACAACGATGAACAAGACGCTCTGTGGCTAATCCAGGAAAAGTACTGAGGGTGTCAACAATCTCAACAGAACTCAAGTGCTGCAGAAGTTGTGGGTACAAAATGTTATGTGAGCACACAGAGGAGGCAGTGCCCAATTCTGTCTGGGGAGAGTCATCACCGTGTGGGGGTGATGGAGAATAATATAATAGGAGATAAAACCAGAAAGAGCCAGATTAAGATCCCCCAGTCCACTTCGCATTAGTCACTTCCTTTGGGCAACTGCACTCACTTCCAAGACTTCAACAACTACCCTGACAAGTCAACAACCTCCATGTCTGGGACTGCAGCTCCAATCTGTCTATGCACTTCAGGCACTTACTCTAATCTACCTCAGAACATCTATCTCTTGTCTCAGGCACCTCCTCCAAACATCACTCTTACGTCCCAAGACTGCTTCTTCCTTCATTTCCATCCTCAGTTTTCAGTCAGTGTCTAAATTAAGGCTCCTTATCTCTCACCTCCAAGTGGTCACCAGGTCCTGTCAATACCACTTCCAAAATCTTTCTCAAACCATCATGATGTCTGATAATGTCCACCATTCTCTCTGTTCAGGCCTGCATCTTCCCTCCCTCCAACTACAATGGCCACAAAGCCTAGTCTGTCTACACCAACATTCATTCAACAAACTGCATGCAAGGCATGATGGGTACTGCAGCAAATAAGACATACAAAATGCCCACTTTATGAAGCTTTATTTTTATTCCTTCATTCTAGTCCATTTCCTTTTAAACATTAATCTGGCCATGGCACACACTAGCTTTAAGTCTTCAGTAGCCTCCCATAGCCTACGTGAGAAACTCCTCGCTGTTCAGCGTCTGGCAAATCCTACCCTTCCAAATTCTTGTTCTGCTATCCTCTCACAGGCCCTTCAAACTCCCAGCACAAGCCTGATATTAAAACTGCATGTCTCTTGAGGCTCTGTGTTGGCAAATATTACTTCCTGTGCCTGGAACACTCTTTCCTCTGGGGGAGGAATTCCTACCCCAGAGATTCCAAGTCTCCATGTCCGAACATAGCACTCATCACTTGGTATAGAAACTATGCTTAGAAGTCCGCTCCTCCCACTTAGCTGTGAGTTCCTTACAGGAGAAGGCCTGGACCACATCTGAGTCTACCTCCACAGCAGGCACACACTGAGCTTTGGCTGCAGGAAAAAGCAAGGAGGTGGCCCAGAAATCTGGAAAGGATAAGAAGAAAAGCAAAAGGCAGGAAAACTGGGATAGGCACTTCAAATTTCACTTGATCATCTGTCCAAACCACTTATTTTGTGAAGTACTCTGTTCCTCTCTGGGCTCTGAGGACAAAGTTTCCTTTAGCGGCATGTTTCCCAAAATATAGGACAGAAAATCTTTTGTAAAAAAAACACCATGAGGCAGGTAGCCCCTCTCATTCCCTTCAATGTTTCTGATTTAGCTGGAGAAAAACACACATCTGTGGTGACTGGTCTCACTTAAATTTCAAGACCGCTGAGTCCAAATGGGTCCTTAATGCTGCCCACCAGTTCTACATTTCTCCTGCTCACTAACCAGACTATTTCATGTCTTTCCTCTCTCCTCACACTGAGCTGATCTTTCTTCCTTCTACTGAGAAACTGACACAACCAGAAGATGTTCCCCAGGTTCCCACTGCACCTACTCAGGTCAGTAATCATTTATGTTGCCATTCTCCCTGTTTATTAGGGATAAACTGCTCCTAGCTAAAGCCAATCTCTCATTCTTAACTTGGGCAAGAGATTCCATTCCTTCCTGCTTACTAAAATCACTCTGGCAAGTCTATCCTCTCTCCTGTTTCACCAATTTTCTCCCTTTCTACCAGCTTATAAATATGATCTAATTCCTCTTACTAAAAGAAAAGAAAAAAAAAATACAAAATCTAACTCTCTCAAACCCTTGTCCCATTTCAGCTATTACTCCACATCTCCCCTTTCAAGGAAAACTCCAAACAGTGGTCTTAACCCACTGTTTCCAATTCCTCACCTCCCATTCTCCTTGAACCTCTACAATCAGACTTTCATGCCCCCACTCCTATAAATTGTTCAAGTTCACCAAAGAGTTCCATTATTCAAACAACATTATACAGTCGATCATTTCTTTCCCAAACACCTTCTTCACTTAGTTTCCAGTATATCATGTTTCTGGCTTTCCTCTCATCTCAGTGGTCATTCCTCCTTTGTCTCTTTTGCTGGTTTCTTCTTATCATCTCAATCTCTCTTAACATTTGCATGCCCGGGACATGGTCCTTTCTATCAACATACATAGGCTCCTGGCTTTAAATACCATCTACATGTATAACTACAATCCAGGGAGACTCAACTCTAGACTCATATATCCAACTGACTATCCAGCCCTACTTAGATATCTAATAAGCTTATAAAAATCTAACATGCCTAAAACCAAAAACTTGAAATCACCCTTCTGTCCCCAGGCTGTTATTCCCACTTTTCTCTAAGAGAATTGGAACTCCATCTTTCAAGTTGCTCAGGCCAGAATGATTCGAGTCATCACTGACCCCTTTTATGTTATACTCCACAATTTCCTGTTACCAATTCCTGTGTGCCCTACCCTAAATGAAATTAGAATCGAATCACTTCTCACCACCTCCACCGTTAACATCCTGGTCCTACACACCATAACTCATCACTGCAGCAACTTCCTGACACCTTCTATTTTCAACAGATCAGCCAGAGTGATCTTTTTATAATCTTAGTCAAATCAAGTCACTTGACTGCTCAAATCTTCCAACAGTTTCTCATCTCAGTCAGAGTAAAATTCCATAATGGACTACAAGGCCTATACCATCTAGCCACCCTTACCCTCTGACCTCATCTCCCTCACCTGCCCCCTTGCCTCACTCCACTCCAGCCACAGCAGCTTTCCTTTTGTTCCCTGAACACATTTCCCAGCTCAGGGCCTCTGCACTTGATCTTTCCTCCGCCTGGAAGATTCTTCTCCACATTACGCACATGGTTCACTTCCTCACCTTCTTCAGGCTTTTGCTCAAATTATCACCTTCTCAGTGAGGCCTGTCTTGACAACTCAACTTAAAATTGCAACTTCCTTCAATTTCTCAATCCTGTATTTCCTCCATCACACTTTTTAACATCTAACATACTATTTATTTGTTAATTGTGTATCTCTCTCTACTAGAGTCCCATGAGAGCAGAGATTTTATTTGTTCTCTTCACTACTGTATCCTCAGGGCCAACAGCAGTGCTGAAATATGGAAGTTGCTCAAAGGGCTATTTGTTGAATGAACAAATTGAGAAATTGTCAGTTTGCTGCTAAAAGTCTTCAATACTTAAAACTTCCTAATCCTTTTTTAGGGCTCAGCACCCTACAGGTAAAAGCCTCAAGTCAGACTTTAGCAACATTAGTAACTAACAGTAACTAATTGAATATTTTGCTTTATTTTGAAATATTTTTATTAAGGTACTGGACTTCTATTCACTCTTACAACAGTTATTTTTAATTTAACACGTTTTTAGGTTTAAAAAGTGAGCTGTTCTAAGAAAAATGTTAAGAAACTATAGTGGGACCAGCAGAGACATGGCAAAAATAGTGAAAGTGATATCTGAATGACTGGAGTTTATGAACTTAGGGTAGGGCTGCCAGATAAAATAAGGACACTCAGTTAAATTTGAATTTTAGATGGGGGGGGGGGTATGTTCCAAATACCGCATGGGACACACACTAAAATATTGTTATCTGAAATGCTATTTTAAATGGACATCCTTTTTTCCTCCCCTCAATCTAGCAACCTCATCTTAGGAGAACAAAGAAATTTCACCCTTCTCTTTGTCGCTTCCATTTTGATCTACCAAAACAAGATAGCTCTTGTCCCATTAACAGATTGCGTGGTTTTTATGCCTCAATAAACGTATCCCTGTGGGAGAGTACGAAGGCCTGACGTCTGAAAAATCCAAGAGGCAAAGGCACAGAGCGCACCTTGAGTGGGGAAAGGTCTGGCAGCTCAGAACAAGGAGCCTGGCCGCAACAGATCGAAAAGGAAGGGCTTATGGGCCCAACTCCCTTTCCTAGCCTCTCAGGGACCTGCTCTGCGGAGGCCGAAGCCTGGCACCTACTTTCTGGCCCTTACCAATGTTGCCTTCGACGGAGAGCCTTCGGGGACCACGCCCCGCGTGTAGACCCCTGGAAGGGGGCACACCCTCGAGTAAGCGCTGAACCATGAACTTCGAGGGTGCGCGCAGCAACCTTAGATAGAGCCGGCCAGCGGTCATCCTACCCACGATTCACGCAGCGATCACTTCCGTCGAGAGCACTTCCGCCCCCGATACTGCTGTTGAGACACTCCGGCGCACCTTTGACGTCACGCGGGAAGTAGGTGGTGTTGAGCTGGCTCGAAGGGAGGGGCCGAGGCGGGGGGCGGGCGGTGGGGGAAATCTCTCTGTTCTCGCGATATTTGTTGGAAAGTGTTGCAAAAAAGACTTCTAGTGTTGGGTACTGGAGAGTTTAATGAAAGTTGGAGTTGCTGCTGCTTTATTCGCTTGTCTGTTTGTGTTCACTGGAAAAGCAGCATTTAAAAACTGCCATAACTCAACAATTCATCACCTTTGCATATTTGTCTCACTTTAGAATAAATTTCGTAACTAAAGACAAATAAAAATAATTGTAATTTTAAACGAGTTTTTCCCCCAAGCGTTTGTTTTTTGGCTTTTGTTCTAACGTGGGAAGAAATTGGACAGTTTTAAGTAGGAAAATGATGCAGTCTGATGATTTACACAAGTTAACTTCATATTCCGTATAACTTCCACCGCAATGCTGAAATCTTATTGAATAAATTAGCAAGTTAGTGTGTTAGTTACACGCCACCTCTTGTTTCGCTTCTTGAATAAATATAAAGTTCAATCGGTTGATTTGAGTAGTAAGCAAAAAGTCCGTAAGGGTGAAGAGGGTGGAGGGCTTCCCAAGTGGTGCAGTGGTAAAGAATCAACCTGCCATTGCAGGAGACTAACAAAGCTGGTTTCGATCCCTGGGTGGGGAAGATCCCCTGGAGTAGAAAATGGCAACCCACTCCAGTATTCTTGCCTGGAAAATTCCATGGACTAGGGGACCCTGTGGGCTACAGTCCATGGGGTCAAAAACAGCAGAGACATGACTGAATCCCTGGGACAGGCTGCAAAGTGAGAGTCCTCGGCTTCTTGCAGGAAGAATTCAAGAGCTAGCCATAGTAAAGTGAAAACAGGTGTATTTAGGAAGATATACGCTCCACAGTGTATGGGCTGTCTCAGAAGGCAAGAGCAGCAGAGGTGTGGAGGTGGTTAGTTTTTATGGGCTGGGGAGTGGGTGGAATATTCTAACATCTTGGAGAAGGGGCAAGGATTTCCAGAAATTGGAGCACCACCCACTTTTTGCCCATTTATGGTCAGCCTCAAAACTGTCATGGTGCCTGTGGGTGTCATTTAGATGCTAATGTATTACAATGAGCATATAATGAGGTTCATCTACTGGAAGTCAAATTTTCTGCCATCTTGGGCCTAGGAGGTTCTAACCTGTTTTTGTGATCTCCTGTTCTTCTTGTTAACTGTGCCATTCTTTTAATGATTGTGCCCTGCTGCCTTCCTGCCAGTCTCAGGACAACTATTTGCAAAGCAGGCACAAGATCCTTTTCCTATATTGATGTTTATATGGGATGGCTGAAGTGACATTCGTATATTTAGATATAGGTTCAATCCCTGGAGAAGGAGATGGCAACCCACTCCAGTATTTTTTTCCTGGGAAATCCCATGAACAGGGAAGCCTGGTGGGCTATAGTCCATGGAGTTGCAAAGACTTGGACAAAATTGAGCACACACACATACACACACACATTAAAAAATAGATTCTAAATTTATTTAGGATAACCTGGGTAGAGTGCTAAAGGATATTGGAGCAGCTACAATCTGTCCCATTCCCCCACTTCCTCTGCCACAGTCACTTCTCCGTAGAAAAATTACTTCTGTTTCTTTATCTATGTAAACTCCGACTTGGGAAAATATTCCTCCAAAAAAGTTTGAGAAGCTCTCACCATCCTATGGCCTTGTTTGTCTCTTTGCCCTCAGGGTAGCTGTGAAGGTTAACTACAAAAGTTTCTGGGAGGTTTAGGTACAGATAGGCAATTAACCTGTTCCTAAAAGTTAGAGCTCCTAAAAATAATTTAACTAATTTATTTACTTATTTTTTAAAATAAGGTGTCTGGCTGCACCTTGTACATGTAAGATCTTAGTTCCCCAACCAGGGATTGAACCCACTTCGCCCCATACCTCAACAGTGGAAGTGCAGAGTTTTAACTGCTGGATCACCAGAGAATTCCCTCAAGAGTCATTTAAAACAACTTTTTAGTGAGGCAGAATATGTAGTGAAGAAAAGAGCATGTGTTATAAGTATACAGTTTTATGAAATGTTCACAAACTAAGCACACCCTGTTACCCAGAATCAGAGCAAGAAATAAAGCATTACCACCACCCCCAGAATTCATTTCGCCTGCCAGTTACTACCCCCAAAGTTAACCAATAGGCTGACTTTTAACCGCAGACATTAGTTTTGCCCATTCTTTATGTAAATGAAATCATATAGTAAGTCATTCTTTCATTCAACATAATGTCTGTGAGATTTATGTATGTTATATAGATAGCTGTAGTTCATTTATTCTTGTTGTTGTGTGGTGCTCCATTATGTTATTATACCACCTTGAATTTAATTTATCCATTCTACTCTTGATGGGCATTTGAAAGTTTCTAGATTAAAGCTATAATAGATAGCATTGCTATGAATATTCTTGAGTATGTCTTTGGTAAAGCTAAGAACTCATTTGTCTTGGGCATATGCCTACAATTAGAACTGCTGCATGAGAGGTTATATGTGTGCTGAGCTTTAGTAGATATTCCGAAAGGGTATACAGTTTCACGGTGTTTGATCATACCAATCAAGAGTGCTACCATCAGTGAGTCAGCGCTCTTATAGTTCCACATTCTTGCCAACAATTGGTATTGTCAGCTTTTTTCATTTTATTCATTCTGCTGTATAATGGTGTCTTGCAGTTTTAATCTGCCTTTTCCTGATGATTAATGAAATGGAACATTTTTTTTGTATGTTTATCAGCCATTTCAGTAGCCTCTGTTGTGAAGGACCTGTTCAAGTCCTGTGCCCATTTTCTATTGGCTATCTCTCTTTTACTTATTGTTCTTTGTATATTCTGGATATGAATCCATTATGAATATTTCCTCTCACTCTGTTCCTTGCTTCCAAAAGCTTTTAAATTGGGGGGATGTATACTGTAAAGTAAGAAGCTAAAATGTCTTTTGCCTGTTAGTCATCCCTCAATTATTGATGATCCTTCTATTCCTCTGTATTTCTTCATGCTTGTTTGTTATGTTATACCATGTAGAAAAATTCAACACTTTTCTTGATCTTAATTCCAAATTTCCAAAAGAGAGACTCTGATTGGCCCGGCTATGGTCAAAAGGTAAGGGCTCAAGCAACAAATGGGTGTGTTGGAGGCCCACCCCAGGGTGCATGAGGAAGAAGGGTGATTAAAGGGATTGTCAGGAGCAAGGGAGAAAAAACGGTGATCAGTTCTTCCTGGAAGTGGTAAACAGGTTTTGGCCAGAAAGCAGTTGGTGCGCAGAATTATGTCCCATTTGCTGGAAAGAATGAAGTCACTTCCTGCTCCTGGGGGTTGTCAGACATCTGCTGAAGTTTATGAGTAAAAGCTGATGTTGCCCCAGGAGGACTGCAGTCATTCAGCATCCATTCCTTTATCCAGTATTGGCTCAGCATCTACCATGTACTAGACACTCTGTTTAGTCCTTAGAGCTCTGAAGGAATTACCACTTTCAAATATTTGTAAATGCTGCTGTGACAAGTAAACTGATCTGTACTACCAATGTGCCATGCAGCCACTAAAAATGGGGAGATAAGCATACAAAAGGTGACCCTGACCTTCTTCTGCGGCTTGATGTCTGGTCAGTTATATTCTTATCTACATCAAAGATATTCTAACATACTGGATTATGCTAACTCAGTCTGGTTAAACTGGGAAGTATGCTTCCAAAACCCCCTTGCGCTTACTCCTTGGAAGGAAAGTTATGACCAACCTAGATAGCATATTCAAAAGCAGAGACATTACTTTGCCAACAAAGGTCCATCTAGTCAAGGCTATGGTTTTTCCTGTGGTCATGTATGGATGTGAGAGTTGGACTGTGAAGAAGGCTGAGCGCCAAAGAACTGATGCTTTTGAACTGTGGTGTTGGAGAAGACTCTTGAGAGTCCCTTGGACTGCAAGGAGATCCAACCAGTCCATCCTGAAGGAGATCAGCCCTGGGATTTCTTTGGAAGGAATGATGCTAAAGCTGAAACTCCAGTACTTTGGCCACCTCATGCGAAGTGTTGACTCATTGGAAAAGACACTGATGCTGGGAGGGATTGGGGGCAGGAGGAGAAGGGGACGACAGAGGATGAGATGGCTGGATGGCATCACTGAATCAATGGACATGAGTCTCAGTGAACTCCAGGAGTTGGTGATGGCTAGGGAGGCCTGGCATGCTGCGATTCATGGGGTCGCAAAGAGTCGGACACGACTGAGCGACTGATCTGATCTGATCTGATCTGAACAGGGCTTTGAGTTTGAGTTGATCAAAAGAGGACCAGGTTTGAGATTTAGAAAGCAGGATGGGAGCCTCAGCAACTCTGAGGAGACCTTTGTCATTGGTGTGCCCAGAGATAGATGCCAGCTAGTCTTTGAGGCCTAGCAACTCCTCCCTGATTGCCCCACATTTCCCTCCAGACCTCCACTTCCCCAGCTTGTCCCATGTTGGTGCAGTCTTATTCCTATAATAACTCCCTTATCCCCATAATGGGCATGGTGGCTCTGCTTGCCTGAATGAACACTGATAGACCTAGTCATAAAAGGAGGCATATAGGAAACGGTTAAGTGTGTGGGCTCTTGTATTCAGACAGCTGGGGGTGAGGGTTAAGAAAGATAATCCATGTGCAGCGTTTAATGCAATGCCTGCAACACGGTTACCAACCAATAGAGATTACATAATAAGTAATGGCCGCCTTCAGCTTGGCCCTCAGGTCCTAGGATGTTATTTCTATTTAGTTGACTTCCTGTTGGATTTACACACTCCTCAAACCACTGTAACCGATCCATGCTCTCTCTTCTACCAGCACATAACTCAACTTCCCCTGCAGAAGTCTAGGACAGCATTTATTGAAGTGGGGTAAGATCAGGTCAGGGAAAAGGAGGAAGGACTGGTCAGCCTTCCCTTCTTGCCCCATGTGGAGACTCCTCTGTGCCCCTCCACAGTGGGAAGGGTCTGTGTGCCTGGGCATCATAATCCATCTTCCCTGTGCTTTCTCTCCCAATAGCCCATGCCTGTGGCTCTTCTTTGCAAGACAGCTCTTAACCTACTGGAGGAAAGTCTGGGACTTTCTGTCTGCTAAGAAGTGCCATCACCAATCACTGATATATGGCCGTGGCTCCTTGCCTGCAGTAAGGTTTATACTCCAGGGCTCCCTGGAGACCGGGCTGAAGTCACCCTCTTCTGTCCTGCCTCTCTCCTCACTCGCTGGTTTCCAGCGAGAGCACTTCTCTAATAAATCACTTGTACGTGAGTCCTCCTTCCAGGGTCTGCTTCTGGGAAACCCTTTAGAAGACAAAAATCCTCTAGGGATTTTGTTTTTGAAAATATGCCTCTCTACCACAACCCCAGAGGGCAAGTGAGGGGATAGTGGAGGAGGCATGTCTGACCTTGAGTTCTGTAATGCTTTAACTGGGCTCCACTGTTTCCACATAGGTGTGTCCGCAAAGACCAGGTGGGCTCTGTTCAGGAGCATCAAGGATGGGACCTGGCCAGGTGGCAAGAGCAAAAGGCACGTTGGCAAAAGTAAGGACTTAGTTCTGCCGATAACTAGCTGGGCAATCTAGCTAACTAGTAAACTAGCTATGAAATGAGAATGATACTAGCACCTGTTTCATAGGGCTGTGGTAAGGATGAAATGAGAAAATCCATGTAACACTCTTAATCCAGTGCCTGGCATATTGTAAGCATTCAATCAATGGTAGCTGTTAGTATCCATTATTCTCCCATAGTATTTTGTGAAGGCTTCTGTTTCTGCTCAAATCATTGTTTTATATGCATGTGTCTGTCTCCTTCTTTAGGCATTGTGACCTTGATGGGCAGGAATCATCTTTGTAGGGTACATAAATCCCATTCAACCTTAACCAGGAATTGTAGATGCCAAAAATTCAAATAAATAAAAAAGTCAAGTAAATACTTGTGAAATAGGAGACTTGACCAAGGGCAGGGAGTGGGTAGCAAATAATCTGAGACAGAGTGAAAAGGGGAAGAGGGAGGGAGAAGAGAAGTGCAGGAAGAGAAAATATTCTTCCTGTGGTGCTGCTCCTTTCTTGATTAGTTTTTGGGGCAAAATACAACTTAATCCTCAATGACAAAGGACCTCATAGAGACTTAAGCCCACTATGACCATCCTTCACCTGAGTTTAAATAGCATTGTGTTTCAACCACTCATACGTTACATCCTATAAGTGCTGTGTTTCTCTTTTTGTTCACATTGTCTAGTGTTATCACGCTTGAGTAAAAGGACTTATATCTCTGAAAGCCCTTGTTTCTTAACCCTCCTGTCCCCAAGAGTCATCTAGTCCTCATTCTTACTAAAGTTCAAAGAAAAAGAAAACAAGTCGGTAGAAGAAGCTCTAGGCTTTAGCATCAGATACACATGAATTTTTAACCCTGGTTCTGTGTGATCTTCAGCAAGTTTGTAACTTCTCAGAGCTCAATTTCCTCATCTGTGATATGTAACAGCAGCACCTACCTCATAGAGTCATTGTGTGGACTAGAAATAAGGTGTGAAAAGCCCTTAGCACTATGTGTGAGACATGGCCCAGGAAGATAAAAGACCTTCACACAGAGAAGGCAGGCTTGTAGGTTTTAATGTTTCATGATTCATGATTGTTAACAGAGCACACTCAAGGAGGTCCCCAGAGAATCTGTTCTGACTTTAGAAGCACTTTCTGTGGACAATGGAGGGCCCCGCCTCATCATACTCTGGCTTGCTGATCCACATCTGCTGGAAGGTGGAGAGAGAGGCCAGGATGGAGCCTCCGATCCAGACTGAGTACTTCCGCTCTGGGGGAGCAATAATCTGCAAAGAGCAAATGTGGGGAATCATGGTCAGTTGCCAAGGTATAGGGAAGGTGGTCCAGGAATCATCTCATCATACTGCCAGACTGCCCTGGGAAAGGACAGCTCCTGTGGTCAGAAAGGAACTAGGAGAAACCTTGTGGTGGATCAGACTATTGCTCAGATTGTCACCCTGCCTCCCACTTCATTCCCCTGCCCCTCCATGAGAAGAATGGGCTGGGCCCTGTCTGCTTTGGCCAATAGGATATCAGCAGACTTGACATAGTGGCTAGAAATGTGCTTCAGTCATGCAAGTGGCACAGTCTCTTGTGTCTCTGTCATCTTCATGAGAAGAACTTCCCTTAAAGAGCTACTGGCCCTTTAACCTGAGCCCCACAGTAAGAGATGCGCCCCTGACCTGAGTTGGCTAGACCTGCAGAACTGCCAAGCCAAACTTGACCCAAAACAACTGACTCCCAGCTGACCTGCAGATGCATGAACAATAAATGCTTATTGTTATGTGACCTGACATTTCACAGTTGCTGTTACCCAGCAATAGCTAGCCAATACAAACATCTATAAGGGCAGTGCTGTTCTTTTCTTGCCTGGATGCATGGGCAGCTTGGGCTGGGATTCCTCCTTTCCGGAGTATAAGCCAGTCTACTCAATAGTCTCTTGTATCTGAGAAGTTCTCAAATTCATACATGCCACTGGGATTCCTGAGCTTGGCCTTTAGAACTTCGTTGCCATGTCAGACAACTTTGAACTTCATCTAAAAGTGGACTCAAAAGGACTATGACTCTTCAACTAACTCCTGTTTCTGAAAGGACTAAGAGTCCAATGCTAGAACAAGCCAGATGTGAAACAGATTTTTTTTTTTGGGTCTCCTAAGGATATCCCTACATATTTCCTAAATTGCAGATCAAGGAATTACAGAATAAGTAGGGTCTTTAGAAGTTATCTTTTTCACGCAGACAAAAGTCACACCGGGGCTCCTTTGACATACACCTCAAGGACGGGCACAGCCACTAAGAAGGTAAAGGATTTTATTGCTGGGCAGCTCTAGTGAGAAAACTCTGGGCTGTCTTGGGCTGGAGGCCCTAAATCTCAGCCCCATTTCCACCCTACTCTATTCTTCCATATTCTGGAGCTGGCCTCATCTCCCCCACACATTTTGCTGTCCAATTTGGCTGGGGAGTTTGTACATGCACACACCCTTGGGCACCTTTACTCACTCTCTTCCCCCTGCCTGCAGTGCCCTTTCCCTTCCTCTGGTCTTATTTAAGGTGTTCTCCCATTGCGCATGTCTAATGAGCAGATCTTAAACTCCTGAACAGCTGGCCATGTTATTAAACTCAGGGCATTGGCTCATAAATTGGGATATGCATCAAATCACTGGTGTCCGTTTGTCAGTGTAGGTGATGGCAGTACCCCATACCTGTTGAACAGGAATCTGGGGGTGAGGCTAGGTCTGGTATCCTGACACATGGTCTTAGTAAAAAAAACCACTGCCCAAGGCCTGGCACAGTGCCCACCATACGGCAGGCCTCAATAAACATGACTGCTTCAGTGGTTCCAGGTGAGAAGAGCTTGGAGGTGCTCATCTGTTTTCTGATGGCCCATTCTGCTTCCCTGGGCAGGGAGGCCTTTGTGAAAAAGGTTCTTAGAATACTAACATATAGAACACACTTCCTCAGCTCAGAGGCCAACTTTATCATGAGACTCTAACTTTCAACCTATTTGTTATTGCTATTTGGCGCCTACCTTTTTCTAACCCCTCTAGCAAAACAGTTCCTAGAAATCCTGAAAAGGTCTGTCTGGTTGCTTGGGGACCAGAGGCTGGGGAGGGGTGGTAAGACAGGTGGGCTCCTGTGCTGAGGAGGCCTATGAGGTGCGAAGCAGTGTGGGAGGGCTGCGGCCGAGATGGGACACAGGTCAGAGGTTATCCAGGAATCGAGGCATGTCCCTGTAGCCTGTCCTACAGCCAACATTCTCTCTCTGGAACTTTCACCTTAAAAAGGTTTCCCAGGTCCTTTTTAAAGTTTAAAGATGGTGAGGTGCTGCCTCTTCCTTTTCTTTCCCTCTTTAAACTCCTCATTTCCTTCTCAACCCCTTCAACATTCTCTCCATTCCAAATTCATTTTACCTCCTTCTCATACAGTGTCCATGAGATTGTGCTTAAGAGCCCAGAATAAATGTGTATCCCGTTCAGGGTCCCAGGAACATACTCCCCCCACAAGATGAAATCTGCCTCAGGCCAGGATAAAGGTGACCACCAAGCTGTAGGCCTGGCAGCCTGACTTGGACCTGTGTACCCAAGTACACAGGTCTTTGTACAAAGAATAGGATGAGGGGAGCCAGGGTAGCGCCCACCTTGATCTTCATGGTACTGGGGGCCAGGGCTGTGATCTCCTTCTGCATTCTGTCGGCAATGCCAGGGTACATGGTGGTACCCCCGGAGAGGACATTGTTGGCGTATAAATCCTTGCGGATGTCAATGTCACACTTCATGATGGAATTGTAGGTTGTTTCATGAATTCCAGCTGACTCCATGCCTAGGAGAGACCACAGTATCTGGTCAGGACCCACCACCCCACACCTACAGCTCCTCAGGTGACCCTTCTATCGGGACAGCTACCCTGATTTGCCTGTCACCTCCCTACTGGACTGTAAGATCAGACCCTCTAACTGGTCACTGCCCTGCCTTGAGTTTCCCCTATTCTGAGTGATCGTTCACGCTGCTGCCTGATGAATATTTCTAGAGGGACGCTTCCGTTGTATCACTTTTTTTACAACTTTATTGAGATATAATTCATGTACCATGATACTCACCCCTTTAAAGTGTATAGTTTAAAGAGTTGTACAACCACCACCACAGTCTAATTTTGGAACATGTTTAGCACCCCCCAAATAAACTCTATACCCATTGGCAGACACTCTCCATTTTCCCCTTCTCCCCTTTCCCAGCCTTAGGCAATCACTAATCTATTTTCAATCTCTATAGATGTGCCTATTCTGGACATTTCATATAAATGAAACCATACAATATTCTTTCATGTCTGGCTCACTTCACTTAGCATAATGTTTTCAAGGTTCTTCCATGTTATAGTCAGTTATAGCCAAAAAATATCCCACTCTAATCACATCGTGTTTGCCTACTAGTTGACATCTAGCCACCTTTGTCTGCAACCGAGATCTTCCACAGTAAAAGGCCCTGCCTGCCAAAACAGCTCATGCCCACATACCCGAGTTTCCCCACCTCCAGTCTTTTTCCATGTGGTATTATTCCACACTGTAGACAGAGGAATCTTCCTCAAGTGAAATTCGGACTTCTGTACTCTGCTGCTTAAAGACTTCCAGGGGATTTGAAATTGCTGATATGATTAACACCCACGCTCTTTGTGTGACCCAGCAGCTGTCTTCAATTTCCCGTGTGTGAATGCATGCACGCGTGCACACACACACACACACACACAAACACACACACACTTCACCTGTGATGTCCCAAATAGAATATGACGTGCACATATTCCATAATTTTCACAAGCTTTCCCTCTGCCTTGCATGCCATTCCCCACTTTGCACTCCTTCCATCCCCAGATACCGTAAGGTGATGCTCATTCTTCAAGGTTCTGTTCAAAGATTCAGCTTGATGAGAAGCCTTGCCTGATTTCTTAGGCCTATAGCACTTTATCTGGTTTGCTATTTACCACTACATTGTATGCCAACATTTGCTAACAGGCCTTCCTCTTATATACTTCTCAAGATGATAGTTATCCTTATATTAAACATTATCTTATTTAACCCCTATCTAGTAGGTACTATCACGGTTTCTACTTTGTAGATAAAAAAACTGAGATTTGAAGAAGGTAACATGCCCAAGGTATAGCACTTGAAGGACCAGAATCAAGACTTAAAACCAGGTCTGACCCCCAAACCCACTCTGTCTACTCCTATAGATTTCAGACCCCGTGA
This sequence comes from Bison bison bison, assembly GCF_000754665.1. Lineage (NCBI taxonomy): Eukaryota > Metazoa > Chordata > Mammalia > Artiodactyla > Bovidae > Bison > Bison bison. Next base: position 11,466,211 of record NW_011495064.1, read on the forward strand.
TCTAAATGGTGAGAATTCAAGAAGAGTTTTGTGTTTTAACCTCATTCTTAGTTTCATGTTATATTCCCATCCCATTTTTCCTTTATTTTGGTTTCCTTATCCTTTTGTTTAAAATTAGATTTTATCTAGTTGTATTGTTCATGTATTTTCAGCCCTTTCTGGAAAATTTTGGGTAAGTATAAACAATAAACAGTGTGTGTGATTGGCCGGAACTAAGGCAGAGCCTCACCAATGAACGAGGGCTGGAAGAGGGTCTCTGGGCAGCGGAAGCGCTCATTGCCAATGGTGATGACCTGCCCATCTGGCAGCTCGTAGCTCTTCTCCAGGGAGGAAGAGGAGGCTGCCGTGGCCATCTCATTCTCGAAGTCCAGGGCCACGTAGCACAGCTTTTCCTTGATGTCTCGCACAATTTCTCGCTCGGCTAGAAAGAGTAGAAATGAGAGAGAGTAGATACTCGGCTCTGCTAGTTTGGTTGTCCCATTTTGGTCTCCATGAAAACTTCCTTCTTCCTTCTCCTTTGGATTCAGTCTCAAGATTTGCTTGATTCTCAAGCAAAACTTTGCATGTACTTTTCATCTAGCTCTTATCACTCTGTCTTGACAAAGCTGCAGGCCTTCCTGAGGGCCTTGCAGCACACATCTCCCATCTAGATGGAGGCTTATATGCTGGGATTGTACAGAATCTAGGAAAGCCCCTACCTATAAATTCTTCCTCCCTTGGGGACCACTTCCCCTTAGAAATTCAGACCTTAGTTATTCCATTTGTCCTCAAACCATAAACACTTTGAGGTAATGAAATGCACCACCAGTCTTGCCACCATCCAGCCCCATAAAAACTAGCTCTGATCCTGTGGACGTGGACAGAGGTAGCAGGACCCTGGGGAGGGAGGGTGTGCTGTGAAAGCACAGTTAATGGAGGGTGAAGACAAACATTTCTTAGAATAAGTAGGTCTAAGCCTCGTACCCCTCCCCAGGGTGTCTTGGTTGGGAAACTTGTCCCTTGAAAAAGGCTCCCCTGACTATCTGGTCTGGTCCAGGGCCCCAACCCCAGCTCATGGCCTCCCTATCTACCCTAAGAGAGTTTGAGCACACAGGGCCACTGACTTCTCATTACTCATGAGAGTTTCTGGTCCTAGATCAGATTTGGTTCTGAGCCCAAGTCAAGTCCAGAAAGAGGATGCGTACCTGTGGTCACAAAGGAATAGCCTCTCTCTGTGAGGATCTTCATGAGGTAGTCCGTGAGGTCGCGGCCAGCCAGGTCAAGGCGCATGATGGCATGAGGCAGTGCATAGCCCTCGTAGATAGGAACATTGTGGGTGACACCATCCCCTGAATCCAGGACGATGCCTAAGGACGGAGGAGATAAGGCCTATGAAACCCTGTATTTTTTTCATCTGTTTCTTTCTGGGACCTGTCACCAAATGATCTTCAACGACCATATGTTTCTTTAGCAGCTGGAAAATTCACCCACTATGAGAATTATCAATCATATTTTTTGTGTACGTCAATTTTGTGTATGTCAGTGTATTTTCCCAAATGAAACTGTAGGCTTCTGGAAGGCAAATGAAACGTCTCCTCTTCTTATATCCCTTGAAACACTTTCACAAAAATGCATGCTTGTCAACTGGCATCTAGGGTGCGCATTCCTTAAGTTAGAGTGAATAATTTGCATATCCTTCAGGCATCAAACTAACATATACGCTCATGCAATTAGAATGTTAGCACTCAAAGGACTATAAAAACCAGCTTGAAAAAAATGAACATTCTCTACTGATGAAACTTTTAGTAAACTATGAAAGGATATAAGTTTTCTCAGCATGATAAGAAATCCCTCTTGATCCAACAGCCATATAATGGATGGGGAAACATTACAATATTGTTACTATATTATTATTATTTAATATTGTCCTTGATGTTCTAGCCAATGCAATATGACGAGAAATAGAAATAAGAGGTATTATTATCAAAAGGAAAGAGGATCATCATTATTTGCAGATAAAGTGGTGTGTATGTTAATCGCTCAGTTGTGTCTGACTCTTTGAGATCCCATGGACTGTAGCCCATACTTAAAAGACCTAAGAGGACTAAGTGAGAAACCATTAGCGTTAATAAGATGTCTCAGTAAAGGGCAGATCCAAAATAAATATCCAGAGATCAGTAGCTTACTCTTATACAAGGATGTTGGTCACCGCATAACTTATAATAAGCAAAAATTGGAGGCAAACCTAAAGGTTCTGCATTAGAGAAATGGCAAAATCAGTCAACCAATCATGGAAGCCTCACACACAATGACTACCATGTGGCGTGTGAACATGACGTCCACGGCATAAAACCAAGCGCAAGGCGCAGGATTCAAAACCATGTGTACCTGCATTCCCCCGTCACTGTCCTCATCACGTGCAGTGAAATTATCCTTTAATTTCTTCTCTCCTCCACTAGACTGTGTTAGCTGCAAACTGGCTCATCTGTCTTGTTTCCCAGTGTGTGCCCATGGCCTGCAGCGTTTGGCACAGGGTATGAAGTATTGGAGAATATTTGAATGGATGAATAAATGGACAAATCAATGAATACATGAATGAATGTTTGAAAGATGTTTCTGGAAGCTGTCAAGCCCTTATTAAAAATCACTTCATTTTGAAGTTCCCTCTGTTTTCCCTGAGTTTTCTATGCCAAGGCCACCTCATACTTATACAGCCACCATCACAGATTCTGCCATTGCTGCTTCGTGAGCAGAAACATTCCAGTACTGTTGGAAAGTGTGCACAAGCTCCCGGACTAACTCCTGTGATGGAAATGGCCCTTGCGGTCATGATTTGCTCATGTAGATTCTCTTCAGCTATACTGGGGGACTTGCACCTACATTCTACCTGGGCTTCCCTCTGTTATCCCTCACCCAGGTTTTCATTGGGCTTTGGCTGTCCCTTTGATTCTTCTGAACAGGAATCTCTCCAGGAGCCCAGCTTTCCCTTTCTTCCCCTCAAGTCAAAAAGGGAACAGATTCCAGGGCTACTTACCCGTTGTGCGGCCAGAAGCATAGAGGGAGAGCACAGCTTGAATGGCGACGTACATGGCGGGGACGTTGAAGGTTTCAAACATGATCTGAAAGAACAACGCAGAATGGAAGACTTAGAAATCACAGCTCTCTTGGCCCACAGAATGGTTGGTAATTTTATTAAGGGGGGGACCTGTGCGTGTTAACCCCGCTCCAACCTTCCATGGGTTCTGGCTTGGACTGCACGCATAGCAGGTCCTCAAAACTACTCTTTTGCATTGATGCATGGTTGGGAAAAAGAATCTGGCCAAGCATCCATGTGTGTTCCTGCGCTGGTACGCAGGTCTTCCTGGCCTCTTACCTGGGTCATCTTCTCCCTGTTGGCCTTGGGATTCAGAGGGGCCTCTGTGAGCAGGGTGGGGTGTTCCTCAGGGGCTACCCGCAGCTCATTGTAGAAGGAGTGGTGCCAGATCTGGTTGGGAGAAAAGTCAGATGAGTCCAGCAGACTCTCAGTGGGCGGGGAAATTCCAACTGGCATGTCCGTACTGGGGGAGGATGGCTTGATGGTCTCAGAATAGACTGGATCTGGAGAGGAGGCCCGTCAGCACTGGGAATTTCTGATCACTCTTTCAAGGGTATATTCCTTCTCATCAGGGCCCCAGACAAGACTCAGACCTAGGGCCAACATACTCAGTGTGTTGATTATTTCCATCTGACCACGGCTCCTTTTCACTCCGCTCCCTCGTCTTCCCTGCACCCCAAGGGACCAGGTGCACTGCAGCTCTCTGGCTTCTGGCTGTGTTTGGCTGATCGAAGATACCAGCAAGGGGTTGCAGAGTGTGAGGCGGGAGGAGGGCAGGGTGCCCTCCTGGCCAAGCTGAGGTCTCCCTGAGCAGGGCTCCTGCTGTGTGGCCCCTCTTCAGGCTCTAGCTCTCACTGACCTCTAGCCTCGCCACCCTTGCCCTTCAGCCTTCCAGCTCTAAGAGCTTTCCCTGCTGCTGGTACTCGGGTGTCTCTGCCTCTCTTTCTGGTTCCCTAACCTGCTCACACCTCTGTAAGTAGTCCTTCCTTAAATTAATTCAGAACCCCAGCTGAGTGTATACTGTCTCCTGTTGAAGCCTGACAGATATGCATGGACTGTCACTGTCTATTACTGACCAGGCTGTTCTTCAGAGCAGGGTTTCTCAGCCTCAGCGCTTTGACATTTTAGGTCAATAATTCTTCATCGTGGGGGCTGACCTGTGCATTACGGGGTGTTTAGCAGCATCCTTGGCTTCCACGCTCTGGAGGCCAGTAGCACCTCTCCAGTTGTGAGGAGCACAAATGTCTCCAGAAGTTGCCAGATGCCCCTGGGAGGCAAAATTATCCTGGCTGAGAATCACTGCTTTAGATGAAGCTAGTTCTTTTTTTTACTTCTGTATGTGTGCTGTGCTTAGTCACTCAGTCGTGTCCGACTCTTTGTGACCCCATGGACTGTAGCCCGCCAGGCTCCTCTGTCCATGGGATTCTTCAGGCAAGAACACTGGAGTGGGTTGCCATGCCCTTCTCCAGGGAATCTTCCCAAACCAGGGATTGAGCCGAGGTCTCCTGCAGCGCAAGCGGATTCTTTACTGTCTGAGCCACCGGGGAAGCCTGGTAGTTTACTTCTACATATTGAATATTTAATAGTTACAGGGCACAATATTAGATTCTGAAAACATTGCATGGTAGTTTTAGAGGAAGTTACTTCTTCCCACTGTGTCCGGTTCCCTCTGAGTAATCCAGACAGCAAACAAGAGCCTTTATTTCAAAGGGATTCAGCAAAGAGTGGTAGGGACACAGGGCTTTGATTTCCCCAGAGGTGGGGCACAGAGCCCTTGTGTCCATTGCACCGGTATGTTTATGGGCCTCCGGTTTTGCGCTGCTGCTGCTACTAAGTTGCTCAGTCATGTCCGACTCTGTGCGACCCCAGAGACGGCAGCTAGGATGGTGCTAAATGTAACCTTAGTTTCCAAGTCTAGAGCGGAGGAAAGCAGTCAAAAAGACAAAATGCAAAGACACATTCATATTCAAGTGAAGGAAGAGGCAGGAGAAGTTCATTTTCTAGGAGATCTGAGAGAGCCCTGAAGGCAAAGGACGGTCTCCAAAGACTGAGAAGGGCACCCGAGGCAGAGCAAATGGCGCAGGCAGAGGCCGCAGGCTGTGGGGGTGTCACAGGAGACAGAAGAGACCGCAGTTAGGCTTAATAAGGTGATGTCAGTGTTTCCCCAAATGTGGCCTCAGTTGTGGGGATAATTGCTATAGGTGCAGCTTCCCAGGCTGTATCCCAGGCCCATAAATCAGAATCTTTTTGGATGTTGGGTCCAACCATCTGCACTTCATTTTATTTCATTTTCAAAAGCTTTTATAAAGTACTTTGAAGTTTAAGTTATGAAGTACTTTAAAAGTTAAAGATGTTGACAATTTTTAAATTAGGAAAATTTCTTTAAGAGGAATACAAATTTCCCATATTTCCATCACTTACTAATAAACAGTTAACACTTTGGCTTTTTTCTCTCCCTAATCTTTCATCTTTATGTATTTTCAAATTTATTACTATTATCATTTATTCACTTCATATGCTTTCATTTATTTCTTACTTACTACGATTACATTTCTGTGTTCAATTTTGTTTCCTATCACTTTTCAGTTAATATAAGTAAATAATTTTCTTTTTCATAGTAAATATTTATTTTTAATAAATTGAATTAAAAACTGTTTTAATGCTTATATGACAGTTGATCATATCTCATCACCATCATATATTTAATCACATTGCTATTCAGGGTAGCTTGATTTTTTTGTATAATTGTGTGAAAACTATCTTTGTACCTATTACATTTTCTTTTTTCTATTCAGGATGTTTTCCAAAAAAGAAAAGTTCTAAGAGGGGCTGCACATACAACTGTGACTAATGCATACTGCTGTATGGCAGAGACCAGCACAGCACCGCAAAGCAAGCATTCTACAGCAACAACAACAAATTGTCCATCTAGAATTACTTTCAACTCTTTAGCAGTGCCTGAGTTTTTATCATAAAAAAGTTCATTCAGCTGATTCAGTATCCATTCATTCTTTGGTTAATCTTCACACACAGTTTTCTCAAATGTACTTTCAAATATTGCATAATGCTGAAAACCATGAACTATCCCAAAGACTGTCTGGAAAATGAGAGGAATCACCATTGCTTTTATCTCTGTTTGACAAGGCAGCAGCCAGTAAAATAAAACCCTTCCTTTTGGTGGCAATGGAACAGTATACTTGACTGCCAGACATCCATTTTTATAAAAAGCCAAAGCAATGGGGTATAAAACACCACATGCCATGCCAATCAGTGAACTTCTCAGAACACAGTTTTCCTGGCTTGTATTACCTAAATACAAAGCATCTGTTATAAGAAGCCTGTAGGAAACTGTAGTGGACAAAAATGGAAGTAGAGTCAATGATGCATATGTCTTCAAAGCATCATGTTTAACCTTGAAGCAATGCCTGAAAATGAGGTTTCCCAATATTCCAGGGAAAGCAACTGTTGTTCCAAAGGTCACTGTTCCATATATAGAAAAGTCTTTTCTTTTCTAAAGTATTCAAATTTTTTTCTGTGATTTCAGTGACCATTGGTGTTCTGAGCTTTGCATCTCCTAAAGAAGGACTGGACTGATCATGTGTATGTGTTGGTATCTTGAGGTCCTTGCATGCTTCCCCAGCTCCCACCAGCACCACACCTGAAGCCCTCGGGTCAGCTCCAGCCTCACACCTGGGTGCTGCCATCTTGGTGACTGCTGGAAAATGCTTTGATTTCTATTACTCACAAAGAGGCTAATTTTGTCTTTACTTCAGAATAAGAAATTGCCTATTTCACCCTTATCTGCATTCAATGTTCTCACTCTTAAAATATGAAATAATTTGACAGATAAAAATAACACCTAGCTGTTTTACTCTAAATTTTTAAATAAAACTTTAAATAATTTTTCAAATAATTTTCAGATTTTCAACTTTTAATCATTTCTATTTGGCCAACTCCCTGGTCATGCCCCTTGATTATTTGTCTGGTGGAGACTTTGTGTTTTTAATTATCAATTTATATTAGTTGTTTATATTAATCCTCTATTACACTAGTTGTGAAATTTCTTTGCAATCTGTTGTTTGCCTTCTAAATTTGGTTTTATTTTTCACATACTAGAAATTATGATTTTTAAGAAATCACATTTGTTATTCTTTCTATGACCTATTTCACCAGAAATTTGATACTCATACTTACTATATTGTATTTTTCTCATTAATTTTTTTACATTTAACTTTTGTGTTCAACTGATGTGTTTTAATGAAGTTGTATGAGGTAAGGGCCATAAACAGATTCCCTGCCCCCCCAAATAATGAATCAGGTGTCACAGAATAATTCACTGAGTAATCCTTTTTTCCCCTCTGGTCTTAGAAGTTACATTTACTATTTCTTTTTTACCTTTGTACTGGCATCAGATTGTTTTAATTTGTATAACTGTATATCTTAATATTCAGATATAGCAAGTCTTCTGTCAGTTTTCCTTATTCATAATAGTCTCATAAATTTTATTTTATTTATTTCTCCAAACTTTATGATTATCTTGCATAATTAAAGCTTGTGTTATTTTTAGTCAAACTCAAGGAAGTAGAGAGTAAAAATGGAGTTACCAGGAGCTGGGGGGAGGGGAAAGGGAGGTGCTCTTGGTCAAGGCGCACAGAGTGTCAGGTATGTGGAATGAGTAAACCTGGAGATCTAACAGAATATATTAGCATGGTGACTAGAGGTAACAATACTGTCCTTAAAATTTGCTAAGAGGATAAATATTAAGTGTTCTCACTACAAGGAAAAAAAACAAACTGTGAGGTAGTAGATATGTTATTAGCTTGAATATGGTGACTGATACATAATGTATATACATTATCGAATTATCAAGTTGTATACCTTAAATATATACAATTGTGAGATTTTTATTAGAATGGCAATGAGGGCTTCCCTGATAGCTCAGTTGGTAAAGAATCCACCTGCAATGCCGGAGACCCCAGTTCAATTTCTGGGTCGGGAAGATCCACTGGAGAAGGGATAGGCTACCCACTCCAGTATTCTTGGGCTTCCCTGGTGGCTCAGCTGGTAAAGAATCCACCTGCAATGCGGGAGACCTGGGTTCGATCCTTGGGTTGGGAAGATCCCCTGGAGAAGGGAAAGGCTACCCACTCCAGTATTCTGGCCTGGAGAATTCCATGGACTGTACACTCCATGGGGTTACAAAGAGTCAGACATAACTGAGCAACTTTCACTTTACTTTTAATGAGCCTATAAATCAACTTGAAAAAATTTGACAGCTTTATCCTATTGAATTTTTCTTTTAAAGTATGTAATGTACTTTTAGGAATTTCTTTAAAGAGTCCATATTACTATTGTGAATAAAAATTTTGTCTGTTGTTTTTAAATTAGATATCATTAGACATATACAAGTAATATGTGCCATGTATTGAGCATTAAGTATGCTCCATGCTTTGGGATTATACTATTTGCCTAATTCAACCTTCAGCGCAACCTAGTGAAGAAAGTATTTTTATTTCCACAAGTAAGGAAGCTGAGGTTTAGAGGAAGTTTTTGCTCCCAAATCTCCCTGCTTCTGGTACCAGTGTCTGTGCTTTTAACCGCCTCACAGAGTGGAGCAAAAAGCAATTGCATTTGTTATCTGTTTATCTCTCATTCAGAGTGACTGAATTTAAGGTTTAGAGAAAAGTGTATGTGAAGCACAGATTTCAAATCAGCTTTCTTTATTCCCAGCTGCAAGACTGCAGCTGCTCAATAAGCCCTCTGTTACATTTCAAGAGACAGTCATTGCAGAAACAAGAATTCTCAGACAACTGTCAGTGGGATTTATCAAAAGAATATTAGAAATATCGTACACCAACTATACTTCAATTAAAAAAGAATATTAGAAAGGTTCTATTAGCATTTTGCACATGATTTTGTTGAACACAAACTACTATTTAAAAACTACCCCCATATCTTCCTTTTCTGGATATTTTATTTTCATTTATCATTCACAGGTGGTTTTGTTCCTGATATTAGTATTTCCTAGGTATCTAGTGAAAGTTTGATTTTTTGTTTGTTTTTTTGTTTTGGCCACACCACATGGCAGGCAGGATCTTAGTTCCCAGACCAGGGACGGAAGCCCCGTCCCCTGTGGTGGAAGCGTGGAGTCCTAACCACTGGACCACCAGGGAAGTCCTTCTTCCATTTTCTGACATGAAAAAAAGCTTCTAGAAACCAGTAGCAATTCTTACTTAAATTTTTCACTAGAGAAGCATCATAATAGTATAGCATCAATGTACCTATCTGAGGCAGGACAGGGAACATAAAGAGGAGAAGTTATTCACCTTTTTGGAGGGGACCATGCATTTTAAAGAAGGACAAGCACTGGGCTGGGATGAAAGCTGCAGGAAAGGATAAAACTCGGACTTAGGCTGGACCACGTCCTCAGATGCCAGACACGGAGTTAGGAACCTACTGCTGGTCAGTGAGGAGCTACTGAAGAGTCCCAGGAGGCAAGTGACATGGTTTGGTCTGTTAGAAAGACAAGCTTTGCAACAGTGCAGAGAATGAATTAGGCGATTGAGACAGGAGACAGAGAAATCAGTCAGGAAGCCACTGGAATCATCCAGTGAGAGATGTTGGCAACTTAGGCTGGGGAATGCCCAGGGGGGTGGACAGGAAGGAAAGAAAGATGTGAGAAACATCGTAGAGGAAGAGTTGACAGGGCAGAAGGTCTTGATGATATTAAAACGAGCACATTACAGGAGGGATCCACCAATACCTTCTCCATGTCATCCCAGTTAGTGATGATGCCGTGTTCAATGGGGTATTTGAGAGTAAGGATCCCACGCTTGCTCTGAGCTTCATCCCCCACATAGCTGTCTTTCTGGCCCATTCCCACCATCACACCCTGCAATGCAAAAGAGAAGGAAAGAGAACAGAATTGGCTGAGGGTTCCACTTGGAGGGATTCAGGCATTGGAGAGTCTCTGAAGAAGGATAAAGACAAGAAGAATGTCCTTTTTTCCCACTGGAAACCAGGCTGAAGGAAGCGGGGTGAGGCAGATGCTGATGAATGGGGAAATGATGGGAGAGAAGACGGATGATTTCTCGTGGGCGTGTCTCCCTTCTCTGTCCTAAAACAATGTCATTTTCTGAGAGAACAGGGCTCATCCATACACTTCTCCCTCTTACTTTACTTGAAACACACACACACACACACACACACACGGCTCCCTGTGGATGCCACAATGCAGTGCTTCTTCCCAGGAACTCAAAGCCTTGGGTCCACATGAGCGTACCTGGTGACGAGGGCGACCCACAATGGAAGGAAAGACGGCGCGGGGGGCGTCATCTCCTGCGAAGCCAGCTTTGCACAGGCCAGAGCCATTGTCACACACGAGCGCGGTGGTCTCTTCTTCACACATGGTGAGTGTGGCCGAGTGAACCAGGGGCTGGAGCAGCTAGGGAACTGGGGAGAAGAGAGGTAGTTGGCCACTTCTCAAAATCATGCTGGAGACGATCTTCTCGGCTTTGGGGTCTGACCCCGTCGGCAACTAGGGCCTACTTCCAGACGGACAGGCAAGGACCCAGCCCTGCACTCTGGCATTTGGGCCTCTTCCCTCTCTCTACCCTGCTGTTTTGAGCTTAACTGTGTACCCCCAATTTCTGTGTTGAAGTCTAACCCTAGTGCCTCAGAATGTATCAGTATTGGAGGATAAAGCCTTTAAAGAGATAATTAAGAGTAAAATGAGGTCATTGATCTATTATGACTGGTACCAAATGTGCCTAACTCAATAGAATGGGTATCTTTACAAGAGAAAATTGAAACAGAGACACACAGAGGAAGACCATGTAAAGACATAGCAAGAAGACAATCATCTACAAGCAAAGGAGAGAGGCCTCAGGAGAAACCAGCCCTGCTGACACCTTGCCCTCAGACTGCTAACCTCCAGAACTGTGAAAAAATAAAATTTCCCTTGCTAAGCCAGTCTGTGATACTTTATTATGGCAGCCCTCACAAACAAATCCACCTGCCTCTCAAAGGCCTGAAATGATACAAAGTGTTAATCCAATGGAAAAACTCTCTACAGACTTGAAGTTTAGAAAAGAAATAGAAAAAACTTGCAATAAACATAATTAAGGGTTATCATTTACTATATACCAGAACTCTTATAAATCAATAAGAAAAAAGTAAATAGCTCAAAAGGAAAAAAAAACAACTATGAAGTAGATAATTGACAGAAAAGGAAATGCACATACCCAACAATTACCTGAAAAGGTGATCAGCCTCATTAGTTATCAGGAAATGCAAATGAAGTAAGACCATTTTCACCCATCTCATTGTTAAGATTCGAAGTTTTATCATAGCTGTTGGCTAAGTTGTGGGAACACTGGCACTCTTTAATCCGAAAAACACATCAATGTACAATCTGGCACTGCCTAAACGTCCCTTGTGGGATATTGTACTGAGGTTAAGGGAAGGGACAGGCAGATCGACATGGACTAATGTGTACAAGTTTCTAAACCATTCTGCTGAGTGAACAAAGCAAGTTGCAGGATAGATGGCCCAGCATAAAAAATTTGTGAGTTTTTTTTAAAGCACAAAAAATATTGCGCATTTTCTATAATTTTCTTTTTGTGGATGTGAACACATAGCAAAAAGTTCTGGGGAAAAAAAACTAAGGCTGATCATAGCAGTTACCTGGAGGTGGGAAGGGGACTGGGAGGAGAAGTGTCGTAATGTTTTAATTTTTAACGAGGAGACTGTATCCATGTACAGTCTATAATTAAAATCAGTCATAACATATCATCAAGGAAAAAAAGATGCAGCAGTTCTAGGTGAAATGTACAGTCCTAAGGATAGAAGCCCCTGGAGGACAAGGAAAGCAAGAGAATTCATGATGGGACTCACTGCCCCTGTCACTTCAGATGGAAAAAAAAACAGAGAAGTCCTGCCTCCAGTGCTGATACCTGAATTGGGATGGCTGCAAACTGGCTAGGAAATTAATTTTTCTAACATGTTGCAGGTTTTCTTTCTTTTGAGTGACAAAGGAGAAGTAATAGCAGTCTAAGAGATGGTGTGCAGATCACTATCTGGCCAGCAAGCCCCGGGTGGAAGGTGGAGAGAGTCTCAGCTGAGGGGGATGGGGGTCCAGAGAAGAGAGGCACAAGGCGTGGAAAGAGAAGGTGGCTGCGGAGCTCACCGAGCTTCGCTCAGAACATGCAGCAGGAGGGGAAGAAGAGAGCTGCCGCAGACACCTGGGACCCTGGCTCCCGTACGACCTTACATGGGAGGAGGACAGCAAAGACCATGACCAGAGGAAAGAGGGAGAGCCCTAGGCCTGTGAATGCCAAAGACTACCTAGAGACTGAGCAAAAGCTTGTTCACACAATTTTCGGGCTAAAAGGAAGCCCTTCCTGTTATGTTCAAAGCAGGGTGTACACCCGGGGAGAGGCCACCGGGACGTCTAGAATCCAACCCTGCTTGTCCTTGCTGACCCTCATTATGCCCTTGGCCATGGAGAGCAAGTCCCAACTTTCTCATTCAGCCCACAAGGTCCAGCAAGGTCTGGCCCCTGCCTGTGTCCCCAGACTCATCTCCTGTCTGGACCCCCTCCTTGGCCTTCTCACTGAGGCTATGTGGAGGTTCTTTCCATCCTCTGAACTGTGTCATCTCCTGTCCCTTCTGGACCTTTAGATGCAGGGTCTGGAACCCCCTTCCCCCAACCTGTTTACTACTCTGACTCCCATCACCTGTCAGGCTTCTGTATCAACATTGCATTTTCGTCTTTTTGGCCCACCAGTCTCAGTGGCATAGAACAAACACTGGTGAGAAGACAAGACGGTCTGAGATGTGATGGAGATTGAAGGGAAGTGCCTGGTTGCTCAGAGCCCATGGTTGCCAATGGGGAAGAGATAGTTAGGGAGTTTGAGATCTACATGTGTACACTGCTAGACTGCAAATAGATAACCAACAACATCCTACTGCATAGCACAGGGAACTCTGTTCAATGCTATGTGGCAGCCTGGATCAGAGGGGAGTTTAGGGAAGAAGGAATACATGTATATGTATGGCTGAGTCCTTTTGCTGTCCACCTGAAACTATCACAACATTGTTAATTGGCAATACCCCAATATAAAATAAAAAGGTTTTAAAAAATTTAGAGAAAAAGTACCTAGTTGTTCAAAACAATGCTGCCTTTGGTTTGAACAGTTTCTGGATTGCAGAGAAGTTCCCTAACCTACCATGTTGGAACCATGGAGAAATGGAGAGATGTCAGGAGATGGAGATGGCAAAAGTTCCAGTGTTCAAAAAGGGAAACAAGGCAGTGGTCTAAAACCTCAGGTAATCTTGATATCCAAATTAGGTGGGTTTCCAGAAGGCACTATTAAAGAAAGCATTATTAAAGAAGAAGTGATTTCTTATAACTGACTAGGGTTTACTAACAACAAATAGCCTCCTTTTTTTCCCAAGACTCCCTGGCTGGAAATGAAGGAGAACGTGGGAGAAATTGAGCTTAATTTGATCTTGGCATCTGACAAGTTCTCCTGTGACATCACTATTGATAAAGCCACATAGGCCGAAGAATAAAACAATTAGGCATATTCACAGCTATCTGAGTTACTGTCACTGAAAGGTGTTCATTGATAGATCACTGTCAACCTGGAGGCAACGATATACCTCAGAACTCCACTCCTGGTCCTTTCTCATGTTTTATATATGAACTGGACAAAAATGTAGAGTACATGCTGATCATATGTCCAGATAAAACACATCTGTTGGCTGGAAGGATCAAAATCTAAGATGATCTCAAAAAGCAGAGAAAAACAAGTTAAATTCACTAGGATTAAATTTAACAGGATAAATATGAAATTGTAAAGGTGAGTCTGAATAACAAACTGTGAAAGTTCTTGTTCAGCCTCTGTGAGAAGGACCTGGGGTCTTGTGGACAGTCAGCAGTGTTCTGGAGCCAGGATAAAAGCTGACCCCATCTCCAGCCTGAAAGCTGTGTCTGCTCCTTAGGACTACACTTGCCCGCAGAGGTGTGGGAAGGTGAGCTCCTGTTCACAGCTGATGAGGCGAACAGGACTACCTTTCTGAAGGAGAATTTACAAATATTTATCAAAAGTCTTTAAAAATGCACATGTCTTTTCACAAATACACTTCTAGCAATTTATCCTTGACAGTGAAAGTGGAAGTTGCTCAGTTGTGTCTGACTCTCTGCAATCCCATTTACTATACAGTCCATGGGATTCTCCAGGCCAGAATTCTGAAGTAGATAGCCTTTCCCTTCTCCAGGGGATCTTCCCAACTCAGGGATTGAACCCAGGTCTCCTGAATTGCGGGCAGACTCTTTACCAGCTGAGCCACCAGGGAAGCCCATTTATCCTTGGGTGAGTGCAAAGATTTGGCCAAGTTTAATGCCAAAAAGTTTATTGAATAATAAATAAAATGCTTGTAAACTAGTTGCCAGAAACCTTCCCATAATAGAGCAGAATATTTACTGCCATGGAAAAGGTGCAGGCTGTCTTGTTAGGTGAAACACAGTATATTCTGTGTTTAGATTTTTGGTAAAAACACATCTTTAATTTTTAAAAATTGAATGCCTTTCACACATACTATCTATTTAATCCTCACAGAAGCCCTGAGTAAAGATATTCTTAGTTCCAACTTACAGATAAGCAAACCAAATCTCAGAAAAGTGAAAGGACATAGCTCTCAGGCTGCTCACCGGGGGAGGTAGGGCTGGCCACAGCCCATGAGGCTCCAAAGCCTGGGCTTGCCCCTTCCCCAGCAGCTCAGTGACACCCACACAACTTCTCCATGTTTGGTGTTTTTGTTTCTGCCTCTCTGTCTCTCTAGCACTGCTGGCAGCAAAAGCCCTAAAACAAAAGGGTCAGTGTTCTTTTCTCTCTCGGAGCCTTTGAGCCCCTCCCGTGCCATGACAAGATCTAGATTTATGTTGACAGCCCCCGTGCTGGTGGGCAGCACGAAGTAGATGCTCAGTAAATGTCAGATGACAATCCCTCCACCTGCCTGGGCTCCGCCGTGACAGTCTGCTCTGCCCCTGAGAGCTGAACTCCCAGTTCCCACAGTCCCAGGCAGCTCGCTCATACGATTTAGAACCACGAAGGGTCCAAAAGACTGTTCTATACATCAGTGTCTCTTTTGCTGTCTCGTACACAGGATTATTGTTACCATCTTTCTAAATTCCATATATATGCATTAGTATACTGTATTGGTGTTTTTCTTTCTGGCTTACTTCACACTGTATAATAGGCTCCAATTTCATCCACCTCATTAGAACTGATTCAAATGTATTCTTTTTAATGGCTGAGTAATACTCCATTGTGTATATGTACCACAGCTTTCTTATCCATTCATCTGCAGAGAGAGAGGGTGGGAAGATTTGGCAGAATGGCACTGAAGCATGTATAATATCATGTATGAAATGAGTCGCCAGTCCAGGTTCGATGTACGATACTGGATGCTTGGGGCTGGTGCACTGGGACGACCCAGAGGGATGGTATGGGGAGGGAGGAGGGAGGAGGGTTCAGGATGGGGAACACGTGTATACCTGTGGCAGATTCATTTCGATATTTGGCAAAACTAACACAATATTGTAAAGTTTAAAAATAAAAAAAAAAAGAAATTAAACAACAACAACAAAAAATAGATTAAAAAAAAAAAAAAAGAACCACGAAGGGATAGTCTTCTTCACAAGCTGGGCACAGAGCGCTGGGTTTCCTTGTTCTAGCAGGTGGTCCACCTGGAGGAGAAAACAACCTCCAAACGTGGCCAAGAAGCAAAGCTGCCCCTCTGTGACTATCTCCCTCTGGGGTCCCCTCTCTCGTGTGACCTGTAGTTCAAGCCGGTCTGGCTTTTTGGTGAACCCTATTGTCTCCCCCTGAAGTTCTGCACTTACAGGAAGAAAGCGTGTTGGACTTGATTTCCCAGCAGCTGAGACAAGCCACAGAGTGACTTCAAGCTGTCAGCCGTGCCATTCTGCAGCACTTGAGGTGGATTCAGATCTGCTTTTTCTTGAAGTTGGAACCAAATGAGAAGCGAGGGAGGTGAAGGCAGAGGGAGGGCAGCTGGCGGCAGGGGCCCTCTGGGGGAACGCTTGGACCCTGGAGCCAGCCTCTCCTGGAAGGTCTCTGCTGGGGGAAATTCTAAACCTCACTCAGCCGCTTGCTGGTAATTTGTGGCTAGACTTGAGCGTGTCAGCTGAACCAGAGCCAACGTCACTGTGGTTTCCTGGGTCACAATCCCTTTACACTCGCAGAAAACCCAAGTGCACTGTTCTGGCCCTTTCAGCACATACTACATCTGGGCTTCATTGAGGATTTCACAGAGTTAGAAGCACAAATCCCCGCTCCTCCCCAAAAAGTGGCCAAAACCCAAAGACATAATGAGTGCAAAGGATTTGCTCACCCACACATACCCCTGGCCACCCCCAAGCAAATCCGAGAACAGGGTGAGCGCTCCCCACCCTCACTCTGAAGATTTGGTTTCAGAGTTCTCTCCCGCCCTCTTTTCTTTTCTCTCCTCCCTTCAGGTGCCCCTTCCCGTGGCTCAGTTCCACGGCTCCCTCTCTGGCCTTCAGTTTCCTCAACTGTAAAATGGAAATGGTGACATCTATCTCCCGGGATAATGGATCAAATGAAATAATGGAAATGAAGTGCTTTATAAAGTGCAAATCAGGGTCAGTAAACTCCTGACCCTGTAGTCTACAAACTACAACACCTGTTTTTGTGACACCGTTGAATTAAGAATGGTTTTGATATTTTTTAATGGTTGTAAAAAAGTCAAAGAATAAGATTCTAATACCCAAGAAAATTATATGAAATCAAATAATAAATAAAGTTCTATTGGAACACAACTACATCCATTTTTTACATACTGTCCGTGGCTGCTCCAGTACAATGGCAGAGTTGAGTAATTGTGAGAGAGACCTTTAGACTCACAAAGCCTAAAATATTTACTATTTTGTTCTCTACAGAAAAAGTTTCCCAATCCCTATTGTAAAGGACTGAAAAAATAATAATTCTTGTTATCTCTCTTATCTTCTCCATTACAACTTGCTCTCAGGATGAAGTCTGCCACACTGGAAGGAGATGAAGGATCTGCTTCACCAATCAATGATTATTGAAAGGAAGGTTGAATTTATGCCAGTTTCCAAAGGCATTTTCATTTCAGTGAAAAGTTTGAGTCCTGAAAGGAAAGCCTCTCAAATATAGTGAGATTTCAAGTAATAGTTGGGGAAATAGATTGGAGTGAGGGCTTCAATTGACAGCTAAGCAGCCGCCTATTATAATCTGCAAGTGCATACATCCATACAATGACTGCATGAGGAACACTGCTACGGCGGAAAATTCTAGCGGCACCTCTTATTAACTTGGTTAATTCTAATTAAATTAAAAATGGCTTCTTGCTCGTAACCCTACTGGTCCTCAGGAATCTGCCATTTGGACTTGCTGTTCTGTTTTATCCTGGCCACTCTCTTCCCCTGCTCAGATCTAGACCTGACCCCTCTCCTGAGCCCCACGGCCCTGGCACCGCAACTCCATCTCTGAGACTGCCATCCTCATCGATGTCCTCTGGTTGGATTGGCCCCTCAGAGACTTGTACCCCCACCCAGGATGGAGCCCGGTTCCCCAGTCCTCCCTGCTCCTTCCCCTCCAATCCTCAGGCCTTTTATGTCTGGATCCACCGCCAACTGGGACCAGTGCACTGCTGTAGCAGTCTATCCCTGTTCCAGCCCACTCCCCTCACAGCTGCCTGAGCAGTCCTTTCAGGGGGCAGACCTCTTGCTGTTACCATTCTGCGATGCCCCATTGCCCAGTCCTTTAGTTTAGTTGAGAAGGCAATGGCACCCCACTCCAGTACTCTTGCCTGGGAAATCCCATGGATGGAGGAGCCTGGTGGGCTGCAGTCCATGGGGTCGCTAAGAGTTGGACACACTGAGCAACTTCACTTTCACTTTTCACTTTCACGCATTGGAGAAGGAAATGGCAACCCAGTCCAGTGTTCTTGCCTGGAGAATCCCAGGAATAGGGGAGCCTGGTGGGCTGTGGTCTATGGGGTCGCAGAGTCGGACACGACTGAAGTGATTTAGCAGCAGCAGCACCAGCAGAAAGCCCTAGTAATCTGGCCCCGCCTTCTCCTCTGACCTTAGAACTCCCTGCTTCCTGCCTTGAAATCTATATTCAGTGGAGCTGAGCCACTTAAACAGTCCCAAAGACCACTTGTCCTCTGTCCTGGGACTATCCCGACTTTAGAGCCCAGGTTAGGTACCCATTCTTCCAGGAAGCCTTCCCTGATAACTTCTGGGCTGGGTGAGGGACTCCTGGGCTTTACCTCTTTCATATATTTATCTTTTCCATGGTTTTCATTTGTCTCTCCTAGTGATTGCAGAACCCCTACTCTGTCCCTAAGGAGCAGGGACAATGCCTGCTTACATAACAAGTGCGCAAGAAGTGTTGCCAGAATGAACAAAGGGAAGGAGGAAAGAAATGTAGCTTCAAGGTCATGATGTCATATTGCCCATCCTGGTTTCCCAGGTGTGACGTATAATATCTGCTCATTAGATTTCTTCTAGTTCCCCTCCATCTGTGTCATAGGAATCTCTCTATGCAGCCCAAGGGCTAACCTCAAACTCTAAACCCATTCAAATGGTAAAAGCAAGAGCTTAAAGCCTCCCTGTGCAAAGGGCGGTTCCAGACCAGCCACCTCAGCCTCACCTGGGAGCTTATTAGGGGTGGAAATTATCAGCTCCCATCCCAGTCTACTGAGTCAGAATCTGGGGTAAGGCAGTCTGTTTCAGCAAACTGTCCAGGTGATATTTAAGGTCTGAGCACTCAGGGCCAGGCCCTGACAGTGTTGAGCTGGGAACTTTCTACAAATATTATTTCATTTAATCCTCACAACAGCACTGCCAGGGAGATATAGTATTACTTCCATTGCTGGGTGGTCTATCTTCAAGGCCTGCACCACTACACCGGCCAGCCTCAGCTGTAAAGAGATGTTAGCAGAGTTTGATCGCAAAAGTGGACACAGCCCCTTGGTCTATTTCCCTCTTAATTATTTATGCTCACGTGTCTGTGTGTGTGTGTCACTGGGGGAGGACAACGACATTGGTGGTGGTCTCACAGCTGGGTGAGGGTCTTAACTTCCCCAGGTCTCAGTGTCTTCATCGCAGAATGAATTGTTAATAGATGGTTCCACTTCCTTCCAGCCCTAAAGTCACATGATGCCCCGGGACACTTACTCCACCCTACTCCTGATTTGTTGCATCCTGGAGCCTTCAAGACCGAGAAAACTCTTAGCCAAGCATGAAGCAGAAGTCAGAGAGACAAGAGGTGGTCTGAAGAAAATACTCACCCATCCCCAACAAGACATCTCACAGATACAAGGGCTATGACTGGTTTGGATTTAAATGCCCTGGGAAGTCATTTCTCTGAAAAGCATCTGCTCCCCTAAACAGCCTCCCAGACATCCTGAGCCATGACAAAGGACACGGAATAGATCTGCACTGGCCCTGGTGAGCAGTGAGAAGAGAGAGCGCGCAGGTAACATATCCCACCCGGCACCTGGTTAAGAGGGCAGGGAGCTGTGCTGCCCTTGCCCGAGGATGCCCCATGGCCAGAAATGCCTTCTCCTGGCAGGCAGCAGTGTGCTTGCAGGCGCCACTGCACACCAAGGGCCTTGACGTGTGACCTAGGCCAGCGTCACCAAAGCCAGGCCAATCTGAAGGCGCCTCCTGTACCCAGGGGGCCAGGCGGCCCCAAAAAGACAGAGACAGCAGAAGCTGTATAGTACTCACCGAGTGTAGGAGAGGTCCTTCTCCCAGTGACTGAGGGCTGGTGTGTCTTTGGCATGAATACCAGAGCAATATAAAACCCCAGAGGCGGATCTTCTTTAAACAGAGTCCCTAAAAAGGCCAGCTGACGGTGTGTTAGCAATATTACCATATAAGGTGGTTTTTTCAATAAATCGGCCTTGGGGGTGGGGAGGGTGGAGAAGGGGGTTGGGTAGAGTGAATTATCATTTGAAAAAATGTATGCAAAAGGACTCCAGAGGCAGCAGCCTCGGTGCCGGCGGATTTGTTCCTTTTATGCTGCACTTGCATAAACAAAACTCACACCAGGCCTTATAAGCTGCCCAGAGTGAGGCCAGATGGAGTTCTGCTCCTGGAGAGAGAACCATACCAAGAATGGCAGTGGGCCGCCTCCCTCTGCACCTCCCTACTTAGGCCCTGCTGCCCGCCACCCCAGGGCAGTGTCCCCAAAATGGATGCAATTGTGCCTGGTCTGGGGCAAGCCCAGGTCAGCTAAAAACCAGAGGGAAATGCCATCCACACTGGGGAAGCAATCCCGTGTACTCTCCTGACCCGTGGCCTCTCACACACTCTCCTAACCCCTGGGCTGGGTCACCTGCGGGCCCAGAACAGCATGAGCCTCTTCTGAAACCTCTGTCTCCTTTCCTGATTCCCTCTGCCAGTCCCTGGACCTTGGGAACACAGCCTAAGGTAGCTGCCTTGTTGTGGAGGGACACCCAACAAGACCCGCTCCACCTAACAAGGCCCGCAAGCTTGTAGACCTGTCCACAGTCCTGGGCTTCCTGCTCTTCTCACGTCCTCTTCCTGAGTAGCCGCTTCATTTCCAAGCTAGCAGCTAGAGCTCTGTGGCAATTACTCTCCCCACCATATTCCCCAGTCCCAACGCCTCATGCCTGACCCAGACTAAAAGAACCGACTGCCTGTTGGATGTTCCTGCCCAGATGACCCTCCAAAACGGAATCCTTGTCCCCTCCTGTCGATGTTGCTGTGACAATGGGCTCCCTACTTCAGAGTCCTTCCTCTCAGTCCTTTAAGCTAGTAACTGCCTCGCCCTCCCTGATGCCCATATCCACCCAGGCATCTTTCTGGTGCCGCTTCCCCTTGGAAATGCTCTGCCTCTTCCCTGCCACCCCCGTGGGCCCCCACCCTGCTTCAGGCTCTGGTCCTGCCAGGCACAGCCTCCTGACTGGCCTTCCTGACTCCGCCCCACCTTAAAACCCAGCAGTTCCCCGAGTGTGGTCCCCAGGCTGACTGGAAGGCAGCGACTGCATGACCTGGGCCGTGTTAGAAATGCAGACCCTCGGGTTTCACCCAACAGGACTAAATCAGAAACACTGGGGCTACGGCTCTGTGTTTCACAAACCTCTTCCTCCCACCCAGATGTCCAGGGTTCCTACCCGTCACCAGAAGAAATGTGTGTTGCATGCCTGCTTATATTGTCCTGGGCCCCCAGGTGACTCAGCCCCAAAGTTAGGGGCTTGTGTGAGGGGCAGCAGGGGAGGAGGGCACACCGGATTGTTTTCCCGGCTGTGGACGCCATTGCCCTTTGGGGGATTGTTTTCCCAGGTGTGGACGCCATTGCCCTTTGGCTTTTAGCTAACATGGGCTTGCAGCAGACCATGCACAACTGCATCCATTTTGGAGACACTGCGTGGAGGTCCCAGTGGTTTTGGGGGTCCTGGCACAATGGCTGGTATAGGTCTGTATCGCTCGTTAATTAAGTACTGAGGCGGGCAGAGGTGTGGGTAAGGAGTGGCCACTGCTGAGAGGACCCAGAGGAAAGACTGGGGAAGGCTTTGCATGGAGACCTCGGATTGTCCCCTGTATAGAAGGGACGCTGTAGCCATCATGAGGTATGCTTACTTATCTTTGACCACTGGCCTGAGTGCTTAATGCCAGGTCTAAATTCCAGGCCCCCAGGAAGATTCCCTGACCCTTTCAAGTCCCTGGAAAAGCCCTCGTTGTGGATGGTGGGGCACGAGGGCGGCAGATGGGGTGGGAGCTGTCCAGCAAGGACACAGTGCTGCCAGTTCCGACTGGGCGGGACAGGTCAGCGCCAGTGCCAGGCCAAGCGCTCCCCGCTAGTCTCCCTCCCTGGGCAGCGACAGAGCGTGAGTCTTGTCTGAGTGGATCAGGGGTATAATGGGGGCGTTTTTTTCTCTTCACAGTATCAGGGTTGGCTTCATTCTCTTCTAATCATTCTGAACTGTGACTTGGGTGAAAGTTCATACCTTGGTTGCCACAATCATTTTATAAGCAATGAAGAATCTATAATCAAAGGGAATTGGTTGTGAGTCCGGGTCCAAACAGTCCAGAGTTCAGAGAAGGCTATCTGAATAAATTGAAGCCTGTCGGAAATACTTAGAGAGGCTGGAGTCTGCCTTGACTTTGATAGAGAGAAAGGGTGGAGGAGGCAGGAGGCCAAGCCAGCTGTCAGAGGTGCTCAGTTGTTGTTGTTGTTGTTTTTTATAGTATGAAGATTCTCACCCTGAAACAGCTACTTCTTTCTTTTTTTTCCCTTGGTTTCAAAAATAATGCAAAAAATTCAAAGAACACAAAAATGTGTGTTTTAGAAGGCAATTGCCTCCAACAATCTCGTACAGACCTGAGTCAGAGATGGTTCTAACATGCTTTCAGTATGATGTACATTCTTTCAGTCTTCTTCCAGATTTTTTCTTCTATTTTTATGTGACTTTATAAAAATGGGATTATGTTACAACATACATTTTTGCAACTGTTCTGAAACTTGCCCTGTTTTCTTAATAATACTCTTGGATGGCTGTCCAAATCAGCTTATAGATTTTTTTAAACCCTAACATAGTTTTCCATAGTAGGGATATACTGTAAAAATTTTAACCAATTATTCTGATTCATAGGTTCTTGAGTCATTTTCAAATTTTCACTTATGCAAACATTGCTGCAGTTTATAAAACTTTATATATTGTGCCTTTGTATACATGTGTAAGTATATCTATATATAGGTTCATTTCCTACAGTGGAATTGTCTGATCAAGCAAGGAACATTTAAAATATTGATAGATATGGCCAAATTGTCTTCCAAAAAGGTTGTACTAGTTTATACTCTTGCCAATAAGATATGAGACCACTTCCTTCACACTGTTTCAGACACTGAGTATCAGTGGTTTTTTGTCCATTACATCTGTTTATTACCTTTGGAAACATACAAATTTTCATGTGGCTCACCACCTTAGAATTGGCTAAGTTTTCCCTCTAATTATAAAAGTAATGCATTCAATTTTTTTTAAAAAGGAAAATATGGAAACAGGTGTCTTCATCTTAAGATGTTTCTTTTGGTGGACAGTTGGCCAACTGAGCATCTCTGCTCCTCTTGCTCTCTTTGTGCCCCAAAGAACCATGTGGCAATGAACCATCTTTTAAACTTTTCCTAATCCAAAAGGACAGACTTAGCATCTTCTTGTTTTGAAATTAAAATTTTAAATTATTTGGTAAACAACGAGAATAGACCCGTTTATTAATCTTTTGGGGGGAATCTTCCTCTGAGAAAGATCATATCTTTGTCTATTTTTTTATTGTATGGTTTGTCTTTATCTTCTTGAGTTTTAAGGGTCCTTGGTATATTTCAATAGTGATACCATTAGCCTTTTGTTTATTACAAGAGCTGCAATTATTTTCCCACCAGTTTAACTTTTATTTATTTACCTTTTGGCTTTATCTGGTAGCATTTGCCTTATTGGAATTTAATCTAAAGTCTTTCCTTTTTGCTATCTGTGTTTCATTATATTCTTAGTTCATTTTTTATTTTAATTGTGGTAAAATACACATAACATAAAATTAGCCATTTTAAGTGTTCACTTCATTATTATTAAGTATGTTCACTTTGTTGTGCAATCTCCAGAACAATTTCATCTTGCAGAACTGAAACTCTGTATCCATTAAGTAACAATTCCCGACTTCCCCTGATAGTCACCAGTCTACTTTCTGTCCAGATTTGACAACCCTGGGTACCTCATATGATGAGTGGAATCACACAGTATATGTCTTTTGTGACTAGTTTATTTCACTTAGCACAATGTCCTCAGGGTTTGTCCATGTTGTGGCATGTATCAGAATGTTCTTTCTTTTTAAGGCTGAGTAATCCACCCTGCTTATTTAACTTATATGCAGAGTACATCATGAGAAACGCTGGACTAGAAGAAACACAAGCTGGAATCAAGATTGCCGGGAGAAATATCAATAACCTCAATATGCAGAAGACACCACCCTTATGGCAGAAAGTGAAGAGGAACTACAAAGCCTCTTGATGAAAGTGAAAGTGGAGAGTGAAAAAGTTGGCTTAAAGCTCAACATTCAGAAAATGAAGATCATGGCATCCAGTCCCATCACTTCATGGGAAATAGATGGGTAAACAGCGGAAACAGTGTCAGACTTTATTTTTTGGGCTCCAAAATCACTGCAGATGGTGATTGCAGCCATGAAATTAAAAGACACTTACTCCTTGGAAGGAAAGTTATGACCAACCTAGGTAGCATATTCAAAAGCAGAGACATTACTTTGCCAATAAAGGTCCATCTAGTCAAGGCTATGGTTTTTCCTGTGGTCATGTATGGATGTGAGAGTTGGACTGTGAAGAAGGCTGAGTGCCGAAGAATTGATGCTTTTGAACTGTGGTGTTGGAGAAGACTCTTGAGAGTCCCATGGACTGCAAGGAGATCCAACCAGTCCATTCTGAAGGAGATCAGCCCTGGGATTTCTTTGGAAGGAATGATGCTAAAGCTGAAACTCCAGTACTTTGGCCACCTCATGCGAAGAGTTGACTCATTGGAAAAGACACTGATGCTGGGAGGGATTGGGGGCAGGAGGAGAAGGGGACGACAGAGGATGAGATGGCTGGATGGCATCACTGACTCGATGGATGTGAGTCTGGGTGAACTCCAGGAGATGGTGATGGACATGGAGGCCTGGCGTGCTGCGATTCATGGGGTCGCAAAGAGACGGACACGACTGAGCGACTGAACTGAACTGAACTGAATGTTCCATTGCGTGTATGTACTTCATTTTGTTTCATTGGGAGATAAGTTTTTTCCACTTCTTGGTTACTGTGAATACTGCGGCTATAAACACGAGTGTACAAACACCTCTCTGAGACCCTGCTTTTGATTCTTTTGGGTGCATACTCAGAAGTGAAATTGTTGGACCACATAATATTCCTATTTTTAATTTTTTCAGGAACTAATACACTATTTTTCACAGCAATTACATCATTTTATATTCCCACCAGCTGTACACAAGAGTTCTAATTTTTCTACTTCATCACCAACACTTTTTGATAGTGGTCATCCTGATGGATGTAAAATGGTATATCACTGTGTGTATGTTTTTTTAAAATTAAATAGACTATTTCTTAGAGTAGTTTAGGCTTATAGAAAAATTGAGTAGAGAGTACAGAGATTTTCCATATATCCCCTATCCCTACTCATGCATAGCTTTTCCCACTAGCAACATTCCCAATCAGACTAGTACATGTGTTAGAACTGGTGAGCCTGCAATGACATGTCATTGACACCTGAAGTCCATAGTGTATATTAGAGTTCACTTTAGGTGTTGTGTGTTCTCTAAGTTTTGACAAAGATATAATATCGTGTATGCATCATCATAGTATCATACAAGACAGAATCACTGTCCTAAAAATCCTCTGTGCTACACCTGTTCATCCCTCCCCACCCTCCAACCCGTGGCAATCACCAATCCTTTTATTGTCTCCATAGTTTGCCTTTTCCAAAATGTCATTTCGTTTGTGTCGTACAGCAGGTAAACTTTAAGATTTTAAGCCACTTTTAAGTGGCTTTGTTCACTTAGTCACATGCGTTTAAGGTTCCCTCATGTCTTTTTATGGTTTGATAGCTGATTTTTCAGTAGTGAATAATATTGCATTATCTGAGTGTACCACAGTTTATCGATTCACCTATTGAAAGACATCTTGATGCTTCCAAGTTTCATCAGTTATGAATAAAGCTGCTTTATAAACATCATTGAGCAGGTTTTTGTGTGGATATGTTTTCAGCTCATTTGAGTAAATACCAGGAGTGTGACGGCTGGATCACATGTTGAGAGTGTGTTTAGTTTTGTAAGAAATTTCAAACGGCCTTCCAAAGTGGCTGTACCATTTTGCATTCTCACTAGTAATGAATGAGAGAGAGCCTGTTGCTCACATTACTGTGGTTCTGATTACATGTGAGCACTTCTTTTTAATGTCAAAAATGTTTCCTGTTTCACAGTTGTTGATCTCTTAATTTCTTTGAAGGAAGGAAACAAATATCATTATTTCATACACTCTTTAAAATAAAATTTTGTCATTTTATTTTTGTCAAAATAGAAATTTGTTAGTTTTCTTCTGATTTAAAAAGAATTAAAAACACTTCAAGAAAAAGATATATGAAATGAAAAATAAAAATCCCCACCATACAGATAACCATTATGAACCAAACTCTTTACAGACATTTTTCAATACAAATACACATTTATCGTACTGTACACACTGCTTTATATACTACATAATTTATTTCACTTTTTATTATCTTTCATTTGTCATTAGGCTGTCAGCTCTAGGAAGGCAATAGTTTTATTTCTTTTTTGCTCACCTCTGTAACGCCCATGACTACAGGAGGGCCTGACACATGTGGGCACTCAAGAAACATCTGCTAAATGAAGAAAGAAATAAACAAGTTCCACTTTTAATTGCTTAACAAAATGTCTTGGAATTTTTTTTTTTTTCCTGTGTCCATAAATATAGACTTTCATCATCATCTGTTTTATTGGCTGCATATATTTCAATGTATTTATCAAATCAATCCTTTACTGATTGCCTGTAACAACTAGCTTCTACTTTGTCACTATTATATATAATACTGTGATGAATATGCTTTTACTTATGTTTGTATACATATGGGATTATCTCCTTAGATTATTCCAAAAGGAGAAGTTTCTTGGTTAAATAGAATACACATTGTAATTAAAAGTCATTTTGCTAAGTCAGACCTCCTGAAAGTAACTGCGATTTATTCTCCCACTTAGGTATGAGAGTGCATATTTTCTTAGAACCTAACTGGAGAGCATCAGACCTTTTTTTTTTTTTCCAGTGGCTTACCCAGTTTTAATTATATCAGAAATTGCATCATCCTCTGCTTGTTTACAACTCAGATCTTCTATGAGTCAAACAACCAAGGGGAGCCAAACAGCTTTTACTCCTATTCTTAGAGCATATTCTATATTGTAGCTATTATCCAACGTATTTCTTTAAGTTTAATCTTTTTGAAAAGCTCTATTTTAATTTTGTTTTTACATGTAAACATTTATTTTTAAATGCAAAGTCTCAAATCCAGGCATTTTGGAGCACCCTAATTACATACCCCTACAATATCTAGTCCACATCCTGGAAGTATTATTTTCTGTTAATTATTCACTCCGTACAGTTAGAAAGAGAAAGGACAAGTGAAGTTATGGTTTAGAAAGACCAGTCAATCAAGTTGCTATCTTCCTTGGCTTTTAAATTTATAATAAAGGCTCAGAGAAGTCCTAGGTACAGTAAACATTCAGAATTTCCCAACTGATTTACTCTTAGAACATTTCTTTTTATTTATTTTTTAATTTATTTTTTTACTTTACAATATTGTATTGGTTTTGGATAGAGTTCTACAGATGATCCACTTGAAAAATACAATTAGTTGTGGAGTCCTGGTCTGGGTTTGAATAACAGCTCTGTCCCCTACTATTAACTTTAGGCAAGCTCTAATTTTCTCATCCATAAACAAAGTTTCTTCATATGACTATTGTGAGGATTAAATGAAATCATGTGTGTAAAGCTTCTGGTGTATAGTAAGGGTTCTGTGGCAACTATCAGTAAATGAAAGCTGAGCTCTTACCATTTCAGGGCTCTCACCTCATCAGGTTATTTATCAAGCTCTATCATTGGTTTCATCAAGAACTATGTCCCACTCATCATCTAGATCACCTGGAATAGATTTGGGATATTCCTAAAACTGATACCAACGGAGAAGGCAATGGCAACCCACTCCAGTACTCTTGCCTGGAGAATCCCAGGGACGGGGAAGCCTGGTAAGCTGCCGTCTATGGGGTCACACAGAGTTGGACACGACTGAAGCAACTTAGCAGCAGCAGCAGCAGCAGATACCAAACATTTTTCTGTTTGTATCATTTCTGCAGATGACTGGTCTACTTAATGTGTTAATTCTTAATTGCATTTTTGGAGGTAGCTTGCAGTTATCCTCTTGTGATATCCATAACTTACATGTTTGTTGTCATTGTTTAGTTACTAAATCGTGTCCAAATCTTTTGGGACCCTGTAGACTGTAGCCCTCCAGGCTCTTCTGTCCATGGGATTTCCCAGGCAAGAATATTGGAGTGTGTTGCCATTTTTTCTCCAGGGGATCTTCCTGACCCAGGTATCGAGCCTGCATTTCCTGCATTGGCAGGTGGAGTCTTTACTTACCTTTCAGTAAGCCGAGTGGCCAGTTATAGTAACGCCCTCGTATTTTGTTTTGCCCTTTTAGTTTAATCATTAGTTTCTAGATCTAGTATTAAGGCCTCTTTAGGACCAGAATTTGGTTTACCACTTCTAATACTTGGTATCTTTCTTCTCCAAACATGTTATTGAATTTTTGTCAGCACACATATTTTCCTGATTGTCAGGATGTTTTTGCACTGACTGACATTCCCTCAATTTTTATTCCAAACTCTGTTATTATTATTATTTTTTTTTTAGTGATCCCAATTATGGTGACTTTTGGGTTCTTAGAGCTCATTCTTCAGTTGTAGCCATAGGATCTCATAGATAGGGAGGTATACCAGCTGCCCACTTTGGGCCTCTTGTAGGTGCTGTGAGGATCAAAATCCAGAACACTGATTTATGTCCACTCACACTAAACTGACTGGTTCCCTGGCCATATTAGCAGTTGAGTGATTGATATTCTGTTCCATATGTTATTAATACTTGGCAGTAAGTAAAACCTACTAAGAAGCCTAGAATAATGCTAGTAAATTCAAATTTTCTTTAAAACCAAGATAATATGCTTCTGCATCTAGATCAGAGGCTGACAAAAGGCAGCCTTCAGGCTAGCCACCTGTTTTTGCAAATATCATCTTCTTGGAATGTGGCCATTCCCATGTTTATGCAGCTTCTCTGGCTGTTCTGTGGTGCCACAGATGCTGATTGGCTTCCACAGAGACCGAGTGGCCTGCAAGCCTAGAATGTTTACTGTCTGGCCCTTTAAGACACAGTTCACAACCCTTGATCCAGACTATTAGAAGTTGCCAGATAATCATGGTTTTACAGCAAGGAGAGCTGGATGAGTTTAAGAGATGGTATAATCGAACTCTGCCTGAAACCTCCTTCACCATTCTAGAATTATACTTGAATTCACTAGAATTCTTGAGTCCTGTTAGGTTTTGGTTTGGAGCTCTCTTTTTAAAAAGCTTTCTTTATGGTCTTTGTTTCAAAGTCTATTTTGTCTAAGTATTGTGACCCCTGCTTCCTTGTCATTTTCACTTGCATGAATTATCTTTCTTCATCCCTTTGCTTTCAATCTGTGTGTGTCCTTTGCCCTAAAGTGGGTCTCTTGTAGACAGCATATTGCAGGCTCTTGTTTTGTTTTTTTTTTTTTTTAATCAAATCTGCCACTCTGTGTCTTTTAATTAGAGCATTTAGTCCATTGATATTTAAGGTAATTTTTAAAAATTTATTTTTATTTATTTGGCTGCACCAGACTTTAGTTGTGGCACATTGTATCTTTAGTTGCAGCAGGTAGGATCTGTTTCCCTGGCCAGGGATCGAAACTGGGTCCCCTGAATTGGGAACAGACTCTTAGCCACTGGACCATCAGAGAAGTCCCAGAGGTAATTATTGATAGATATGTATTTTTTTGCCATTTTAAACCTAGTTTACTAGCTGATTTTATATTTCTTCTTGTTCCTTTCTTTTTCCTTTTGTGATTTGATGATTTTCTTTTGCATTATGCTTGTGTTTTCTTCTTTTTCGTTTTTATGAATGTATTGTGTGTTTTTGATTTGTGGTTATCCTGTTTTTCAAGTATGTTAACCCATTACTATACCTACTTCCTTTAGACTGATAGTCATGTAGGCTCAAGCACATTCTAAAATATATACATAAACATACAAAATTTACATTTTCTTACTCTTGTCCACCACATTCTATGATTTTGATGTCCTCTTGTACATTTTCGTGTTTGTCCTTCTGCTATTCATTTTGGTTATCATCACTTCCACAAATTAAAAAAATTTTTTCTGAATCTGTACACTGGCTTATTTAAGTGATTTACTTTCCAACTGTGATTTTCTCTTTTCTTTAGATTCTTGTTTCTTTTCTATTTGGAGAAGACCTTTCAATATTTCTTTTATGATAGGTTTAGTATTGTGGTCAGAGAAGGCAATGGCACCCTACTCCAGTACTCTTGCCTGGAAAATCCCATGTATGGAGGAGCCTGGTAGGCTGCAGTCCGTGGGGTCGCTAAGAGTCGGGCACGACTGAGCGACTTCACTTTCACTTTTCACTTTCATGCATTGGAGAAGGAAATGGCAACCCACTCCAGTGTTCTTGCCTGGAGAATCCCAGGGACACGGGAGCTTGATGGGCTGCCATCTCAGGGGTCACACAGAGTCAGACATGACTGAAGCGACTTAGCAGCAGCAGCAGCAGTATTGTGGTATTCTTTTAGTTTTTGATTATCTTAGAAATTCTTTATCTCTTCTTCTATTATAAATGACAATCTTGCTGGGTAGAGTATCCTAGATTCCTTTCAGGACTTTAAATCTAGCTTCCCTTCTGGTCTGCAACATTTCTGAAGAGAAATCATCTGAGAGCCTTATGGGGGTTCCCGTAATTAACTGTTTGTTTTTCTCTCGCTGCCTTTAGAATCCTCTCTTTAACTTTCGCCATTTTAACTACAATACGTCTTGATGTAGATCTGCATGGGTTCATCTTGTTTGAGATCCTTTGTGCTTCTTATCGGAGAAGGCAATGACAAGCCAGTCCAGTACTCTTGCCTAGAAAATCCCACGGATGGAGGAGCCTGGTGGGCTGCAGTCCATGGGGTCACTACGAGTCAGACACGACTGAGCGACTTCACTTTTCACTTTCATGCACTGGAGAAGGAAATGACAACCCACTCCAGTGTTCCTGCCTGGAGAATCCCAGGGATGGGGAGCCTGGGGGCTGCCGTCTATGGAGTCGCACAGAGTCGGACACGACTGAAGCGACTCAGCAGCAGCAGCGGCAGCAGTGCTTCTTATACCTGGATATCTGTTTCCTTCTTTAGGTTTGGGAAGTTTTCAGTCATAATTTCTTCACATACATTTTGATCCCTTTTCTCCTTCTAGGATCCTTATTATGCATAGATTGTCATGCTTTATATTATCCCATAGGACTTTTATACCACTTTCATTTGTCCTTTTTTTCTATTCTTCCAGATCACTTATTCATTTTCCTGCATTATTGAATCTGCTATTTATTGCTTTTTAGCTCAGCTTTTGTCTTGGCAAATGAATTTTTCTTGGCTCCTCTTTAAAGTTTTTAGTTCTTTTTTTACAGTAATCTGCATTTTTATCAACGGCTTTTCTTAATTCCTTCAGTATTTTTATTATCTTCTTTTTGAATTCTGTGTCTTTTAAACTGAAGAGGTCTGCTTCATTGTCTGTTCTTTTGGGGGAATTCTCTTGTTCTTTTAAATGGGAGTGGTTCCTCTGCTTCTTCATTTTGCTTATATTTCTCTTATTCCATGAGTTTGGGAGAAACGATTATCTCTTGTGGTCTCGAAGGGCTATCTTTATGTGGGAGTGTCCCTGTGTAGCCTGTGTGGGTTTAATATTTTTGCTGTGAGTGCTGTTTTTAGTATGGATGCCTGTCACCTCTTTCTTCAGTGTGGAGCATCAAACCTTTTAGTTTTCACAATCTAACAGGGGAGAAATGTGCTGTACAGGGTTTAAATTTGCATCTATTTGGTTACTAGTGAGTTACACATATTTTCTTGTCTATTATCAACTTGTATTTCTTCTTTTGTAAATTTCCTGTTGGATGCATTTTTGTTAGATGCTGAAACTTTCCTTACTGATTTATAATAATTCTTTATATACTTAAGATACTACCATTTTGTATGTCATGAATACTGCAAGTATTCGTTCCTAGCTTGTCACTTCTTTTATTGCTTTCATGGTATCTTTTAAAAAATTTTTTTGTAAGAAATTTTACTTACAGGTGTTCTTAGTGATAAAGAACCCACCTGCCAGTGCAGGAGACACAGGAGAGGCAAGTTCAATTCCTGGAGTGGGGAGATCCCCTGGAGAAGGAAATGGCAATCCACTCCAGTGTTCTTGCCTGGAGAATCCCATGGACAGAGAAGCCTGGTGGGCTACGGTCCATGGGGTGGCAAAGAGTCGGACACAACTGAGCATGCACATTAATGAGTTTTTACACCCACATCATCACTGCCTGTATCAAGTTTCCATGTGACCTCTCCCAGTTGATAATCCTCCCAAGGTCAACACTACTCTGATAAAGCCTTAACTTTTGATGTAGTAAAACTTTAGCTTTCATAGTTTGTACCCTTGGGTCATGTTTTGAAATAATTACTCCTGTGTGCATCCTCAGTCATTTCAGTCGTGTCCGACTCTTTGTGACCCCATGGGCCGTAAACCACCAGGCTCCTCTGTCCACGGGAATCTCCAGGCAAGAACACTGGAGTGGGTTGCCATGCCCTCCTCCAGGGGATCTTCCCGACCCAGGGACTGAATCTGCATCTCTTATGTTTCCTGCATTGGCAGGCAGGTTCTTTACCACTAGGGCTTCCCTGGTAGCTCAGCTGGTAAAGAATCTGCCTGCAGCGCAGGAGAACCCAGTTCGATTCCCAGATTGGGAAGATCCCCTGGAGAAGGGATAGGCTACCCACTCCAGTGTTCTTGGGCTTCCCGGTGGCTTAGACGGTAAAGAATCTGCCTGCAGTGCGGGAGACCTGTGTTCAATCTCTGGGTCATGAAAACACCCTGGAGAAGGGAATGGCTACCCACTCCTGTATTTTTGCCTGGAGAATCCCCATGCACAGAGGAGCCTGGCAGGCTACAGTCCATGGGGTCATGAAGAATCTGACAGGACTGAGCAGATAAGCACAGCACCACCTGGGAAGCTCATTCCTCTACTCATAATTGTATAAATATTCACCTATGTTTTATTCTGGCACTTTAATTATGTCATTTATATTGAAATCTTTATTTAATCCAGATAAAATCTACTCTAATGTAAACAAGAGAGAAGGATCAAACTCCCCTATCTGTTCCTTCAAGGCTATTACCCAGCATTATTTGTTAACAAGTTAACATCATTTATAAACTAGTCAACACCATCTCCATGAGTTAAAACATTTTTATAGAGTCTACTCTCTTGCTTTATTTGCCAATTTCTGCACCAGTATCTCAGCATTTTAAATATAACTCCAGGTTTTAATATCTCCTTAATTAAATATTTCTTTGTTATTTTCTTTCAAACCTTTCTTGGTTATTATTTATCATTTATTCTCCAGAAAACCTTTAAAATCATTTTTTGACATTCTCTCCCCACATCCCCTGAAAAAGTTGAAATCTTAATTGGTTACATTGAGTTTACATATTAATTTATTTTTAAATTTTTTTTTTATTGATTTTTTTGGCCTCATTGAGCGGTATGCAGGATCTTAGTTACCCAACCAGGGACTGAACCCATACTCCCTGCAGTGGAAGCACGGAACCCTAACCACCAAACTGCAAGGGAATTCCCTATGTATTAATTTAGAAAACACTGATACCTTTACATCATTATGTATTTATTCAAAACTTTATGTTCCTTAATAACATCTCAAGGTTTTCATCATATAGACTTT
Organism: Bison bison bison; assembly: GCF_000754665.1. Lineage (NCBI taxonomy): Eukaryota > Metazoa > Chordata > Mammalia > Artiodactyla > Bovidae > Bison > Bison bison. The sequence continues at coordinate 11,500,028 of NW_011495064.1, forward strand.
GCACAGTCTTGTTTTTCAAGTTAGGATTTTTATGTTTTTTGTTGCTATTATATTAGCATCTTTGCAATATTTCCTGATTACTGACATACAGGAAACACATACATTTTATTATGTACAAATATAAATATTATTATACACACATATCTTGTCATTTTGCTAAACTATCTCATTAGTTTGAAAGGTTTTTATTTAGTGGGTAGCATATCATTTGAAAATAGTATTTATTTCAACCAATATTTCTATATTTTATTTAGTTTCTTATTTTTATTATACTATTTAGAACTTACAGAACAATGTTTAATGTTTTGCTGTTACAAGTGGCATCCTTGTCTTTAATGAGAATGCCTCTAGTTCATTTTTCTTAACATCTGTACAACACTCAAGGGTTCTAATTCATTAATCTGAGGTGGCACCCAGGCAACTGCATCCTGTTAATTACACAAATAATATTGAAGCATGTTCCCAATATGTCATTAGGACAGTAGTCTAGCACTTTCCCGTTAAATATTTCAATATAGTATGCATTATTTTTCATATTATGGAATTATTGTTCCACCAAAGGTTTATTAAGAGTTATTAATTGGGAGTTTGGGATTTAATAAAATGTCTTCTCAGCATCTCAATGATCCTCCCTTCAGGATAAAACATGAAAACATCTGTTCAAAGGCACCAGAGAACACCCAAAATAGGACTTAAGAGGCCAGGTTTCTGGAGAGAGAAAACTCATTTGGGTGAACTTGATATTCTATGCCACTTTTCTCTTGAGATGTCTTTCAGTGTTTAAGCAGAGGTCAAGAAGTTGAATAAGGAGCAGTAACTAAGAGAATGGGAAGCTTATCAGTACTTTTGACAGACTTAGGCCAGGGAGAAAAACACTGTTCAGGAGGAGGGGCACTGTGAAATATTTCAGGCTTTCCACTGGGACCTGTGATGGTTAACTTTTTGTGTTAATTTGGCTAGGCCACAGTATCCAGATATTTGGTCAAGTACTAACTGAGATATTTCTGTGAAGGTATTTTTTAAAGATGAGATTATCATTTACATCAGTAGACTTTGAATAATGCAGAATATCTTCCACAATGTGGGTGGTTCTCATCCAATCAGATGGCCTAAATAGAAAAAGACTGATCTTCCTGAAAGAAGAAATTCTGCCAGCAGACCATCTTTGGAGTTAAGCTGCAATTCTTTTTTGGGTCTGCAATCTGCTGGCTGTATGTATACAGACACACACATTCTCTTTCTTTCTTTCTCTCTCTCAATTTTGATTCTGTTTCTTTGGACAACCCTAACTAATACTAGTCCCAAGAAAAACTATGCTCTAGAGAATAAGGGCAAGCCAGAAATAGACCAGGCCTTACAAAGACTGAACCCAGCTTAAAATGAGTTCAATTCCAGATTAGAATAAGGTGATCTCTAATTATCTGCAAAAATTTAGAGTAAATTCTCTCTAGAGGAAGATAATACTTTTATTTATTTATTTTTTTAAGATAATACTTTTAAAAGCCTGTACAAATATTTGTCTACAGTATCTGGCATTCAACTTAAAAATTATCAGAAATACCAGGAAATAGGACTGAAAGAGAAAAAGCAAACAACAGAAACAGGTCACCGATGATCTGTATCTTGAAAAGCAGGAAAAATACAAAAGAGAGAAATTTGGATATGGTGAAAAGGTTTAACATGTGTAAATGTAATCCTTGAAGGAGAAGAGAGAAAGAAGGAGATGAAAAAGAATATTTGAAAAATAATGGCCAAGAAATTTCCCAAGCAGGTGAAATACATTAAGCTTCAGATTCAAGAAGTACTCTATATCCCAAGTAGGATAAATACAAAGAACATCATTCCTTTGGTACATCATAGTAGAACCAGGATATGCCAGGAGAGGGGTGGGTGGGAGAATCTAAGATTAAGAGAACAATTTAAAAGCAATGGGTTGAAATGTGATACCTTCAAAAGAACAGCAAAAAGACTTATAGCTGACTTTTCACAATGGCATGACATCTTTAAAATGCTGAATAGATGCAGTTTATAATTATATAATCTGTGAAATATTCCGGAAAATGAAGGCAAAAAATAAAGACATTTCCAGAGATGCTAACACTGTGATAATTGCCTTAAGGAGAATTCTTCAGGCAGAAGGAAAATTATCCCAGTAGGAGCCACATAAATTCAGGAAGGAATGAAGAACAATGAAAAGGGTTAGTATTACATAAATCTGCATGAATATTAATTATACAAAGCAAAGGTAAAAATTTCTTGTGAGCTTTAAAATATATGTGGAATTATACAACAACAGTAATACTGAAGTCAAGAGGGGATAAATGGAGTCGAAGTATTCTAAGTTTCTTGCATTGTCTTGGAAAGAGAAAATTCTATTTTACATGAAATGTTAATAAGTTAAGGATGAATGTTATAACATCTAGGGTAATCTCTAAAAGAAAAATAATGTATAACTAATAAGCTAAAAGAAGAGAAGGCAACTAGAATAATAGAACATACTCCATTAATTCAAAAGAAATCAAGAAAAGCCAGAAGGAAGATAAACAGGTGGGAAAAATAGAAAACAAATTGTAAGATGCTAACTTTATGCCCAGACATATCAGTAATTATGTTAAATTCAAACTGAATAAATATTCCTATTTAAAGATAAAAATTGTTTGACTGCATATCTGATGATATTAAATCAACAATAATCAATCCTTCTTATAAGAGATATGCCTTAAATGTAAGGATTCAGTAAAATTGAAAGTAAGAAGCACTAATCAAAAGAATGTTATACTAATATCAAAGTAGGTTTTTAAGGCAAGGAGCAGTCCTAAAGATAAAGAAACATTTTATAATGAAAATGGGTCAGTCCACCAGAGAATTCCTCAGTTCTATGGAATTATAACAATCCCACAGTTATGTGGACCTCACACACACACACACAGGGCAAAACTTAATCAAACAAAAAGGGGAAAGACACAAATTTGCAATCACGTTGGAAGACTTTTAACACAGGAAAGTCTCAGTAACTGTTAGAACAAGGCGACAAAAAGATCAGGAAGGATTTAGAGGATTTGAACATGATTAACTCTTATCTGTGTACAGAATGTTGAGTGAATGTTTTTTGTTTCCCTGAATCGTTGCTATGGCCCCATCTGCAAACAACAAGCTACAGGAGATGGCCAAAAACCAGAGCCCAACTCCTCTCCCAGGGCTTACTGAGAGGCAGCTCAACCACCCTGCTTTCTGGGAGCAGCACCCCTGCCCCGACTCGGAGCCCCCAGACACCTATGTGAGAAAGCTAGAGAGAGACTTGAGTCTTCGCAGTTGGAGCCCTCAGCCTTGGAGAGAGAGCAGTGCTAGGGGAGGGGGCGTTCTCTCCTTTCTCTGTGGGGAGGGGAGGGCTGCTTGTAATTCCCTGTCAACTAAGGGGGTTTCCAAGAGGACGATTTGGAAGGTCCAGTGAGTGTGAAAGTCACTCAGTCGTGTCTGACTCTTTGAGACCCCATGGAGTACACAGTCCATGGAATTCTCCAGGCCAGAATACTGGAGTGGGTAGCCTTTCCCTTCTCCAGGGGATCTTCCCAACCCAGGGATCGAACCCAGGTCTCCCACATTCAAGTGGATTCTTTACCAGCTGAGCCACCAGGGAAGCCCAAGAATACTGGAGTGGGTAGCCTCTCTCTTCTCCAGCAGATCTTCCCAACCCAGGAATTGAACTGGGGTCTCCTGCATTGCAGGTGGATTCTTTACCAACTGAGCTATCAGGGAAGCCCCAGAAGGTCCAGTGCCCACAATAATTCTCCTCGTGGGGGTCTGCTGGTGCAGAGGCTGTACTGATCTTCTCCGAGTCCACCTGAGTGGGGTTTGCAGGAAGGCGATGAGACAGGTCAGACAGTGGGGAACTCTATGGAGAAGACTGGACACCCCCATCTGGGATGTTCTTACAGGTCCAATGGGCACAGGGAAGGTGGTTGGTCTTAAGCCTTCTTGCCAATATTTAAGCAAGAGAAAGACTGGGTGGTCCCCTGGTGAATGTATCCCTAGAGTTGGGCTAAGGGCAAGTGAAAGCATTTGAACTAGACCAGATTCCCCAGATCTGGGTGAAGGGTGTTGTTTAGGTGCTGGTGGGGGCGGGGGGGTGGCGGCGGTTTGCACACAGCATGCTGAAAACCCGACATGCGATCACTATGAGAAAGACAGTGCTAAATGGAGACATGAGAGCCAAAGAAAGAACTCTGAAACCGACCAGCCAACTAACGGGCAAAGGACACATGCCTGTTTCCTGCCCGCTCTCACGGACGACCCCAAGTCTGGAGGAGCTAGAAACAGACCTCACCCTCTCTCCGCTTTCTAGGGGTCCTGAGCCTTGGGGCTGGACTGGAAGGTGCCCCGGGATCCCTGTCCCTTCCCTTACATTATTAGGCAGTTCCCTCTCCCACTCCTTCCAGGCAAGCCCTAGCGGTATGGTGCCCCAGGTCACTATTTTGAGCCTAGGAGACAAGAGAAACTAGAGGGGAGGGTTGGGGAAAGGATGATTAGAGGGCTTTGAAAGTAGAGTTGGTAGCCTCCTTGCTGGATGGTTCTTTAAAAGTAAAGCTCTACCTAACACTTCAGGCGAGCCCACTCAGAAGGGTGGCTTTGAAATGACAGACACCTGCCAGGCCATTTCATTTTGTGATCGGGGCAGTGGTTTCCCTGGGATAGGTCTCAGCATATAGGGACACCACTGAGCCTGGGCTAATAGGATCCTCTGCCCATCTCTCTAAGAAGGCAAGGATGTTCCCCTGAAAGAGCAGAGCCCCCAAAGGATGATTTGGAGCAAACTACTGGCCGTGGACCACACTATTATTGTTATTATTGCTGTTATTGATAGCTGCCATTTATTGATTGTGGTTTACAAATTGTACTAGGCCCTGTGTATGCATTCCCTTATCTAAACATGGTATTTTCTAGAGGTGAGAACTTTGAAGCTGTAAGGCACTTATTGAAGTGACATAATAAGCAAGTGAGGAAGCCAGGAATCCACCCCAGGTCAGTCTAGCTTTGAAGCCTGCTCTTAACCTCAGCATTTCGCTCTCCCCTAGTGTTGAGAGGAAAAAATACATATTTACAATTTGGTATTAGCTGAGAACTAGTAGTGTTCTGAAAGGGAGGTCTCCGATAACAACATAATGCACATAATTTAGAGTCAGCCTTAATTTTCAAAATGTTCCTGAGTAGTCAAAGTAACTTTTATTAAGTCAAATGAAGCAACTGTGAAAAACCAAAATAGTAAGAGGCTACTTGCTGCTGCTAAGTCGCTTCAGTCATGTCAGATTCTGTGCGACCCCACAGACGGCAGCCCACCAGGCTCCCCCGTCCCTGGGATTCTCCAGGCAAGAACACTGGAGTGGGTTGCCATTTCCTTCTCCAATGCATGCAAGTGAAAAATGAAAGTGAAGGACCTCATAAAAATTAAGGTTTAGGATACATTTTTCACTGTCTTAAAAATATTTTACTTTGGAGGGGAGGAGAAAAATGGGTTGAGAAAGAGTAAGAGATACAAACTTTCAGTTACAAAATAAATGTCACAGGTATGAAATGTACAGTGTGGGAAATATAGTCAATACTATGTAATACCTTTGTATAATGATAGATGACAACTAGATTTATCATGGTGGTCATTTTGAAATGTATAGAAATATCAAATCACTATGATGTACACCAGGAACTAACATAGTGTTGGAGATCAATTATTCTTCAAAAGTAAACAACGGGACAAGCTCATAGAAAAAGAGTGCAGATGTAGGGTTACCAGAGGTGGGGGAGGGTGGGATTTGAATGAGGGTGATCAAAAGGTACAGACTCTCAGTTATGAGACAAATGAATACTACAGAAGTCATGCACAACATGAGAAAGATAATTAACACTGTTCTATGTTACAAATAAAAGTTGTTAAGAGTAACACCTCTCCCAAGTAACTCCTAAGACTTCTTATCACAAGGAAAAAAAATGTTTTTCCATTTCTTCAGTCTTTACACTCTCCCAAGTGAGTTATTTTGGCTGCCTTTTTCTTTTCCTTTAATGCTGTAGTTATGTGAGATGATGGATGTTCACTTAATCTATTGTGGTCACCATTTCATGCACATATGTCAAATCATTATGTTATACACCTTAAACTTATACAGGGCTGTACATTAATTCTATCTCAATAAAACTGGGGAAATCTATTATCTTGTGGTGAGTATGGAATCTGGCAATAAGGGTAGACTCTAGAAAAGGTTTGCGAGTGGTTATCTTGGAAAGTGTGTTTACCTGGGACCAAATGCAGAATAACACCTAGGAAGTTCACTTCCTCCAGCTCTCTGACCATGTGGCCAACAGCCCCCGTTGTCATAAATCTGAGGTCAGTCTCTGACTAGAGCCCAGTTATGTCTATCACTGCTCAATTTTAACACTTGAGCTAAGTAAAGCATCCATGGGGACTTTTTGCCTCTTGAATTTTTAATGTTCCTTCTGAATGATGGGGTCTAATCCCCATCTTTGTGAATTGTGCTTATTGTTTATTATTTTACTCTTTGGATTTAGTTCTAGCTTATTTTCCTTAAATAAGGATAACTTGTGCTTCCCCTAACTCAAATTAAGTCTATTTTTTTAAATTGGTCATTTTACCTAAATTCTATGCCCCCTTATTAACAATTTGTGCAATTCCAGGATTCTCAGATCAGCATTTGACATAAAGAGCAGATGGTCTTCAGACAACAATGCCACCACAGGTCACTGCTACAGCGCTTGCCCTACAGTGGCAAGAATAATACGAAATTGTCTGCAGCTTTCATTGACCTTTCCTCAGTCTGGGCCATGGACAAATTGATTTGGCACTGCTACTGCACTTCATGGGCCAGAGTGGGGGGAACAACTTTCCTGGGGGCTGATCCAGGCTGAGTTCTGACACCAGTACTTTTCCACTCATTCAAAAACAAAAACAAAAACCTGATACTATCTTTAGATGAGTTAGTTGCACAGCCCCTTGCGATAAAAAAAGAAAAGGAGGTATTCTTTTTTATTGCGGTGAGATGGCTTTTTTCCTGGACAAAGAATGGTCTATATATACAACAGTCTTTATTAGTTAAGGACAGAGAAGGGCTACAGATCAAAATCTCTAACCATAAAGTTATTACCTAGGAAGGTATTCCATGTTATTCCCAAGTTCATAAACGAGGAGACAACCACGTTGTTCAAAATTTGATTCCCCAAATTCGCTGTCCCAAACCTCTTTGTGGCTACTGCAAGTCCCTTTTCGACTGTAAAGTGGGAATCTATGTACTTAGTGGGCCAAGAGCTCTCTTACCCCACCGTGGCGAGCTGTGTTAAAACAAAAGTCCTTTGAAAGTCAGAGTCTCAGATCTTACTTAGCCACCAATAAAGAATGGCAGCTAAATTCCAGATACTTGCCAAGTATTGCAATTCCAAGTTCACTGTCACTAAATATTTATTAAAATGTCACCAGAGAAACTTGGAGTTATTTAAAATCTCTGCAGTCCATCTTCAAATATGACAAAATATGTCCTTCAAATATGACAAAATACATCCCTAGGTTAAACCAGATTAAAAGACAACTAGGTATCTGAGCTGCACTATATATACTGCCTGCCTCCATTCCCCATTTTTCCAGTAGAATTACTTTTACAACATATTGTGCTTTAGTGAGATGCCATCTTTTATATGAATAAAAATGATCCTCTATGTGCTGTTTGGGTTTATTACACAAAGGTTTCTATTATTCACGACATCACACATCCCGTGGCCTATCCACGGGAATGTAAGTGAGCATTTTACTTTTTTGCTGTATTACTGTATCTACTTTCTTGTATGCTTGTATTCTATATTCCTTTGCCTCTACCTTCAATTTACTTTCCCTTTGTAGTATTTTACATATCCTGGAAAGCCTTTCTACTAGGTTCAGAGTCTAGCATGGGGTTTGGCACTTGGTAGTAAATATTTGCTGGAAAGTAGAATACAAAATAATTACATAGAGTATAAATTAAACTATAAAAGTGGACTATAAATGACGAAAACATTCATTTCTCCCTAATTTGGGGTCTGTCAATACTCAGGCAAAGAACTGGTGCCCTTTCTGTATACACTGACCAATTACGAAGAAATCTATTTCATGGGAGTATAGTTTCTTTAGAACTTCCCAGGTGGCTCATTAGTAAAGAACCCACCTGCCAGTAAGAAGACGTGGCTTCAGTCCCTGAGTGGGAAGATCTCCTGGAGCAGGAAATGGCAACCCACTCCAGTATCCTTGCCTGGGAAATCCCGTGGACGGAGGACCCTGGGGTCCTGTGTCCATGGACACAGCAACATGGTTTCTTTAATGTACTCCATTATTTTTCTCCCTGAAGACAGAGTATAACATTTACTTTCTGCGTATTTTTAAGAGGGCGCTGCACACAGTAGATGCTCAGTAAGTACAAATTAAACGACCCATCTTTTGGGGAGTGAAACGGTTACTACCCCATAGTCAAGCTGCTGTTATCTGAAGCCAAGAACGCTTGGTGTTTGCATTTGCATTCTATTAGCTTGCTCACCTTGGGTCATCATAGTGATGGTGCCCTAGCTTCTCCTTCTAGGCACTCGGTGTAGACGCTGTAGCTTTCTCCTGGCCAGCATCCACTCTTCCCTTAATGGCATCATGATTTTTCTTTGGAGAATGAATGTTCCCCCATTCCCAATGCACCTAGTTCAGATGGGGTATAGATACATGATCCAGGCCAGGCCAATCAGAGCATGCCATCCTCTTGGACACAGTGATTGATTCAAGGATGAAGTCATGACCCTATGACTCAATTCCAGGACTTGTTGGAATTGTTGACCACAGCTTCTCTTTTTCTTGCTGGATTTACCAAGACAATACGAACAAACCTATAGCTGATGGAGTTCCCATACTGGAAAAATCTAATTAAATCAACAAATACTGAGTATATAAGAGCTAAGAGAAGAAAGCAAAATGAGTCTTTGATAACAATGGGCGCTGGATTCAGCTGTGCCTGAACACAAGTTTGAATTGAGTTTTCTGTCAGTGCAGTGAAAAGAATTCAAACCAACCCAGGATTCTCTGTCATTATACGGTCTCTTCCAAGGCCGTGTTGAAGCTCCAAGGGCTGTATCAGAAGCCTCGTGCTTACAGAGTGACACTGGGACTGGGAACTGAAAGATTTGTGTAAACTTATCCTGAGTCTGCCATGGTTCAATTAAAACAATGTAAAACTCCCGGGCCATTGGAAGGTATAGAACACTAAGCTGGATAAGAGAAGTCCGAGACACAGATGTTTAAGCATGGTGTGCAGGGATATTAAGAGCTATTCAGGGTGGCAAAGGGATCAGTGCTGTAGATGGCATGAACCGTATCTTGATGCAATTGTATTTTGATGTGATTTCTTTTTTTTAAGGCAAAGGGAGATGAAAAGAGGAGACAGGGGGGTAGATAAGTTAACTACAGAGAATGACTGAGGAATAGCCAAGAAAAACCTTACTTCCCTTAGGTGACATTTCCACTTCTTTCACCTATCAATAATCCATTACTATTCGTCCAACACAAGTAACATCCTATATTCTCACTCAGGCCCAGGAAGAAAAACAGAAATAACCCTTGAGCCACTGTGGGAATTCTGTTTTGGAGGATGGTGAGTTGGGGAAAAGTAATCCTTCCCTAGAAACTGAGCAGAGGAAAATCTGCTAATAAGCCCAAACAGATACATAGGAGCTCTTCAGGCCAAAGCCAGAGGTTGTCTTCTTTAGGTCTGTTCTTTCTTGGGCTTTCCACTCTCCAGGTTTTATCCACAGATGTCTGCCAGCCCTTGCAGCAAGGTTTATTTTGACTAGGTTCCAGTGGTGATGTCACCCTCGTGGAAGGTTTCCATATATGACATCCTCTGCTGCTGTGCCCGCGAGCATTCCTAAGGCCCTTTCACTGGTGCTGTCCAAGAATAAGGTCTTGGCTGGATTCCCACATTGAAAGGGCAGTGGAGCTTTGGTTTCTGAAAATAGTAGGCATTGTTCTTTCTGTCCAATTATAAAAACAATGCATGTTCTCTGTAGAATATTTGGAGAATTCAAAAAAGTATGGAGGGGAAAAAAGAGAGCGATTATGCCATAATTCTATCACCTACAGAAAAATACTATTAATATTTTGGTGTATTTCTTTCTCATAGTTTTAATGAATGCATTTATCTATGTATATTTTAGGAAGGTGGTATTGCATTGTGGTTGAGTGTGGGTTTGGAAGTTTGACACCACTCATTTGCAGTTCTATGGCTTTTGGCAACTCCAAAAAAGAACTCCCACAGTGGTCCAAGGGTTATTTCTGGTTTTTTCCTGGGTCTGAGTGAGAATATAGGATGTTACTTGTGTTGGACAAAAAAGTAATGGGTTTTAGTGGGTGAAAGAAGTGGAAACATCACCTAGACTAAAGGAAGTAAGACTATTCTTAGATATTTCTCAGTCATTCTCTGTAGTTAGCTTCCCTACTCCTCTGTACCTCATTTCACCTCACTTTGCCTTGGAAAAAAAAAAAAAAGCATCACAGAAAAAGCCAAATAGCATCATATACCAAAGCACAATTCCATCAAGACACAGTCCATGCCATGCACAGCATTGTCTTTTCTCTTTAAACAACAAAGTTTGCTATTCTTAATCTAGTCTTCCATCAGTACACTATTATTTTAACTTATGTTTATAATAAGAATTACCTAGTAATAAAATTTCCCCAACATTCACCTTTCAATTGAAAAATGGTTATTCCCTTATTCCAGATTAATTTTAGAGTAATTCTTTCAAGTTAGAAAAGTAAAATTTTTGTAGACTTGCATTTAATTTTATGGATTAAAGAATTAACATCCTTAAAGCATTAAATATTCCCCTCATAGAATATAGAATATTTGTCTTTCCATTTATTTTCTTCATGTCCCTCTGTACAGCTTAGTTTTCTTTATAATAAAGAAACTGAACATCTCCTGTTCACTTTGTTCCAAGTTATTTCATGTTTTGGTTTCTAAGGTGATTAAGAATCTTTTCCCCAATCACAACTGGCTATTGCCTGTACTAGAAAGAGAGAATTATATACATCTTTTAGTGGACAAACATTGCTACTCTTTTGTGATATTTTACCAAATTAAAAAAGGGCATGGGAATTATCCTTCACTTGAAAGGTTGAGAGAACTCATTCACAAAAGCCTCTGGAGATAATATTGTACACGTTTTCCCACTTCTTCATCGACTATTGGTCTTTTAAGTTCCACTTAAGATAAATTTTAGTTTCATGCATATGTATAATTTTTTTTTACTAGAAAATCATCTGTTTCACTGAAAAGATTATTCAGTGAGAAGCTTAGTTATACACAAGACTTTCTCATGGGCTTCCCTTGTGGCTCAGCTGGTAAAGAATCCGCCCGCATTGTGGGAGACCTGGGTTTGATCTCTATATATGCAGTTTTTATTTTTTCATATGCTTTCCTTCTTTTACCTTCTAAGAGGTAACCTTCTATGATTAACCTGTTAATTTTTAAATTGCATAATCTTTAAAGTCATTATTCAAACTGTGTGAACATTTAATGTGCTGCCCCTGAAAAAACCAAAGCTTTCCCATTTATTGGTTGGGTGATTTGGGGTAAGTCTGTGCATGTATTCCTATCTTATCAAGTGTCCGGCACTGTGCTGGGAGCTGAGAATAGAAGAGTGAACAAAAATTGCCGTTTTCAGAGTATACTATATATGTATAGTATATATATTATACATTATTAATTATATATATTATACATTATTATTATATATAACATATACTATATATAACCTAAAAATAAACAGGATGATTTTAGCTAATGACAGTGCTACGCAGACAGTAAAGAAGGAGATAGTGTAATGGAGTGGAGGTGATTTATATGGGGTTGTCAGGGAAGACCTCTGCCAGCTGCCAGATCTCATGGACCTTGGGTCCCTTGGTCATTAGCCTGAAAACCTCCCCTGAGCCTTTTGGTGCCACTCACCTCCCCCTTTACTAAGCTGTTGCTTTCCTTTGTTTCTGCGACAAGGTAGTAACTACTTGTCGCCAGAGTCTCTTCGTTTCCTCCTCCCTCTCTGACATCCCCCTCTGAGCCTTCAGTGTGGGCACATCTTCCCCGTCCAGCTTTCGGGCAGCACAAGCAGCCGTCCTGGCAGCCGGAAGAAGAGCCCAGCTGCTGGCAGCTCGTGCCTGTGTTCAGGTCTTTGGCATGAGGTGACACTGGGATGGTAGGACAGGCCCAGGATACACGTCTGAGTCAAGGCCTTAACACGGCTTCCCACAGGTGGAGTCAGGGCGCAGGTCCAGCTGGCTTTCTAGCACGTGGTCCAACACCAAGGCTGCTATTTCAAGGAAGGGCTCAGCAAAAGAAAGGAAGGAGCTACAAGGACTCAACACAGTGTTAGAAAGCAAACACGACATGAGTTTACATGACACTTCAGCGACTCGACTCGCAAAAGACAATGAAAAAACACTGCAAAATAGCAAAAAAATCACGTACCAAACTGTGGATAACAGGCTTAAGTGCCACTGGAGCTCAAAGAAGGAAGCCCTAAGAGTGAATTTACCAGTTCGAGTGGACACTGGAAAAGGCAGAACTTGAATCAAACCCTCAGGGAAGCAGGTTTAATTAACAAGGACAAGAGTCCACGGTTATTTAGTGCGACAGGGCTGGATGCTGGATCTGACAGGCACCATGAATGATACTGCGTGTATCTTAGAAGCGTAAGGTCCACTTCTGACCCCAAGTAGGCAAAGGTTAACCAAAAACTCAACCTTGGACTAAGAAATAAAGACATCTGTGAAGAGGGTCCAAGTTCTCCTCCTATTCTTTCACCTCAAGAAGTAGTTGGAACAACAAAAGTAGGAGGTTCAAACAAAAGTGGGGTGGAAGGAAAAATAAAACTCTGCACATGACATGATCTTATAAACAGAAAACCCTAAAGATGCCACCAGAAAATCACTAGATCTAATCAGTGAATTCAGTAAAATTGCAGGATACAAAATTAATACACAGAAATCTCTTGCATTCCTATACACTAACAACAAAAAAATCTTAAAAGGAAATTAAGGAAATAACCCCATTCATGACTGCCACAAAAAGAATAAAATACCTAGGAATAAACATACCTAAAGAAACCAAAGATCTATATGCAGAAAACCAAAAGACGCTGATGAAAGAAAATAATGACACAAACAGGCGGAGAGATACATCATGTTCTTGGATTGGAAGAATCAACATTGTGAACACTACCTAAAGCAGATTCAATGCAAATCCTATCAAATTACCAATGGTATTTTCACAGAACTAGAATAAAAAATTTTACAATGTGTATGGAAACACAAAAGACCCCAAATAGACAAAGTAATCTTGAGAAAGAAAAACCGAGCTGGAGGAATCAACTTTCCTGACTTCAGGCTACACTATTAATACAAAGCTATAGTAATCAAGATGGCAGCTTCCCTGGTGACTCAATCGGTAAAGAATCCAACTGCAGTGCAGGAGACCTGGGTTCAATTCCTGGGTCAGGAAGATCCCCTGGAGAAGGGAATGGCTACCCACTCCAGTATTCTTGCCTGGAAAATCCCATGGACAGAGGAGCCTGGTGGGCCACAGTCCATGGGGCAGCAAAGGGTCGGACACAACAGAGCAACTAAAGCACACAGTAATTAAGACAGTATGGTACCGGCACAAAAAGAAATATAGCTCAGTGGAACAAGATAAAAAGCCCAGAGAAAACCCCACACACCTATGGGCACCTTATCTTTGACAAAGGAGGCAAGAATATGCAGTGGAGAAAAGACAATCTCTTCAATAAGTGGTTCTGGGAAAACAAGACAGCTACATATAAAAGAATGAAATCAGACCACTTTGTAACACTGTAAGACCAGAAACTATAAAACTCTTAGAAGAAAACACAGAACACTCTTTGAAATAAATCACAAGATCCTCTTTGACCTACATCCTAGAGTAATGGAAATAAAAACAAAAATAAACAAATGGGACCTGATTAAATTTAAAAGCTTTTGCAGAGCAAAGGAAACTATAAGATGAAAAGACAACACTCAGAATGGAAGAAAATAATTGCAAATGAAACAATGACAAAGGATTAATCTCCAAAATATACAAGCAGCTCATGCAGCTCAATATCAGAAAAACAAACAACCCAAATCAAAAAATGGGTGGAAGACCTAAACAGACATTTCTCCAAAGAAGACATCCAGATGGCCAACAAGCACATGAAAAGACGCTCAACACTGCTTATTATTAAATAAATGCAAATCAAAACTACAATGAAGTGTAACTCACACTGGTCAGAATGGCCATCATCAAAAAATCTACTGACGATAAATGCTGGAGAGGATGTGGAGAAAAGGGAACCCTCTTGCACTGTTGGTGGGACTATAAACTGATAGAGCCATTATGGAGAACAGTACGGAGAGTCCCTAAAAAACTAGGAATAAAATGCCGTATGACCCAGCAATCCCACTACTGGGCTTACACCCTGAGGAGGCCATAATTCAAAGACACATGTACCCCAGTGTTCACTGCAGCACTGTTTACAATAGCCAGGACACGGAAGCAACCTAAAGGTCCATCAGCAGAGGAATGATAAAGGAATTGTGGTATATACACATACACACACATGGAATATTACTCAGCTATAAAAAGGAATGAATTTGAGTCAGCTGTAGGGAGGTGGATGACCTAGAGCCTGTTACACGAGTAAGTCAGAAAGAGAAAAACAAGTATCATATATTAATGCATACGTATGGAATCTAGAAAAATGGTACTGATGAATCTATTTACAGAGCAGGAATAAAAATGCAGACAACAGACTTGTGGGTATAGTGGGGGAAGGAGAGGGGGAGATGCACTCAGTAACACTGACACAGATGCAATACCACGTGTGAAACAGAGTTAGCGGGAAGCTGCTGTATAAGACAGGGAGCTCAGCTCAGGGCTCTGTGACAACCCAGAGGGATGGGGTGGTGGGGGGAGGTGGGAGGGCGGCTCAAGAGGGAGGGACATATGTATACTTATAGCTGATGCATCTTGTTGTACAGCAGAAACCAACAAAACAAAGCAATTATCCTCCAGTCAAAAATGAGCTTTAAAGAAGAGTGGGAGTGGAAACAAGAGATAAAAGATATGGTGCCATCTTTTAGGTCCTGGCTCTGCTCCGAGTCGTAGGGAAAATGAGTAGAAATTTGGAGTATTTCTTCTGGTTCTTGAGGTTTTCAGTTTTTTCAGTTCAGAACATCGGAGCAGACCAGAAAAGATAATCGGAGCTGAAGCCCAGTTAGTGACAAACAACGTGAATCTGTCTGAGGAGTCCTCTAGCTGGAAGCTGAAGCAGGTAGAGGTCTCACAGGTAGAAGCAAGGGCACCTCAACTCTAAGTCTTCCAGAGATACAAATGGTAAGTACGTTAAGCCTTTACAGCATCTTTACAACTCTCATAGTTACATATGGAGTTCATTTTATCATTTGAGGTAGGTATATTAGACTGATCCCACTTTATAGATTTTAAAGATGTTCGGGAAGTTAGGTGACTTGCTGGTAAGTGAACATCTGGGCCTAGAATCAAAATATCACGTTTAGTCTAGCACTTCCTCCCAAAAGGATAATGTTCCAGTGTTCCAAACAGGTTTTCTCAGTGCCCCAAGCAAAGCTTCTCACAAAAAGAAATGAGCCCTGGGGACTACCCTGGTGGTCCAGTGGTTGAGAATCCACTTGCCAATACAGTGGACATGGGTTTGATCCCTAGTCTAAGAGGATTCCATATGCCACAGAGCAGCTACTCTCCCCAACATGAAAACATTTCTTCCACTGGGGTAACTGAAACCCAGAAGTGAACAGCAATCAAAGGGGATAGGCATTATGATTTTAAATTCTGAGGTGCCAAATGAAAGTTGAAACCCTCCCCTCTCAAGCAACACATATCCATCATGACACCAGCCACACTAGGGAATGCTTCCCACATAAAGTGCCTGGTACCCAAGAGAGCATTATAAGGATTAAGAGGCTTTTTTCTTCCTCTCTGGTTTGGTATTTAATTAGGAGTATGTGAAAGTATGCTTGCTGCTTGGAAGAAAACCTATGACAAATCTAGACAGAATATTAAAAAGACGAGACATCATTTTGCCAACAAAGGTCTGTATAGTCAAAGCTATGGTTTTTCCAGTAGTCACGTACAGATGTGAGAACTGGACCATAAAGAAGTCTGAGCACCAAAGAATTGATGCTTTCAAATTGTGGTGTTGGAGAAGACTCCTGAGAGTACCTTGGACAGCAAGGAGATCAAACCAGTCAATCCTAAAGGAAATCAACCCTGAATATTCATTGAATGTCTATGATGTACAGAGACTGATGAGAGCTCAAAACTCTTAGGTATAAATGACTAGTACAGTGGTTTTCAACCCTGGCTATACTTGAGAATCCCATCAGCTTAAAAGACAAAAACAAAAACAGTGTCTGAGGTCTCACTCCAGAGATCTGGATCTCATTGGTCGGGTGCGAAGCATGAGTATCAGTACTTTTTAAAAAGCTTCCCAGGTAACTAGTGTGCGGCCAAGGGTAAGAGCTTTATGTGACCATACGGTAAGTCTGGAATGAAGGCTAAATTTAGATGTTAAGCAACAGAAAGCTACTGTAGGTTTTTGAGTAAGTGAGGAAACATGAGGATGGCTGTAATGTGGGAAACTTCTTCTGACTGTATTGGGCAGAACAGACTAGAGTCAAGAAACACTAATAAGACTTCCTGGTGGTACAGGGGCCAAGAATCCCCTTGCCAGTGCAGGGGACACAGGTTCCATCCCTGCTCCAGGAAGATTCCACACGCCATGGAGCAACTAGCCTGTGTGCCACAACTTCTGAGCCCACGTGCTGGAACCACTGAAGCCCGCGTGCCTAGAGCTCCTCAAGAAGAGAAGCCACCGCAGTGAGAAGCCCACACACCGCAGCGAAGAGCAGCCCCCCGTCTGCAGCAACTAGAGAAAGCCTGTGCACAGTGACAAAGAAACAGTGCACCAAAAAATAAAAAAGCAACACTAAAAACAGTCTGGTAAGAAGTCTATTGAAATAGTTCAAGTAAGGGGTAATAAGATCATAAACTAAACAGCAGCCTTGAGAATGCAAAGGAGGCGGGCACTGCCTAGAAAATACAGAGCCAGGCAAGCGTGGGGCTGTAAGGACAGGGCAGACCAGGCTGCCTGTGGGGCTGCAGCAGGGAAAGGAGGGCACCGGCCAGAGAGATACTCTCCCTTGCCCAGACCCGCCTAGCCCCACATTCCCACCTACTCTGAAACTGCAGAAAAGAGAACTTCCAGTATCTTTGGAGTTAAGAACCTATGAGAACATGAATATAGACATTTGTCTCTTTCAGGGGAAAAGTTCAAGGGCCACAAACCTAAGTAATAAAGAATGAATATATTCAGGACACAAAATTTTTAAATGAAACAAAACTTCATACAGTTGTAAATTTTTTTTCCCCACAGAATTTTGATACAAAAAGAAATCATTCTCCTATCCAAAGTATTTATTCTTCTGCCCTCTGAGGGGACACAAACAATACCATTAATTTCTAGGACACCTTAGAACATTAGGCTCAGCTCATAGGAAAAATACAGAATCAGCTACAGCTTCAAACATCTCCCTAGATGTTGCTTGAATCAGAAAGGAATAACCAACACAATAAAGCCAGTAGGGTGTGTTAGCATGGGAATATAATCATTTATTTGGAGTGTAACCTGGTACTCCAAATAAAGGCACTATTACCCTCAGCTGAAAGATTTCAGGGCACAAGGAGGAAGTGAATGGATGACCTACTTGAGACAGCACCAAAAGAACAAAGATGACTTCACACCTCTGGAAGATGGCAAGAGGCAGAATGAAAGGACTGAACAATTTAACGTGAACTGGGGCACACCTGCAATGTTGGCACATCTCAAAGTTCTATTTTTCCCTCACCTTTCCCCAAATAACCAGACCTTTTAGTTAACATTTAGTAAGCATTGTCTGTCTAGACAATGCTTGATCCAACAGATCGTCCTAGAGCACATGTACACACACACAACATATATATATATATATATATATATAAGTTAATTGTTATTTTATTGTAGAAGAAAAAATATCCTGAAATATTTGTTAAATAACAATAATTTCTGACAAAATCATTCTTTAGGGTTATTGAGCCTCACCATCTGGTCAGACATAGCAAGCTGACCTTCAGCCTTATAATAAGCTTCATTAATCTTGCCATAAACCACAGAAAAACCCAAAGATTTTTTAAATGGCTTCCAAACTTCTGCATAGATGCTCTTCATTAGTCCAAAGGTAAACAATAAACAAGTTGGCAAAGAAATTAGAAAGATACATGACAGGGAAAAAATGTTAACAATTGGTGAATCTTGAACAAAGCACATGTGAGTCTTCATTACACAGTTTTTCAACTTAATTTTTTAGTTACAGGCACACTGAAAAGTTGCTTTAGCATGACCATGCTATTTTCCAGATGTGCCTAAAAAACATACTTGATTATTTCTTTTCAAACCAGAAATAGAAAATCAGTTCTCCCCTGGGTGATACTTCCTATTGTTTTAAAAAGCTTCCAGAGCTTTCTGGAAAGTTTAAATTAAGGGGCTACAGTACACTGATATGGTTTTACAATTCTTGGGAGGCGTCTGAGTCAAACTCTCATCGAAGGTCTGTGACGGTCACAGCTCTGTCCACAACAGTCACATGGCTGCAGCTCTGCAAGAGCGAAACAGAAAGAAAGGGGAAGTCCTGGAAAATTCAGAAAAATCATCTTTTAAATGCTTATATACTTAAAATGCTCATTCTGGCTAGTGGTTCCCAGGCTGGCAGCCAGACTGTTACTTAAGTGGCAATTATGGTAAGGGGTCTGGGAATTATTATTTCTACCAATCCAGAATCAATAGCCTGTAGTCTGAATCAATATGGACCTATATATTTCCATTTATTCTTCAAATGTATGTGTATTCTAGAATCATTTATAAAATATACATTTATTTTAAATAACTGCTGAATTAATTGCAGTATGCTGGGTCATTATGTCAACCAGATGATAAAGTACACCTATTCTCACAAGGGGAATACTCCCTCTTCGCATGCGCAAGGGGTCATCCTAACTGAAAGCCTAGGCCTTTCTGGGGGATTGTGCAGTCTCTGTTTCAACATCCTGGTACCTAGCCACTTATTACATTCCAAGGCAGACTTCCCTATTTGTGAGCAAATCTGTCAGAAATTTCTTTCTCGTACTCAGCTGAAAACTGGCACTTTCACAGGGTCTTAAGTTTTGGTTCTGGGAGTCATATGAAATATCTGGGACCTTTTTATACAACAGCTCTTCTAACACTCACAGTCAGTTCTCAGATGCTCCCTGGGGTTCTCTCCTAAACATCCCTAGTCTCTTTTACGTGACAAGGCTCTGGAGTCCCTTTTCCACATTGGTTTCTTTTCAGTGAACCCAAAAGAAATAATAATACTCCATGGCCAGCATGGAGTGAGGCAGTACTATCTCATTAGATTTGAGGAGAATACTGCAACATACTTATCAGCAACTACAGCTTTTTATCCACAGCTTTTTACCACTGTGAATTTACCAAAAACCCACAACATTTACCACTTGGGGGAAAAACTTTCTAAGAAGGTCATAAAAATCTCTATTACCTAAAATCAAATTAAAAGCAAAATTCCAAAATTAAATATACTTTACCTATCTTAAATGGCTTTTTTCTTTTGAATTCAAATCTCTTATTAAAATGCATGCTTAGCAACTGATGATGATGAAGGGAAAAACCTAATGTTTAATAAGCAAGCTACTGCACTTGGTACTTTCATTTAATCCTGTCAACAACCTGTAAAAGTATATATTATTATTATCATCATCATCATCTCCATGTATAGGTGAGAAAGCTGAGGCCCAGGAAGGTTAAATAACTTGATCACAACCCTGAAGTAGCGGAGCTAAGACTCAAACCCCTTCCTGTTCCACACTGCTTCCCACACATGTCTTTGTAGGAAGATTCAGAAAAATTAGTGACAAGGTTGATCTTCTGTGTGGGCCGTGAAGGACACTGTGTCGCATCAGCTCTGACTGTGCTCCCTGGTTAAAGCGTAGCTGCAGCTTCCTCCACAGGGATACATACACAGAAGAGGGGTGGGTCCTTGCTGTGGGGATGAAATCCTTTCTGGCGACAGGAAGAAATCTCCTCTAGTCCATGGTCAGTGAGTCTAAAGAATCCAGTTCTGAAATAAGAAAAAGCAGGTCCAGAATCCAGCAAAGGTGTCCCCTCAATCACACACACACTGGGCAGGGCAGAGCTCATTCTGAGACACCTTCAAACGTCTGCTGGCCCGCAGATCTCTTCTCTGGTGAATGAATCAGACAGTGATTCATCACTGCCACCACATCAGTTTTACTGGGAGAATTCATAGTAAATAACAGGGTTTAAAATGAAAAAGTTAATTTTCAGAGATAATCTGTTGGATACTGAAATTCTCTAATCTGACATCAATCTCTTGAAATTCCTACTGCTTCAAGTCAAACACTTCAAATTTCTTACATCCTTTTCTTATAAAAGCACCTACATTATTGCTTGGATACTTTTGTAAACAAGCAGAGTAGGTTTATCAGGCTACAGGACTTAAAAGGAAGACCTTTAGAAAAGCCAATCAAATATCACAATCTATATATTAGATAGAGAACAAGGTCTTAAGAATGCAGAACATTTCCTCTGAGGCTTTTCCCCTGAACACCCTATGTACTTACTCCTGGAATTTGGGGGAACAAACAATGGCTATCGACTCTGGCAACATCATCTGGTACGAGCAGTGAGTGTGTAGGTCAACACTGGAGAGGAAGGCTGTCTGCGTGGGATGAGTCTGAGAAGAGGGAAAAAAAGCCTCTGAGAATACACAGGCAAGCCCAGCCCATGAAGAAAGTGAAATGTTAGCTGCTCAGTCACGTCCAACTCTTTGCAACCCCATGGACTGCAGCCTGCCAGGCTCCTCTGTCCATGGAATGCTCCAGGCAAGAATACTGGAGTGGGTTGCCATGCCCTTATCCAAGGGATCTTCCTCACCCTGGGATCGAACGTGGATCTCCCACATTGTAGGCAGATTCTTACCATCTGAGCCACCAGGGAAGCCCCCCCATGAAGGAAGGCAGAGCCAAATAATTCTCAATAACTTCCCATGATCTCCTAAAGTTTAAGGTCATTAGCAGCCATGAGGAATATGCCTGAAGTTCCTAATAAGGAATGAACTTCCTTCCCTGCATTGTAAACAAATGTAATTTAACATGAGTATGTGCAGACTCATAATTTCTATTTGACCATCAAGATCTATCTGGCTCCTCACAAGCTCTCTTGACACGATGGAAAGTCACCCATACTGGAATAGACGGTATGTGCTACCCAATACTTCAACCTGGTAGGCGTCAAGGACTTAACAAGCCACAGATGAATGATTCTTCTTCCTGAAAAAGGGGTTTAAAAGTCAGGCACAAGTCAGGGGCTCCATAGGCAAAAGTGGCAAAAGCTGTCCTGTGGGTAAAGCATATCATTCAAGGATATGAGAGGCAGAGAGGGTGACTGGGATTTCAGAGGGTGGTTAATCACAAGGACCCTGTCTTATCTGAGAAAAAGACCACGATGTCGAAATTTGAAAGCAATCAGTTAAAGCACCATTTAAATTTCATTCAGTTTATCTCACTTGTTTTCAGTTTTTTAATTTTGTTTCTTTGGCCGTGCTGCATGGCTTGTGGGATTTTAGTTCCTCAACTAGGGAGGGAATCTGGGCCATGGCACTGAAAGCGCCAAGTCCTAACCACTGAAATTCCCCAGTTATTTAATGTTTTATTGAACACTGTCTTTGTATACAAATGAACACTATATAAAGACTTACCTCAGAGGGGGTATGATGTTAGATGGATGTAAGGATGTTAGATGTAAGGATGGAAAAAGGAAAGACCAAATATGACTCAAAAAGAACACCAATCTTTACTAACTTAAAAGCACAGAAAATAAATATGCACACTTGACCAGTGTTTTTAACTCTGTTGTGCAAAAATGAAGCTCCCAAGGGAACTTGTCAAAAGCACAAGTTCCTGCACCCCACCCTGGAAATATCCATCCTGAGAAGGAAAAAAATATTTTTTTAAAGCTCATTAAATAATTCTTATGCGTAGCCTCATCCGAGAAGCATGACTGCACAAAACGCTGTGACCAGCTCACTGTGGAAGAAGTCTACAACACAGGAACAAGTTAGCTGAGTGCTGACAGCAAATCCACACACACGCCTGCACAGGGCAGGAAAGGGCTTCGATGACCACAAGGGAGGAACAGTTTCTACCAATAAGAATACGATCCCATAGGCTTTTAGGAACATGTGGCCTGTGTCAACACCTTTCATCCCATGTTAGAGCTTGAAATTTTAACTGAGAACAAACAAGGTCTACACAAGTTGATGAAGGTCTCCAATCTAAAGTTGGGTTAGCTAGAAAGACGACATAAAGACATATAGCAGGGCCTCAATAAATAACTGAAAACCAAAAAATCTTGTTTGAGGCTCTGCTCCCCTCTAACTACTATGCCTTCACTCCTTCCCGTCACAGTTGAGTTTCTTGAAAAAAAGTTATGCCTACTGTGCTCACATGCTGGAGATAGAGGAAGGCATTTTTATGAAAAAAAAAAAAAAAAATACACCAAAGGAACAGAAATGAGTGAGAAAAGTGAATGCTGAGGGCAGCCTGGGTGTTCAGATGAGCAGAGTGTCCACAAAGAACAATGCCAGCTAAGGCAGGGCTGAGACAAGGTGAAGGAGTGCCTTGAATACTGAGTTGGGGGTTACACGATAGTTGGCGATAAACATGACCATACAAAGTTTTTGACGAGGGGGGCTTCCTGGTGGCTCAATGGTAAAGAATCTGCCTGCCAATGTAGAAGTAATGGGTTCAATCTCTGTTCTGGGAAAATCCCACATGCAATTAAGCGCATGCACCAAAACTACTGAGCCTGTGCTGTAGGGCCTGGCAGCCGAAACTGCTAAGCCCGCGTGCTGCAACTACAAGAGACGCCGCCGCGGGAGAAGCCCACGCGCTGCAACCAGCCCGCGGGAGAAGCCACGCGCTGCAACCAGTGGGTAGCCCCTGCTTGCCTCATCTAGAGAAGAGCCTGCACGGCAACGAAGACCCAGCACAGCCAGAAAAAATTCAAAGATTTTGACCAGGAACCTGATTCATAGCTGGCACGGTACAGAAGGAAGAATGGACCTTTTGCATTCTCCTCTTGCCAACTTTAAGATCTGAGCAAACATTACCGTCTGTTTTGGTTTGCTTTTAATCCCAAGTTAGGAAGAAATGGTACAGGGACATCATGGGGGGAAAAAAGCTGGAATACTATCAATTTAAGTTCTAAATTTCTTCCTAGCTAGGCCCTCACTGATATTAAAAATACTTTTACTCACTTGTGGCTAAGATGTACCTAAAGTCTAAACAGTAATTATTTCCAACTTTGCCTCATCTTGTCCAGTTCTTAAACTCTCCTGTCTCCTCCCGCTGGGCAATGGACCTAGATTTCAACCTCATTGAAAGATCACCTAAAATGAGTTCCCTCAACATCTCCAATTATAACCTTGAAAATCCCTCTGTAACTTTCTTCCTTCAATTCTGTTGTAGAGGAGTGTTTTCTCCCTAATATGAAGATGACACCCTCTTTGTACTTTTGACTTAATTCCTTCCTACCTCCAGATTATCTTGTCTCTCCTGTCCTTTTACATCTCATTCACAGGTTCCACTATAGTTCACCCACTCACTGGGCTTAAAAACATGCTCAGACAACTATACACAAGAATGCAGATGAACCTTAAAGACACTGAGCAAAAGAAGCTGAATACAAAAGAATACATATTATATAATTCTATTTAAGTAAAGTTCAAAAGGGCTTCCCTGGTGGCGCATAGGTTCAGGAAGATCTCTGGAGGAGGAAATAGCAAACCACTCCAGTATTCTTGCTAGGAAAAGCCCATGGACAGAAGAGCCTGGCGGGTTACAGCCCATGGGGTCACCAAGAACTGGACGTGGCTGAGCACACACGCGCGCATGTGAAGTTCAAACCCAGGAAAAAGCAAACTATTGAGTTTAGGGACACACAGTAAGGTGGCAAAGCTATAAAGAAAGCAAAGAATTTCAAAAGAAATCAAGAGAGGGATTACCTGTACCAGAGAGGAAGGGTGACTGGGCAGGAGCATGGGGTAGGAGTATGTTTCTGGCAATGCTCTATTTCTTAACCTAGGTAATGTGTACACATATATTTTTGTTTAATGGTTCATTAAAGTATACATTTAGTTTATATAATACTTTCTTATATATATTTCAAATATAAAGGTTTCAAGAAAATAAAAATAAAAACAACACATTTTTACACACTAAACCATAAATCAAGCAAACTTTCTCTCAACCTGGCTATTCCTTAAGCCACTATTCAATCTCTTTCCTTTCCTCTAGTTAGTGCTAAGCTCTTCAAAAAATTAGTGTACATTTCACTATCACCACAACCTCAATACCCATTACTTCTTAAACCTTTTAAATCTATTCCCACCATTGCCTAAAACCCACTAAACTGAGGTCATCAATGACTCAGCAAGTCCAATCAGCTCATACAAGTACTCATCATCCTGGAGCTCTCCACAGCATGTGACACAGTGAACATCCTGAAGTTTCTCTCTGAGACATTCCTCCTCCTTTGGTACCTATGCCTCAACACTACCTCACCTTTCTCTGACATCTCTGTGCTGCATGACTAACTACTCCCTATGCTCCCCTAGGTGGCCTGGCCTTCAGCTGCAAGTTAATTTCTTCTTGTTCTCCACCTTTCCCCAGCTCCAAAGCCTCCAAGGTCAGCTTGACATAGAGGTCTCCTGGTTCTCTTTCCCACCTTGACCTTGTTTCCAAGTTCAAATTCCTGATAACTACCTCTACTGATATAATGTCTGGAAAAAGAAAAAAATCAAAGTCAGTCGTGTCTGACTCTTTGCGACCCCATGGATGTAGCCCTCCAGGCTCCTCTGTCCATGGGATTCTCCTGGCAAGAATACAGGAGTGGGTTGCCATTCCCTTCTCCAGGGGACCTTTCCGACTCAGGGATCAAACCCAGGTCTCCCACACTGCAGGCAGATTCTTTACCACCTGAGCCACCAGGGAAGCCCAATGTCTTACCAGTATCTTAAATTCAACATACTCAGAACTGAAGACAACATTTGCCCCACTTTCAAGTAAGTTCTCTTGCTGGAACCTCTGTTTCTCCTTATGAGATGATTGATCACTGCCACTTCCATGAGTCAGGCCTGAAATTTCTAAGTCATCACATTTACTCATCATCCTCTCTGACTCATTCCCCACATCCTCTGAAATCCTACATTTGTCTCTTTTTTCCCCAAATGCACTGCCATCACCCTGGCTCTCTTCATTATTACATTTTAATCATCACATTAACCTCTTAAATGAGCTCCCTGCCTCATCCTACTCACTAAAATGCAGAACTATCCTGCCTGTCCACCCAAAATACTATTCCTAATGTATTATGTGAAAACTTATCTATCACTGTTTCCTGATATGAACTCTAAGCCCCAGAAAACTGGACCACTCAACGCCCCAGGATTCCAGTCTGCCTATTTCACTGCTGTCCCCTCCATATGCAACCCTCCCTTGGGCCCCCCCCTCCCCCCGCCACAAATCTAGTACATCACCCTAGCTGTGATCCTTCCCTCCTCTAAATTCTACAGGGCATCTCTTAAAGCGCCAGGCACATTCTGCTTCACATAAGGAGTTAACAACTTGTCTATATGTCAATCTCCTCTATTAGACTAAAATCAAACCTTACTCAAATTGTATCCCCTGGTGGATAAGACACAGGTTTTCTATCCCCCATGTATCTATAATGGGGGATACACAATAGCAAGTATTTACAAAAGGACAGAGGCACACGGGACTGCCTCACAAGTCAGTGCTTCCCCAGTGCCAATATACAGTATGTGCAATCTTCCCAAATCCAGAAATAAGCTGCCTTGTTTGTGTGGGACCCTGTCACACAATGTAAAAACAGCTTGGTCTATGAGAATGAGGGGTTGAAAAAGAATAAAAAGAAAAATTAAAATGTAATCTTTAGGGATGGAATTATATTTTACCTGAGTATTACTAGAAGACTGTTAGGATATGCAGATACTTAAAAATTTTCTATTTTGATAGCCCTTCGGATTTACATAAAGGTTTACATATAGGTTGTTTTGGGCTTCCCTGGAGGCTCAAATGGTAAAGAATCTGTCTGCAATGCAGGAGACCTGGGTTCGATCCCTGGGTCGGGAAGATCCCCTGGAGAAGGGAATAGCTACCCACTCCACTATTTGCGCCTGAAGAATTCCATGGACAGAGGAACCTGCCAGGCTGCAGTCCGTGGGGTTGCAAAGAGTCAGACACGACTGAGCAACTAACATTTTCACTTTCTTTCATAGGTTGTTTTAAGAAAGATGAAATGCAAGTATCTGAATTAACTTCCTTGGTTCATTTTAAATACTTTGATTTGTATACCTTTCAGGAACATCATTTGTATGAAGTAAGGCATAAACCTCTTTGGTCAAGGCTCACATACACTCTCAGCTAGCATCCTATCAACATTCGTGCTCACAGGGAAATTGGGACTTTGGAGGAAGAATTTCATTTCTATTAAAAAATTATTTTGATTAAAAAGTCCTGGGCTTCCCTGGTGGTGCAGTGGAAGAATCTGCCTGCCAATGCAGGGGAGATGGGTTCCATCCCAGATCTGGGAAGACCTGCAGGGCAACTAAGCCTGTGTGCCACAACTACTGAGCCTGAGTGCTGCTACTACTGAAGCTCAGGTGCCCAGTGCCCAGGCTCCGCAAGAGAAGCCACCACAGTGAGAAGTCCATGCACCATAACTAAAGAAAGCCCGTGTGCAGCGATGAAGACCCAGCACAGTCAAAATAAATATATACATCTCTTAAAATATAATAAATCATAACATCTTTTAGAAATGAAAAGCCCCAGAAATCAACACTGGAGTGCAAGCAGGTAAGTATGCTAAGGAAGTCAAGTCTGTACCCAACAGAGGGGAATACAACCATCTAAACAGCCTGGATACAATTCACTCTGCTTCAAGAAAAGAACAAGCAGTGCGTCTGTAACATCATGTGAGATGAACCCCCGGAGGGCTCAGAACTGCTTACATGAATCCAGCCCAGTGTGATGAGACCCTGCTGATCCTGTATGAGGAAAAGCTCTTCTTCATTCTCGGTGTTGCAATAATCAGACCCAGCACTCTGCTTGGGGATGAGAACGTGGGTAATGGTAAATTCGTTCCTCATCTGTCAAATTAGAAAACAGCTCGTCACGATTCCGCGGTACGTAGGCAACCCTCTCTGTCACAGCAGTGGAAAGTTAAACTTCCATACAAGCAAAGGCCCTTCTCCCAGCATGAGTCTCCTCCATGAGATGAGTCCCTCAGGTCAGTCTTGCTCACAACTCTTACTGCCCAAGTATACCGCCTGGGGCCCTCTGCAAGGCCAAGATGCCCACAGCCCTGTGCGAATTTCCTGCTGCAGCCAAACAGGTCTGCTCATGAGTCTTAAGAAGCTCTGGGTATGGTACTGTTTCTCTTCCTTTATTCATGTCTAGAGGAGTTTCCTTTTACTATTTCTCTAAGCCCTTCCCAACCTTTAAGGCTCAGTTTAAGTCTATTCCACTTTACTCATTTATCTATTCAGCAGTTAGTAATGAGTTCTTTAAGTACCTCCATTTAATGATCCTTCTTTCCCCATAATTCCTAGTGCTTTTATTGTACGTGCTAGTCAGCAAACTATCTTTTGGTGTATATCTCCCATCTCTCTAAAGCGCCTGGGTACCTTTTGTGGACAGATGCTATCTGCCTTACATATTTATATTCTGATGATCTACCATAAAGCAGGTGTTCAAAAGCTGAACAAGGGATCTTCCTACCAAGTTTAGAATTAAGCATTTCTTATCACCAGCATTAAAATACTCAGTTAAATTCAATTAATTAATTGATTAATCAAAATTAACCAAATCCAGGGCTACTAAATTCAAGGTGACACTGCATTTTGCTGCCATGGCTCCTTCAGCAGAGGGATCTGTACAAAGAGTAACTGACCCTGGATATCTCTCTGAAAGTCACAGGAGGCCAAGGGTGAAGAAACAGTCTAGGCTCTAGAAAGCATTTTTTTTTTTTTTTTTTACCAGTTTTCCACAGAGAATTCCACATGTCTCCACTCCCCGGGTAGTGTTGGCACCAGCCAACTGGAGAAACTGTGGGCAGAGCTTCCCGGGCACCACCACGTGGCGCAATCCATCGATTGTAGGAGCTGTAAAGGAGAGACAAAAAAAATCTAAGACCTCCCCAAGCAGACCTCAGAGTTGGCAGCCCTAGGAGAGCAATGCCAAATCACTGGGGTCCCCCCAACTGCAGGCAGTAAGTGGGGATCTCATCCTAATGGCAGAAGAGAAAGGGCTGCAAAGGCTCTTCTCCAACCTCTGACCACAGCCACTGGGAGTAGGTTGTTTCAAGAAAAGAGAAGAGGCTTTAATCATTCAAGTGAAGACAAAGAGAAACTACTACTTAAGTTTCTGAGCTATTCAGGAATAATAGTGAGAGGCAACCCTGCCAAGTACATGGGGAGAAATCCTGAAAGCTTCAGAGTCTAACACCTCTTGCCCACTCTTACCTTGTCCTTTTAAGTAGATCTTCTACAAAGCTGAATTCCTTACATGACTACTTGAAAGACAATTCCTAACAAAAAGATCTATTCTAATCATCAAGGCATACTCATCATTTTGCTGCTACTGTTATTTTCTCGGGTAACTATTCATTGGTGAGAGAAGGAAAGACTCAATAGTTTTTATGGCTAGACTGAATTACCACTAAGGCAATGGCACCCCACTCCAGTACTCTTGCCTGGAGAATCCCATGGACGGAGGAGCCTGGTGGGCTGCAGTCCATGGGGTCGCTGAGAGTTGGACACGACTGAGCGACTTCACTTTCACTTTTCACTTTCACGCATTGGAGAAGGAAATGGCAACCCACTCCAGTGTTCTTGCCTGGAGAATCCCAGGGACAGGGGAGCCTGGTGGGCTGCCGTCTATGGGGTGGCACAGGGTCGGACACGACTGAAGCGACTTAGCAGTAGCAGCACACAGAATAGTTACCTTGACTAAGCTCCTTACCAATTAGGAATATTTGCAAGGCAAACACAGTTCAGTAGCTTTTATTTTTAAGTCAGTTGTTGAATTTTAAAGTGTTACTATAAATCTCAAATTTCCTTTACAAAAGGTTAACAGTGGTCTCTAGTTCACTGAACATGTCAAATCTCTATATAACCCTTAAAAGCTGAGAGTGAGTCTGACTTTTAAGGATTTTATTAGCGCTTCAGAAAATCAACCTAGCCCAGGTAAATTATATGGCTTAAGCAAAGGCCACTTTATAATACAGCTGTCATAGAACACAGTATGATAATATTGATCGAATGGATTTCTGTGACCAGAGCCTAAAGAGCGGGATCACGGAGGTAGTCGTCCGCTGAATCCCTTGGAATGACGCCCTTTTTGGCTGCAGCTGAGATGGAAGAGGATTCGAGCGAATGAATTCACTACCTTCCAAGTTGTTCAGTGCTCCAGGTTTCAAGGATCTGTCCACCACCGGTGGCTTGGCAAGCCTCACAGCTGCATTACAGTCTGAAGGCTGTGTGGGTATAGCAGGCACCGTGGGGAACACATCTAGGGAGGGCGTCTCCAAGTCAGGCACCAGTGGGCCCCCCAGGCCAGGGTCCACCTTCCCAAACTCCTGCACAATCTTCAGTCGTTCCTTTTCTAGCTCCTGGTTCCGGATCATCTCCTCGAAGGCGTGGAACTGCTCCTGCTCCAACTGCTGCTGCTTCTGCTGGGCCACCCTCTGTCTTTCCTTTTCCAGCTCTTCCTGCATGGCTACATTTCGGGCAAATTCTTCCGCTTCCTTCTTCTACAAAGCACAAATAGGAGTTAACAATAACACTTTACACTCAAGTAACTTCACACCTTAGGAGGACAAAGCTTTTTAGCAGGGAGACTGCCCCCAAATGTTCTGGCCTGATTTCCAAACACAGAATCCAGGCTTCCCTCAGTGCCTCTACACCCATAGGACAGTTACCCCTAATGGATCTAACCACCGTACCCCTATTCTTCAAGGACAGTTAAAGTCCTAATCCTCTCAGTACCCTTTCCCAATAACTCTAACTAATGCATTTTCTTCTTTACCAAAATCTCAATGCAGCATATTGCCCGTACATGCATATCATACAGAATTTTAGTCTCTAAGTGTGCCAGGTATACATTCTGTATCCCAAGTAGGGCTGCGAAAAGGAACCAGATCCCAACTTACAAACACCATGTAGGGGTCTGTATTGAATTTTAACCCTGAATGAAGCCTCTGAAATTCTTCTGGTGATTAGTAAAATACAGAGTGACATTTTAAACTATAAGAATCATCAAGTAATAGCTTCCTTCATGAAGATTTTTAACTCACTAGGTACCTTAGAAATATACAGCTGTTTTCCTTTCAGCTGATTTTCAACATCAGAGTCCAGAATAGAGTTTAGGAGAGTGTACAAAAGAATGCGAAATGCTTGCAGTGTGTGTTCCTGGCTGACAGACCAGTGACACTGCCTCAGAGCTTCTCACGTGTTTTAACTGACTCTTCCTAACAAGAAGTCATTGAAAATATTAACAGCTTGAAAAAATTTGATTATTATAAACAGGTATAATCTGTTTTGAATATAATCAAATGTGAATCAAATCCCCAAATTCTCTGATCTAAAAACCCTATACTTTAGTGAGAACTTTCTTTGTTCTTAGGTTCTAGCTCTAGATGTAACAGGCAAGCAATAGATTTTCTGTCCCTCAAGTCATCCTCTTAGATAAAGGGGTTAATCTGTATTAGAATCCTCAGCCTCAACACTTTTTTCTGGATTTTGCCAAAAATATAAAATATCACAATGAAATTAAAAGATCCGCTGAAATACTTACTAGATTCCTAGAACACAGCCTAAGAAGCCAAAATAATTTCCTATTTTTGCTAATACATACTCACTTTTTCTTCATTATATTCTAAATATTCTTTGGTATATCGTTTTAACAGTTCTGCCTTCAGTTCTTCTGCTTTGGGAAATGCAATCTCCTTTAATTTCTGGGATACAAAATCAAAATCTGAGAGTTAGGACAATGGTCGCCAATTAAGTAGAAAAGTAAAAAGACTTAAGTCAAGTTGGCAATGGCAACACCACTTCTAAAAACATTTAAATAATGTAATTTAAATTACCCCTGCCATACTGTACCTGGTATTTTGTAACTGATCTACTGAAATGGCCTTATCTCCTATTTGCAGGATTTGACATTCAGATGCAGACTCTGCTTCTTATGTCTGGAAGTTAGTCTGTGCCTCTTTGAAGCTTTTAGATGGGCAAGAGTGAAAGTGAAGACCCACCTTTACTGTGTCTTTCTTTTCAGGAATGACAGCTGATTTGTAATCTCGATGCTTTGGTAGTTTCTCAATAAAGAGCCTAAGGGGACAGAACAGACTGATGGTGATGCAAAGAAGACATGCAAATGCCCAGAAGACTCTGAAGCAGTGCAACTCCCTTACCCTGTAGGGGCTATCCGACAGGTTTCCAGGTACGCACAGGTAACAGGCCCCCTCCCCCACTCACCCTCAGCCCCATAAAGAGCCACAGAATTGCTCTTCTCCCAACTCAGGCGTTCAGCAGCACGAGACGCCCACAACAAAAACTATGGAGGGGAGAAAATCCTAGCCTGTGCCCAAAAATACGCCTCCAAAGAAATTCTTTTCTGGTTGTGACAGTAACAGGCTTCCAAAGGAAAAGCCCTCTGTCACAAAGCATTTTTCAGTGAACAGTCTGGCAGCCAAAGGCAGGAGGCTAAGAGAAAACCCACGTTCTATTACTACTCCTAGCTCTGTGTGATCTTTGCTGTTGGCTTATTTTCTTTGGGATTCATGTTCCTTTGTAGAATCATCCTCGCACCAGATTAAGCACTGGGATGCTCAGAGAGTATATGTGTTATATGTGAACATTACATGTGTAATGTGTAATATGTGCACATGTGCATTATGTTTGATATGTGCATTATGGTCTCCGATGAAAACTGCTTAGAGAAACATAAGTGCTAGATTTCCTCTTTCAGTTCTTGTCCTTGACTGTAAAGCTCAGTGGGAAAAATAAACTCAATCAATTCATGAGCTCTAACATTTATGATGTCTACTTAGGAATGGTGAAAACAAACAGAAGTTCAGTAACTTGTCACAGCCAGAAGTGGAGGGCTCAGAATGCCAGATTCCAGATTCTGCTTATAAGTATATATAGTAACACAGGAAGTATATACAGAAGCTAACAAAAGGAGAGGGCAGGGGAAATAGAGTGCATGAGGCAGGAGTGGGAGTGAAAAATC
The DNA here is from genome assembly GCF_000754665.1 of Bison bison bison. Taxonomy (NCBI): domain Eukaryota; kingdom Metazoa; phylum Chordata; class Mammalia; order Artiodactyla; family Bovidae; genus Bison; species Bison bison. The sequence continues at coordinate 11,532,607 of NW_011495064.1, forward strand.
TATATACCTTTTTTTAAAAAATTATTTTCATTTTGAACCATGTAATGAAAACTAGTTCATGAAGGATTTCCCTGGTGGTAGTTAGGAATCCGCCTGCCAATGCAGGGGACATGGGTTTGATCCCTGGTCTAAGATCCCACATACTGTGGAGCTACTAAGCCTATGAACCACAATTACTGAGCTTGTACTTTCCAACAAGAGAAACCACTGCAGTGAGAAGACTGCACCGCAACCAGAGAGTAGCCTGTGCACAGCAATGAAGACCCAGCACAGCCAAAATAAATAAATAAATAAAATGAGTTTATAAAACTTCCAGACCTGAACATGAACACCTTTCTCGTGTTTCAGTAACTGTAGTCAATTTTCTGAATGGGGACATATGGGCAGAAGGGTCTCCTGAAAACAGAATGAGTAACACAACCCACTGCCCACACTGGAGGCAAGAAAGCTTAATGGTTAGGAGGGCAGGCTCTGGAGCCACCCTGCTTAGGTTCAAATCCTGGTTTTAGCCACTTATCTACCAGCTGTGTGGCCTCCAGCACCATCCCTCAGTTGCTCTCTCTCTATAAATTATACACACAGAGACAAACTAGTACTACCTGAAACGGTTGCTATGATACCAAACAGAGTTTAAAAATAAATAAAGTGCTGAGCACAGTGCCTAGCGCATAGCCAACATCTGCTATATATATGATTGTTTTTACTATCATAATAAATAAAGATGTGAGCAAGAAAAAGAGAGGAAGATGTTAACACCAGGGTTAGAAGTTTTCCAGGCAGAGAATAGCTGTGGCCCAGAGGTATACCGTTCTCTGGGTTGTATCTGGTTGCAGTTCAGAGAGAGGAGCTGTACAAAAGCAAACAAAGATGCACTGGCAAAACACAAACGAAACAATCCAAAAGAACAAAAGGAAAAAATATGCATAAAAGTAAATAAAAGAGGGAAATAATTAAGTAAAATGGTACTCAATTTTACTTATAAATGAAAGAAATTCAAATTAAGATGAGCTATCATTTCTCATCTATCAGATTGGCAAAGGCTAAAACTGGATTGCAATCAGTGTAGGTAAAGGCACAGAGAAATAGGTGTCCTTTCACACTCCTAGCAGGACAGGAATTTGATAATACCTTTTTCCTTAGGGGAGGAAGGTGTGTAGGAGACAAGTATTCAAAATTTAAAATGTGTATACCATTTAAGCTCACAATTCCATCTCTGTGAATTTATCCTACAATAGTACAAAAATATATGAATAAGATTATTCAATTAGCATTGTTCATAAAAGAAAGACAAACTGAAAACCTAAATGGCCATCAGTAGGGGATTACTTCATAAATTATGGTAGACCCAAATGTGGAAAAACAATATAATCATTCGCTCTTTCATTCAAAAAACATTTATTGAGCATCTGTGATGGGGTCAGGCATTATTATAAAGGCTGGGGACTTGGCAGTGAATGTCACAAATTCCTCCCCACCAGAGTATACATGACAGGGGGTAAGAGACAATAAACCAAACAAAGAGTACACAGATAATCAGTGCTGGGAAAGGCACTAACAGGGAAGGGGAATAAGCGACATGGAAGGAATGGAGATTTTAGGTAGCGCAGCTAAGGAAGGCATCACTGAGAAGGCAACATTTAAGTAAGGACTGGAAGAGCGAGCCATGAAGATATCTAGGATAAGACTGCTCCAGGTAGAAGAAACACCCCTAAAGCAGAATGAGATGATGGATCAGTGTCCTGATATGTAAAGATACAACTGTTAAGAAAGCAAGCTGTAGAGAAGACTATGTTGTATGATCTCATTCAGGTACCAAGGAAAAAGGATAAAGACATGAGCCCAGGTGCTTGCATGGGGATATTTTCTTAATAAACACACAAGAAATAGAACATGATTACCTCTGGTGGATGGGCATTTTCTTTTCACTTTAATATTTCCCTTGCTGTATGGTTTGAAAACAAACTGTTTTAATCATGAAAACATATTAATTTTGTGTAAAAATAATTTAAAAAGTCAAAAAGAAATTCTATAACGTGGATGTATTAAGGGCTCTAATTTCTTCCAATCTGAAAAGTTAGTGAGCAAAGCGAGCATGATCACAGAGGAAAACCCTCTTCAGTCCATAAGCCCCAATCCTGGGGGGAAATATTTTCAACGCAGGTGACAGACCATTTTCAGAAAGCAGGTTTGTGTTGTAAGAGGCTCACACAGCAGACAGGATTGCCTAAGGCCTCTGTAACTCTTTTCGATGTAGCCTAGTCAATGACCATAAAAAGCTGTGAAAGAATCCACTGCCTGGATTACTGTCTGTGCTCACCATGAAAATATGTACTGATTTAATATGTTGAGGATCCTTCTTCTATACTGGGGTCTGCAAAAGGAAAAGCATTCCTACAGTAAGGAAAACCTCTGAGGAGGGAAATGTGCTTGAGATCATTAAGATGCCTAAACTGATTGAGGGAAAAAAATATACCCTTTAAAATCTTGAATTAAAGTATCCACAAAAGGTCTAGAACAATGACTCAGTAGTGGGGGGGCGAAGCAGAGGAGTGGTGAAATAGAGGCCTACCCTCCTCTCTCCTCCTCAGTGTAATAATTGCCAAAGTGAGCTCTTGTTAACTGACAGGAACATACCAAGTAAAGTGTGGTAGAAAAACAGAGCAAGAATACTGAGCTAGAAGGTTTTTTTTGCAACTCCTAGGACTTGTCAGCTCACAGAATCAAGAGTTAGGGTCTTGAAGATATCTGCAAGAAAAATAAATGTAGCTATATTTGTTGATTCAGGTCAAGCCAATCCAACAACGTCCCAAATTAAAACCCAAATCTAACAAGTTAAGTAATACATTTTCCCCTCCTCTCACTTGACTCTCCTCCAGGCCAAGTTCATCACATTAAATGGTCCTATAAGCAAAACACCACATATAGGGACAGGCTCCCTTTACCAGTCTTGTTAACACTGATATTCATATCACTCAATGTAATAACAAGGCACAGAAAAAAAATCAACTGAAGTTTCTGTGTACTATTAATCCTACTCCTACTCCCTCTGGCCTATTTAGGAGTTTATTTCTATGCTCAATCTCTTTTCTGTACCATTAGCCTCTCCTACTCCACAGTATCCTTTCCAAAAAATATGCTCTAGCATCTCCCACCTGAAAACAGACACAAACACATTCATGTACTCTGTGTCCCCCTTCAGTTATTTCAATTTTCCACTTTACTTCTGGTCCAACTTCTCCAAAGAGCTGTCTATGCTAGGGCTTGGCAAACTATGGCCAGTGGGGCAAATCTAGCTCGCCATCTGTTTTTGTAAATGAAGTTTCATTGGAACACAGCCTCACTCATTCATTCATGTATTATCTATGACTTGCTTTCACACTATAAAGCAGAGGTTGTGACAGAGACCAACTTGCCTGTGAAGCCAAAAATATCTACCATCAGGTCCTTTTACAGGAAAAGTTTGCCAGTCTCGGAACTATACTCATCGCCCATTCCCCTTTTGACCCACTTCAGTGAAACTGCTTACCAAGATTACCAATCACATCATGACATCAAATCCCTGCCCACCTGACACAGTGCCCATTGTCCTGCAGTTACTTACTTCTTTTGGCTCCCATGACAAAGTGATGGATTTCCTCCTATCTCTCAAAACTTCCTTCCAAGTTTCCTCTACTGGCCTTCCCTTCACTAACCAACCTTGGGGCTGTCTCCTAAGTTCCTTTTCTTCTCATTCTACAGTCTCATAATCAAAGCCTCTTTTCCTTTAATACACCACGGATCCTTCCGGCCTCTAATGAAGCCTATGGACTCGAAATAATTTTTTAAAGGTGTAATATAAATAATGAAAGATTACAAAAAGCCCCATTCTACTCTAACAGTTTTCAAAATATTAAAAAATGATGAAATGTGCTTACTTATTGATGCATTGTTAATGCATTAAAAAACAAGATCTAGTTGTGGGTTTAAGAACTGTACTATAATTCTGAAGTAGTGATAAGTATAAATGTTATTTTGAGACCTACTGGACAATCATAATATGAAAATATCTTGATTTCTGTTGGTGACAAAACTACAAATATTAATAATACTGTGATTTGAGCCTATATCCAAAATTAAAGGAAGTGCTAAATTTCAGCTACACATTAGTAAAAATAAGAAAAGTTTTTCCCAACCAAGTTCATGGACACTGAATTCTATCAACAAATCCCTGTGGGTTCCTGGACCCTAGATTAAGAACCAGTGCACTAGATGGTCTCAGCATCCTTATGGCTTCGGGACCAACTATATGTTGAGGACTCCTGAGCTTGTTGCTCCAACAGAGACCTCTCCTCTGAGTTCAGACTGCTACACTCAACCTCCTACTGGACATCACTACTTGGATATCTCATAGATAACTTAAACTTAACACCTTAACATGAACTTTTTGTCTTCCCACTACCCAACAACCCCCTTTGACACCACTCTCCCCCATCTCAATAAATGGACTGGCAAATCCTAAGTTACTCAAGGCAAAATAAGGTCAACTTTGATACCATCTTCTTTCCAAAATTATGAGTAAGTCTCATGGACTCTATCTCCAGAAAACAAAATCCATCTACTCTTTTCCAGGCTACCATGTTCTTTCAAGCCACCAGCCTTTCTCTTGAACTGCTGTTAAGAGTTTCCTAACTAATCTCACTGCCTTCTCCTAACACTCCCTCCACCAGCTACCGTATGGCAGCCAAAATTTATATTTCTAAAACATAAATAAGATTAGGTCACAGCCTCACTTAAAACTTTTCAGTGGCTTTCTATTACTCTCAAGATAAAATGTAAACTCTTTACTGTGGCCAATAAGATCCTCCATGATTTGGCCCCGTCTACCTCTCCAACTTCATCTGAGGTCATTCTCTCTCTTCATTTGCTACACTCCGAACACAATGATCTTTAATCCTCAGAACACACTAAGGTCTTTCCTACCTGAGACCTTCTGAATACACAGTACTATCTGTTTTAAACGCTCTGCTTTATGCTTTTGGAATGACCAACTCTATGGCACCCTCAAGTCTCAGTTTAAATCTTACATTCTCAGATAGATGTTACTCTATTTAATTAGATATCCATGGTTATTTTCTATCACAGCACTTTCTCTGCTGCTCCCCTATTTTGTTACCATATATTTCTTTGTTTACCTGTATGCTGTCTTCTCCCATAATGAGAATAAGGGCAAGGGCCATTTTATTTACTATGTACGTAGGACTTACTGCAGTGTCAAGTAGATAGAAGATATACACAATATATATTTGCTGAATGAATACGATCCTCACCCTTCAAGCACTTTCTATGTGGAACAACAAGACCCAGAAGGCCCTCAGAAAACACCTGGTAGAGTGATTCCATGATTCTCCTGCACTTACTCAACTATAATTTCCCAAAGGAACTGTGCCCCTCATTCTGAGAGAGCTATCTACAAGATTACTAGAAATATACTAGTTCCACCAGCAGCAGAGTAAATGAAGAGGAGGACAGTAGCCAAAGAAATATCTCGGGAAAATAAATTTTGTGCCCATTGTGCCTAGGAATGAGAAATTCCTAATAGCAAAGAGAGGGAGAAATGTAACTATGATTCTATGAACTTTATGAAACCACAGCACTCCCTTTGTTCCATTCTAAAATTACAATATGAATTCTAGGCAATCCACTCTTACACCTTCTTTAGAGTACTGGCTCTCAACTGGGGCAGTTTTCCCTCTCAGAAAGCATTAGTGATATCTGGAGACATTCTGGGTTGTCACAACTTGGAGATAAGGGGTTCTACTGGCATCTAGTGAGTAGAAAGACCAAAGATGCTACTAAACACACCACAATGCACAGGCCACTCCTGTGCAACAAAGTATTGTTCAACCCAAAATGTCACTAACACCAAAGTTGACAAACACTGCTTTACAGCAGTATGTGATCAAAAACTTAATATAATTAATATACATCCATCACCTCTAGAAGAACATATAAGAAACTAATAGGGGTGCCAGCCTCTGGGGAGGGGAACTAAAGGTTTGGGGGAAAAGAGGAGTGGTAGGGAAATTTAGTTTTTAAATATATATACCCTTTCGTGCCTTCTGAATTCTGCACTACATGCACGTTACCCATTCAAAAAACAATAAAAAATAAGCCCAAATTAGTGTGTCCCCAGACTGTAATCTCAAAAGACTACCTTCAATTCAAGAAACAGCACCAAAAAGAAAACAAAAAGAACAGGCCTTATGCTGTAGAATGAATCCTGAATTAAGAGCTGGAAAATCCAGGTTTTGCCACTGCAAATTGTGGAATAAAGCCTACCACTGAACCTGGAGGGTGTTTCCTCATATGCAGAATGGAAGGATGATGTGCCCTACACAGTGCACACAGAACCGTAAAGATCAAATGACATAAATGCAGGTGAAATGTTCTATGAACTATTTAAGAGCTATACAAATACACTGAAATTATTATTACCTTAAGGTCCTACTATTATGAAAGGACAAGACTAGAAATTACAAATGAGATCTTTTAACATTATTATTCCCTTCCTAAATTACACATCTTTTCCAAAGTCACTGGGACTTTAGCAATTGTTCCTGTTAACTGAAATCTTCAATTCATGCTGCAAGAGGCTAAGCACCTCAAGGGAAAGGTCTTATGATGAGCTATACAAACTGCAGGTGGTCGGTACTTATTTAATGATTTACACGATTATGATAAAGGTTAAGAAAAAACTCTTTCCCGAGACACTCAATTTGCTACAAAATAAGTAGAGGTGAGGAATTTTGGCTCTGCTAAACCTCAACAATAACCCTCTGACTGGCTGCCTTAATAGAGAGGGGACAGGAAAAATCCTTCATCAATACAAAACATGTATAGTTTAAACACCAACTCTCTTGCCTAACAGCTGGGCCATGTGGGCACAGCCCAAAGAGCTAGGTCTCTTACTCATGAAATTACTGAGTCATGAAAACAACATTTTCAGTACCCAGTACCCATGTCTTTGAATGTCAAGAACAGCTAATATGTAGGAGCTGCCAGCAAAAATGATTAATGATAATGATGTTGTAAAGTTCTCTGGTTTTAGCAATTCTGAGCAGAAATAAATGAGCACAAGAGCACCATGAGTGGGGTATCAGTCACCAGAAAAGAAAAAGGAAACCGGAGGTGTCTTACGTGATATACTTGTTATAGAGGATGAAGGCATATTCGATGTTGCCTTCCTCACAGTAAACAGACGCCATCCGGATAATCTCCACTCCGGAGCGGAAGTACCGGCGGGGGGGAATGTCTTCATTTATCTCCACGGCGCTGCCCCTGTGGGACAGGGCCCTCACCCGGTCTTCGGGTGGGAGGCTCACATCTCCATGGTCAGACATGAGGACCAAGAAGTCCTGAAACAAACAAAAGATGGCATCAATACCAAGGCCCCCGTCACTTCGGCACAGGTGTACATCTCAACAAACCTCTTCCTTACAAAGAAATTGAGAAAAACACCACATGCTGTTGCTCATATTAACTAAGGTCTCTTTCCCACGAGAAGCCTGAGACCCTCAAGGAAGCCCATTTCACAAGGATGAAAGGACTGCCAGACTCAGAAACCCACAATGCCTGTGGCATGATTAGGTGCTACAAAGGGTATAACAATAATGAGCCACAAGGGGTTCAGTTCTCTTTTCATGCTAATCATCCCCTGTCATTAGGAGGCCCTGACCTCGGCACCATAAAAAGAGGGACAGTATCTTGTATTTTTTCCATTATCTCTCCTCCCAGCTACCCACTTCCACCCACCCCAGTATCTGACAGAGAACACTCAATGACATTTCCTGATGATTGTTAACTGACTTTAAGTTGATCATTTAACCTGAGAGTAACAGACTTTGTCTACAACTTTTCGAACTTTAGCACAAGGTTAGTGAGGGGAAATGGTGTGGGGATGAATATTTATAATCCTGACTCTGCTCATAAAATCACTAGTCCAGTCAATGTACAACATCATCATTTCAGGGTAAGGAATTCAGATCTAGAAAACAGTTTACTCAAATCTATCTTCGAAGACTAAGTACTCCTTGAATAACAGAAGGACATGAAGGTAACTTGAAAGGCAAAACCCAAACCAACAATAACAACAAAAACAACCCGGGAGTCTCCCCTCCCTGGGTCTCAGATTGCAGTCATTCTACAATCTTGATACTGCTGCTGTTAGAATCAGATTCTTTCTTCCAGTCAGATATCACTCTACATCACTTCCAAAAAGATTCTGGGTATTTGATGCATACTGAATTACAGCACACCCCCTACCCCAGTATTCTTGCCTGGAGAATCCCATGGACAAAAGGAGCCTGGTGGGCTGTAGTCTACAGGGTCACAAAGTGGGACATGACTGAAGCGACACAGCACAGCCAGCATGCTGTAGAACATACAAGCTACAGCAGATTTTGGAATTCAAGGCCCTGTGTCAACTGGCCCCATTTGGTCCTTTTAAACCTTACTCATTTGTCCTTTTAAACCTCACTCATTGCCAACAGAGACCTTTTGCTTCAGTCAGGATTCTTATCTGCCCAGAAATCCTCATATTTGTTTCATTTGTCTACCCACTGTTGTTTTCCATTCCAAGCACTCCCTCAAAGATGATTTTCTCCAGGTCAACTCTATCACTCGGTCACACTTCCTCCACCAAGCTTTTTCTCAAACACCCTGCTGCTGCTGCTGCTGCTGCTGCTAAGTCGCTTCAGTCGTGTCCGACTCTGTGCGGTCCCATAGATGGCAGCCCACCAGGCTCCCCCATCCCTGGGATTCTCTAGGCAAGAGTACTGGGTTGCCATTTCCTTCTCCAATGCGTGAAAGTGAAAAGTGAAAGTGAAGTCGCTCAGCCGTGTTCGACTCTTAACAACCCCATGGACTGCAGCCTACCAGGCTCCTCCACCTATGGGATTCCCCAGGCAAGAGTACTGGAGTGGGGTGCCATTGCCTTCTCCGTCAAACACCCTAAGGGTACAAAAATTGTGGGGACTACCAGGGATGTAGAGGCATTCCACCTTCTGTGGGAGTCTTTTCAGGGGCTCAAGAAGCCACTAGCAAATCTAAAACCTCCCCAAGTTAACTAATTAGTAAACTCAGCGCAGAGCCCAGCAAAGCTAACTGAGGCAGGAGAAGCTTGTTGCTCTTTATCACCTCTCGGGAGAGGATTTTTTGGTCGAGAATGGAACCCCTTCCCAAGGCCAGCAAGTGCTGCCCCACACAAGGCTGAGCAACACTCCAGAGATGTAGCGTCGGCAAATAAGAGGGGAAAGTGGCGGAAAAAACCGAGGCGGGGGAAGATGACTGGGAGGCGAAAGGAAGTACCAGGAATGAGCGAAGGGGGCGTTTACAGCGGAGAAGGATCCACTGACAACTGCTTGAGGCCTTCTCGAAGGCACTCAAGCCCAAGTTGTCAACACCGGGCAAAATTATTCAAGGCTTTCGCGTCTATCGCGTGCGGTAGGAGGGGACGCGCTGGGCTAGGCTGGGGACCGGAGCCGTCAGGGGCCGCGCGCGCGACAGGCCGGGCAGGGGGCGCAGGGAGGAGAAGGCTGCAGGCCCCACACTCACGGTGGCCGCTCCCCGTCAGACTCCGATCACGCTCAGCGGCAGGGCCCCGCCACACTGCTGGGACCCTTGCCCACCTGTCCCCCGCCGACGACTCTCGGCGCTTCCGAAAACGTCACGTCCGGCATCCGCCCCGCCCCGCCCCCTCCCTCTGGTCTGTGAGTTAAATTCTCAAGAACTTAGGACCCGAGCGGTGACTGGTGGGCGGAGCTAGAGCTGCCACCTGCGGGGGAAGAAAACACCAATGAGGAGAGAGCGGGGCCATTTTGGTAAAGGAAAATCAACCAGCAAAGAAGAGAAAACGAGCAAAGGACCCAATGACCGAGCTAACTTTTCTCTTAGGTTAGTACAGACACGGTGAAAGGCTACACAAGTTGTAATACAACATCCCTTGGAAAAGCTTAAGAAGTATGAAATCAGATAAAGTCTGTTGCATAAATCATACATGTATTTAAATTAGACTGGTAACCTTCATGCTCACCCCATGCCTTTATGTCCTCCACATTTGTGCAGATGAGTTATATGTTTGTGCGTGCCTGCTAAGTCGTTTCAGTCCTGTCCAACTCTGTGCGACCCTATGGATTGGAGCCTGCCAGGCTCCTGTGTCGTTGGGATTCTCCAGGCAAGAATACTGGAGTGGGTTGCCATGCCCTCCTTCAGTGAATCTTCCTGACTTAGGGATCAAACCTGCATTATGTCTCTTGCATTGGCAGGCAGGTTCTTTACTACTAGCGCCACCTGGGAAGCACGTGTTATATATTTATGTCAGTCCTAAAAACTAGGGTATCCCAGTTTTCTGCAGAAAATTCTATGAGCTTTATCAAGATTGATTGCATGTTGAAACCTACCCCACCAGATTATTAATACCCTGTTTATATTACGAAGTCACTGAAAAAAACAGATGAGCTATGTCTTTAATGTTTTTATGCTAAATACACATCCTTGGGTCTTCTCTATGTGGAAATTTGCTTTCCCTGAATTTCCACTGACTTATTTTTTTAGAAATTACTCAAATCTTAGCTCTTCATTTCACCTTAATTTTGTTTATTGCCACATTCAGAAAGGTCATGTCGAGTTCTGTTTTAAACCTTTGTGGCCAGAAAGATAGGCCACGTTGGACTCATTGGCTGTTAGTGTCCATCCTGGTCAGTGACAAGATTTTCAGAGGAAGAGTGTTTGGGGAACTGAGCAGTCATTCTAGTGGTTTCCACTAGTAGGATCTAAAAGTAAACTTCATTTTGCAAACTTTAGCACACCACTTAAGCCCTTCGAGTTCTTTTTTGCATACTGGTTAAGCCATTAAAATTTGGGGGGATTAACTTTTCTTTTTTTTTTTTCCTAGCCATGCAGCACAGCCTGTGGGATACCAGTTGAACACATGCTCCCTGCTTGGAAGCATGGACTCTTAACCACTGGTCCACCAGGGAAGTCCCTAATTTTTTTTTTTTTTAGCATATATTACAATAAAATTTTATCTGTAAATTTGAAAAGCGTTTATTTTGTAACCATTTCCTTTTCAGACTGTAGGACTTTCAAAGCTTTGTTAAGAAAAGACTTCTTCGGCATTTCACTAGAAATTTCTAGGTTTTCATAGGTTACCTGACTCTGTTGTGATCATAAAATTTGCAGTTACCATTGCAAAAAACAGGTGTACATTTGTTTTAGATTGGCAATATTAGATCTTGGCTGTCGTAGTTTTAATGTTTAAAGCTGTTTCAATATCCCATCTGAATTTTGTTAAAAATGACATTTGAATTTATCTCTTGCTTCAAGGTATAGTATTCAGCTTTATAAACTTTTAAAAATATTAGTAGACTAATTCTTGTTCATGTATGGCAGAAACCAACACAATATTGTAAAGCAATTATCCTTCAATTAAAAATAAATTTTAAAATTATGTTAGTAGACTAAAGCCCAATGTGTTTAATATTTGATTATCTAGAAATATTATATCAATATGTATTTGTTCTTTACCATTATATTGTTGTTGTTTAGTTGCTCAGTCATGTCCAATTCTTTGTGACCCCATGGGCTGCAGCATGCCAGGCTGCTGTGTCCTTCACTGTCTCCTGGAGTTTGCCCAAACTCGTGTCAGTTGAGTTGTTGATGACCACTATATAATATCGATGAATCTGCTTGCTTTGACCACCGCAAAATTGTCAAGAACTCTCCTATTTATCTACACGTACTCTTTCATAAATGGGTGTGCTTAACAAGGACTAAACTATTTAAAACTGAAGTAGAAACCTATTTGCTTTGGAGTCTGATTGTATTACCCAGTAATTGAATGATTTTGTTCTATTGCTATCTGGAAGAGTACCCACAACTTCTTTAAATTCTAAAAATAGTTGCTATAATAAAAAACATCTTTTGCCTCATTATCTCATTAACTTACAATTTTGAATCTTATGAAAGAACTACTATTTTCATTTTGAGTAGGGTTTTCCTGCCAGATAGATACTCTAACACACTGACATTAATCCAGTATTCAAAGAGGGATTGCCGATCTGAAAACCTGGCTAAACTTACCAGGTTTTCTAAATCAGAGAAAATAAACTCCTGAAAATTTCCATTTGTTTGTTACATTCTAGACAAAATTGTTGGCCTGAAGTATTAGACAATTGTTTTTTGCCTAGAAGACTAACTTTTTAATGTCACAACACCAAAAATATGTATTGAAAATGAGTGTTTAATCTCTAAGGGTCACTGTGCAAAGCAATGGGGACACAAATATCTGTATGACACAGTTCCTACCCTACGACCAGGGCATGGTGTTTATTTACACCAAATACAGAGTGACACATTCTATTTGTGGATGTGTATATGTATGAATGTATGCACAGCCTCTTTCCAAAAAGTTCTGCAAGCCTACTAGTCATTCTGTTTCAGGAGACTGTTTATCGCCACTCTGAAACTTTATGCTGTGGTTTAAAAGTTTAGCTCTTGATTGTCATACTGAGTGAAGTAGGTCAGACAGAGGAGGAGAAATATCACGTGACATCCCTTATGTGTGGAATCTAAAAAGAAATTATACAAATGAACTTATTTACAAAACAGAAATAGACTCGCAGACTTTGAGAATGAATATACGGTTGCCAAGGAGGAAGAACTGGGGAAGGGACAGTTAGGGAGTTTGGGGATTGACAGGTACACACTTCTGTATTCAAAGTGGGTAACCAACAAGGACCACCGTATAGCACAGGGAGCTCTACTCAGTGTTATGTGGCGGCCTGGATGGGAGGGGAATTTCAGGGAGACTAGATATGTGTGCAAGTGTGGCTGAGTCCCTTTGCTAGCCACCTGAGACTACCACCACATTGTTAATTGGCTGTGTGCCAATATAAAATAAAAGGTTAAACTCTCTATACATACTTTAAACCCCAAATTTTGAAAGACTGTCTGTAAGCTTGTTAGTGTGATGACATGACACTGCAAGGTCTAGCTTAAAGCCCCTGCACAGGTATTGCCTCCTCCACTAGGCCAGCATCCAGATCTCTAATTTCTCCCATTCTCTGTTATGTATAATTTTCTTAAATTTCCCTGGAGTGATTCTGCACAGGCATTGGCTTTTTAGACTTACGGCTGAAATCGCTTATCAGATTTTTTCCCTTCACAACCATAAATATGCAAGTCGGTACTAGGATTCCCCTGGAGGTGGGGAGGGGTGGGGCGGGTGGTGTTGAAAACCTCTTTTGACATACTCACAGCTCTATTCCTAGTGCCCAGGACAGCTTGGGACCCCAGATGATATTCAATGAAGATCATTGGATGCTCAAATGTTGTTGAAATAAATGCTGTCTGACTGTCCCAAAAAAGAATTACTGGGATGGGTAATAATCATGGTGATAACTGAAATGAACAATGAAAATAGTGGCCATTATGTTCTTGGGACCAAATCTTCTCTATAAGGCAGTTAGAACCAAGAGCAGAAAGTCTCCAAGGCTAGATGCCTTCATTTATTGGGCAAAATTTTATTAAGTACCTATCATACTCATAGATCAGTGTCAGGCCATGGGTTTACAATAATGAAAAAGAAAAACTCAGCTCTTATTCTTTTAAGGCCCTCATAGATGAGAGCTGAGAGCCATCGGAAGGAAAACAAAAATGAGTAAGTTTCTCAAGTGGTTGCTAGGTGATTTCCATGCATTGAGACACCGAAACAGTTGAAACAGTTTATCTTTAAAATTGCTAGGGAAAGGAGATGCTCAGAAAGCAGAAATGGAATGTGTACTTAAGACAAATTATTCACATTGTTGAAACTTTTTCTGTGAACCCATTGGGAATATAAAATCACAAATTTGAATTCGAAAAGCAAGGATTTGAGAAGAAAAGATGTGGAAAGAGCTGTTTACAAGAAGGGAATTACAACAAGTACACTGGGATCTTTTACATTTGTATACTACGTATGCATGGAAATTATGTTCTTTTTGAGCTGGAGTTTGGAAATACATTGAGAAGGTTCGTTGAGAAGCCTACAGAAAAACCAGTAACATAAAGATGAACCTGAGGTTTGGGGCTCCACCTATTGTTAGTTTTGAAGAATGCTATCTCCTGTCGTCAAGAAAAATATCTAGTCAGGAAAATGAGTTTTTATGCATGCTTGTAAGGTTTTAAATGTGTGTATATTATTACAACTAAATTTGCATGTATGCGGTCAATTTTATTTGGCATATTTTCTTCGTTTGTTACCTGCTAGTTAGCCATGAGTTATATGATTTATTTCCTAATAACTCAGAGCCTTTTAAGTAAAAGTGTCATTCTCAAGATTGAAATTTCAGCAAGAGTTAAAGAGATAGGGCTCCTCTGGTGGCTCAGAGGTTAAAGCACCTGCCTAGAATGCAGGAGACCTGGGTTTGATCCCTGGGTTGGGACGATCCCCTGGAGAAGAAAATGGCAACCCACTCCAGTACTTTTGCCTGGAGAATCCCATGGAGGGAGGAGCCTGGTAGGCTACAGTCCACGAGCGACTTCACTTTCACTTTTCACTTAAAAGAGATAAGAAGTTTTAGGACTATTTGAGTTGTACAATTTGGGCTGAGGGATTTTATCATTTTGTATTTTATTTACATATTTATTTGCAAAAATATTGGCACATGACCAACCACTATAACTTTGGATGCAAGATAAAGAATTGCATGCCAATGTACTTGTACTCCTTGAAAAACATTCATTTATTGAATGAACAACTGTTTACTGACTACCTACTATGTGTCAAACACTATTCAAGGGATTGGACATATATTAGCAAACAAGCAGGCAAAAAATAAAACAATACTGCCCTCAAGGATCGGAGAAGGCAATGGCACCCCAATCCAGTACTCTTGCCTGGAAAATCCCATGGATGGAGGAGCCTGGTGGGCTGAAGTCCATGGGGTCGCTAAGAGTCGAACATGACTGAAACAACTTAGCAGCAGTAGCAGCGGCCCTCAAAGATCTTATATTCTAGTGATGGGTGAGGAAGTGATGGATTATGAACAAGTAAGTTACATGTTGCTGCTGCTGCTAAGTCGCTTTGGTCGTGTCCGACTCTGTGAGACCCCATAGACGGCAGCCTATGAGGCTCCCCCGTCCCTGGGATTCTCCAGGCAAGAACACTGGAGTGGGTTGCCATTTCCTTCTCCAATACGTGAAAGTGAAAAGTGAAAGTGAAGTTGCTCGGTTGTACCCAACTCTTAGCGACCCCATGGACTGCAGCCTACCAGGCTCCTCCATCCATGGGATTTTCCAGGCAAGAGTACTGGAGTGGGGTGCTAGAAGATTCTAAATACAATGGGAAAAATGGGTCTGGGTGAAAGGAATCAGATTAAAGGAAAGAAGAACTGCAGGGGGTGCAATTGCAGTTCCAGACAGTGTGCATAGTCAGGTAAACCCACATTGGAAAGATTTGACTAAAGACTTGGAAGGAACAGCAAGTACAAAGGCCCTGAGCCAGGAGGTGGCTGGTGTATTTAAGGACCGGCAATGGCTGAGTGTGTTGGAAGTGGAATCAGTGACAGGGAACATAGCAGTAGATCATGTACTGCAGGGGTCAGCAAGCTACCTGTTTTGTAAAGGAAGTTTTACTGGAACACAGCCATGCCCATTCATTTACATGGTTTCTATGACTGCTTTCATGCTACCACTGCAGAGTTGAATAGCAGAGACAAAGACAATCTGGCCCATAAAGACTAATATATTTACTGTCTGGCTCTTTATTTGCTGACTCCTGATGTAGGTAGGGCCTCATAGGCCATTGCAGGGCCATTGGCCTTGACTCTGACAAAAATGAGAACATGGGAGGGTTCAAACAGGACAGGGTCTAGTGTTTTTCAAGAATCATTATGGTGACTGAGTTGACAAACTTTAGGCAGAAAAGGGTGGGAAGAGAGAAGTCAGTCAGTATTGTGGTTCTCAACATACACTGGGGTCCTCCCAGGACACCATACAAATTCACCAGGTAATAGCAGGATATTTAAAATTTTTGAAGGATTCACAGCAATATTTGACATCTGTTAGAGACCATGTGTGGAGAAGGCAATGGCACCCCACTCCAGTACTTTTGCCTGGAAAATCCCATGGACGGAGGAGCCTGGAAGGCTGCAGTCCATGGGGTCGCTGAGGGTTGGACACGACTGAGCAACTTCACTTTCACTCTTCACTTTCCTGCACTGTAGAAGGAAATGGCAACCCACTCCAGTGTTCTTGCCTGGAGAATCCCAGGGATGGGGGAGCCTGGTGGGCTGCCATCTATGGGGTCGCACAGAGTCGGACATGACTGAAGTGACTTAGTAGTAGTAGTAGAGACCATGTGACTTCTATCTGGTAAGTAGTTCACAGTTTCAACATTAGGTTGTGCCATATTCCTTTCAATGCTGACATATAAACCTGGGATTCTGGCAGTAGCTGTAACAAAAGACAAGTACTATTTGAAAATCAGTGTGGAGCAGGACATGAGACTGGCAGCATTCAATTTGATTCCAGAGTTTGAGATGTTGCATAGTGCCCAACAGTCCCCCACATTCCATTACAAATAACTGGTTATTTCAGAGTAAAAAATATATTTTGTTTTTAAATTTTAATTTATCTGTATTGTTTTTCAAATGTCTGCCTAGTTATTGGAGCATTGTATTATTATACAATGGAACAGTTTTCCTGTGACTTCTCTAAGAAATCACCACAATTATTGGCTTAAAAAAGCAGACATTTAATAGTTCTGGAGGCCAGAAGTCTGAAATCAGTACCACTGGGACAAAATTAAGGTGTCTCTTGAAGGAGATTTCAGTCCTGCTTCTGCCACCCTCTGGTGGCTGCTGGCATTGCTTGGCTGGTGCCTGCAAAACTCCAGTCTTTGCCTCCATGGTCACATTGCCTTTTCATCTTCTGTCTCTATCAAATCTCTTTCTGCCCCCATTTTGTAAGGACGCATAATGACTGTATTTAGGGCCTACCCTGATAATCCAGGAAAACTTTCCCATCTCTGGATCCTTAATCTGACCACATATATAAAGATCTTTTTCTAAATAAGGTGATGATATTTATAGGCTTGAGAAATTAGGACCTAATCTCTTTGGGTGGCCATTTTCCAGCCTACTACAAACATAAATACTTATTAATTGTTGCCACCCAGCTACTTAATAAATGAGATCGTTAAGTATTTCTTTGAGCCTATAGGTGAGACAGCAAGGGCTCTGTGAATCTAGAAAGTTTGGGAAGCTTCTGAGTTAAATGTCTCTCCCAGTAATCCAGGCAGCAAGGAGAGAGGTTAGAAGTGGACAAGTTCTAGATACAATTTTGAAGGTAAAGCAGACAGAATTTTCTGATGTGCAGTTGGGAACAAAAAAGAGGAGTCAAGCGGTTCTGAAGGCCTCTGGTCTGTGCAACTGGAGAAGTGACATTACCATGAACTGTGATGAAGAAAACTGTCCATGGACCAATATTTTTGCTTGGTAAGAGGGCAGGTTGCAGATTCCATTTTGTACATGTTTAGAAAAGTCAGTAAGAGAGAAGGAAAAGAGGGAAGGGGGAAGAAAAGATACACACTCCTGACCAGGACCTGGCTCCAGACTCTCCCCCATCCCCAGTTCATTCTTCCTTTCATGGTGGCCAAATGTCCCCCAACCCATGAGCCGTTTAGGTTGTTGTGTTTTGACTTCCTACTCAAAACATGGGCTGAGCAAATATTGAAATCAAACTTAGACAGAGAAGACTCAGAAAGCTTCACCTGACCCAGAGTCCTAATGTAGAGCAAATAAGTCTCTGCTTGGGGAACTGAAAATTATAGGATCCCCAAATTTCAAATAATTGTGTCAAATGATGGAGCAGAACTTCAGAAAGATGGAGGCTGTGGTGTAGCTTTTGAATCTCATCAAACCCTCCCATCTGGGAAGCAGATCTGCCAGATTGGATGTAGTCAAACAGGAGATGGCAAGAGTGAACAAGGACATTTTAGGAATCAGTGAACTAAAATGGATGGGAATGGGTGAATTTAATTCAGATGACCAATATATCTACTACTGTGGGCAAGAATCCCTGAGAAGGAATGGAGTAGCCCTCGTAGTGAAAAAAGAGTCTGAAATGCAGTACTTGGTTGCAATCTCAAAAATGACAGAATGATCTCATTTCACGAAGGCAAACCATTCAACATCACAATAATCCAAGTCTATGAAGACCTACAAGACCACCTGGAACTAACACCAAAAAAAAAAAAATATGTCCTTTTCATCATAGGGGACTGGAATGCAAAAGTAGGAAGTCAAGAGATACCTGGAGTAAAAGGTAAGTTTGGCCTTGGAGTACAAAATGAAGCAGGGCAAAGCCTAAAGTGTTTGGCCAAGAGAATGCACTGGTCATAGCAAATACCCTGTTCCAACAATACAAGAGATGACTCTACACATAGACATCACCAGATGGTCAATACTGAAATCAGATTGATTATATTTTTTGCAGCCTAAGATGGAGAAGCTCTATACAGTGAGCAAAACACAAGACCTGAAGCTCACTGTGGCTCAGGTCATGAACTCCTTATTGCAAAATTCAGGCTCAAATTGAAGAAAGTAGGGACCACACTAGGCCATTCAGGTATAACCTAAATCAAATCCCTTATGATTATACAGTGCGGGTCTCAAGTAGATTCAAGTGACTGGATCTGGTAGTCAGAGTGCGTGAGGAACTATGGATGGAAGTTTATAACATTGTATGGGAGATGATGACCAAAACGATCCCCAAGAAAAAGAAATTCAGGAAAGCAAAGTGGTGTCTCAAGAGGTCTTATGAATAGCTGAAAAAATAAGGAAAAAAATACAGAAATAATAAAGAGAAGGGAAAGGCAAAGGAGAAGGGGAAAGATATACCCATCTGAATGCAGAGTTCCAGAGAATATCAAAGAGAAATAAGAAAGCCTTCTTAAGTGAACAATGCAGAGAAATAGAGGAAAACAATAGAATGGGAAAGACTAGATATCTCTTTATGAAAATTGTAGATACCAAGGGAATGTTTCATACAAACATAAGCAAAAATAAAGGAGAAAAATGGCAAGGACCTTACAGAAGCAGAAGAGATTAAGAAGAGTGGCAAGAATACACAGAAGAACTATACAAAAAAGATCTTCCTGACCCAGATAATCACTAAAGGCAATGCCAAAGAATGCTCAAACCACCGCACAATTGCACTCATCTCACACGCTAGTAATGCTCAAAAATTTCCAAGCCAGGTTTCAGCAATACGTGAACCGTGAACTTCCAGATGTTCAAGCTGGCTTTAGAAAAGGCAGAGGAACCAGAGATCAAATTTCCAACATCTGCTGGATCATGGAAAAAGCAAGAGAGTTCCAGAAAAACATCTATCTCTGCTTTATTGACTATGCCAAAGCCTTTGACCGTGTGGCTCACAATAAACTGTGGAAAAATTCTGAAAGAGATGGGAATACTAGACCACCTGACCTGCCTCTTGAGAAATCTGTATGCAGGTCAGGAAGAAACAGTTAGAACTGGACCATGGAACAACAGACTGGTTCCAAATAGGAAAAGAAGTATGTCAAGGCTGTCTATTGTCACCCTGCTTATTTAACTTATATGCAGAGTACGTCATGAGAAACGCTGGGCTGGAAGAAGCATAAGCTGGAATCAAGACTACCAGGAAAAATATCAATAACCTCAGATATGCAGATGACACCACCCTTATGGCAGAAAGTGAAGAGGAACTAAAAAGCCTCTTGATGAAAGTGAAAGAAGAGAGTGAAAAAGTTGGCTTAAAGCTCAACATTCAGAAAACGAAGATCATGGCATCCAGTCCT